>NC_067249.2:122524758-123163305 GCF_019359855.2 Lolium perenne | reverse complement strand
GAAGCAAGTCATCCTGCGAGAATCCCATGACACCCTTTACTCAATCCACCCCGGAGGTACCAAGATGTATCAAGATCTGAACGAGCAATTCTGGTGGCACGGAATGAAGAGAGAAATCGGCAGCTACATCGCCAAATGTGACATCTGTCAGAGAGTCAAGGTGGAACATCAACGACCCGCAGGACTGTTGCAACCCCTACAGATTCCAGAATGGAAGTGGGACTCTGTAGGAATGGACTTTATCACAGGTCTGCCCAAATCCAGCAAAGGCAATGATTCAATATGGGTAGTTGTCGATAGATTGACCAAGGTAGCCCATTTCATCGCCGTCAAGACCACATACCAAGGCCCAAAGTTAGCTGAACCGTACATCTCCAGAATAGTCGCCCTGCACGGAACCCCGAAATCGATAGTGTCAGATAGAGGATCACAATTCACCTCAAGATTCTGGCAGAAAGTGCACGAAGGACTAGGAACCCGTCTGAATTTCAGCACCGCCTATCACCCTCAGACGGACGGACAGACTGAGAGAGTCAACCAGATATTGGAGGACATGCTGAGAGCATGTGTACTGGAATATGGATCCAAGTGGGAAGACTGGCTGCCTTACGCAGAATTCTCTTACAACAACAGCTATCAAGCCAGCCTGCAGATGGCCCCCTTTGAAGCCTTGTACGGAAGGAAATGTCGTACCCCTCTCAACTGGTCGGAAGTCGGAGAGAGCCAAGTCTTTGGTCCAGATGTTCTTCATGAAGCCGAAGAGAAAGTGCACAAGATCCACGAGTACCTCAAGATGGCACAATCAAGACAGAAGAGCTACGCCGACAAGAGACGCCGGGAGATGACCTTCGAGATCGGAGACTTCGTCTATCTCAAGGTATCCCCCTTGAAAGAATGCAGAGATTTCAGCTGAAAGGAAAGCTCGCACCCCGATATGTCGGACCCTTCAAAGTTTTGAGTCGCCGAGGCAAAGTATCTTATCAACTGGAGTTACCTGAAGAAATGTCGGCTGTGCACGACTTGTTTCATATCTCACTCCTCCGGAAGTGCCTTGAAGTCCCTGAGAAGACCGAAGTGTTCAAGAACATCGATCACCGATCGGTGGATATCAACAAGGACCTGACGTACCACGAAGTGCCGATTCGCATCCTAGAGGAAGCTTACCGAACCACCCGCACCCGAAGCATCAAGTTTCTGAAGATTCAGTGGAGCAATCATAACGAAGATGAAGCCACTTGGGAACGTGAAGACTTCATGAAGACGGAGTACCCAGATCTCTTTAGTACCTAACTTTCTTTTAGATCTCGGGATGAGATCTTTTGTAAGGGGGAAGGGTTTGTAACATCCCAAATTTCAATAAAAAGAAAGTTAGAAGAATTCCAGGGAGCAAAATTTCAAACCAACAAAAACTTTTAAATTGCATATAGTGCCATGCATAGGACTTGTGCATTTGAGTGATATGCCATGATGATTGTTATTATGTGTATGTGCTAAACCCTAAAACCCTAATGTGATCAAGTGAAGTTCACAAACCAAATAAATCAAAAAGAGAAAGAAATCAAATAAGAATAAAAACCCTAAAACCCTAACATATGGCTTATGCCATTCTTATAAATTTTTACCCTAGACCATTTTGGTCTTCACCATTAGTTGAATAATGTTACTAAACACTTATTACAACTTTTGGAATCAAAGAAACACAAAACAAATCAATTTCAAACTCAAATTTGGATCACATATGATAATGGTCAAATCTGCCATTTATAGTCTGATCCTTACTTTGAGCCCTTGCAATTCAATTTTTCCAAACTAAACTTTTCCAATTCTTTGCACCTCATCCAAGAGCACATCAAGGTGAACAACTTTTGTAAAGACCTCCATGCCAAATTCACTTTGGATCAAATTCTATGCTCATGCAAAGTTGGAACATTTTGTTATGTGGAACAAACTCACACTTAGCAAAATTTGCAATTTTTGAATTGGACAATTCCACCACCACCCATCATTCTATCTGGTCAAATACAACTCAACCAAACACACACTTTTCAAATTTTGCAACCAGGAGAACTCATTCAAATTTGGGCAATTATTGCAATTTCCAAATATGGAACAATTCAACACTATTTCCAATAGTGGTCTACTCAACCCTAACCTGCCCTAAACTACCCTACTTGGTCCCCTGGTTCCCTCTCTCACTCAATGCACCATAGTAACCCTAGTGAGGCATGCATAGCATGCATGCACACACCATGCCGGCCATGTCGCCACCTCGTCGAGCCCCCTCTCTTCTCCCTTCTTCTCCTCACTGGCCCTGGTGCCAAACCTTGCCACCGTGCACTTCTACATCGCCTAGCACCGACAGCATCGCCGTAGACGCCGTAGCCTCGCCGAAGAACGCACGCCTAGAACACGCCAGGATGCCGCTCGCGTCGCACGTGGACATGCCGTCGACGTCACTGGCCACCTGCTACCCCACCATCTCCCTCTCGCTCTGGCCCCTCTCTCAACTCGTCGAGCATCGCAGCGCCACCTCAGACCCACCAGACACGCGCAGAACAGCGACCCTGGACCGCCACCGCCGGAGACGACGACACGATCCCGTAGACGCCGTCGCCAGACATGGAAGCAAAGCGAGCTCTCCAGACGCCCCCCGACCAGGCTGTTGCCACCATTAGCTTCGCCTGGACGTGTAGACCACTGCTACACCCTCGCCTAGCCCCACCGCTCGCCGGAATCGCCACGACCATGTCAACCTCGACTCTGCCCCGCAGCACCTCCGCTCATCTATAAATAGAGACCTCCCCGGACCAAACCAAGCACGCCAACCTCTTCTCCTCCCATCCCTGACTCTCCACGACCACTCCACCTTCTCGATTGACGCCGGAGCAGCCCCAATTTGGTGATCGGAGCCGCCAGTACCCGGAGATCGCCGCCGTCGATTGGAGCCTCCCCACGCCTCGCCACTGCTACAGGCTGCCTCGCCGTCGTCTACGACTTCCTCGCGCACACTGCCAACCCTCGCTGGACCTCTGGTTAGCTCTCCGACCCCCTAGGCTCGCCGGAGAAGCCACGGCATCTCGTCGGAGACGATGATGCACGTGAGCCGTCCGATGCGTTTGTAATCCTACGTCTCGCCTCGCCCCGTACCGATTCGGCTTTGATGAGCCGCTGACAGGCAGGCCCCACCCTGTCAGGCAGCCCACGCGTCTGTGGACCGTGGTGGGCTGGGCAGGCCGCTGGATTGAATCTGGCCCGTTAAAATTTTTCCCGCCGGCCCGATTAATTCAAAATCCGTTTAATTAAATTCAAACAATTTCAATACTGGCTCCAACTTTGAAATTCAATAGAATATGTTTGGCTTGGCCAAATATAACAAATTTCATATTGTTGGAAAGCTAGTAAAAAGATCTACAACATGCCACTGGTCTCATCATGAGATCTGTTGTAGAATTAAACTGATAAAAAGATGAAGGCAGGGACTTTTTCCCATTCAAATAATTATTAAAAATCAACCAAAATAGATATTTAGTTAATTCCAACTCCAATAGCTCACATTTAACTTACAGTAATTGTTTCTGCAAGAAAATGGTGTGGTCACTTTGCATGATCATGCCCTGGTTTAATTGATGTACAATATGGCTAGTTTATTTAAGTGATATTGTCCAAAACTATTATGCAAATCATATGAAGTATTTTACTTCATTTAAATCTTGTCCCAAGTGAATTCATGAGATATTTGAACCTCTGGTCAAACTCTCTTATATGAAATACTTGGAGATTTAAATCATTGGTAGAAGTATTAAATGGTATGAGGTGGTCTACCTCATTTAAATCATTTTCTCAAATAATGATAATGAATGGTTGACTTAGGTCAATATAAATTAATGTATGATTGTTTGAGAAATTAAATCTTAAGAAGATTTCAATGAGAGGAAATTATTTCTCAAGAACCCTATGGAAACTATCATTTACATATATAATAAGAGGGAATTAAATCTTCTCAAGAAACACAACCAATGCACCCTAATTATATTAATTGTGTGTTTAGAATAGTTTGTGTGAATATATGTGATGTTTGGAATAGCCATTAAATTAGTTGAGTGATTATACTCGTATTCAAATTTAGACGCTAGCACTGGAGAATACCCGGAGGAAGAAGGTTGCTACCAAGAGGAGGAGGAGGAGAACTTTGAGAACTACCAAGGCAAGCTAATATTCTTGCAAAGTGCAAAGCCCTTTGGGGCAAGGCACCATAGTCTTACCTTTCTTACCATAAGCCTATCCCAAGTTTCTACCTTACAAGTTTTTACTTGCTTATTCAAAGAGTTACTTTTATAGTTAACTTTGGTCTAAGTTAAAGAAGGTTACTAGAGTAGAAAAGTTAGTCTCAAGCTAGCCAAGCAAGATTAGCACCCCCCCATGATTAGTGCTAGTGCTAAATACTAAAACTTGACTACTCTAGATGGGAACATGAGACTTGAATTTGAAACCTTGGAATGATGAATCATTCCATTGAATGAATTTTGAAGGTGAATATGACTAAGAGAAGATGGTGATTTTTGATAAAACTGATATTGGTTTGAATGCGATACCTTTCCAATATTGAGTACCCCCACAATACCTGATTATGGGTAGGGCTTAACTGGAAATTTATGCATCTTAGTATGGGTTCCCTCTGAACACACATCATAGGGGTTATGCTTGAGGCTGCCTCCGTTGTTGAGAAATGATGTGAATTGAGGTGAATTGTACGGCCAAGCCCTGTGCAGTTCCCAGGTTGACAGTTGGTCTTCACTGGGAGGCCAAGCTCATGGGGAGAGGTGCTCATACTAGGATTTGTAAGTGAAAGGTTATGGTTGATGATCCGCGTACTGTGTTACGATGATTCGGGGTAATCCCGACGGATGAAATCAAATGTTGTGGCACAAGTGTGCAACCTCTGCAGAGTGTAAATCTATTCGAATAGCCGCGTCCACGGTTACGGACGGTTGGAAAGGCCATACAGTTTCCGATGTCAAACTCTTGAAAATGTTGGTGAAATGAATGGTGAAGTGGTGAATTGAATTTAAATCACCACTTGAATGGTGGGAATGACACTAATGTTCCCACATGAGTTAGTTAGCACATGAATAAGGCTTTTCTCAAATACTTGTGAACTAAAATTGGCTTTATGCAAATAAACTAGAGCTTAGCAAACCTTACTAGAAATGTCTAGCACTTACACTAGTATTAGTTTGCGAGTACTTGAAGTACTCATGGCTTTGTCGCTGGCTATTCAAATGGCCAGAGTATGAAGATGAACAAGGAGATGACCAGCAGGACGCCTACGACAACTAGGAGTCTTCCAACGTCAAGCGTTGGCCTGTGGACTAGAGAGTCCTTGTATCTTACGCTTCCGCTATGAACTTGTGTTTGTTTGATGATCATTAGATCATCTATTCATGTAATATGGATCATGTGATTCCAATTATAAGACAATATGGTTTGTAATGAATGATGACTGTGATACTTAACTATTATGCCTCGCAACAACAATATTCCTGGGATTGCGATGTATGACATAATAGGCATTCGGACTTAAAAATCCGGGTGTTGACACTTCTTGTACTTGTCGTTGCCGTTCTTTTTCTTCAAGTGCTTGTTGTTCATTGCGGATACGCTCTTGTTCCCTTGCACGAACTAGCTCTTGATCATGTCGAAGGCGTTCTTGTTCTTGTTGGAATTGAGCATGGAGATTCTCTTGTTGAAGGCGCTCTTCTTCAAGGCGTTGACATTCTTGGACAAGTCGAAGTCGAGCTTGCTCCGCTTCTTGAGCTTGTTGGTGAAGCACTTGAGCATCCACATTATGGTGGCGTGGTTCTTCATTGGAATCATGGTGAGACGGTGTAGGAGCTCGTGACCTTGAACTTTGAGAGCGCGAAGACCTTGAGTGGTGTCTTCTATTTTCTTGATGGTTGAGTGTATGAAGGATATTGTCCAACGCCGTCTTCATTTCTCTTGTCTCTTGACCTTGTATGGTGAGTGTTGCTTTCGACTCGTTGCCTTGAGCTTCAATCTTCTCATTGAGGTCTTGAACTTGGTTATTGAGGTCTATCCTTTGCACTTGAGCTCTTTCTTCATAGCGGATGTTGGTATCTTTCATCATTGCTTCAAATTCATTGAGCTTGGCGTGGACGGCTTGAGTAGCTATCCAATGTTGGTGCCGCATCATAGGTAGTTGGTTCCCTTCTCCACTAGACATGGTTACAACTAAAACAAGAACTATGTGGTGGGTTGTTAGGAAAAACTACCAAAGTGTCAAAACTTGCAAACCAAAATCGAAAAGGTGTTTCAAGTCAGAGGACAACCGATATGTATGCACACACACAAAACAAAAACTCTATATGGTGTTAGGTATGGATGTGGAAAGCCAAATGGAAGAACCAAACGAAGAGTCTATTGTCAAAAGTGGGTAAGATCCAAAAGTCACAAGTCAAAAGCGGTGATCACAAAAGGCATACACAAGGTGGAACACACGCGTGGGACAAAATGGGGTTAGCGCGACTTGGAAAATGAGCACGAACAAAATTTGTCCTAACGAAGACTACTAGCTCAGTGTCACGCTAACGCAAGAGAGACCGTGGCTTGATTGCAAAATTGAGAAGCAACAAGATTTGCGCAAGACGCCTCTCTTCTCTTTTCTCTCTTTTGCTTATAAGCTTTGGACTCTTTTATGTATAGGTAACTCACACTCTTTTTCTTTTTGTATTTTTCTTTTTTTTCTCACTATGTAAGGATACTACTATCTATGTAAGTATGTCACACTTCTTTTGCTTTTCTTTTCACACGAGCTTGCTTCGTAGCTTTGCTCAACACACGCACACCCTCACGGTCGGGACGCTTGCGCAATGCTTCGCAACACTAGAAAGCCACTCTCGATAGGAAAGGTACGCAAAAGAGGCTAGGGCTACAAGTTAGGAGCAAGTTATACCACTTGATGATGGTGGTCGACGACCTTGAACTTGCTATGGTGGTGGAGGTGTCAAATGAACCGCTTGGATCCTCGGGGTGCCGTCGTCGTTGTTGATGTTGCGGAAGCTTTGTGGTAGCTGAAATGGCACTCAAACCGAAGTCCAAACACAAAAGGGATAGCACCAATGCGAAAAACGAAGTTAGCTGTGAAAATTCGGCCAGGCGGAACTTCCGGTGTCTGGGGGCGGAACTTCCGGTCCTGCCGGGCGGAACTTCCGGTCGCAATCAGATCTGTGGGCTGTTCTTCGATTTGGGCGGAAATCCGGGCCAAAAATCTTTGAATTCGAGGAAAATTTGGCACTATAAGCTGTGGGAAGGTGGGGGAATTGCAGATCAACACCAAAGACAAGTTTCTATTGGAGCAAAACCACCAAGAACTCAACAAATCGCGAGATCCAACCAAGGCCAATTTGTGGCTATTTTTTTGGGATTTTTGAAAATTTTCTCAAGAAATTTTTTGGGGGTGTGGGGGTCAAATCCGTGGCAACCAAGGAGCTTCTGATACCATAAGATAAGGGCAAAGCCCAAGGGTGTGCCCGATCTTCACGGATTTGGGTGGAATTCGTGGGGGAGGTGGAAGAACGCGATGAACACGAAGAACACGGAGGGGAATCGTGGGATACAAACACACGCACACACACAAATCGGTTTGTCCTCGTTGGCCCGAACCACCAACTCGATAGAAGTTGCAGGAAAAGACCTTTCGGTAGAAGTCCCGCAAAAAGATCGACGAATCGAAATCTTATAGATCTAGAAGGGCGAAAAGACCAAATCGATAGAAGTGCAATTTTTATATAATTGAAATGGGATTGACGAATAACAAATAAACACCAGCAAAAGACCCAAGGGTAGAAGTGCAAGCAAAAGACCAATATTGGTAGAAGTCACCAAAGAGATACAATAGGATTCGATCGGAGCCCGGGTGGGTACAAGATCTAAGATCTATTGTAGGGTTCCCACAAGGTTGAGCAAAGCTCAGGTTTAATTTCACATCAAGTCTAATCTCAGATCTGAGCCCACAAGGCTATTTATAGTTGGTGGGGTGAAGGGGTAAGTTACACGCTGAAAAGTGCTGTTTGTGCTGAAGTTCGATATGGCGGAAGTTCCGGCCGTCCTGGGCGGAAGTTCCGGTCCTGTCGGCCGGAAGTTCCGGTCGGGCCGGAAGTTCCGGCCAACTTCCGGCCTAGTTCCAGAAACGGCCAATTTCCTTGCAGTATGTCCCCGGGATGTTTTGGCGTGTTTCCGAAAAAAGGGCGGAACTTGGGCGGAAGTTCCGGCGGGTGGAAGTTCCGGTCTATCGGGGCGGAAGTTCCGGCTGGTTCCTTTTTCCTGTGCGCTGGAAGGCATCTGGGCGGCATCTGGCCGGAAGTTCCGGTCCTGGGGGGCGGAAGTTCCGGCTGGGGCGCTGTAGCTCCATCTTCTTCATCTCCAGCTTCCTCTTCAGTGGCTTGGTCTCCATGGCTTGTATCTTGATCGATGTACCTGATTGAACACAAGGTATTTGCATGAAGTAGCATGCCATCCAAAGAGGTATCAAATGCATACGTGGAAAGGAGCGAATTCACCTCTTGGTGTAGGGCTTGGGCTCGAGCTCGTGTCATTGGGCCAGGAGGAGGGCTTGTCGGTCTTGATGTAGTGTCGACCTTGGGTAGGGCTACATCACTTTATGTCTTAATAATTCCTTTGTTTGCTCTTAACTGGCTTTGGAATCTATCACTAGGGGTGTATTTGCTCAATGGATGCACCTATCTATGCCTCCTCTCTAGAAGAAACTCTAAAAATACTATATTAAGCTTCACTGACAACCACAAACATGAAGTAGCAATTTGCCAGACCAATTACTCCCTTGAGTTACCTTCGCTTACTCCACTTCATATCACTTTACTTATCTTGCATTAGTTTTACTTCTTGCATTTTATTTTCATTTCTTATAGTTTTATAGCAAAAACCACTTCACACACACACACAGTATAGATCCTAGCTTTGAATAGAAGGCCATATAAGTGGGTTGTAGTGCTTTATTGAATAGATAGTTTACCTTTAGCTCCTCGTGGGTTCCACACTCAAATACTTACAAAATTGTACTGCGGGGACCCCTTGCACTTGGGGGTTATCATACACCGAGTGAGTTGATAGAGGTAGTTGATAGGTTAAGTGAGGCCATTTTGATTTCTAACAACTTACCCTCTACCTCTAGTGTGTTCTCTTATGTTTCCATATATGTTCCATGGATGACGAGACATCGATCATGGAGAAGATGTACATGGTGCATGAAGATAATTAAACCACACCATGCTTGCGTGAAGATGAGTATGTAGGCCACATGGAGCCTACCACTACCTCAAAACCTACATTATATTAGAAGGACTACAAAGGTACCTATATGGGTGTTGACGATGCCATGATCCCACTAGTGGACATGAAAATTGATGAGTGCATGCATTATAATGATGATACCATTGCTATGTCACATGCTTCTCTCTTATTCCCATGCGATGATTTGCTTGATAAAATTGTTGATCATGTGGAACTGGTTACTTGTGACAATATGACCATGCCATGCTATAAGAGTTTCACTTTCTCTCCTATTGCTTACAATGATAATAATGATGCTTGTGTTGTGACAACCATGTCGAACAATTGCTCTTTCCCTAGGTTTTTCGACAACAATGATAAATTGTTGAACATGTTTTGTGCTAGATTCTTGCAATATTCTCCCATTAATGCAAACAAAATTTTAAATACTTGCTCTTTTCATTGCCTGGTTTGCAATAGTGTTAATATGCTTGTTAGTGAGATTGCCCACATAGCTTTCTAAAATTTTGGAGATTTTGCCTATGTCCATGTGGAGCATGTTCCATGTTTACCCCGCATATTAACCATATCTATTATGATGTTTTGCTTAATGATAATGGTGATGTGAAAAAGAAATGGAACATCATGATGGATGATGTGTTCATATACCATGCACACACGTTCTTTGCTTTGCCTATTGTGTGTGTAGGAGAGTGCAAAGGCCTGGCACTCGAGTCAACAATGAGAAATAGTTCCTTCGACCCGGGGAAGAAACCATACACGAAAGACAAGGTCAACCTCGATTGAGCATGAGTTGATCAAAAGAGCCTTTGAGAGCATAATACAAGTGAGTTCAAGATCGAACCGGACTCTAATACCTTTCTCATGCTTTGCATTGAACATGCAGAACAATTTCTCTTTCTTGTGGTTCCTTTGCAAGCATGATGATGAGATTCTTACTGTTAGTGGTGCATCAAACAAGTTGAATAATTACTCTTTCATTTGGTTTGTTGGCAAGCAGAGTTGTGCCTATGCTCTTTGGTGAACTATTTGAAGAATGTGTTTTGTATTGCAACAAATATGAGGACCAATTTCTCTTTCATGTGGTTTGTTTGCACACATGTGAATGATATTTTGGGCACTCTCCCTTGTGTTTTTTTGCCAAATTCTCCTCTTATTGTTTCAAGGATGTTGAACAATTTCTCTTTCAGATACCTTGAGTGCAATAATGAAAACTAGTTTCTAAATGAGATGGACATCTTGGTCTTCTTGCAATTTGGAGTTTTTGTGTTTCCACATTTGGAGGACGTTCAAACGGAGTTCTTGGACATTGACCTTGCATATGAATTATTCTTGACATTTTTGTGTTGTGCTAATGGTGTTGTGAATTAGAATGGACATGTCATTCATGATGTGCTCCACTATCACACACAAAAATAATTTGCTTGGTTTTTTTTTTGTGAAGGTAAAAGTGAGTTGTGGATAAGATCCAATGAATGGTTTCGACCACACATATCTACTGCACGAGATCTCTCAATGAGAGCACAATGACATTGACCTCCTTCTACTTAATGCCTATTGTTAAATCCGTTGAACTTTGGCTACGCTTTGAGTGTTCCTTTCATTTTCTTGTGCTATTGATAGGGTTCGTGACAAGTGAAGGGACATTCAACCATTGTTTTCATCTACCTCCTTACGCATTCATGATGAGATATCGTCGAGGAGGACTCTTTTTAAACTTGAGGGAGACGATACAACCCGACCTTCGGTCTTCTCCCCATCATATGCTTCATCGCCAACATGCCACACAAAGGTAAATCCTATCGTTTATGCATGCCTATACTTTCCCATACGGAATGGTATGCTACTTCATACTCTGTCATTCATCTATTGTAGGGATGCATCGACAAGTACGGAGGATAGAGAGGATGCCCGAAGATTCAAGGCTGACATCACAGAGACATGGAAGAGACGAAGGAAGAAGAGGCGTCCGAGATCGCCAAGAAGAGGAAGGTGATACATCTCAAATGTATCTATAATTTCTTATGTTCCATGCTAGTTTTATGACAATACTCACATGTTTTATATACACTTTATATCATTTTGATGCATTTTCTGGCACTAACCTATTAACAAGATGCCAAAGCGCCAGTTCCTGTTTTCTGCTGTTTTTGGTTTCTGAAATCCTACATAGGAAATATTCTCGGAATTGGACGAAACAAAAGCCCACGGTCTTATTTTCCACGGAGCCTTCCAGAAGTCCGAAGAGGAGACGAAGAGGGGCGACGAGGCGGCCACACCATAGGGGGGCGCGGCCCCACCCCTGGTCGCGCCGCCTTATGGGGTGGGCCCCTCGAGCGTCCCCCGACTCTGCCCCTTCGCCTATATAATCTCTCCGTCGCGAAAACCCTAGTGCCGAGAGCCACGATACAAGAAAAGTTACTGAGACGCCGCCGCCGTCAATCCCATCTTGGGGGATTCTGAAGATCGCCTCCGACACACTGCCGGAGAGGGGAATCATCACCGGAGGGCTCTACATCACCATGCCCACCTCCGGACTGATGTGTGAGTAGTTCATCCTTGGACTATGGGTCCATAGAAGTAGCTAGATGGTTGTCTTCTCCTCTTGTGCTATCATGTTTAGATCTTTTGAGCTGCCTATCATGATCAGGATCATCTATTTGTAATGCTACATGTTGTGTTTGTTGGGATCCGATGAATATGGAATACTATGTCAAGTTGATTATTGATCTATCATATATGTGTTGTTTATGATCTTGCATGCTCTCCGTTGCTAGTAGAGGCTCTGGCCAAGTTGATACTTGTAACTCCAAGAGGGAGTATTTATGCTCGATAGTGGGTTCATGCCTCCATTGTATCTGGGACAGTGACAGAAAGTTCTAAGGTTACGGATGTGTTGTTGCCACTAGGGATAAAACATCAATGCTTTGTCTAAGGATATTTGTATTGTTTACATTACGCACATTACTTAATGCAATTGTCTGTTGTTTGCAACTTAATACTAGAAGGGGTGCGGATGCTAACCCGAAGGTGGACTTTTTAGGCATAGATGCATGCTGGATAGCCGTCTATGTTCTTTGTCGTAATGCCCTAAGTAAATCTCATATTAGTTATCATGATATGTATGTGCATTGCTATGCCCTCTCTATTTGTCAATTGCCCAACTGTAATTTGTTCACCCAACATGCTATTTATCTTATTGGAGAGACACCACTAGTGAACTGTGGACCCCGGTCCATTCTTTTACATCTGAAATACAATCTACTGCAATCACTGTTCTCTGTTGTTCTTTGCAAACAAACATCATTCTCCACACCATACGTTTAATCCTTTGTTTACATCAAGCCGGTGAGATTGGCAACCTCGCTGTTAAGTTGGGGCAAAGTATTTTGATTGTGTTGTGCAGGTTCCGCGTTGGCGCCGGAATCCCTGTTGTTGCGCCGCACTACACTCCTCCACCAACAACCTTCACATGGCCTTCATCTCCTACTGGTTCGATAACCTTGGTTTATTACTGAGGGAAAACTTGCTGATGTACGCATCACACCTTCCTCTTGGGGTTCCCAACGGACGTGTGCTTTACCATCACAAGCAGAAGGCGCAAGAAGCACCACTGCCAGGCTATATTATCCGCCCCTGCCAGGCCAGATAATCCGGCCCTACTAAGGCTAGATAGTCTGGCCCATGCATGTCCAACACTTGGGCTAAGCCCATGTAACCACCCACTATGCTCCTTGCATGCGTGACTAAACTACCCCTCCTTAGTGGTTCCCTATATATAGTCCCCTCTCCCCACCTAGAGACAAGGAATAGACTTGGTGAAGAACTTGGCTTATGCCTCTACCATCCCTAGTGGATTAGGAAATCCCCATCTCTCTTAGACACAAATATATGAGTTGTATCAAGGCCCTCTTTATGTGATTGATCTCTCACTTGTGTGATTCTACTTCAATCTCTCATAAGAGCGATTCTATCGATTGCATACCGATCTCTTGCTCAGGGATTCTACCTTGTGTCTCTCCCTTGAGTAATTCTATCGGGATGTTGGTTTGGGCCGTTGATCGAGAGAAAACTTGTAATAACCCAGAACATAGGAACAACGAAGGGTAGATTTAGAAATGGAATGTGCATTTCATCGCAAAACGGGGGAAATTTTCGCGCCTTATTGCAACTAAACCTAAGAGGGATCGAGGTTCTCTCTCATTTTGCACTTAGGGTTAGGCAATGTGAGTTAGGGAAATTTCGACATGATCTCTTTTGTAACTTGTTACTTTGGGGAATGTTTGCATTTGATAAGTGTTAAACAATTAACTATAAACATCACACCATATAAACATTGAATTTAGAATTCAAACACAAGATATAAAATTCAAATCACTTTGAATTTCAAAGTGAATATCAAATAATATTTCATCAAGAATATAAACATTATATAATACAAAGCTCATAAACCAAAACTTGAGCTTTATTGATCATCAACACAAAATACATAGTCTTTACAATATTTTTGATACAAGAATTGATGTATAATAATAAACAGAAATGAAAAAGGAAAATTACAAGATTTTCCTAATCTAAAACCTAGACTAAATGCTTGAAGGACATCTTCCGGTCATACTCAACTTCAAAACCTGCAAAACAAATCACAAGTGCTAGACAGGATATTAAGTGTTAGAAATTCAGTTTGGACAGAGTGAAAAAAACATCACAGAAATTCAGTTTGGACAGTGAACACTGTCACTGCACACTTGTGCTTGTCCAAAACCTGGACAGCACAGGATAGGATCAGGCAGACCAAACCTGAGCAGCCACAGAGGGCTCAAGTTTCACCATAGCAAGGCTGTTGCTAGGCAAGCAACAACAAGGCAAGGCAAAGGATGAGTCATAAAGTAAATGAGCCTATGTGTCATGGCCAGGGATGAAGTAGAGGCCATATAAATAGCACACAAACCCTAGAACCATGTCAGTCGACCACATTTGCAAATCATCAGGTAAGGGTGAAGCAAGAACAAGCACAGTTCATCCAGTTCATAACCAAGAACAGAAACCAACACAACCAACTTAGCCACCAGGAATCATGGTGACCTGAGAAGATCAACCAGAGATTGGAGGTGAAGGGCTGAGTACAGAAACCCCAAGTCTGCATCAACCAAATATTTCACACTAGGAGCTGGAACAAGGTATACCAAATACCTGGACAGATCCAATAGATCTGATCCATCACATATGCATGAAATAAGCATGGGATGAGCAGATGCTCATATGGGTAGATCATCACTTGGTTTTCACCAAGGATTACTGCCAGTCAAAAGCTACTAAAAATAGAAAGCATCTAGGTACAGATCTTGTACACAGAAACTAGCACACATGCACAGATGCACACCATAGCCAGATCACATGCACATATAGCACCAGTAGATGAATTGTAAGGATTAGCAGCTAAGACTACACAGTAAATCCTAAGCTATGAACCATCAGTAAACCCTAGATTTTCATCAGGCAAGCATATTAGCATTCATCTCAAGGATGATTCCCAAATATGCAAGCAAAGGTTGAGTAGCCACAAGATCCAACTATTTTGGTGAGCAACCAATCAGGAGCAAGGCCACTGAGGTCACATCACACTTAGCATCAACTAAAATGAAGCCAAACATAGCACATCATTATCCAGGAATGGATTCAGATTCAATTGCTTGCCAGATAATCATGAACAGCTAAGTCATTTGCAAGCAAATCATTTAAATCATTACTGCATAAGCAGTTCATCATAATTTAATTATACAAGCATGAATTTATCACAGATCCATGCTTAATACTGACAGCAACATAATATAAGGCAACACAGTTTAATCCATAGCCACTAGAGCAAGTCTAGGTAGCTAAGATGAGCAACAGCACAAGTAAGCAACATCATAGTGATGCTTGAGCATCAGTATCACAAAGGAAATTGAATCACTTAGCCACAGTATTAATTAGTAAGCCATCACTGACATTGAATTGATCAAATGGATCAATTGCAGCAAGCCAAGCTACACAGGGAAGTTAGCCAACAGGCAAGGAATGATCCAATGGATCATTGGCTTGCATAGATAGCACTGAAGCAGATCCACGAGGCACCACCGGCACACACACAAGTGTCACCGATGCATCACAAATACACCTAGACAAGCAAGCATGATATACCAAGAAGCACAAGCAAGTCATAACCAAGCATAACATGGCATAGTTAGCTTTTGAGCAAGCACGGAGAGCATGGCAAGTACAGAGCATGCTAGGAGCAAGCAGAGAAGCAAGCACGACATGAATAGCAAGCAAAGCGACATGTGCCGATTACAAAATGGTAATTGGGTCATGAGCTTGCAGTAAACAGAAGCACAGGAAAATTGCGCAGCAATAGCATGGCTCTGCGTGATCACAGGATCACCAGAGAGCAACAGAGCATGAGGAGGAAGAAGAACAGTGGCAAGGGAGGCGCACAGAAGAAAAGGAGGAGATGCAATACTTACTTGCGCCCGAAGCGAAGCTAGGGCATGGCGAGGCGATCTTGGCGCGGCCCTAACCGCGAGTCCAGGTAGGCGCCGACGTTACACCGGCGAACCCAAACACGAACCCAGCACCACCGTAGCAGAAGCACCTGAGGCGACGGCACGAGTACTGCGAGCAGCACCCGTGCCAGGTCAACCCAGGAGCACACCCATCGTCGGCGAGGACGAGCGCTCGCCGGAGTTCGTCGAGGCGAATCTCCGCGAGATCCAGAACGGAGGCGATTCGCCAGGAGAGGAAGAGAAGGGAAAACTACGCGGACGGATCGATAGATCTGCACGCGGCGGTTCTAGTTCGGTAGGTGGCTACGGCGGAGGAGCACGGCGATGGCCGGAGCGAGGCGGCGGCCATGGCGGCGACGCCATCGCCAGAGCGTCGCGAGAGGTTAGGGTTAGAGGTGGACGAGAGAGAGAGAGGGCCGAGTGAGTGAGAGTGGTGGGCCGTTCGGCGCCACCGAGCCGCTATGGGGCAAGCCTTAGTGGGCTGTCCCATGGGCTTAGGTTATTGGGCTGGGCCCAATAAGGTCCAGGGGGTATTTTAGTCTTTTAACATTTAATAAAAAGCCAGAACTTTACCAAATTTTAATAAATCAAATACAACTCTAAAAATCCATTAAAAATTGGATTAATGAATGAAAAATAAATCTTAACAAGAATAAAATATGAATGGAATTTATGAAACAAATTCAAAATTATGAATTTTAAGAATTTAAATAATAACTTGGAATTTAAAATTATTATTTCCTTGTAATTAAAATTCAAGGAAAAATCTCAAATAAGTTCAAATACTTATTTTCAAACATTTCAAAATGAAATTCTAATATTCCAAGTCATTTCTATTGAAAAGGGTATTTTTCCAAGAAAAATACTATATTCCTTTTTATTCCAAAAACTATAGAGGTAACTCAATAATTTCAAATTATTTTTGGAATGATTAAGGAAATCATCAAGTAAAATAGTTTTACTTTGAATTGTGTACTTGGTGTGAACTACAATGATTTATACTTTTAAATCAATTGTAAATTACTGTCGAAGACATAAATTTTAAACGCAACCCTAAATTGATATAACTCAGCGGGGTAAAGGGATCCAACATAAAATAATACATCCATGATTGCATTATTTGGATTTTATAACATTGTCCTTACCGGACAATGATGCTTCTTACAGAACCCGAGGTCCAGGTTCCATCAACTGCATTGAACTGCACTATCTCGCAGTCCACAGGCAAGTTCACCCTTGCTCATGTCAACTTGAGTATTTTCTACTACTTTAATGCAAAGCTATATACTTATCATTCCTGCATCGCAAATGAAATGTTACTTTCCAACTATGAATATGACTATGTGGCTGGCAATGGAACCATGGTATGTGTTGATATGGTGGAGGTTCCATTGCAATGGGTTATATCACCCTAGGATTAATTACCAATGTCGTCCAGTGATTCTAGCGCCGTACAAATCGCGTTGACCATGAGATCTATAATGGCTCTGGGGAAGCCAGCCGTATCTTTTCCCTTCTGCACGCCAACGGATTGGTAGAGCCGGTGGGGTGTTGGAGGCACTTCCGCAATAGGTTGGGATATCCTTTTAAATCCCCATCCATTAGTGATGATAAGCTCTACCATCTATGAAGGATTGTCCGGAGTACACCGTGAGTAAAGCCGTATTATCGGGGGAAGTCTACTGGGGGTGTACGGTTGGACAAAAGGGTGGGTTTGCAGTCGCGGAGAAGGCGGTGTGGGCTTGGATCTTTATACCTGGCCTCACACCAAAGGAAGTGTGAACGGGGGCAAGTCCCTGCGGATGGCAAAAAGGGTGAGATCTCTTGTGGGAAAAGTAACGCACCTCTGCAGAGTGTATCAAATTGTGGCTGTCACTCCTTGTTTCGGGAAGGGAACTGCGAACGCGGCAGGAAAGGAACTCCACGAAGTTCTAGTCAACCTGTGAAGACTGACGGGCATAGTTTTCATAATAAAAGCAACCTTTTGAAGAAATGATTGCAAAACATGCATTGACCTATGATTTCCTGATCAATGGTCGTAGCTAGTGCATCAAACACCTTTTTATTCTTTTAGAACTTGCTGAGTACCCCTGTACTCACTTTCTTTCGACACCCTTGCTAGACTGTGATCCGGAAGTGGAGGCCATCAACGATGGAGCACCAGAAGGAAGTTACGAGCTGGTCTACGAAGAACCTGATCTTACCGGCGGAGTGGAAGGCGTAGACTATGGGATAGTCTACGGACCAGATGACACGGAGGTGGAGGAGTAGTGACCTACCCTAGCATCATAGAGCCGAGCAACGTAGAACTTACCTAAATAAGTTGTTGAGCTCTCTTTATATTTGTTATGAGTTGTAATCGTACCTAAGTAGTATCTTAGGGTGTTCTCATAGGACCTGTGAGAATACCAACTTGTTAAGACAATGTTTGTAATAAAGTATGGAGTGTTATGACCTGCAATGTTTCTGTTGTACCACTCTGAGGGATATGGCAAATTGTGAAGAAGTCCCTTCGCAAAGATCATATCAACGACTTGTATACTACAACATGCAGTGGTATCTTTGGGTCACCGCAGTGGTATCGTAGCAAATGTTGCGACCTTAGGTTGGAAAAACCTAGTATAGGGAAGAAACCTGTAGGAGTCTAGTAGAAATAGTAAAGGATTCTCTAGAAATATGGTGATTATTCACTTGAGAATAGCAAAACCATATATTTTAGTGCGATAATTCTTTATTATAGCTATTATGATGCATTATCACTACTAATATTCTGTTTTTGTATACAGCCATAATGGCGAACACTTTTCCTAAGAGGACTTTGAGGAAGGTTGAGGGATGGCTTGGTGATTATGATGGACCAATAACAGCTCTCCTGTGTGGGATCTTTGAAGGAACTTCATTGTGATCCACGGATACCTGTTATCAAGTATACCTACTATGATGGGGAAATCCTAGCCAAGTGCAGAGTATCGGTCCAACTACCGGAAAAACTGCTGATGAGTCGTATAATGCCATACGGAGAAGCCAAAACTATCACCACAGTCTACCACATGGGCCTATTCAAGGCAATCCTTGAGATAAGGCAGCATAAGTCAGTAGAACTGCTATGTTCAGAGTTTTCTCATATACCTCATGCCGAGGAAGATGAGGATCCCACTCTAAATCATTTGGTGTTAGCACACAGAAGTCCTGAAGGCTGCAGCACAAGACATGGATAGCTGTAAGTCTTTATTGACCACGATGTACCTTTTACATATGAAGATGAGAGGTGAGATTGACCACATGCTAGCTGAGTTCACGGACCCTGATAAAGTCCAAACTCGGATGCGTGATTTGAGGGCACAACCACAACATACTACACCTTTCTTTAGCCTAGACAGTTATGTAGATTTGAGTGACCAGTTATCCCATAAAGATCCACTCACACCCAACTTTGTTCCACATTATCCACATGTGTCAGCATCATATGAGTCTGGATATGGGGGAGATGATTCCAGGAACCTAAACTGCTCGGAGTCACCAATTGAGAATTCGACTGGTTGGCGTTTCGGGGAACCATTTGGAGATGAAGGAGAACCCATCACTTGTGAGTCAGAGGATGAAGGAGGCGCGGTTAACCAGAATGTTAACCAAAGCTTTGGGCAGGAAGAGAAAGACACCAACTCCATTTCTTTAGATTTGGAGATGGGGTTACCCAAAACATCCCAGTACGTCGTAGGTGAGAGTTCTGGAACTAAGAAAAAGAAGAAGAAGAAGATGAGGGGTCAAGTGAATAGGAATCCTCCATGGATGACAGGAGAAGATGAGCTGTATCCCACTGGGGATATATATGAGTCTTTATCTAGTTACTTTGGCATGACAGATCTCTGTCTCG
This sequence comes from Lolium perenne, assembly GCF_019359855.2. Classification (NCBI taxonomy): domain Eukaryota; kingdom Viridiplantae; phylum Streptophyta; class Magnoliopsida; order Poales; family Poaceae; genus Lolium; species Lolium perenne. Next base: position 123,143,559 of record NC_067249.2, on the reverse strand, counting down.
GCACTTCGTCCGATTCAGACTACATACCTACGGGAAGAACCTTCATTCCGGATGGTGTTCGGAGGACAAACCGCTGTACCGGATGGACCCCAGGGATGTACGCGGAGGCGAGCTATGATGACGAGGAGTAAAGCTCCGAGGAAGAATAAAGTAATCTAGGTGGTATTGTAATAGAGCGTATTTTAAATTCCCGTTGGCTTGGGCTTTGAGCCAAATAAGTGGTTTATATGTACCACATGTAATATAAGTTTGTGAGTGTGTTATGTATTATACAAAGTATATGCATAATAAATGTTTGTTTTGTATTTGCTTCTTGATTTCATTGTGTGACTAGTTCTGGGCATTGAGTTGAGCTCAGAAAGCATTTGCATGGTGTAATTATGAGTAATCGCTCTTTGTTACAGGACTAGGGGAAAATGGCGTTAGTAGAAACCGAAGAGGCTCGCAGAGAGCGGGAAGCAAGAGAAAAAGAGGAGGCAGATGCAGCAGCTAGAGCAGAGAATGCACCACCACCACCACACCCAATGATGCACCCAGACTTCCAACAGTATATGAGGTCAATGGAGGAAGATAGGAGGCGTTACCAGGAAAGCCAGAGCAAGAACATGCAAGATTTCTTTACCCATGTCATCAATGATAGGGGTAATGAAGGCAAGGGAGTAACTCTATTGGACTTCCAAAATGCAAGACCACTACCATTTACATCAGCTCCAGAACCAATGGACGCTGAAGATTGGCTTATGGATACGGAAAGGAAGCTGAAGACCGTTGGTTGCAACGATGAGGAGAAGATCAGATATACCACTTATCTGTTGTCAGGACCAGCAGCGTCATGGTGGGAGAACCTTGTAGCAGTACACCCTCCTGATAAGGTGTTCACCTGGGAGGAGTTCAAGAAGAAGTTTCGGGAAGCTCATGTTCCGGACAGCGTGGTGGAGCTGAAGAAGAGGGAGTTTGACGAACTACGACAGAATACTGCACCCATTATGCAATATGTTCGGGATTTCAACAGGTTATCCAGGTATGCACCTGAGGATGTAGATACAGAGGAGAAGAGGAAGAAGCGGTTCATGAAAGGCATGAATCCATACATGAAGATGCAACTAAGGTTGGCACGGACTGCCGAATTCCAGGAAGTGATTGCAGATTCTAGGCACAGCACCAATAGCACAACCACCATATAAGATGGGGCCAAAGGAATTAGTGGAACTGAAAGCTCAGATTGATGAGTTAGAACAAAAGGGATTCATTCAAGAAAGTGTATCACCATGGGGTACACCAGTTATTTTTGTGGATAAGAGAGATGGAGGAAAGAGAATGTGTGGAGATTATAGAAATTTGAACAATGTAACTATCAAGAATAAGTATCCTTTACCTAGAATTCAAGACCTTTTTGATCAAGTTCAAGGAGCGGGAGTCTTCTCAAAGATAGATTTAAGGTCAGGATACCATCAAATCAAGATCAAGAAGGAGGATGTACCAAAAACAGCGTTCGTATCAAGGTATGGACACCATGAATACTTGGTTGTACCATTTGGACTAACAAATGCACCAGCAATTTTCATGAATTTGATGAACAAGATATTCATGAAGTACTTGGACAAGTTTGTGATAGTGTTCATAGATGATATTCTAATCTATTCCAAAGATAAAGAAGAACATGCCAAGCATTTGAAGATAGTTCTGCAAACTTTGAGGGAACATCAGCTATATGCAAAGTTTAGCAAGTGCAAATTTTGGTTGGATAGTGTTGAGTTTCTTGGACATGTCATAACCAAAGAAGGCATAGCGGTGAATCCAAGCAAGGTTCAGTCCGTATTGGAATGGAAATCACCTAAAAATGCTAAGGAGATACGAGGATTTCTTGGTATGGCAGGCTATTATCGGAGATTCATAGAGGGATTTTCGAAGATTGCAGGACCAATGACCAAGTTACTCAAGAAAAATACTCCATTTGTGTGGACTGATGAGTGTGAAGCCAGCTTCCAAACACTCAAAGATAAGTTAACCACAGCACCAGTGTTAGCAGTTCCTGAACCTGGAAAGGATTACACGGTGTATTGTGATGCTTCCAAGAATGGACTTGGATGTGTTCTTATGCAAGATCGGAAGGTAATAGCTTATGGATCAAGACAGTTGAAACCCCATGAACACAAATACCCAGTACATGATCTAGAGTTAGCGGCAGTTGTGTATGCTCTGAAGAGTTGGAGACAATTTCTATATGGATCCAAGTGTGAGTTATACACCGATCACAAAAGTTTGAAATATTTCTCCACTCAGGAATTAAACATGAGACAGAAGAGATGGTTAGAGTTGATTAAGGATTACGACCTTAAGATCAACTATACACCAGGCAAGGCTAATGTAGTAGCAGATGCCCTAAGTAGGAAGAGTACGGAGAATCAACCTACGGAATGGGAGATTCCAAAGGAACTTCGGAAAGAGCTAGAGGAGGCTCAGATTTTGTTTATTCAAGGTGATGATAAGGGAAGTATAGCAACCATGAGGATTATGGATGAGATGTATTCATATTTGAAATATGAGATTATCTGGAAGCAAGCAGATGATTTGTTCATACAAGAGGAAATCAAGAGGATTGGTGAAGGAAGACCATCGGAATTCCATCTAGGGGATTTTGATTCATTATACTTCCAGAAAAGGATCTGTGTACCAGATGATCCAGAAGTGAAGTCAATCATATTAAAGGAAGCACATGAAACCCTTTATTCCATACATCCAGGAAGTACTAAGATGTATATGGATTTGAAGGAGATGTTCTGGTGGAACAACATGAAAAGAGAAATAGCACAATATGTCTCGGAATGTCATACATGTCAACGAGTGAAGGCAGAACATCAGAGTCCTGCGGGATTACTCAAACCACTAGAGATACCGGAGTGGAAATGGGATGAAATCGGAATGGATTTTGTTACTGGTCTACCAATGACTAGTAAGAAGAAGGATATGATATGGGTAATAGTGGACAGGCTTACCAAGAGTGCTCATTTCATAGCCGTAAACACAAAGAATACTGCAGAAAAGCTTGTGGATATATATGTGAAAGAGATTGTGAGTAAGCATGGAGTACCAAAGAAGATAGTTTCAGATAGAGGTTCAATTTTCACATCAGCATTCTGGAAACGACTACAAGAAGCTTTGGGATCCAAATTGGATTTCAGTACAGCATATCATCCACAAACCGGAGGACAAACCGAAAGAACCAATCAGATACTTGAGGACATGCTTAGAGCACATGCTCGAACTTTGGAGGCTCATGGGAGGACCATTTACCTCTAGCGGAGTTCTCATATAACAACAGTTATCAGAGTAGCATCCAGATGGCACCGTACGAAGCATTGTACGGAAGAAAATGTCGATCACCAATTTGTTGGTTTGAAACCGGAGAAAACAAGGAGTTTACACCGGACTACATCAATGAGAGACAAGACGTCATCGAGGTGATCCGGGATAGACTCAAAATAGCTCAGAGTCGTCAGAAGAGTTACGCCGACTTAAAGAGAAGAGATTGGGAACCGAAAGTGGGAGACATGGTTTATTTAAAGGTTAGCCCAATGAAAGGACTTAAGAGGTTCGGAGTGAAAGGAAAGTTAAGTCCTCGATATATTGGACCATTTAAGATACTCAGTCAGAATCGAGGAACAGCTTTTGAGTTGGAGTTACCGGCACAACTAAGTCAAGTTCATAATGTGTTTCATGTTTCACAACTCAGAAAGTGTTTGAAGGCACCGGATGATCCCATCACATATGAAGAAATAGAATTGCAATCTGACCTAACTTATGTGGAAAGACCGGAAAAGATCTTAGAAGTACAATGGAAGAAGTTAAGAAACAGAGCAATCAAATACTGCAAAGTTCAATGGCAACATCATCCTGAGCGAGAAGCAACTTGGGAGACGGAAGAAGAATTAAGGAAGTCTTACCCCGAGATGTTCAGGTACCAATCTTAACTTCGGGACGAAGTTTCTGTTAAGGGGGAGAGGCTGTAATAACCCAGAACATAGGAACAACGAAGGGTAGATTTAGAAATGGGATATGCATTTCATCGCAAAACGGGGGAAATTTTCGCGCCTTATTGCAACTAAACCTAAGAGGGATCGAGGTTCTCTCTCATTTTGCACTTAGGGTTAGGCAATGTGAGTTAGGGAAATTTTGACATGATCTCTTTTGTAACTTGTTACTTTGGGGAATGTTTGCATTTGATAAGTGTTAAACAATTAACTATAAACATCACACCATATAAACATTGAATTTAGAATTCAAACACAAGATATAAAATTCAAATCACTTTGAATTTCAAAGTGAATATCAAATAATATTTCATCAAGAATATAAACATTATATAATACAAAGCTCTTAAACCAAAACTTGAGCTTTATTGATCATCAACACAGAATACATAGTCTTTACAATATTTTTGATACAAGAATTGATGTATAATAATAAACAGAAATGAAAAAGGAAAATTACAAGATTTTCCTAAACTAAAACCTAGACTAAATGCTTGAAGGACATCTTCTGGTCATACTCAACTTCAAAACCTGCAAAACAAATCACAAGTGCTAGACAGGATATTAAGTGTTAGAAATTCAGTTTGGACAGAGTGAAAAAACATCACAGAAATTCAGTTTGGACAGTGAACACTGTCACTGCACACTTGTGCTTGTCCAAAACCTGGACAGCACAGGATAGGATCAGGCAGACCAAACCTGAGCAGCCACAGAGGGCTCAAGTTTTGTCGGGGGGAAGACCCCGGATAGGGCAATGGACGCGGAGCAGCCGGCTGGCCGCTGGCCGGCTCGCGGCAAAGGCCGGCTGAGGAGCAGCCGGCTGGCGCCGTGGCCGGCTGGTCTGGAAGCCGGCTGGCTCTGGGTCCTAGTCGGCCTGGCTACGGCCACCAATGCTGTAGTTGGGCCGGCTTCTACAAGCCATATCCGACTGGGGTTTGTACCTCAGACCGACTCGAGGCTGGCGAGTCTTGCACTGGAAGGAACCGGGTAGGTGATCCGGGTTCCCAAAGTCCACGTTGACTCCCTCTTCCGTAAAGCGCGGGGCACTGTGGAGCAATAGTGCCACGCGCCGGACAGGCCGTCAGGGCTTACGACGATCCGTACTGGCTACAGTGGCTGACGGCGACAGGGACACCTCCTCCATACCGCTGACCGTGGCAGCCGGATGGGACAGGCCACGATGCCTCAACCACTCCTGACGTCACCGCCTCGGGAAGGAGCGGAAGCCGGAGCCGGCCCAGCCGACCAGTAAACTATAGGGTCTTATATGTAAAGTGCCGGTGCCTATATAAGCCGCACTACCCCCTCTCGTGCAGGGGATCGATCATTTATTGCTTTCACCCACCTACAGAGCTGCCCTGTGAGAGAGACCATAGTCTTCCTTAGCCTCTCAGGAGCAGCCGGACACAGCTCAAGGAGCACCATTGTACTGTGTGATCATCATATACACTCATAGCAGGAGTAGAGGTTTTACCTCCGCCGGAGGGCCTCGAACCTGGGTACGTCGCCGTGTCGCTCGTGCCCATACCCGCATCCGGATACCGCCGTGAGATCCCTCAGGAACCACTTCGATTAGCCACCCTATGGCATATGCCGTGACGATACCACGACATTTGGCGCCCACCGTGGGGCCTTCAGCATCCTCGGCCGGTGTCTTCATCCGGACGGGCCTCACCACCACCACCGGCGAGCGAGTCGCTTCAGGCTTGATCTGGAGATTCGGCTCCCTCGACTGCGTCAGCGACAACGCTGGCTGCTTCGCTGACCGGCCCTTCCCAGCCGGCGGTAGCGTCATCTCCTTCGGCGGCCTCGACGTCTACGTCGCCACCGTCGCACCGCCGCGCTACCCGCGGCAGGTGCTGCGCTGCGCTAGCCCTCCTCCACGAGCCGGCAGCAGCGCTCCCGCCAGCCCCGCCGTCGTGCAAGTCATGATGGCTGGCGACGAGCTCCCCACCAAGAACCCGCGCATGCGCGGCCCCGACCTGGAGCGCAACATCGACCCCAACGCCTCCGGCTCGGGCCCAAAAGCGCCACCACCGCCGTCCCGGCTGGATGCAGTCCGGGCAAAGCTGAGCACCCCGCTCACGCCTGGCGGAGATCCCACCGCCATCGAGGCGGACTTGGAGGCGCACCGCCAGCTCCTCCTCAAGCAAACCGAAGAACTGGCTGCTGCTAAGCGCCAGATGGAGATCACCCAGCGCGAGTATAACCGCGCCCACGGCCTCACTCCAGGCGGCGACGAGCCAAGCCGAGCCGGCCACATCCGCCGCAGGGGCCGCGACCTTGGCGCTGAGATCGCCCGCGACGGCGCTCCTTCGCCGGCTCCGTCCGCGGAGCTCCCTGTCTACAACACCCCCGACAAGAACATGCGCGCGGCAGAAGCCGCCGCAGAAGAGCTGAACCGCCTTCAGGGCGAAGAGTTACGCCGCCAGACCAGGCGGGTGGCGAGCTGCTCAACGCAGCCAACAGCAGATCGCCGACCCCAGGTATGTCAATGCCCCCAGAGCTTCTCACGCTCGTGGAGCTGCAGGCAACGATAGGGAAGGCGCCAGGGACACGGCCGAGTCCTCCTCCCCAGCGCCAAGCCGGCGCCATGATTCCCGGGCCACGCACAGCTCGGGCCGGCCAAGCCACCAGCCGAGCGGCAGCAGCCGCAGCCGGCCCCCTCCAAGCCGGAACCAGGAGCAAGACTCCGGGCCCCGCCGTCATCACCGGCCGGCTCCAGAAGCAAGCGGCGCACGCCAGCCGGCACACTCCCGGCTGGGCCCGCGCATCGAGCCCGCTGACGCTCGAGACCGCCTCGACCGGCTGGTTCAATCCCGCATCGCGGAAGAAGAGGGGCCAGCCGGCCCAAAGTGCTTCGGGCCGCGGATCCTCAACGAGCCCATGGTCGATGGCTTCCAGCTCCCGCGCGACACCCCCAAGTACGACGGCACAGCCAAGCCGGAAGACTGGCTGCTGGACTACTCCACGGCAGTCGGCATCGCCAAGGGCAACAAGCGCTGGGCTGTGCGCTACTCCCCCCTCATGCTACTCGGCTCCGCCCGCACGTGGCTCAACAACCTGCCAGCCGGCAGCATAAACGGCTGGCTGGACTTCGAAGCCGCCTTCATCAGCAACTTCACCGGCACTTATCGCCGGCCGGGTGGCCCTCAACAGCTTGAGATGTGCAAGCAGGGCCCGGACGAGACGGATCGCGCGTACCTGACGCGCTGGTGCGAGATGCGCAACTCTTGCGAGGGCGTGCACGAGATGCAAGCCATCACATTCTTCATGGGCGGCTGCCGACCCAACACCATGCTGTGGCACAAGCTGCGCCGCAGCGAGCCCAAGACGATGGCCGCCTTGATGGTCATCGCAGACAAGTACGCGCTGGCAGAGGAAGCCGGCAAGGCGCCGGCTGATGTTTCACCGGCCCCAGCAAGACGGGACAACAACAAGCCGGCCGAGGGCGCCCCGCACGGCAGCCGGCGGGACAACTACCGCGGCAAGCGTCACAACGACCAGCCGGACCGCCGGTACGGCTCCGCCCACGTGGCCGCCGTGGCAGACAACGCGGCAGGCGGAAGCCGCCGCCAGAAGCAAGACCGGCAGTGGAAGCCGAAGTACACCTTCGAGCAGATGCTCGACTCGCCGTGCAAGTACCACAGCGGCAAGAACCCCTCCAACCACACCACCCGCGACTGCCACTTCATGAAGCGGCTGACAAGCGGTGAACCTCTACCGCCTCCCCCCCCCCCCGCCTCCACCAGCCGGCGGGCCGGGTGGCCAAGCCGGCGCAGAGAACGCCAACCTCGAGCACCACGAGGCTAACCAAGTGCACCATGCCGGCCGATTTTTGGCCGAAGACGCCACCTACATCATCTTCACCTCCGAGCCCGAGGACAGGACGAGCCAAGAGCGCCGTTCCCTCGAGGTCAACGCGGTCATACCGCCGGTCCCCCAGTACCTAAACTGGTCAGAGCAGGCCATCACTTTTGATCGCCGCGACACACCGGCTGTCCTGCCGAAGCCGGGCAGCTACGCCATGGTCCTCGACCCCACCATCGGCACAACCCGGCGCAGCGTGCGTTTCTCGCGCGTCCTCATCGATGGCGCCAGCAGCATCAACATCCTCTACCGCGACACCGCCCGCAAGCTGGGCATCCAGGAGGCCGAGTTGCGCCCCACCCCCACCGTCTTCCATGGCATCGTGCCAGGCCATTGCTGCCAGCCGATCGGCCGGATCACGCTGGAGGTGATGTTCGGGAAGCCGGACCACTTCCGCACCGAGAGAATCGAGTTCGAGGTGGTGGACCTCGTGAGTCCCTACCACGCGCTCCTGGGCAGGCCGGCCCTGACCAAGTTCATGGCGGTGCCCCACTATGGGTACCTGAAGATGAAGCTGCCTGGCCCCAAGGGGGTCATTACCGTAGCCGGCGATTATCGCCGCTCCATGGACTGCGCCACGCAGAGCTCCAAGATGGCCCAGACGCTGGTCATCGCCACCGAGAAGCAGCTCATCCACGACGCCGTCGCCCTCGCCAAAGCCGCGCAGACAGACATGCCGGCTGCGGGCAACCCGGCTGGGACGACTCACTTCCAGCCGGCCGACAACACCAAGAAGATCCTGCTGGACCCGGCGCAGCCGGACAAGTTTGTCACCATCGGTGCCGGCTTGAACAAGAAATAGGAAAGCGAGCTCACCAGCTTCCTCCGTGAGAATCGGGACATCTTCGCGTGGACTCCTAGAGACATGCCGGGTGTGCCGAGGGAGTTGGCTGAGCACCACCTCCACGTCCGGCCTGAAGCCAAGCCGGTGAAGCAGCCTCTCAGGCGCTTCGCCGAAGAACGAAGGAAGGCCATCGGTGAAGAAATCGCCCGGCTCCTAGCTGCCGGCTTCATCATGGAAGTACTGCACCCGGACTGGTTGGCGAACCCGGTCCTGGTTTTGAAGAAGAACGGCTCCTGGCGCATGTGCATCGACTACACCAGCCTGAACAAGGCGTGCCCAAAGGATCCCTTCCCCCTGCCGCGCATAGATCAAGTCATAGACTCGACTGCCGGCTGTGAACTGTTGTCTTTCTTAGACGCCTATTCAGGCTACCACCAGATTCCTTTGAATCCGGCTGATCAAATAAAGACTTCGTTCATTACCCCGTACGGGGCTTATTGCTACACGACTATGCCGTTCGGCTTGAAAAATGCAGGCGCCACCTACCAAAGGTGCATGCAAAAATGCTTGCAGGATCAAATCGGCAGAAACGTTCACGCATACGTGGATGATGTCGTTGTCAAGACCAAGGAGACGACTACCCTCCTTGATGACCTGAGAGAAACCTTCACCAATCTGAGAAGATTCCGGATGAAGCTCAACCCGGCCAAATGCACATTCGGCGTGCCGTCTGGTCAGCTCCTTGGCTACCTCGTCTCCCAGCGAGGGATCGAAGCCAACCCGGACAAGATCAGTGCCCTAGAGAAGATGGAACTGCCGCAGTGCCTCAAGGACGTCCAGAAGTTTACTGGCTGCCTGGCCTCCTTGAGCCGCTTCGTCAGCCGGCTGGGGGAGAAGGCACTGCCCCTGTATCAACTAATGAAGAAGGCGGACAAATTCGTCTGGTCACCGCAGGCGGATGAGGCCTTCCATGACTTAAAGCGCGTGCTCTCAACCGCGCCAATCCTTGCAACGCCGGGTTCAATGGAGCCGATGTTGTTGTACATCGTAGCCACCAACCGAGTGGTTAGCGTTGTCCTGGTGGTGGAGCGCAGAGAAGCCGGCAACAGGGAGCAGCTGGTTCAGCGCCCAGTCTATTACCTTAGCGAAGTGCTCTCCCAGTCGAAGCAAAATTACCCCCACTACCAGAAGGTCACCTACGGCGTCTACATGGCGGCCAAGAAGCTCAAGCACTACTTCCAAGAGCACCCCATCAGGGTGGTTGCCACAGCACCCTTGGCGGAAATCATAGGCAGCAAGGATGCCAACGGCCGGGTTGCCAAGTGGGCCCTGGAGCTAGCCGCCCACACCATCCTCTACGAGCCACGCACAACCATCAAGTCGCAGATCCTCGCGGACTTCTTCGTCGGACCAGGCTGAGATGCGACTGCCGCCTGTGCCGGATTCCACACATTGGAAGATGCACTTCGACGGCTCAAAGATGCGCAACGGCTTGGGAGCCGGCATCGTCATCACTTCTCCCAAGGGGGACCGGCTGGACTACATCCTGCAGATCCACTTCGCCGCCTCCAACAATGTGGCGGAGTATGAAGCACTCATTCATGGGCTGAAGCTGGCCAAGGAGATTGGCGTGTGTCGCATACTCTGCTTCGGCGACTCCGACTTGGTCATACAGCAAGCATCTGGCGACTGGGACGCGAAGGACGCCAACATGGCCTCGTACCGCTTCCATGTCCAGCAGCTATCCGGCTTCTTCGACGGCTGCGAATTCCACCATGTGCCACGAGCAAATAACGAAGCGGCTGATGCCTTATCCAAGATTGGCTCAACCCGGCAAGCCATTCCGCCGGGTGTCGCCTTGGTGGTTCTCAAGAAGCCGTCCATCATACCGTCACCGGACTCGGATTCAATATTCGTGCCGGCTGACCCGGGGGCTGCTCAGCCGAACCCGGGGGCTTCATCGCCCAAGTCGGGGGCTAACAAGCCAAACCCGCCGGCTAGCATGCCGAACCCGGGGACTTCTCAGTCCAACCCGGGGGCTTCATCGCCAAACTCGGGGGCTAGCAAGCCAAACCCGCCGGCTAGCAAGCCGAACCCGGCGACCATGCAGTCGAATCCGGAAGCTCCCACGCAGGAGGCCCTGTTGGTCAGCGTATTCGAGATAAGATGCGTACCTTCATGGGCACAAGAATTCCTCTCCTACCTCACCGACGGTGTGCTGCTGATGACGAGTCCGGGCCAGGCAGATTGAGAGAAGGGCCAAGGCCTATACCATCATCAACCACCAGCTGTACAAACGCAGCGTAAGTGGGGTGTTCCAACGGTGCGTCGAGCCGGCTGAAGGGATTGAACTCCTACGGGAAATCCATCAAGGAGAGTGCGGACATCACGCCTCATCCAGAGCCATAGTGGCCAAAGCCTTCCGGCACGGTTTTTATCGCCGACCGCGCTCGTAGACGCAGAAGATTTGGTGAAGAAGTGCAACGGCTGTCAGCGCTTCGCAAAGCAAAGACACCAGCCGGCTTCCGCCTTGAAAACCATCCCCATCACATGGCCGTTTGCCGTATGGGGCTTGGATATGGTAGGCCCATTCAGAACAGCGCGAGGCGGCATGACACATCTCTTGGTGATGATTGACAAATTCACCAAGTGGATCGAAGCCAAGCCAATCAAGAAACTGGATGGGTCCACAGCCGTCACTTTCCTCAAGGAAATCATTGTGAGATTCGGCTACCCCCACACCATCATCACCGACAACGGCACCAACTTCTCCCAAGGCATCTTCTCTCGCTATTGCGGGGAAATGGGGATCCGGATGGCCCTATCTTCTCGTGGCACACCCGCAGTCCAATGGACAAGTGGAAAAGGCTAACGGCTTAGTCCTAGCCGGCATCCGGCCCCGGCTGGTGGAGCCGCTCGAGCGAGCAGCCGGCTGCTGGATTGAAGAACTGCCCAATGTGCTGTGGAGCCTGCGCACAATGACAAACCGCTCAGTCGGCTTCACACCATTTTTCCTCGTATACGGGGCCGAAGCCGTCTTGCCGACTGATATCGAGCATGACGCGCCAAGGATCAAGCTCTACACAGAAGCCGAAGCCAAAGAAGCTCGCGAAGATGGAGTTGACTTGGTCGAAGAGGCCCGGCTGCTGGCTGAGTCTAGATCTACTATCTACCAGCAAAGCCTCCGACGCTATCACAGCCGGAGGGTCCAGCCCTTAGCATTCCAAGAAGGAGACCTAGTGCTCCGGCTGATCCAGAGGACAGCCGGACAGCATAAACTGTCATCCCCATGGGAGGGTCCCTTCATCGTGAGCAAGGCAGTAGGCAATGATTCCTACTATCTCATAGATGCCCAAGAGGCTAAGAAAAACAAGCCGGACAAGGCTGACGAGGAGACTAAACGTCCCTGGAATGTCAGGTTACTCCGCCCATTTTACACATGAGAGCAGGAATGTATGTATCCCTTTGTATCCCTTTTGTGAGTTATGAAAAAGCTTGCGCCAAGAGCGCTGTTTCTGACAAGTTTTTCGCGTACTTTACCTTGTTTCGCCAATTGGTTTGAACCCTCTCACGCGGTCGGCCCAGTAACGTGATCCGGTTTCCGACAGCCGGCTTCCGATCCAGCTACAGACCGCAACCCGGCTGTCCGGCTGGCGGGAGTAAGGCCTAGGGAGCCGGCACGCGAAAAACGACTAAGGGAAAGAGTAAAAGCGAGTTGACTTGCAACTTTTCATAAAAAGTGCCGGATTGCCGAATTCAGCTCGTTCGACTGAAATACTGTCGGCCTCACCCAGCGGCCCGCTCTTGATCCGGCGACGGATCGCAAGTCGGACGTACGACCGGCAAGGGCACAGCCAAAGAGTGGGGCGGATGGGAAAAAGCGAACGAGTCGAAAGAAAGCAACTCGGCACGCAGATGACAAACACATTAAAGTGTGCCTTAATAAAAGGATAATAACATTGTCTTACATATGCACCCGGCATCCCGGGGATTTAACAAATTGTCTTGGCAAAAGAACAACTGGAAAGCAGGAAATCTAAGCCGGAGGGGCATCAGTGGAGCCGGCTGCCGGGTCGTCCTCAGGCACGTCCTCCGCCTCCTCATCGTCCATATACTCCCCATCGGATGGAGGAGGGTTCGGGTCCGCGACGAAGAGGGCCTTGTCGACGAACTCGGCGATGGTGCTGGCTCGAGCAAGGCGGGCGGCCTTGAGATCGGCTGGGAGCTTGTCCTCCACGCCGGCTCGCCGGAACTCAAGCTGCCCCAGGTCCACCTCGTTGTACCAGGAGAGGACGAAGGACAGCGCCATGTCGGCACCGGCGCGCGTGGCCGACTCCTTCCAGTCGAGGAAGCGGTCCGGCGCCCGCTCCATCGCGGAGATGAGGCCGGAGATATCCTGCGGCGCCGCCTCTTCAGGCCACAGCATGGGCACCAGCTCTTCAGCCGCCTTCCGAAGCTCCCAGCCGAGCTTGGTGATAGGCTCGACGCGGGCAGCCATGGACGCCATGTGATCCTCCATGGAGAAATACTCCGAGCTGCCCTCGCCGGTCTCCTGCCTCCTGGACTCGCGCGCAACGCCAACGGCTGCCAGAGCCGCGTCCTGCGTCTCCGGGAAGGCCGCTGCAAGACAAAGCAAGTCAGAAATCATCGAAGCCGAAATAAGCTGAAAAATGCAAATTTTCGAAGTCCTAAGCCAAAAGGAAAAGCCTGGCGGCAGCCGGCAAGAACCGACTGCCACCAGCCCCAAGTTGAAGATAACGAAGAAGTTTCTGCTGCCGGCTGCCAGCGAAAGCCGGCAGCCAACAGCCGAAAGCCGGCAAAGGGAAAGGAACTTAGAGATGCACTCACCCGCCAAGCCGCGATCTAGTGCGCCAATCTCATCCGTCCAGCGCTTGGCGGTAGCCGTCAGCTCTGTGGACTTGACGGTGACCTCCTCCTGCAGCACAAGCCGCTGCTTCTCCACCTCCGTCAGCCGCCGGCTCAGATCCTCCACCTTCTCCTTCTCCGCCGTCCGGAGGGAGTTGAGCTCAGCAAGGTGGTTCTGTTCCAGCAGGCGCAGCCGCGTCAGCTCCTGCTCAGCCAGCTTGAGCTTGCCGGCGGCGGATCGGCCTGCCTCCTCGCTCTCGGCGCACTGGGCACGAGCGGCTCGGAGATCCGACTCCAGCTGCGGGACCTTGGCGGCTTCAACTGCGAGGCGGCCAGAAAGAAATGTCAGCCAACCAAGACTGAAAGAAAACAAGACATTAAGTCAAAAGAAGCATAGAGCTTACCCTTAACAGCCTCCAGCTCGCGAGCCAAGCTGGCTCGCTCGATCTTGGCCTTGTGGTAGCTAGTCACCACCTTGTTGTACAAGACGGTGCGTCGCTCCGTAACCGCCTGAAAGAAACAATCAGATATCCAGACGAAACCCGGACCGGCTCCAAGCAGCCGGACCATGCCTCGGAGGGCTACCAGGATAATAACAAATTACAAAAACAAGAAGACACCTACCTTGTCAGCATCCTCCAGCGTCGCTAGCTGGGCAAGGGCCTCGGCGGCCTTGTTCTTAAGGCCGGCTCGGTAGCCGGAGAAGACCATCTTCATGGGCGCCGTACCAGGCTGCCCCTCCCGGTTGAACACCTCGCAAGAATCCGCCGAATGCCACGCAGCCTCCATGGTGCCAGCCGAGCCTAGGCTGGAGTCAGAGGCAGACAGCACATGAAGCAGCCGGGCCCCCTTGGCCACGTGAAGGCCCTCAGTTGGGCCCGGCGGGCCCCTCGTCCTCACCAGAGCCCGGGAGTCGGCGTCCTTTGAGCGCGCTGGCTCCCCCCTCGCCGGCTCCTTCCCGGTCGGCTCCCTCCTCGTCGGCTCCGAAGCTGGAGGCGGCGCGGTCGAAGCAGTCGGCCCGGTGGGAGCCGTCGCATCCGGCGCTTGAGGCGCTCCTTCCGGAGAACTCTCCAACACCACGACGTTGGGCGCGGGACCGCCGACTCCGGTCGAAGGCGGCGCAGCCCCACCGGCTCCAGCTCCCGCCACAGATGGCATGCCCTTGCCAGCTCCGGCTGCCCGCTCCACAAACGGGGCGCGGCGCGGGAACATATCGTCCAGCGTTGGCTGCCGCGGCGGCTCGACCCGCGTGCCGCGATCAGGCGCTGAGGCCAGCGGCACGGCGAAGGAAGGTGCCCCTGCGGAAGGCGCAGTACCCGCAGACGGCGGTGGCGTAGGAGCGCGCGATGAAGGCTGCGGTGACGGCTCCCTCCTTTGGCGCAGCGGCGGCGACGCGACGCGCAGAGCTTGCCGGGAGCCGCCGCCCTGGGCGAACTTGATAGGGACCCTAGCCGGATAAACAGAAAGACAATAAGCATGAAAGCAAGGAAAGAAAAGGAATCAAACAAGAAAAAGAAAGAGAACTCACCCGGCCTGCTCCGGGACCTTCTTCGGCTGCTGCCGGCGCTGCTTCTTCGCCTTCGCCTCCAAGGCGGCGGTGGAGCCGGCTCGCTTCGTGCCCTTGGGCGCCGAAGTCGCCGTGGTGCTTGGCGGCCTCGTGCGCAGAGGCACGGCGGGGATTGGCCCCGTGCCGGACGTCGCCGGCTCCTCCTCCTCCTGCTGCTCTGGTGAGGGGGGCGGATTGTGCTCCCCCTGGCCGCCTAGATCAGGCGCCTGCGGCAGGTCGTCGTCGCCGGCATGGTCGCCGGCTTGGTCAGCCGAATCAACGTGATCCGGCGTCCACTTCTTCGTCGCCAGGTCGCCGTCCTCGGCGTTCTGGCGCTCAAAAAGCTAGAAAGACAGAGAAAACATGAGCATATGACAAGCCGGAAGTCGGCAGAAGAAAAAGGAAGTCGGCCCCGCAGCCGCAAGCCGGAAAATGGCAAAGACACGAGGCTTACCCGCGCCGGTGGATGGTTCCTGTCGCAGGGCACCAGCCCGTAACTCCAGTCCTCCGGCAGGTTCGCCTTGGTGATGTGGTTCACCCGGCTGGCCACCTGGGCCTTGGTGAGCCGCGCCGTGGATGTCCGGTTCGGATCGAACCGGCCGGACATGTGCCCGATCTTGTGGGTGCGCATCTGGAGCGGCAGCACCCGGCGCTCGGCGATGGTGCAGAGGAGATCTTCGGCAGTCAGCCCGCCATCGGTGGCTGTCGCCAGGAAGTCCCAAAGCAGATTCACCTCGGCGTTCTGATCCGTCGAGCGGGCGTTGTGGCTCCAGTTGATCCGGCCGACTGGAGGAGCCGGGTTGAACTCCGGCAAGTTGATCCGGTCGACGAGCTCCCCCTCGTTGCGCACGTAGAAGAATGACATCTGCCAGTTCTTCACCGAGTCGACGGTGGGGATTTTGGGGAAAGGCGTACCAGGCTGGGTGTAGATCGAGGCGGCGCCGCAGGCTCGCAGGCGGCCGTCGTTGGTCTGCGCCTTCAAGAAGAAGAGCCGACTCCAGAAGTCGATGTCGGGCCACAAGCCGGCGTAAGCCTCCATGAACGCCACGAAGCAGCTCAGGAGGACGCACGCGTTGGCCGGCAGGTGGTGCGGCTGAAGGCCGAAGTGGTCGAGGAACTGCCGGAAGAACGTCGAAGCCGGCAGGCCCAGCCCGCGATCGAGGTGCGCGCCGAAGACGACGCGCTCGCCGGGCCGCGGCTCGGGCTCCACCTCCTCGCCGGGCACCCGCGTGATCACCGACTGCGGGATCCGCCGGAGGCGCACCAGGCGCTCGATGTCGTCCTCCTGCATGTAGGAGCCCCTCCACGATCCGCTGGGGGACGCCATTGGCGATGTCGAGGAAGAAGATGACCAGGAGAGACTAAACGGCGAGGAGGAACCTTGCGACCGCGGCGGCGACAACGGCGGCTGAGGACGCTCCGTCGAGACGCGCGGCCCCGTGGCGCCGGATTGACGGAGTGGCGGCGGCGGATCGGCGGAGATTCGCCTGCCGGAGTTCGCCAGCGGGAGGCGTTCGCCGGAGCAACAGCGAGCTCGAGCGCGCAGGGAGCGATGGAAGCAGGAGCGCGAGGAGGAAGAGAACGGCAAGTGGCTGCCTCGATGCCTCCCCCGCGGCATTTATAGCCTCCTGCCGCGGGCGGTTGGCCTCCAAGTGGCGGTCGTGGGCCACGTCCCCGGATTTACTGCGCCGTAACTCCTCCCACGTCCACGACGGTTTTCGGAAACGGCCACACCATGTCGCCCACTACCGCACCGGATCCGGGGGGACATTGATGTGACCAGACGAACCGACCGCTGGGCCAGGCGCCAGACCGGTCAAGTCGGGCGCAGAACCCGAGGCGGCGGAGACTCCGGCGCGCAGCGAGCCGGAGCCGGACAAGAAGTTCCACTCGAGCCAAAATTCATCGGCAAGGCAGATGCGCCATCGGATCTTGCGAGAAAGCAAAAACTGCACAAATATAAAAAGCGGCCGGCTAGAAGCAGCCGGCAGGAACGAGCCGGATGAGGGCGCAGCCGGCTGAATGGAAATTCCCAGTCGGCCCCTCCAAGTGCCGTCTAATATATTCGAGAAGCCAGGAAAACCTGCCTAGGTCCTTCTAAACGCAGGACCTTGCCAGCTTCGGGGGCTAATGTCGGGGGGAAGACCCCGGATAGGGCAATGGACGCGGAGCAGCCGGCTGGCCGCTGGCCGGCTCACGGCAAAGGCCGGCTGAGGAGCAGCCGGCTGGCGCCGTGGCCGGCTGGTCTGGAAGCCGGCTGGCTCTGGGTCCTAGTCGGCCTGGCTACGGCCACCAATGCTGTAGTTGGGCCGGCTTCTACAAGCCATATCCGACTGGGGTTTGTACCTCAGACCGACTCGAGGCTGGCGAGTCTTGCACTGGAAGGAACCGGGTAGGTGATCCGGGTTCCCAAAGTCCACGTTGACTCCCTCTTCCGTAAAGCGCGGGGCACTGTGGAGCAATAGTGCCACGCGCCGGACAGGCCGTCAGGGCTTACGACGATCCGTACTGGCTACAGTGGCTGACGGCGACAGGGACACCTCCTCCATACCGCTGACCGTGGCAGCCGGATGGGACAGGCCACGATGCCTCAACCACTCCTGACGTCACCGCCTCGGGAAGGAGCGGAAGCCGGAGCCGGCCCAGCCGGCCAGTAAACTATAGGGTCTTATATGTAAAGTGCCGGTGCCTATATAAGCCGCACTACCCCCTCTCGTGCAGGGGATCGATCATTTATTGCTTTCACCCACCTACAGAGCTGCCCTGTGAGAGAGACCATAGTCTTCCTTAGCCTCTCAGGAGCAGCCGGACACAGCTCAAGGAGCACCATTGTACTGTGTGATCATCATATACACTCATAGCAGGAGTAGAGGTTTTACCTCCGCCGGAGGGCCTCGAACCTGGGTACGTCGCCGTGTCACTCGTGCCCATACCCGCATCCGGATACCGCCGTGAGATCCCTCAGGAACCACTTCGATTAGCCACCCTATGGCATATGCCGTGACGATACCACGACAAGTTTCACCATAGCAAGGCTGTTGCTAGGCAAGCAATAGCAAGGCAAGGCAAAGGATGAGTCATAAAGTAAATGAGCCTGTGTGTCATGGCCAGGGATGAAGTAGAGGCCATATAAATAGCACACAAACCCTAGAACCATGTCAGTCGACCACATTTGCAAATCATCAGGTAAGGGTGAAGCAAGAACAAGCACAGTTCATCCAGTTCATAACCAAGAACAGAAACCAACACAACCAACTTAGCCACCAGGAATCATGGTGACCTGAGAAGATCAACCAGAGATTGGAGGTGAAGGGCTGAGTACAGAAACCCCAAGTCTGCATCAACCAAATATTTCACACTAGGAGCTGGAACAAGGTATACCAAATACCTGGACAGATCCAATGGATCTGATCCATCACATATGCATGAAATAAGCATGGGATGAGCAGATGCTCATATGGGTAGATCATCACTTGGTTTTCACCAAGGATTACTGCCAGTCAAAAGCTACTAAAAATAGAAAGCATCTAGGTACAGATCTTGTACACAGAAACTAGCACACATGCACAGATGCACACCATAGCCAGATCACATGCACAGATAGCACCAGTAGATGAATTGTAAGGATTAGCAGCTAAGACTACACAGTAAATCCTAAGCTATGAACCATCAGTAAACCCTAGATTTTCATCAGGCAAGCATATTAGCATTCATCTCAAGGATGATTCCCAAATATGCAAGCAAAGGTTGAGTAGCCACAAGATCCAACTATTTTGGTGAGCAACCAATCAGGAGCAAGGCCACTGAGGTCACATCACACTTAGCATCAACTAAAATGAAGCCAAACATAGCACATCATTATCCAGGAATGGATTCAGATTCAATTGCTTGCCAGATAATCATGAACAGCTAAGTCATTTGCAAGCAAATCATTTAAATCATTACTGCATAAGCAGTTCATCATAATTTAATTATACAAGCATGAATTTATCACAGATCCATGCTTAATACTGACAGCAACATAATATAAGGCAACACAGTTTAATCCATAGCCACTAGAGCAAGTCTAGGTAGCTAAGATGAGCAACAGCACAAGTAAGCAACATCATAGTGATGCTTGAGCATCAGTATCACAAAGGAAATTGAATCACTTAGCCACAGTATTAATCAGTAAGCCATCACTGACATTGAATTGATCAAATGGATCAATTGCAGCAAGCCAAGCTACACAGGGAAGTTAGCCAACAGGCAAGGAATGATCCAATGGATCATTGGCTTGCATAGATAGCACTGAAGCAGATCACAGGCACCACTGGCACACACACAAGTGTCACTGATGCATCACAAATACACCTAGACAAGCAAGCATGATATACCAGTAAGCACAAGCAAGTCATAACCAAGCATAGCATGGCATAGTTAGCTTTTGAGCAAGCACAGTAGAGCATGGCAAGTACAGAGCATGCTAGGAGCAGCAGAGAAGCAAGCACAGCATGAATAGCAAGCAAAGCAGCATGTGCCGATTTCAAGAATGGTAATTGGGTCATGAGCTTGCAGTAAACAGAAGCACAGGAAAATTGCGCAGCAATAGCATGGCTCTGCGTGATCACAGGATCACCAGAGAGCAACAGAGCATGAGGAGGAAGAAGAACAGTGGCAAGGGAGGCGCACAGAAGAAAAGGAGGAGATGCAACACTTACTTGCGCCTGGAAGCAGAAGCTAGGGCATGGCGAGGCAGTGCTCGCGCGGCCCTAACAGCTGCGAGTCCAGGGTAGGCGCCGACGTTACGCCGGCGAACCCAAACACGAACCCAGCACCACCGTAGCAGAAGCACCTGAGGCGACGGCACGAGTACTGCGAGCAGCACCCGCGCCAGGTCAACCCAGGAGCACACCCATCGTCGGCGAGGACGAGCGCTCGCCGGAGTTCGTCGAGGCGAATCTCCGCGAGATCCAGAACGGAGGCGATTCGCCAGGAGAGGAAGAGAAGGGGAAAACTACGCGGACAGATCGATAGATCTGCACGCGGCGGTTCTAGTTCGGTAGGTGGCTACGGCGGAGGAGCACGGCGATGGCCGGAGCGAGGCGGCGGCCATGGCGGCGACGCCATCGCCAGAGCGTCGCGAGAGGTTAGGGTTAGAGGTGGACGAGAGAGAGAGAGGGCCGAGTGAGTGAGAGCGGTGGGCCGTTTGGCGCCACTGAGCCGCTATGGGGCAAGCCTTAGTGGGCTGTCCCATGGGCTTAGGTTATTGGGCTGGGCCCAATAAGGTCCAGGGGGGTATTTTAGTCTTTTAACATTTAATAAAGGCCAGAACTTTACCAAATTTTAATAAATCAAATACAACTCTAAAAATCCATTAAAAATTGGATTAATGAATGAAAAAAAAATCTTAACAAGAATAAAATATGAATGGAATTTATGAAACAAATTCAAAATTATGAATTTTAAGAATTTAAATAATAACTTGGAATTTAAAATTATTATTTCCTTGTAATTAAAATTCAAGGAAAAATCTCAAATAAGTTCAAATACTTATTTTCAAACATTTCAAAATGAAATTCTAATATTCCAAGTCATTTCTATTGAAAAGGGTATTTTTCCAAGAAAAATACTATATTCCTTTTTATTCCAAAAACTATAGAGGTAACTCAATAATTTCAAATTATTTTTGGAATGATTAAGGAAATCATCAAGTAAAATAGTTTTACTTTGAATTGTGTACTTGGTGTGAACTACAATGATTTATACTTTTAAATCAATTGTAAATTACTGTCGAAGACATAAATTTTAAACGCAACCCTAAATTGATATAACTCAGCGGGGTAAAGGGATCCAACATAAAATAATACATCCATGATTGCATTATTTGGATTTTATAACATTGTCCTTACCGGACAATGATGCTTCTTACAGAACCCGAGGTCCAGGTTCCATCAACAGCATTGAACTGCACTATCTCAAGTCCACAGGCAAGTTCACCCTTGCTCATGTCAACTTGAGTATTTTCTACTACTTTAATGCAAAGCTATATACTTATCATTCCTGCATCGCAAATGAAATGTTACTTTCCAACTATGAATATGACTATGTGGCTGGCAATGGAACCATGGTATGTGTTGATATGGTGGAGGTTCCATTGCAATGGGTTATATCACCCTAGGATTAATTACCAATGCCGTCCAGTGATTCTAGCGCCGTACAAATCGCGTTGACCATGAGATCTATAATGGCTCTGGGGAAGCCAGCCGTATCTTTTCCCTTCTGCACGCCAACGGATTGGTAGAGCCGGTGGGGTGTTGGAGGCACTTCCGCAATAGGTTGGGATATCCTTTTAAATCCCCATCCATTAGTGATGATAAGCTCTACCATCTATGAAGGATTGTCCGGAGTACACCGTGAGTAAAGCCGTATTATCGGGGGAAGTCTACTGGGGGTGTACGGTTGGACAAAAGGGTGGGTTTGCAGTCGCGGAGAAGGCGGTGTGGGCTTGGATCTTTATACCTGGCCTCACACCAAAGGAAGTGTGAACGGGGGCAAGTCCCTGCGGATGGCAAAAAGGGTGAGATCTCTTGTGGGAAAAGTAACGCACCTCTGCAGAGTGTATCAAATTGTGGCTGTCACTCCTTGTTCCAGGAAGGGAACTGCGAACGCGGCAGGAAAGGAACTCCACGAAGTTCTAGTCAACCTGTGAAGACTGACGGGCATAGTTTTCATAATAAAAGCAACCTTTTGAAGAAATGATTGCAAAACATGCATTGACCTACGATTTCCTGATCAATGGTCGTAGCTAGTGCATCAAACACCTTTTATTCTTTTAGAACTTGCTGAGTACCCCTGTACTCACTTTCTTTCGACACCCTTGCTAGACTGTGATCCGAAAGTGGAGGCCATCAACGATGGAGCACCAGAAGGAAGTTACGAGCTGGTCTACGAAGAACCTGATCTTACCGGCGGAGTGGAAGGCGTAGACTATGGGATAGTCTACGGACCAGATGACACGGAGGTGGAGGAGTAGTGACCTACCCTAGCATCATAGAGCCGAGCAACGTAGAACTTACCTAAATAAGTTGTTGAGCTCTCTTTATATTTGTTATGAGTTGTAATCGTACTTAAGTAGTATCTTAGGGTGTTCTCATAGGACCTGTGAGAATACCAACTTGTTAAGACAATGTTTGTAATAAAGTATGGAGTGTTATGACCTGCAATGTTTCTGTTGTACCACTCTGAGGGATATGGCAAATTGTGAAGAAGTCCCTTCGCAAAGATCATATCAACGACTTGTATACTACAACATGCAGTGGTATGCTGGGTCACCGCAGCACTGAAATTATATCGGCTTGTGTTTTGTGTGTGTTCATCGTGTTCTTTGCGATTGTTTGTGTCCTTCCTCTCCCCCGCCTTTCCCTTGGTCAATTCGTAAGATCGGGCCACACATCGTAGGCTTACCCTTTATCAGATCCGATGCCGGACGACCTCGGCCTAACCTCTTTGCCTTGCCCTGCGTCGTCGGTTGGGGCTGGCATGCGCGAGCAGGCACGGGGTGGTGTCAGCGGTCAGGTACTTGGATCCGTTAGGCTATTGGGTACCTCTGCTTGACATGGGTGGGGTTTTCTCGGTGGTTGATGGTCGTAGGCGGCAGTCCCCTTTTTTGCCTCTCGATTCGTGGAGAGGGAAGGAGGTTGTGGTACCAAATTTGGCTGGGGCTTTGATCTGTTGGTTGCCAGGGGGTCGTGGCTGATGTTGATACCAATGCATATCTTGAATCTTTGGTGACCAAATATGGTCTCGACTATCATCCTAATGAATCTTCTTGTGAGCAAGCAACTATTCTTGAGGAAAATGTTAGGTTAACAAAGGAACTTGCAAAGTTCACCACCGCCAAGAATAAGATGGGATTGGATGACCTTTTGAGTAAGCAAAGGTCAAACAATCAAAATTTTGGACTTGGATATGTTCCCAAGTCCCACAAGAAGAAGAACTACAAGAAGGAGAAGCCCGTTCAAGAAAAGAACAAGAAGGTCACTAATGATGGCAAAGCCTCAAAAGGCAAAGCCACTAGTGGTGACCGCACGGGGCCAAACAATCACTATGCTTTATTTTTTGATTATTATGGTGATGTTTATGCTAACTATGTTGGCCCTCGTAATGGCTATGCTTATAGAGGGTACTCAATTTGGGTACCAAAAGATATTATTGCCATTGCAAAGGAACCCATTAATCAATGGGTTCCTAAATCCTCTACTTGATTTTGTAGGGGTATTCCTCCAGTGGTCCAAAATGGGTGTTTGATAGTGGATGCACCAATCATATGACCGGAGGAAGAGGTGTGCTTGACCAATTCATTGAAGATATAAACAAGAAGTCAAGCATCACCTTTGGTGATAATTCAAAGGGAAAGGTACTTGGGTATGGCAAGGTGGAAATCTCTAAGGACTTGTGCCTTGAGACGGTCATTCTTGTTGAATCCCTTGGCTATAATTTTCTTTCTGTATATCATCTTTCGGATGCGGTTACAATTCATATTTTACTAATTATTGTGTGAAAGTCTTTAGGAGTGACAATCTCAAATTGGTCCTTGTTGGATATGTGGAGAACAACCTTTACATGGTTGACCTCTCGAAAGAGAGCCCCTCTCCCTCGACATGTCTAATGGCGGCCAAACATGACGAAGGTTGGTTGTGGCATCGCCGCCTTGGTCATGTTAACATGAGAAATCTCAAACAACTCCTAAAGGGTGAGCACATTGTGGGACTAACCGACATTTCTTTTGAGAAAGATCGTGTGTGCAGTGCATGTGTAGCCGGGAAACAACTCAAGAAGAAACATCCTATCAAGAGCTCCGTCACCACATCTAGGCCTTTGGAGCTCCTTCATTTGGATCTCTTTGGGCCATCACATTATGATACTCTTGGTGGGAGCAAGTATGGACTTGTCATTGTTGATGATTACTCAAGATACTCTTGGGTCTTTCTCCTTAAGTCTAAGGATGAGACCCATAGAGAGTTCATCACCTTCGCCAAGAAAGCTCAACGTATGTATGAATCCGAGATCAAGGCGATTAGGACCGACAATGGCACCGAGTTCAAGAACTACACCATGCAAGAGTTTGTTGATGATGAGGGCATCAAGCATGAGTTTTCGGTGCCATACACCCCTCAACAAAATGGTGTTGTTGAAAGAAAGAACCGGACTATCATTGAGATGGCAAGAACCATGTTGAGTGAATTCAACTCACCCCACAACTTTTGGGGAGAAGCCATCTCTACGGCTGTCCACTACTCCAACCGACTCTTCCTCCGCCCCCTCCATAACAAAACTCCATACGAGCTTCTCACAGGTAACAAGCCTAATGTGATGTACATTCGTGTCTTTGGATGCAAATGTCTTGTTAAGAACAACAAAGGGAAGCTCGGTAAATTTGAAACTAGAACCATTGAGGGCACATTTGTTGGATATGCGGAGAACTCCCACGGCTATAGATACTATGACGTGGGCATTACCCTTCGAGTAACCGATGTTACCCTATCCTGTATTGACCAACTGGAGGCCCATGAAGACACCCGAAGGCTAGATGGGCCACTAGGTCGGCGCGCCAGAAGATCCCTTGACGAGCAAGACAAGGAAGCAAACAAACAAGGAAAGATTGGATCTAAACTACTGTAAATCTAGTCGTATTCGGTTAGACCTCTCGAGACCTGGCCTCCTATATAAAGGCCAGGAGAGGGGCTGCCGAAGGACACGAGCAACTTTAGCAATCTTAGCCAGAAAAAGCTTAGAGCTAGGTAACCCTAGCAACAGCAATCTCGCCTAGATCTCAGCCGATCTATTCGGCACCCCATTGTAACCCATTATTTTCATAATCAAAGAACAGACAGGCAGGACGTAAGGGTTTTACCTCATCGAGGGCCCCGAACCTGGGTAAATCGCTCTCCCCGCTTGTCTGTGAACCGATGTCTCGTGTTAGCCTACAGGATTCCGTCAACCCTAAGCCCCTATCGGAGGGCATTGGCGAGGAGTACCCTCAAAAATTGGCGCCGTCTGTGGGAACCCTGTCGGCACAAGATCGGACATCGGCTGAACCCGTCATGTCATCAGCAGCTTCATCAGCACCATCATCGTCTCATCTGGGAAGCCTGATCCGTTTTGGCTCCTACGAATTTACCCCGCACAGCGAATCGTCTCGCTCCACCTTCTCTGGTCTGCAAGGCAACATGGACATGGCGTTCGGGAGCGTCCACTACAACGTCAACTCAGAAGGAATTCTCCGGCTACTGGAATCTCATATCCCCAGATCAACAAGCCCAAGTGCGTCATCGACACCCGACCTTTCGGATGGCCAAGAAAACCCGTCGAGTCCGTCCGCGCCACCGACTCCTCGCTCGGCATCTTCCATGTCAGTTGGATCTGATGACCCCATGCCCTCGGAGATGACCTCGTACTACTGCATAAACTGCG
Organism: Lolium perenne; assembly: GCF_019359855.2. Classification (NCBI taxonomy): domain Eukaryota; kingdom Viridiplantae; phylum Streptophyta; class Magnoliopsida; order Poales; family Poaceae; genus Lolium; species Lolium perenne. The sequence continues at coordinate 123,118,007 of NC_067249.2, read as the reverse complement.
ACACCAGGCATGGGCTAGGGTCAAGCGACACGCCATTCATCTGCAACGCCTATTATTCGTCGGGAGAGGACAGCATTGGTAGCGTCGTCCGAGGAGACACCCGAAGAGTGGCGCCCCTCCAAGTCTACGTCGCTAACAGGGGAGATGGGGAACGCACCCCCCGTTCCAGCAGGCGGGCTAGTTTCGGAGATAGCGCCAGCAATGACAACAGCGACCACACCATCACAGAAGAAGAGTGGGCAGCAGCCAAGGCAGCCGTGCTCAACAACACACCGCTTTCGGCGGGAACCACGGTTGGTACGCTCAACGCCTACCGCTCCATATTGGAGAAAAATCGGGAGCGCCTGTCTAAGGAGCAAGCCACCCTCGAGAAACGACTATCTGCGGCAGACCGGTCCAGCGAGCGACGAAGGGCCTCGCAGGGGAGCGCCTCCCGAAGTACCCACGGAGGAGGCAAACATCGATCGAGGATGTCCAGGCTCTCGGAAGATGATGCAAGGGAGATAACATCAAACTTGACCAAGTCCTTTATGACCACGGACACCGCAGGCATGCCACGGCCAAAAACCGTCGCAGGAGCAACGGCCAACCTTGCAGCGTACCTCATTAACCAGCGTCCTGAAGGATCCATGGTTCAGGCCCACCGCGGTGCTTTGGAGAGTCTTGCGATACTAGGACAAAATCTAGTTCCGCCGAAAGAGAAGACCCTGCAGGGCAGCGGATCAAAACATCACGCAAGAGACGCTCGGGACGAAATCACACAGAGCAGGATTGACAAAGCAAGGCGACGACGCGCCATGAGAGAAGAACTTGACAGCGATTCTTCGGACGAGACCCAGGAGAACGACGGCGAACTTAGAGGAGCCGACTGTCTGAGCTACAAAATTCGGGAGGCAATGCCACCCAAAAAGTTCAAACCTACACCTACCGACGCTGCCAAATACGATGGGCAGCAGGAGCCAAGATCCTGGATAGAGGACTATCTGCAGACAGTAATTCTGCAAAAAGGGAATCAGATAGCAGCAATGCAATGTCTGCAGCTTTACCTAAAGGACTCAGCACGAGCCTGGCTCAGAGGACTGCCGAAGGGTTCCATCAAGTCATGGGATGACTTAGTAGAAGCTTTTGTTGCTAACTTTCAAGCAACCTACAAGAGGCCCGTCGGGATCGAGGAGTTGCGACACTACCAACAGAAGCAGAAGGAGTCGATGCGCGCGTACATCGGGAGGTTCACCAAACTCCTAAATGCTGCGGAAGACGTATCTGTGGACAGGCCAATTGACGCTTTTAGCGATGGCATCCGACGTGAAAGCTATATAGAAGAGCTTGGACGCAAAAAGCCGAAGACCATAACCAAGCTAATGGAAATCGCCAACAACTGGGCCGATGGTGAAGACAATGTCCGAAAACCACGACAGCGCAGCGACGACGAAGAGGATGACCAGCCGAAGAATGATTCGGGTGGTCGAAGGGACCGGAGTAAGAGAAGGAAGAACCGCAGTTATGATGACAACAACCTGGTGGCCGCAGGTTATTCTGATCGACAGGATGATCGGTATGACAACAGGCGAGACGATCGGCAGGACGGCAATCGGAACGACTCTGGGAACCGTGGCAACTATAAACCGCGACCTCAGAGAACTCCCAAATTACCTTACGCTGAACAGATCAACGCCCCTTGCTACCTGCATTGTTATACCGATTCCAAGGATGGAAAAGTAAAATCTAGCCACCTGCTCAGGGATTGTCGGCAGTTCCTCGATATGCACGAGCTCATCCAGCAGGCAGGCCAGAAACAGCTACCGCCACCACCACCACCACCCCCACCACAGCATCAAGTCCAGCAAGCTCAGCCTCATCAACCCAACGAGGCGTTTCCACCACCACGTGGGCAAATGAACATGATTCACAGGACAGGTGTTTCAAGGAGAGAGATGAAGAAGCTCACCCGAGAGATCAACCTGGCAGAAAGCGTCATGGCGAACATTCCCGAATATGTCGAATGGTCGTCTCAGGAAATCACGTTCAGTCGAATGGATCACCTGATGACCATACCGAAGCCAGGGCACGCCGCCCTAGTGGTCGAAGCACAGATAGGAGGATTCAAGATGAGCAAAGTCTTCATGGATGGAGGAAGTGGACTCAACTTGATATTCCTTGACACAATTCAAAGTATGGGGATCACCATGAGAATGCTGGAGGACTCGTGATACTGCTTCCATGGGATACTCCCTACTTCACCTGCGCATTCCCTTGGCAAAGCTTACTTGAATGTCGTTTTCGGTAAACCCGACAACTTCAGGAAGGAGAAGATCGAGTTTGAAGTCGTGAACTGGGAATCGCAGTACCACACCATACTCGGGAGACCAGCTTACGCCAAGTTCATGGCCGTGCCGCACTACGCATACCTCAAGCTGAAGATGCCAGGGAACAATGGAACAAACATCACAGTCTATGGGAGCTTTTCACGCTCGGACAATTGTGACCGTGACTTTCAAAGGATTGCTGCTAAATTTGGGCCACTGCGAGATACTGTCGACCACCCGCCCAAGTTGACGATACAAGAAGTCAAGGAGGAAAAACTCGACAGGGAAATTAAGAAGAAGCCAACTCCCGAAGGCCCAGCAGCAATAGCATCGGTAGAAAAAGTTTCGGCAGAAGATGCAGGAGGCGGCAAGATACTAACAATTGCTGCTCAAGCGTCTGGCGAAATCAACAGCACTGTCGCGACCCCCAGCATGACGAAGAAATCGGAAGATCCTTCTGAAGAAGAGAAGAACCCCTTTCTTGATAAAACACTCCCCTAGTTCTTAAATTTTTCCCCTTTTACTTTACACAGGGCCTCTTGTTTTCGCCCTCCAGTTTCATATTTACCCTATCAATAAGTACTTAAGTTCCAATTCTTGTTAAAGTATTGCAGTAATCTAAAGCATCTATGACCGTGCTACCACCAAGAAGCGGCATAATTTAACGTGCGGCAGAAGATAGCGCTCAGGACAAACTCCTTTACGGGCACTGCAAAGAAGAATAAGGACATCAATCTGCTCCTCTGCTTCAGATGCCTCTACGAGTGCCGTACAAAGCAAGAGTTTGGAAAATTTACACACAACCCACGCTTGATATTTCACTTATGAAAATATCAGAGAACAACGGGTTCATCGGCAGGATCATTACACCCGAAAAATTCGGGAATGACTGTCGAAATTTATAAACGGTTGAAAGCAAAGTTGTGCATACAACAGGTTTAGCAAAACCTGCAACACGAGCTGATCACTCATAATGATTTGCTAACCAACTAGTACGCATACATCCAACGGGCAATCAAGCTTCGCCCCTTTCAGTATTTGCCAACGGCATGGTAAAAGTACATATTCATGTATCAACCAAGACAAACAAGTTGCGGCTCAAAAATCCGAACACTCGGAAGAACTAGCCAAAACAATTTACAAAAGTAATTTTACACCTTTACATCACCCTTGCGGAGTTTCCTTTTCCTCAGGTACCTTTGACATCTCCTCAAGCCTGTCGACAATTATATGGGCAGGTGCCAAAACCTTCGGGTACAACTCTTCGAGATCGCCAGTTGCATTGGCGATAGACAACAAGCAAGCCGAAGGATAACAAGCAAGCACAAGGGCAAGCGTGCACTTGGCCCCTGCAAAGACTTGAGATCTTGCCAGCTCCCGAACCTTCTTGGCGCTCCCAAATTCAGACATCAAAGTCAAGAGGGTAGGAGGAACTGCATTCAGAGGAAACATTGTTTTCCAAACTACCCTCATAGCCTTGTAGCACTTGTCGAAGAACTGGTGGACCTGGTGTACTCGATCTTGAAATTTGACGATAGCTGAGGCCTTCGAGTGTTCCCGCCAGAAAATTTCTTCGGATGAGGACAGCTGAGTCAAAGCATGCACCCGCTCGTGTATCCATTTGTTCTCTTCCGCATGGTTCAGCGCTATGACTGCCAAAACAGTTAGTCAAGACTCAGACAAGAAGTCGCTAGCAAAGAGGCAAAGGGATCAGGAAACTTACAGTTTAGACTTTCGGTAGCCTTATGCAGTTCGCCAAGAGTATACCGCTCCACGTCGGCTGCAATCTCGCTCTTTTTGTTGATGATGGTAGCTAAAGCATAAGTGCTGCGTAAGTCCTTTTCCATCTGCGTGATCCGGTCTTTCATGCGCTGGATCCGATCGCTTTCAGGAAGAGCACCCGACGAGTCGTCTGCAAACGAGGGTACTGGGAAGACCTGCAAAAAATACTGGTTATAAAGAAGTGATGGATATGGTACAGCCAAACATCCAAAATAACTCCCATCGGGAGAAGTGCAAGAAAGTGATATCATAAGCAAAAGTGTGCTAACAACAATGCTAGCACGGAGTTTATTACAAAGCATGAGTTGTGCGGCGGAACAATGTTTTGCATCAACTCAAGGCACAAGTTTGTTACAAGAATCAAGGGAGCTGGGTTTGAGTCGATGAACTAGGGCCAGTCGACGATTTCCTTGATGAAACCAGCTCAAGAAGCTGACGGGCGCAAGTAAGAGCAGAAGCCTTAAAGGTGCTCAAATCAACAGGCTGCCCGTCTTGCTCTTTTGGAAGCCCCTTAGTCATTTCTTCGATGTCACCCTTAAAGCCGTAACCCATCATAAGTTGGAAGGCAAGGACAGCACCAAAAGTGCGCGATGTACGCTTGAATACCTCGATGACCTCTTTGGTATCAACCGCGAAGGTATCGATCAGCTGTCCCAGGGTCTTCTCTTGCTTGATCTTCGGAAAGATCATCGAGTGCATCCGCGCCAGAGCACCCTTCCCCTTCACAAGAAGCTCTTGTGTAAGCTGGTGAGAAGCGAGAATCATTGACACAGCATTCGCTGGGGAGTTATTTGGAACTTTTTCCAGGGCATCGACAGGAATGTTTGCTGCCTCTGTAATAAAAAGGAAGGAGAAAATTCAGTCATTGACAAAAAGTTTAAATCCATAAGCATGTCACTCGACAGAAGTACGTTAGAAATTACCAAGCAAGGCCAAAGAAGATCGGCGAAGGACTTCATCCTTTTCGGCTGCTCGAGCCTCAGCCACCAGCCTGGATGCTTCTTCCTCCTTCAGTTTCCCTTTCAGTCTGGCCAGCTCGTCCTTCAGAGAATCAATCTCTTGGCGAGCCGCGGCAGCTATCCTGACTGCGCCATCCAGTTTTGAGGAAGAAGATTCGACTTCCTCTTGCAGCCGAACTTTGTCAGCCTCTAGAGAAGTGAATCGGGAGGCGAAAACCTCCAGAGAAGAGATAACGCCGCGCAGGTCCTTAAGAGAGAAAGAAAAACAATTAAACAAGGCACGCTCCAAGACATCTGTACTAAGATCAGAAGAGAACTTACAGAAAAAGGAGCCGCAGTAACAGCAGTTGGAGAAATATCTTTCCCTTTGGAAAGGGAAGACGCAGTCGATGCTTGAGCCACGGGGGTAGCCTTAGGAGCCGAAGCTTCAGAAGCCACCACGACCGGCGAAACGGCATCGGACTTGGCCTTTTTAGGAGGAGGTTCTATGAAGCCCTCATCACTGTAAAAGAAAACAGTCGACTGTGATTATAACAGGAGTATGAAAGGTAAAAAAGGCACAGTATAACTTTCAGAGAAGAACTACTTACATATCGAAGAGATCATCTTCATCGGCAAAGCCGCCGGTTGATCTCTTCACGGGAGAAGCTCTGGCCCCATCAGCAGCTGCATCAACAAAAGTATCATGATCAGTGTCGACGTTACGCACTGATCCATTTGCGATACAAGTGTTATCGGCTGAGGGGCAAAGATCAGCGTGGGCAACTTCAAGGTTCATCGGACAGTTATATTCATCCTCTAGACCTGTTTCATCGGTGGTGTGAAAATCTATGGGGATTGAGGAGCCTCTCCCCTCGGAAGTGTCATCCGGCGAATCACGTGTATTTTCAGAAGCCATAGGGATCTGGCAAAGAAAAGTGAAAAAGTAAGAATAAAGGTAATCATGTTGGCTGAACAAGAAGCTATAATAAAGATGTGAAGAAAGGAAAATACCCCTGGTGGTGGATGATCAACGTCAAGGGGAGCATAAGAAGAGATTAGCGGGATCGAATCTTCCTGGTTGAAGGAAGTAAGACGACGAACTTCATCAAGCAACTCCTTTTCTGATAGATCGGCAGCATTAATCCTGGTTTCATCCTTTGGACCTGAGTACAACCACATCGGGTGAACTCTGGCCATGACTGGCTGGATTCGACGCCTCAAGAAAACTGCTGCCACCTCTGTACCAATCATAGTTTGGCCATCAGCCTCTTTGATTCGAAGGAATTTGGCGAACAATTCTTCGGCTGAAGCCCTTTCATCGGCTGAGAGGATGTTCTTCCAAGAGTCCTTAGGCTTGGCTTCAAAAACGTCGGCATAGCAGGGGAGTCGACATTCGGGTGACGAGGAATCTTTGACGTAAAACCATTTCAGCCTCCATCCTTGCACAGACTCTCTCATTGGGAAATTGAAGTAATTAACTTCTGAACGGGCGACGAAACCTACCCCTCCAGTGACAAAGTATCCATTACTACTGTTGTATCTCTTCACATAGAAGATCTTTTTCCACAGTCCGAAATGAGGTTCAATACCCAAGAATGCCTCGCAAAGGGTGATAAACACGGCAACATGGAGGATTGAGTTGGGGGTGAGCTGCCATAGTTGGATCTCATACGTCCGCAAGAGATGGAGGAGGAATCCATGAGAAGGGAGTGAAAGGCCTCGATGAAGAAAAGATAAGAACATCACAGAAAATCCCGCGGGAGGATCAGGCCGAGAAATCGCACCTGGAAGGATTACATCACCCGTGTCGGAGGATATCAATCCTAAGCTTCGGGACCTCTTCTCGTCACGCTTTGTGACGGTTGAAGCTACCCAGTCCCCAGGCTTGGCCGTCGAGCCCAACGGCGCTGGCGGCGCCGGAGCTGGGGGAGGGGCGCTCGGGGCGCTCCCCTTCGGAAGAGAAGAGGAGGACTTGGCAGCAGCACCTCCGCTGGTGGAGCTAGCGGCGGCGGCGGTGTTCTTCTTCTTCACCATCGTGAGATCTGAGGAAGATTGAAACTGTGGCGGCGGCGCGGCAATGGCGAAAAAAGGGAGAAGAGAGAGAACGAGGAGATGCTGCGGGAACCGTGGAGAAGATTGAGAATTTTTTGCCTTTGGAAATTTTAAGGAGAAGTTAAGGGACAAGTAAGCACGTGGCGCTTGAGGAAGGGAAGGAACTGACGGCCCACTACGCCCACGATTGCGCAAAAATCGAGGAGCCACCTCGGTCGTTACGCGTACAGTGGTCAAGCCCTAAGATTGAACAGGGCTAGGGCTAGCTCGTCATGATGGACCTGACAGATTAGCCTGCAGCAGTAACACGTCAGCGATGACGTCATAACTTGGAAGCATTCGAAGGAAATATTAAAAGTCATCGGATGGAGGCTTTGAGTCCACGCACGGATTGCAAGCATCCGAACCTGGACTCGGGGGCTACTCCCATCAGGAGCGCTGACGCGCATCCGATAAAAAGAAGACTCGACGGAATGAACAGTCGAAGGAAGAAGGACTGAGTCTGCACTCAAACGATTACACCCAGACACTCCCATCGGGAGCACATGATGTACATCTAGTAAAGTTTTTTGCACTCCAGGATCATGCCCGGGGACTTGATTCTGTGTAGAGTAACGTTGTTTTGCCATCGGCAGTCAACCAACAAAAGTTGGGCACGTTGCTCATTATCCTTTGCGTGAAGAAAATATATCGGATGACCTATGAAGCCTAGCGAAAAATTCGGCAGAGGAAAGCATTCGAGTAGTACAACTTGAGTCTACGCACGGATTGCAAACATCCGTACCTAGACTCGGGGGCTACTCCCATCGGGAGCGCTGACGCGCACCCGACAAAAGAAAGATGAAGCATAATCAAGATGAATAAGGATAATGAAGGAGAAGAATATCATGAGAGGACATGCATTAGTCTCTACCCGAATTATCTTCGGCTAGACACTCGGGGGCTACTGACGTGGGCATTACCCTTCGAGTAACCGATGTTACCCTATCCTGTATTGACCAACTGGAGGCCCATGAAGACACCCAAAGGCTAGATGGGCCACTAGGTCGGCGCGCCAGAAGATCCCTTGACGGGCAAGACAAGGAAGCAAACAAACAAGGAAAGATTGGATCTAAACTACTGTAAATCTAGTCGTATTCGGTTAGACCTCTCGAGACCTGGCCTCCTATATAAAGGCCAGGAGAGGGGCTGCCGAAGGACACGAGCAACTTTAGCAATCTTAGCCAGAAAAAGCTTAGAGCTAGGTAACCCTAGCAACAGCAATCTCGCCTAGATCTCAGCCGATCTATTCGGCACCCCATTGTAACCCATTATTTTCATAATCAAAGAACAGACAGGCAGGACGTAAGGGTTTTACCTCATCGAGGGCCCCGAACCTGGGTAAATCGCTCTCCCCGCTTGTCTGTGAACCGATGTCTCGTGTTAGCCTACAGGATTCCGTCAACCCTAAGCCCCTATCGGAGGGCATTGGCGAGGAGTACCCTCGACATACTACAACAAGTCCACGGGGGCTATTGAAGTATCTTGTGACGTGGTGTTCTTGGAGGATAATGGCTCCCGAGTGGAGCAAGTTGTTCCATGTGTTGCAGGTAATGATGATCCTTCTAATGCCATCAAGCTTATGGGCATTGGACACATCCGGCCCACAGAAGTTCATACTGATGATCAAAGTGATGAAGTAGAAGTATTAAGCACGGCTCAAGTGGATCCTAGCTCAACTCAAGCCGAACCATCAAGTGCAACTCAAGAACCATCCTCCACTCAAGTTGAGTCACATTCCGAAGAACAAGAAGAAAGTCCTCATTCCACTAAGCAAGACCATGATGATGATCAAGAGACATCCTCAACTCATGATCAAGCTCAAGTGGTCCCTCATGATCAAGTACTAGCAAGATATGAGTTCATTCATCATGAAGGAACCATTCGGAAGATCAAGGCCACTACAAGGGCAAGTGACATGAGAGTAGATCAAGTCCTTGGTAGCATCTCAAAAGGAGTGGTAACTCGTAGACACCATGCATTACTTATCACTTATTGTCAACACCATGCTTTTGTGTCTAGTTTTGAACCACTCAAGGTACATGAAGCCTTGGTTGATCCGGATTGGGTAATTGCCAAGCAAGAAGAATTGGAGTGTTTCACTCGTAATGAAGTATGGTCTCTAGTTGAGAGACCCAAGGATCATCGCATCAATGTTATTGGGACCAAATGGGTATTCAAGAACAAGCAAGATGATAATGACATTGTCATACGAAACAAAGCAAGGTTAGTGGCGCAAGGGTTTGCCCAAATAGAATGTATGGATTTTGAGGATACCTTTGCGCTGGTAGCCCGTCTTGAAGCTATTCGTCTTTTGCTTGCATTTGCATCTTTCCACAATTTCAAACTATATCAAATGGATGTTAAAAGTGCATTTTTGAATGGTCCCCTAAAATAAACCGCATATGTGGCTCAACCCCCGGGTTTCGAAGACCCACGCCGACCCAACCACGTGTATTTACTCCATAAGGCACTCTACGGTCTCAAGCAAGCTCCACGTGCTTGGTATGAGTTCCTTAGGGATTTCTTACTACATGATGGGTTTTGCATGGGTACGGTCGATTCCACCCTTTTCACCAAACGGGTTAAAGGGGGTGTGATGACCCACAAGTATAGGGGATCGCAACAGTCTTCGAGGGAAGTAAAACCCAATTTATTGATTCGACACAAGGGGAGACAAAGAACACTTGGAAGCCTTAACAGCGGAGTTGTCAATTCAGCTGCACCTGGAAACAGACTTGCTCGCAAGAGTTTATCAGTAGTAACAGTTTTATAGCAGTAGCAGTAGTGAAATAACAGCAGCAGAGTAACAAAGACAGCAGTAGTGATTTTAGTAAACAGCAGGATTAAAATACTGTAGGCACGGGGACGGATGACAGGCGTTGCATGGATGAGAGAAACTCATGTAAAAATCATAGCAGGGCATTTGCAGATAATAATAAAACGGTGTCCAAGTACAAAGCAATCAATAGGCATGTGTTCCATATATAGTCGTGCGTGCTCGCAATGAGAAACTTGCACAACATCTTTTGTCCTACCAGCCGGTGGCAGCCGGGCCTCAAGGGAAACTACTGGATATTAAGGTACTCCTTTTAATAAAGTACCGGAGCAAAGCATTAACACTCCGTGAACACATGTGATCCTCAAATCGCTACCATTCCCTCCGGTTGTCCCGATTTCTGTCACTTCGGGGCCATCGGTTCCGGACAGCGACATGTGTATACAACTTATAGGTAAGACCATAAACAATGAATATCTTGATGAAGCAATAACATGTTCAGATCTGAGATCATGGCACTCGGGCCCTAGTGACAAGCATTAAGCATAACAAGTTGCAACAATATCATCAAAGTACCAATTACGGACACTAGGCACTATGCCCTAACAATCTTATGCTATTACATGACCAATCTCATCCAATCCCTACCATCCCCTTCGGCCTACAGCGGGGGAATTACTCACACATGGATGGGGGAAACATGGCTGGTTGATGTAGAGGCGTTGGCGGTGATGATGGCGATGATCTCCTCCAATTCCCCGTCCCGCGGAGTGCCAGAACGGAGACTTCTGGCTCCCGCGACGGAGTTTCGCGATGTGGCGGCGTTCTGGAGGGTTTCTGGCGACTTCGACTTCTCCCCGTGCGTTTTTAGGTCGAGGCCGATAAATAGTCCGAAGGAGGGCGTCGGAGGCCGGCCGAGGGGGCCACACCACATGGCCGCGCGGGCCCCCCTGGGCCGCGCCGCCCTATGGTGTGGGGCCCTCGGGCCTCCACCTTAATTGTCCTTCTGGCTCCGTCAGTATTCTGGGAAAATAGGGCCTTCTGCATAAATTCCGAGGATTTTCCCGAAAGTTGGATTTCTGCACAAAAACGAGATACTGTGAGCAGTTCTGCTGAAAACAGCGTTAGTCCGTGTTAGTTGCATCCAAAGTGCACAAATTAGAGGCAAAACAATAGCAAAAGTGTTCGGGAAAGTAGATACGTTTTGGACGTATCAACTCCCCCCAAGCTTAGCTTATTGCTTGTCCTCAAGCAATTCAGTTAACAACTGAGCGATAAAAGAACTTTCACGAACACATTTGCTCATATGATGTATATATTCTCATGCTATGGCTAATACTTAAGCAATTCATAATGAGATACATGCAAATAAGATCATCTAACAGCTATGTCAATCATGGAGAGGTACCAACAATTAATAATAAGCATCATGAATCATGTATATAAGCAGGATTGCAATGTTCATAAGAGAGTATGATAAAGTGGTATCTCGCTTGCCTGTATTTGATTGGCAAAACATAAATGCCCGGGCACCTCTGGAGTTCATAGAAAGACTAGAAGTAGTGATTGTCAAAAGATAAATGCATCAAAGTTATACCACAATCAATCATATTTTGAGACAAGCATATTATACTAAGAATGACAGTTGTGCTCTCAAGATAGTGCTCAAAGAAATAATGGAGACACAACATAAAAGTAAAAGATTGACCCTTCGCAGAGGGAAGCAGGGATTAACATGCGCTAGAGCTTTTCATTTTTGAAATCAGGAGTAAAATTATTTTGAGAGGTGTTTGTTGTTGTCAACGAATGGTAATGGGTACACCAACTACCTCGCCAACCGGACTTTCAAGAGCGGCTCCCATGAATTATTGCATATTTATTTGGCACTCCTTCCAACCTTTCTTTCACAAACCATGGCTAACCGAATCTCGGGTGCCTGCCAACAATCTCATACCATGAAGGAGTGCCTTTTTATTTTATTTTCATTATGATGATGACACTCCCCCCAACCTTTGCTTACACAAGCCATGGCTAACCGAATCCTTCGGGTGCCGTCCATCAATCACAAACCATGGAGGAGTGTCTATTTAAGTTAATTAATTCGGGACTGGGAATCCCATTGCCAGCTCTTTTTGCAAAATTATTGGATAAGCGGATGTGCCACTAGTCCATATGAGAGTCCGTCAAAAGTAAATGACAAGGTTGAAAGCTAAACACCACATACTTCCTCATGAGCTATGAAACATAAACACAAATTGAGAAGCATTTTGAAGGTTTTAAAGGTAGCGCATGAGAATTTACTTGGAATGGTTTGAAATGCCATGCATAGGTATTTATGGTGGACACTCTGGAATAACTTGGTTTTCATGTGTTTGGAAGCACGAGCAGCGTTCCCGCTCAGTACAAGTGAAGGCTAGCAATAGACTAGGGAGCGACAAATCAAGAGAGCAGTAACTGTCATAATCATGCTTGCGGTAAAATAAATTAACGGAGGCATAAAAGTGATACAAGAACTCTGAAGCAATATAGATCATCGAGGCTTAATTGACTTTTTGTTCAGTCATATGCATGCGTGAGCATGTGCCAAGTCCATATAAATGAATTATTCAGAGGAGGATACCACAATGCCATACTTACTTATGAATAAAACAATGCAAGCAAACATCCATGACATGCTACTCATATTAATAAATTGGAGCTAAACATGAGAGACCATAAACTACTAGACTTTCTCAAATAACATATACCTCACATGAACCAACTAAGCATGCTCTCATGGATGAGTATATGTACAAAATTGAAAACAAATAGAGTTCATACCAGCCTCTCACCACAATCAGATTGTCGTAGATCGTCATTATTGCCTTTTCACTTGTGCAGCTTGGATAATATGAAATGAAAACCATGCTCCAGCCACCAAAGACCATTGAACTCATAAAGAACTTTACAAACCAAAGAAGAACAGCAAATATTTTTGGTGTTTTCGAATTAGAAACAAGAACAAAAGGAAACAAGCAAACAAAGCAAAATCTTTTTGGGTTTTCTTATAGCAAACTAGCAATAGCAAATAAAGTGAAACAAATGCAAGAAACCAAAGCAAACAAATGGTGAAGTGAAACAACAGAAATATTTTTGGTCTTTTTGTGTTTTGGGAAGGAAACAAAACAAAAACAAGAAATAGCAAACTAAAAGAAACACAGAAAAGCGAGATGGCAGAAATCTGCCAAAACCTGACAGCAGTACAGAAATCGATTTTTACAAAAATCTTACGTTGCTCAGCTCGAAAAGTGTTCAACTAATGAAAGTTAGATAACAACCTGGGGAACCTGCACAAAAATTGGCAGCTCAAAATGATGCTCTGGCTATTTTTGAGAATGTTTACGGTAACATTCCAGAATCTGTTTTCAGGCAGCATTTCCCCAAATATCATCTTCCTCTCATTAGAAAACCACTCAAACGAACAAAACAAATATGTACAAGTATCCAGCAACCATAATATGCAAAGAATGAGTGATGCCGGTATACCTCCCCCCAAGCTTAGGCTTTTGGCCTAAGTGGAGTTCAATCCCATCGATCCCATGAGGTAGTGTCTCCGTAGTATGACGAAGATGGATTGTACTCCGGGTATGTGCTGGAAGAAGCACCCGGATACGTGACAGTGTGGTCGTAGGAGGCCCCGGCGTCCTCGGAGTCATGTTGCTGGTGGAAGTCTTTTATCTTCAAATGTTCATCCACTTCCTCCTTAGTGCACGACCATGATTGCCTGTCAATACTGAACAAACCTGGTTGGGGAAGAGGAATTTCCTTCTCATCCCCGTCAGAAAACAACATTCTATAGACCATATTATCTAAATAGAATCAGTGGTAACAAAATGATGACTCTTCATAGCAGTAATATCGAGTCTCCTAGGGGCCAATGGCACATCATTAGGATCAATAGGAAGACTTAGATATGTTAAAACGCGCAGTGCGATAGTTCCTCCAAAAATAGGCCCCCTGTTAGTCAGGCAGCGAGCAATAAGAGCACCAAGGTGATAAGATGTCTGACCAGTAAGTGCAATATTCAAGAAAGCAAGATGGTAACTAGAAATATTGCTAGTGTTCTCCCTACCAAGAATGCTAGTGGCAATGTAATATGCAAAATACTTAATGGCAGGGAGTTGAATGTTTCTTATCTTGCCACGCTGAATAGTGCGACAATCATCATCGGTAATCCCTCGATAGAGCTCCAACAAGTCCCGGGGGTTGTCATCAATCCTACTTGCTGTACCTACAGGGACAATATCCAATGCACGACAAAAATCCTCCAATTTCATAGTAACAGGATTACCATAGATCTTGAATGCAACCGTCGGCTCATATTGTTTGTTGTTGAACTGGAAACTCTCGACGAAGATTTTGGTGAGCATGTAGTATTGCTCCCTTTCATCTCCCACATAGGTGGTTAACCCTGCCCTGTTGACAAGGGTGAAGAAATCCTCCAATATCCCTGCATTCCTAAGAAAATCATAGCATGGAAAAGACGAAGCATTAGGAGCCCCGTTGTCCTCTTCGGGCGCGAAGCTAGGCGCGATGATGTCTTCATTGTATGATCGCCTAATCCGGGTGGCGGCCCTAGAAGGCCTCCCGGTGCTGGTTGTCCCTTTCTTGAACAACTCTCCAAAGTTGAACTTCTTCATAGCTTCTCTGAAATTTTTAACAAATGATATAATATTTGATTTGGTGACATATAATTGAGGGAAACTACCATAGGAACTTGCTAGAGTACTAATCATGCATCAAAACTAGTTTCTACCACTTAGAACAAGCATGCAAGCTCACTAAACATGTTACCTACAGCAGCAAAATATTCAAGATATACTCAACCAAACAAAATTCTACTTGGATGGGTGGAGGAGTCACATACCAAGGAGCAAATGTGCCAAATTTCAGCAGGAAATCTGGGCTGAGCAAAGAGATCGAGAAATCTGAAGCTCTGGAGCAAAAACGCGAGAGAGAGGAACTTGGTACGAGTTTTTTCGGGAGAGAGAAGGTGCTGGGAGAAAGAGATGACAAAGTGGGGCAAAGAGGGGCCCACACCACATGGTGGCGCGGCCACCTCCTTGGCCGCGCCGGCCTGTGGTTTGGCGCCCTCTGGTGCCCCACAGGTCATCCTCTGGTGCTCCCAGGTGCCTCGTCGAAAAATAGGACCAACGGTATAGTTTTTGTGAATTTTTGAAAACTTTGAAAAATGCACATTTCTGGGTATTTAGTTTATTATTACTGGCCAGGAAATTTTTTGAAATCTTCAATTAGCTAAGGAACTTTGCAAATTAAAAGTGCTACAGCAACTAGAGCAAGTGGAGGAAGAAAGATATGTTGTTTACCTCCTCTATGCATATAAAAGGTATTTGTTAACAAGGTTGATCAAGTCTTGCCACCAAATAAATTTTACATAGCATAAGAAGAAATAAACCTCAAATCAATCATGTTACCTTGAATTGTATTGATATGGATCCAATCACGAGAGTTTGATATTCTTCCTTAGGCTCATATATAGGACAATCAATAGTTCCCACTTTGATAGTTCTCACATTAGAAATAGTATTAACTCCACATGCTTTCTCAATCCTCTTGGGAAAATAAACGGTATGCTCCCTATCATCAACATTGAAAGTAACCTTTCCTTTATTGCAATCAATAACAGCCCCTGCGGTGTTAAGAAAAGGTCTCCCAAGAATAATAGACATATTATCATCTTCCGGCATTTCCAACACAACAAAATCAGTTAATATCAAGCAGTTAGTAGTAACTTGAACAGGAACATTCTCACATATACCAACAGGAATAGCAGTAGATTTATCAGCCATTTGCAAAGATATATCAGTAGGTATCAACTTATCTAAGTAAAGTCTCTTATAAAGAGAAAAAGGCATAACACTAACACCGGCTCCCAAGTCACATAGAGCAGTTTTAACATAATTATTCTTAATAGAACAAGGAATAGTAGGTATACCTGAGTCGCCCAACTTCTTTGGAACTTTGCCATTGAAAGAGTAATTAGCAAGCATGGTGGAAATTTCCTCATTGGGGATTTTCCTTTTGTTAGTAACAATATCTTTCATATACTTTGAATAAGGAGGCAATTTAATAGCATCAGTCAAAGGGATTTGCAAGAATAAAGGTTTCATCCAATCGCAAAATTTATTATAGTGTTCTTCTTCCTTTGATTTTAGTTTCTTAGCAGGAAAAGGCATTTTCTTTTGCACCCAAGGTTCTCTTTCATTACCATGTTTCTCAGCAATAAAGTCTTCTTTAGTATACTTTTTATTTTTAGCATGCTTTTCAGGTTCTTCTTCAACCTCTTCTTTATCAGGAGTATTATTCTTATCATTATCATTATCATTATCATGTTCATTACCACTTTCAGTTTCAGCATCAGAAATAGAAATACTATTAGGATCATTAACAGGTTCAGAGGATTCTACAACATTTTTATGTTTCTTCTTCTTTTTCTTCCTAGAATGAGCACTAGGTTCAATGCGTTGAGAATCTTGTTCAATTCTTTTGGGATGCCCTTCAGGATATAGAGGATCCTGGGTAGAGACACCACCTCTAGTTGTTACTTCATAAGCATGTTTCTCTTTAGAATTATTTCCTAACAAGTCATTTTGCACTTTAGTGAGTTGATCAATTTGAGTTTGAATCATATGAAAATGTTTAACAAGCATCTTAACATCATTGGAGGTTCTCTCCACAATATCATGCAATTCACTAATAGCTCGAGAATTTTCCATTAAATGATTCTCTACTCTCAAATTAAAATTTTCTTGCTTAACAATATAATTATCAAATTCATCTAAGCATTGTGCAGGAGGTTTCGAATACGGAATATCTTCCCTAGTAAAGCGTTGAAGGGAGTTTACCTCAATCATGGATGAAGGGGGAATTATCTCACATATATCTTCTATAGGAGGAAGATTCTTCACATCTTCAGATTTAATACCTTTCTCCTTGAGAGACTTCTTGGCTTCCCGCATATCTTCATCATTCAATTTAATCATACCCCTCTTCTTCAATATTGGCGTTGGAGTTGGTTCAGGCGTAGTCCAATCATCATGATTCCGGCTTATTTTAGCCAATAATTCTTCAGCGTCGTCTGGAGTTCTTTTCCTGAAAACACAACCAGCACAACTATCCAGGTATGCCCTAGACTCAATGGTTAGTCCGCTATAAAATATATCAAGTAAATCATGCTTTTCCAGATCATGATCAGGCCGAGCTCTAATAAGAGAGCAAAATCTCGCCCAAGCCTCAGGCAATTTCTCTTCATCTCCCTGGTCAAAATTATAAATTCTCTGCAAAGCAATATGTTGAGCACTAGCAGGAAAGTATTTACGGAAGAAAACATCAAGCAATTCTTTCAGACTTTTAATAGAATTAGGTGGCAAATTATTATACCAAGTTTTAGCGTCATCCTTTAATGAGAATGGAAAGATTTTAGCAACAAAGTAAGTACGCATCTTGACATCATCAGAAAACAAGCTACTTAGAGTAGATAACTCAGTCATGTGTTCAACAGCACTTTCTTTTTCAGTACCACAAAAGGGTGTTTTCTCAACAATAGCTATATGAGATAGATCAAGAGAAAAATCATAATCTTTATCCTTAATGTTTATGGGAGATGTGGCAAACTTAGGATCAGGAGACAGTTTATATCTAACAAAGATGTTCTCGAAGCAACTTTTTAATTTTTCTTGCATCACTAGTAGCATTGCATTTTTCAATAAAATCATCATTAAGCTCCACATAATCTTCATCAGGATCATCACTAAAATAATCAAGTTCAGGTGAATTAACAGGTGTAGTAGCATTAGGAGTTTCAGTATTTTCAATTTGTCTAGATCTAGCAATTGTAGCATCTAGAAAAGATCCCAATGAACCACTATCATCAAGCACAGCAGAAATATTATCAATATTATGAGAGTTTTCAGATTCAGCAGAAGTACCCGCATGTGAAGCATGCGGCGGTGAAACAAGTTTATCAATCACAGATGGTGAATCAAGAGCAGCAGAGGTATTCAGAATTGTACCTTTTCTTGTAGTGGATGGTAATATGGCGATCTTAGTATCGCGAGGTTTACCCATGATGGAGAATTTGCAGCGAACAATATTAATCCAAGTGAACTTCCAAATAAAGCTATGCTCCCCGGCAATGGCGCCAGAAAATAGTCTTGATGACCCACAAGTATAGGGGATCGCAACAGTCTTCGAGGGAAGTAAAACCCAATTTATTGATTCGACACAAGGGGAGACAAAGAACACTTGGAAGCCTTAACAGCGGAGTTGTCAATTCAGCTGCACCTGCAAAACAGACTTGCTCGCAAGAGTTTATCAGTAGTAACAGTTTTATAGCAGTAGCAGTAGTGAAATAACAGCAGCAGAGTAACAAAGACAGCAGTAGTGATTTTAGTAAACAGCAGGATTAAAATACTGTAGGCACGGGGACGGATGACGGGCGTTGCATGGATGAGAGAAACTCATGTAACAATCATAGCAGGGCATTTGCAGATAATAATAAAACGGTGTCCAAGTACAAAGCAATCAATAGGCATGTGTTCCATATATAGTCGTGCGTGCTCGCAATGAGAAACTTGCACAACATCTTTTGTCCTACCAGCCGGTGGCAGCCGGGCCTCAAGGGAAACTACTGGATATTAAGGTACTCCTTTTAATAAAGTACCGGAGCAAAGCATTAACACTCCGTGAACACATGTGATCCTCACATCGCTACCATTCCCTCCGGTTGTCCCGATTTCTGTCACTTCGGGGCCATCGGTTCCGGACAGCGACATGTGTATACAACTTATAGGTAAGACCATAAACAATGAATATCTTGATGAAGCAATAACATGTTCAGATCTGAGATCATGGCACTCGGGCCCTAGTGACAAGCATTAAGCATAACAAGTTGCAACAATATCATCAAAGTACCAATTACGGACACTAGGCACTATGCCCTAACAATCTTATGCTATTACATGACCAATCTCATCCAATCCCTACCATCCCCTTCGGCCTACAGCGGGGGAATTACTCACACATGGATGGGGGAAACATGGCTGGTTGATGTAGAGGCGTTGGCGGTGATGATGGCGATGATCTCCTCCAATTCCCCGCCCCGGCGGAGTGCCAGAACGGAGACTTCTGGCTCCCGCGACGGAGTTTCGCGATGTGGCGGCGTTCTGGAGGGTTTCTGGCGACTTCGACTTCTCCCCGTGCGTTTTTAGGTCGAGGCCGATAAATAGTCCGAAGGAGGGCGTCGGAGGCCGGCCGAGGGGGCCACACCACAGGGCCGTGCGAGCCCCCCCTGGGCCGCGCCGCCCTATGGTGTGGGGCCCTCGGGCCTCCACCTTAATTGTCCTTCTGGCTCCGTCATTATTCTGGGAAAATAGGGCCTTCTGCATAAATTCCGAGGATTTTCCCGAAAGTTGGATTTCTGCACAAAAACGAGATACCAGAGCAGTTCTGCTGAAAACAGCGTTAGTCCGTGTTAGTTGCATCCAAAGTGCACAAATTAGAGGCAAAACAATAGCAAAAGTGTTCGGGAAAGTAGATACGTTTTGGACGTATCAGGGTGGCTTATTTATATGTCAAATATATGTTGAAGATATTATCTTTGGTGGAACTAACCCCAATCATAACAAAGCTTTTGAGCTATTAATGACTAGGAAATTTGAGATGTCCATGATGGGAGAGTTGAAGTTCTTCCTAGGCTTCCAAGTGAGGCAACTTGCAAAAGGCACCTTCATCTCTCAAGAAAATTATGTGAAGGACATGCTCAAGAAGTTCAACATGACCAATGCAAGTCCAATGAAGACACCCATGCCCGTAAAGGGGCAACTTGCCTCATGTGATGGTGAGAAGGATGTGGATATAAAGGTATACCGCTCCATGATAGGATCCTTGCTCTACCTTTCCTCTAGGCCGGATATCATGCTAAGTGTAGGGATGTGTGCTCGTTTCCAATCTGCTCCTAAGGAGAGCCATTTGATGGCGGTCAAACAGATTCTAAGATACCTTATTCTCACCCCTACTCTCGGGCTATGGTATCCAAAGGGGTCAACCTTTGAACTCATTGGCTAATCGGATTCCGATTGGGCCGGTGATAAGGTTGACTGGAAGTCTACCTCCGGGGCTTGCCAATTTATTGGCCGGTCATTGGTGAGTTGGTCATCCAAGAAACAAAACTCCACCACTTTATCCACCGCCGAAGCCGAATATATATCCGCGGCATCTTGTTGCACTCAATTGTTATGGATGAAGCAAACCTTGAAAGACTATGGTGTGTCTCTTGGTACGGTGCCTCTTCTATGTGACAATGAAAGTGCAATAAAGATCGCCAATAACCCGGTTCAACATTGTCGCACCAAACATATTGACATTCGCCATCACTTCCTACGTGACCATGTTGCCAATAGGGACATTGATCTCACTCATGTGGGGACAACATACCAATTGGCGGATATTTTCACTAAGCCTTTGGATGAAGCCCGGTTTGTTAACTTGAGAGGAGAACTTGGTATTATTGATCCTAAAAACTTAGATTGAATAACTTCTTGCACTATATTCTTGCATTTATCTTGCTATCTAGCTTAGAGGCACATCACATATGGGGATAGTCATCTTACCATGTCTTGGTATGATGCATACCTATGTGTGCAACATAAATAGACCCAATGTCATTATATGGACCCAAGCATGTCTCTTCGAGGTCTCATGACATTTGCGCTTTCACATAGGGGGAGTAATCCCCCGCCCCTCATTAAGCCTCAATTGCAACTTGATTTGACTATATAAGGCTAAATGATCTTATTGCAAAAATCACTTAAAATGACTTATGATTCCTTATATATATTTCGAATCATGCCCATTGTTGCTATTTACATCTTGTTTGGGTTTTCACTCCAATGGGTATGCCTAGAGAACTTTGTGTTTCCAACCCCATGTCTATGCTCATCTCATCATCGTCTATCTATCTATATGTACATGTCATCATCTGAGCATTCATACATATTTACACAAAGAATAGGGGCAAAATGAGGCAAAACGAGACAAAACTGGGCAAAATACTCTGGCCAGTCTCTGGCCCGGTTGGACCGACCTCTGCGCCGGGCCATCCGGCGCCTAGCCCGGTCAACCGGGCGGCAAACCGGCCGTGCAGCTGGTTATGTGGGGAGGAGGTTACCCCTTGGGGGTCTTCTTCCTCACTTCCCCCCTCCACCATACACACCATTGCCGCCGCCTCCATCATCCCCACCTCTTCTTAGGGCCTTCCCACCACTAGAATCCTCCCAAACTTCACCAAATCATAGATCGGGACCCTTGCATCATCTCCACCAAGGGATTTGGTCCCTCTCAAGCTACTTTGGGAGATCTTGGGGATTTGGCTCTCAAGTCCTACCTAGGTGTTCTTCTTGTTCCCTTGAGCAAGGAGGACCATGTCTTCGGGTAACTTATTCTTCCTTTCCCTCTTTCTCTAAGTCCTCCTCACACATTGCATTTTTCTTGAGGAAAAGTTGAGAAACTTAGGGTTAGGGTTTGTAAGTCCTCATACCATTAGAGTGTCTCACACCACTATGCACGTATTCCACTCTATTTCTATAGTCTATGTTCAAGTTTATGAGTTTTTGCATGATTTTGTGGTGGAATTTCTGGGCAACATCTCACAATTCTACAGAACCCGGCCCCAGGCCCGGTCAACCGGTCGCTCAACCGGCCGGTCCGGCGCGTGGCCCGGTCAACCGGATGGGTAACCGGACAGCCCGGTCTCTCGTCCAGTTGGACGGGACCGTACGCCGGGTTGCCCAGTTTTCGCACAACTTCGTCAAAACACTTGAATATATGCTATGCTTTTTGACCTCCCTATTTCCTGATGACATGTACACTTACCCCACTGCTATCCTCGCTCCATTTGCTTATTCACAGGTGATTCAAGTTATCTTGGCCATGGCACCTCTCCCAAGCGAGCAAGGCATACGAGGCCTCCAGGATGCCGTTCTAGCGGTCGCGTGCCTTCTAAAGCACCTCAGACTACTGGCCCTGGCAGCTCCGCTGGGGGAAGAAGCAAGACAGTTACCACTAAGAGGAAAGATAAACAGGCAGCCCAAGATGATGATCTTGGTGAGAGGGTGCCACAATTAAATGTGGGCACATCACATCTTGGTGATTGGAAAAGTGTTAGGGAGGAAATCCGTATCGCTTTGTGCAACGGACTTACACTGGTGGGGACAGGTTTTTCTGGACCAAAACTCAAGCAAGCCTATGGGATGATTTCTACAACACTAGAGAGTGTATGAGGAATGGTGCCATTGTGATGCCCAAGGCCATCAACGAGGAAGAGTTTGCCTTGCATGAAGCCACCAAGTACCGCTTTGTGGTTGATACCTTGAAGAATATGGGGCCGTATGATCTTGTGTGCTTTGTGGGGACCCCAGACTAACTGTCTGAAATACCCTGTAATGTATACAGTTCGCGATCCCATGATCAGTGCGCCGTGAACACATAACCGAACTGATATCAAATTACACCATCCATTACAAAGCGGAATAAGAAAATTACAACAAGGTCACATGACCATTCTTACATAATAGACTCGAGGGGCATATCTAAACATCAGAGTAGCATCATTACTTCAGCAGCGCAGTACCCAAGTCATCTGCCATAACCCTACAGGCAACTGACTGGGAAGACGTTACTAGCTCGCATAGACGTCGTCAACTCCTTCTTCATCGGTCGAACTCCTTCAATTCTGGCCAAGTAAATAGCCAGGGACAAAGTCGTGAGTACATTGGAATTGTACTCGCAAACCATCAAGAAGGTACTTTGCAAGAGTGCAAGATAACAAATGCTAATCTAAGATGACAAGAGGGAAGAGCTAATTTCTCTTGTGGAAAATAGCATGTGAAAGAGAAATAATTTCTCTTGTGTATATACCATGCACAAGAGCGTCAGTTTCTCTTGTGGATATAGCGTCCCGACATCTCAATTGAAGGCGACAATAAGATGGTACTATGACATCTCTATATCTTTATTGAAGAAGATACTTCAAAAGATAACTATGACATCTCTATACCTTTATTGAAGAAGAGGTAGCATACCGCCATCTCAATTGATGGGGATACTAGGGAAGTCCTATGACATCTCTATATCTTTATTGAAGAAGATACTTCAAAAGATAACTATGACATCTCTATACCTTTATTGAAGAAGAGGTAGCATACCGCCATCTCAATTGATGGGGATACTAGGGAAGTCCTATGACGTCTCTATATCTTTATTGAAGAAGAGTTCCTCTACATGAAACACTAGGAGAAGTCCCCCACTTTGTTTTATTTTCACACGACCATCTCCATATGGTCGACACACGCCTTTCCCGTACCCTTCCGGTACATCCAACACACATTTCCTTTGTAAAGCATTTAACAAAACAAAACTCAAGCCCAGGTTAAGTATGGCCATTTCAACTTGTCCATGACCGCGGACGCGGCTATTCGAATAGATTTTTCTCTGCAGAGTTAGCACACTTTGCCAACAACTATCCGGCTACCTATCATGTGGGCATCATCCCCGCATAACAACATATGCCACGACGGATACCCGGACATAACCTTTCGCCCATCTGCACTGGCATGAGTCCTTCCCTGCGGGCTTAACCCTTCCCGACACCCCGGCAGCATACCTCCTTTTTGAGCGTATCTCCGGCGCCATGGCAGAAGACCCTCAGTAATCGTCCGGCTATAGGCAACTACAGTGTATTGCCTCCTCCAGAGCGCAACCCGGCTTCAGGGGCCATATCCACCCCTATAGAAAGTTGTGAGGTGTCCCATGCCAGCTTCAACAAACTACGGGCTAAGCCCCGTCCCACACCAGGGTAGTGTGGTTGCGCGATAAAAAGTTGGGACGGCGAACACTTATACGCAGTGCTCTTTTGAAAAACATTTCACCCACACTTCCTTTACTTGCCAACAACCAACCATATTACTCCAACATCCTTGTCCAAAAACTTTGTCTTTCCAAAACATACACTTGGGTAGAGTTAACTTACCCAAGGTTTTCACAAACATTTACAACAAGGTAAGCCTTGAGGGGTTCCCAACCTAAAGTTTCATGAGTTGAACTACTATTGCACTACGGCCGAGATGAGAGTCATCACGCCATAGATGGTGTAAAAAGGGGTAATGGAGTGGATCATACTTGCTTAAGGTAAGCATGTATTATGACAACACAAGGAGGATTATACTTTCAGATTGGTGGTGCTAAATATACAACTTAGATAGTGGAGTATCACTATCCAACCTACTTTCCCATGGGTACACGACATACTCCTCTCAAGTTGAGAATACACCAAGATCATGACATTGATACCTCTATACTACAAAAGGGGGTGGATGTGGTGTAAGTTACTATCTTAAGATGGAACATGCTCAAGTTGAGCATACACGATAACCAAGTGGAATAGCACGGCCATGATACCATGCATCCCATAATCACAAAGACAATAGTGGAGTATCACCACTAGGGAGTACTTCACTAGCAACCATACATAGATGACAATAATAAGGAGAACAACACACATAGGACCAAGGTGCTTTGGACATCAACAAATGACATCCAACTAGATACCATATCAGAGATCAAAAGATGGCTTGCCTTGGCTTATTTGTCCCTGGACTTCTTCAACTCCATCAATATAAGAATCCCAACAACATAAATAAAATCCTCGTCCTATTCCACTTCTTCTTCTTCTCCGGAATTGTTCGCATCTATCGCCGGAAAATAAAAAAAGGAACACAATCAATCACATTGCATCAACAAAACAACATTCAACAATCAACAACTAACTACTCAACTAAGGGATAACATACTAAGGACTTATAGATACTACAAAACAACTTCAAGAGTTTTAATTTAGAAAACCCCATTTATTTACTTAGTAAAGGTATGAGTGCATCACAACTTAGCAATTGCCTTTCTCGGTTATCACCATGGTAAACACCAAACATCCCCTGGTAGATAACATCATGAAGAGGACAAGTACATTAGTTTGGCATTCACATTATATTTTTAAACATTTTTGGAAAAGTAGAAATCAGTTTTTCCTAATTTAGTTTGCTTACTTAACACTTTAACAAATAGGAAGCAAGCAAGATACCACACCATTTGAAAATTCAAGTGAAACAATAGAACTAATGTTAAGTTGCAGAGGTTTTGTTTTGCAAGCATAAAACAAAGGTTGCCCATCTCTACTAAAAAGAGTTGGTCAAGGGTTTTAAATAAACCGAAAAGTTTTGGTCCAACAACTCATGTAGCACACACATGTTATTATCAGTAACCAATATGCACGAATAGAGACTAACAGTATTTTTCCTAGATAGCCAGTACTAATACAAGACTAACCCAATTGGAATCACTCAAAAAAGGTTAAACCTACAATTTTAGAAATTTGCTTGAATCTGACTGTACAGAAAACAAGATCTGTATGCCACAATTCATAGAAAAATCCTAAAAATATGAGACCACTGGCATTTGAAAGATATTTAAAAAGAGATTCATACAAAATTGGATTTGAGTTTAAATTATTTTTAAAACTCTCAGAAATGAATTAACAAGGTTACTGCATGTCTTTACCATTTGCTTTATCTATGGATTTATAGAACATATAAAGGTTAGAAACTTGTTTGAGATGATTAAGAAAATCTCCAGTAGTCCTACAAAATTGGAATCACTAAATTAAGAGCAAGGATGGATTTTTGGTGATTTAAAAGCTAACAGCCATGTCTGCAGACCATACAGAACAAGTTTAATTCACCACAAATCGTACAAAAATTCTAAAAATATGATGTCGGTTGCATCTGAAAGTTGAAAAGTTGGTTCTTACCCAATTTGTTTCATTCAAAAATTCGTTCCCAAGCTCCTGGTTTAATTCGACAAAGTCAGATCTGACCAGATTTTGATCTGTGAACCATTTCAGTTTCAGGAGGTCATTAGGAGTGAAACCAACGGTAAAATGAAGCTACTGGAGAGGGCTTTCATCCCCAGTTGAGTTTGCTCAAAAAGGTTTTGTAAAACAAATCAAATCTAACAAACAGTAAATTTGCATGTTTTCAGAACTTTAATTATTCAGAAAGATCTGTTACGAATTTGAGTATGAAACCACCGCCAAGTTGTAGATCTTTTCACTAGCTAACCGTAGAACTTTGAATCACTCGATTTGGAGATGTACACGAGATTTGGTGGATTTTACAATTTCGTACCAGAATCAGAAACCGCAAGATTACAGAAATTACTGCAAGGTTTTGGACGAACTTTGGTCAAGAGCTTCAGATCTGAGGATTGCTCAACCTTGTCCATGCTTGGACCAACATGCACCTGCATCAAGATCCAATCTCGTGAGAGGAGAAAAGAGAAATAGATATGGATTCAACTAGGGTTAGGGGAGAAGAGAGTGAGAGGGATGCTCTCATGGTGAGGAGGTGCTTGAGGGAGGCGGGAAGCTTCATCTTGGAGTGCTTTCCATGGCCATGGCTGGCCATGGAGCTTAGGAGGAGCAGCAGCTCGTGGGGAAGAGGTAGGAGAGGAGTGTGAGGGAGTGAAGAAAGGAGTGGAGTGTCAAAAATGAGAAGCAAAAGATGAGGAGGTGGCCGGCCAAGCCTCTTTTATAGAGGGAGGATGGTTGGCTGCCTCCTTTTTGATTGGCTATGGTGGGTGGCTGCCCATTTAATGATTTGGTTAGGTGGGAGGGCAAGGCTTGTGGATGAAGAAAGTGAGGAGGGAGAGCTGGCCGAATTTCTTGCCATGGCCGGCTCCATTTTTGCCCAACTCAAGTGAACAATGAGAGAGAGTGCACAACATCCATGTGAATAGATCAAAGCATGATGTTGAGGAAATAATGTCAATGAGTGACTTTGATGATAATAAAAATAGGAGTAGATACATATAGATAGAAAGGAGTATGAGGGTAACATGTGCCATGAGAATAATCTCCACCACTTTGGTTGTGAACAACTTATGATGAAGATAGTTCCCAAGGTATAGTTGATGAATAAAAGTTTTCATTAGAGTTTAAAATTGAAAGGATTGAGATTGACCACAAGCAATAATGCATGAGAATGCCAAGGTAGATTGGGTGGTGATAGTGGTTTAGGCAGTGGTAGAGCAAGGTTAAGAGAGATGGGGAGTGAAGTATCCATACACTCACAAGGATGAATATATTGACATAAATCATCAATTCATGAGGTCAAGGTGGTGATGGAAAAGAATAGAGGAGTGAGATAGTTATGATGAAATATAAGTTTTTCTTCAAAAAAAAGGTCAATTGGGAGTGATTTGAAAGTATCAAATGAGCATCCATTTGATCAAGAATTGGAGCATGGGGGAAATACAATGTGGTAGATCAGAGGTGCGCATACGATGTGCAAGTGTTGCCATTTGAAAAAGGATTTATTTGAAAGTTATATGAAACACCTCAATTGTCTAGGGACAATTGGGAATGAACTCAAGTGGAATGAAATTTGAAAATATTGAGAGGAAACTAGTTGGAACATAGGAGTTCAAATATTCAACTTACTTTCTCAAGTAAGTAGAGTTTTTCCCAAATGTAAAATAAGCAAGAGGAAAACAAGAAATGGTATAAGTACCATAAACAAGCCTTTTGTTAAAAAGAAAACAAAAAAGAAAGTAATGTTTCAGAAATCAATACTTGTTAGAAATGCGATGAAAAACAAAACCCATTTCAGTTCTTTGTTTTCTCTGAGGAAATATCTTGAAAAGATTTAATAAAACTAGAAGTAGTTTTGTGATCAAAACTAGAGAAGGAAAAACAATAGGGTTTTTGAGAAAGAAACTAATTTAGGGAGAATTGTTCTCAAGGTTAAATGGTGGCTACAATATGTACCCATAATTCCCACTCTTGGTTTTGTGAATATTAAACTTGAATAAAAACAAGAGGTAAAAGTGAAGGAAGTGATCTAGAGTTTGAAACATTGGATATGGTATGAGATCAAGTTGAATATAGGAGTTGCAAGGATACACTGAGACATGAAAGGCGTGGAGGTTGAAGAGGGTGTTGCATAGATGAGATCCATACATTGAGGTCAACAATAATAACTGGGGGTGCTTAGAGATCAACTGCCAAAGTTGGAATCTTATAAGCATGCCAAAACAGATTGTTGGCTTGACCTCAAATCCAACAAGGAAGAGTGGTTATAAGAGAAGGATGTAGCAAGGGGTAGATGATCCCAAGTTTTGAATTAAGGACGATTTGAGCTAGATTGCACAAAGAGAAAAATCAAGATGGCACACTCATGTTGCCATCAGGAGAAGAGTTTGATGTAGTAAAAAGGAAAACAATTTTTCCTAAGTCACACATAGGTTTTATTAGGTGAGTTGTTTGTCTGACTACTAGAGGTGTTCTGCTTTGAGGTAGCTCAAGATAAAACTCAACAAGCAAAAGAAGACAATACATCTACCAACAGATCAAAGCAATTCATCTTAACAAACAGATCAAGGCAATTCATCTAATTAGTCTTTAGAAAAAGTTTTTGTTCCCCCTAATTTTTGCAATAAGGACAATTAATCAAGGTTGCAAAAGTTGGAGTGTTACAGATCTTCCACCCTTAAAATAATCTCGTCCCGAGATTACTGAGCGTACAACTAGAGGGGTTATAAATTTTAATTAAAGTTAGACTCCATTTTCTTGTAGACACAAAGTTGTCGAGGAGGTCGTTTCTTCATCTTCTGGGAGACATGATGGATTTCTGCCGATGGCGAGCTTCATGAAGAGGTTGACTACTCCATGCAGGTGTTGGATCTATAGTTTCTTAACGATTCTAGCGGGGGTTCATGATTTCTAGGAGAGTTAGTGTACTCCAGCGGTGCTTTAGCAGGGTTGAAAACTTTTTAGAGTTAGCTTTAAGTTTTAGTGGAAGACACTTAAAATTGTTCAACGGGCTTTGAAAACTCTAAGCTTCGGCCACGGGTCTTGTCGGGCGCTTTTTGAAGAAGTCATTGATCTCCCGTCTTGAGTTGAAGCACCTTCAGGGGGGTGTACAGTCCACAGCTCCAAGGAGAGTAAATGCATCGAAACAAGTTCCCAACGGTGTTTTTAGAAAGGTTGAAAATATTAGGGTTAGTTCCAATTTTTAGTGGAAGACCTCGTCTTCCACCCTTAAGATTTTTCATCGGGCTTTTGGAAAAACTCAGAGCTTCCGCCTTGTGGTTCTATCTGGGCTTCTGAAGAAGTCGTCGATCTTCCGTATTCAGTTGTAGAACCTTCAGGGGAGACGTGTAGACCACAACTTCAAAAGACACTCACGGTGTTAACTAAACCATAGGGGACGCGCGGTGAGTTAGTAAGTTGATGAAAGTCCTGGTTGGTATCCACATGAAGTAGCAACAAAAGTCGTCGAAGATAATCTTCAGCTTGCGGGTCGGTGTTGACTTATATCAGCTAAGAAGGGAGCGGGCAATTTACACTTAATCTCGAGTCTTCCGGTATCTTCATGAGCTTCACTTGATGAGGACCAGATGAACCATGTCATGTAGCTTGGCTTTGACGCTATTGTCCTCTCAGTTTTGTTAGACGGCGTGTTAGAGGGTGGTTTCAAGAAGGTATCCTCGAGGTTAGTGCGGTTATGCTCTAAGGTTAGACCAAATTAGTATGTCTTCTCGCCGAGGTGCAGTCGCTCTTGAAGGTAGGGGCTTCTGCTTTGTTGGCGTAGTAGAGATGCTTCAGTTGATCTTGAAGGTATTGGCTTCTGCTTCGTTGGCGTAGTAGAGATGCTTCGGCTGATCTTGAAAGTAGCTAGCGCAGATAGGGGTCTGGGTTAGTTTTTCCGACGGTTGAAAAACAACTGCTAATGGGCTAGAGTTAGAGCATTTCGTTAACTTATCCAACTAACTAGCAGTTAGCAAATCATCGGTGAGGTAGATGAGGGTGAAAACATCCTAGGGAGGCTTCCTACGCTAGGTTATCACACTAAGAATATTTTTCAGGCCGAAAGACTAGGAAAAACATACACACAACAAACAAATAAAAGACACTCAAGGCAGCACACTAGGGAGCTACAAGCAATCATCAAACCAGACAAGGCACTCCAAGCATCTAGGGATACCTAATACATGGGGGTAGCTCAATCAAAGCGATTGAGTTTGTCCTATCCATCCTATAGGTTTGGGGTTGTTCACATATGCTGACGTCTTCATCTGGTTGACATCGACTTCAACAAGGATTCTCGAAGCAATTGGTGATGAAGCAGCCTGGTGTTGAGTCGTCGATGTTGAAGTGGAAGAAAACACTGCGTAGAACTTCTGGTCTCAACATCTCTAGGGCGTGAGGTCTTAGGAGAGGTAGTTGTTGAGGTACTCACAAACTTGAGATCTTCTCGTGGCTGGCTTAAAAATTACTAGTCAAGAAACTGAGGACTTGATCCCTGATGACTGCAAAAAGTGCAAGTCCACGGAGAAACAAGGTCAGCTCCTCGACAGACTTTGGTTTCAACCAAAGTCATGATGTTATCATCCCTATATGTGCACGGCTAAATGGGCATCCAATCTTCAATAGTTGTTGTTGGAGACACTTGAGACTTCCTGGAGGGTTGATCCATCTTCGACTTAGAGTCTCTGGGTCTGAGTTGGGGAGATCGTCCAACATGTAGGTTTGAAGTGGATGAGAGAATAGGGTAAGAATATTCAAGCATTTTTATAAAGCGGAGAGATAAGAGTTTAGAAGCTTTGAATAAATAAGGGGAGTAGAATCTAAGCTTCCAACTAAAGAAAGGATTGATTTCGTAAATATTTTTTCCCAAGTACTTTTTCCTAACTAACGCCCATGCTAACTAAGGTCTCCTACAGTCAGGATAGCTCTGATACCAGCTCTATGGGGATGACACGCGTACAGCACGCGACCGTTGGGAACCCCAAGTGGAAGGTGTGATGCGTACAACAGTAAGTTTCCCTCAGTAAGAAACCAAGGTTTATCGAACCAGTAGGAGTCAAGAAGCACGTTGAAGGTTGATGGCGGCGGAGTGTAGTGCGGCACAACACCAGGGATTCCGACGCCAACGTGGAACCTGCACAACACAACCAAAGTACTTTGTCCCAACGTAACAGTGAGGTTGTCAATCTCACCGGCTTGCTGTAACAAAGGGTTAGATGTATAGTGTGGATGATGATTGTTTGCAGAAAACAGTAGAACGAGTATTGCAGTTGATTGTATTCGATTAAAAGAATGGACCGGGGTCCACAGTTCACTAGTGGTGTCTCTCCGATAAGAATAAGCATGTTGGGTGAACAAATTACAGTTGGGCAATTGATAAATAAAGAGGGCATGACCATGCACATACATGATATGATGAGTATTGTGAGATTTAATTGGGCATTACGACAAAGTACATAGACCGCTATCCAGCATGCATCTATGCCTAAAAAGTCCACCTTCAGGTTATCATCCGAACCCCTTCCAGTATTAAGTTGCAAGCAATAGACAATTGCATTAAGTATGGTGCGTAATGTAATCAACAACTACATCCTTAGACATAGCATCGATGTTTTATCCCTAGTGGCAACAGCACATCCACAACCTTAGAACTTTCTCACGTCCTGCAGTTTAATGGAGGCATGAACCCACTATCGAGCATAAATACTCCCTCTTGGAGTTACAAGCAAAAACTTGGCCAGAGCCTCTACTAGTAACGGAGAGCATGCAAGATCATAAACAACACATAGATAATAGATTGATAATCAACATAGCATAGTATTCTCTATTCATCGGATCCCAACAAACACAACATGTAGCATTACAGATAGATGATCTTGATCATGTTAGGCAGCTCACAAGATCCAACAATGAAGCACAATTAGGAGAAGACGACCATCTAGCTACTGCTATGGACCCATAGTCCAGGGGTGAACTACTCACTCATCACTCCGGAGGCGACCATGGCGGTGAAGAGTCCTCCGGGAGATGATTCCCCTCCCCGGCAGGGTGCCGGAGGCGATCTCCTGAATCCCCCGAGATGGGATTGGCGGCGGCGGCGTCTCTGGAAGGTTTTCCGTATCGTGGCTCTCGGTAGGCGGAGGAGATAGGTCAGGGGGCACCACGAGGGCCCCACACAGCAGGCCGGCGCGGCCAGGGCTTGGGCCGCGCCGCCCTAGCGTGTGGGCGCCTCGTCGCCCCACTTCGTTTCCTCCCCGGACTTCTAGAAGCTTCGTGGAAAAATAAGATCCTGGGCGTTGATTTCGTCCAATTTCGAGAATATTTCCTTACTAGGATTTCTGAAACCAAAAACAGCAGAAAACAGCAACTGGCTCTTCGGCATCTCGTTAATAGGTTAGTGCTGGAAAATGCATAAATATGACATAAAGTATGCATAAAACATGTAGGTATCATCAATAAAGTGGCATGGAACATAAGAAATTATCGATACGTTGGAGACGTATCAGCATCCCCAAGCTTAGTTCCTGCTCGTCCCGAGTAGGTAAACGATAACAAAGATAATTTCTGAAGTGACATGCCATCATAATCTTGATCAATACTATTGTAAGCACATGTAATGAATGCAGCGATCAAAGCAATGTTAATGACATGAGTAAACAATTGAATCATATAGCAAAGACTTTTCATGAATAGTACTTTCAAGACAAGCATCAATAAGTCTTGCATAAGAGTTAACTCATAAAGCAATAAATTCAAAGTAAAGGCATTGAAGCAACACAAAGGAAGATTAAGTTTCAGCGGTTGCTTTCAACTTATAACATGTATATCTCATGGATATTGTCAACATAAAGTAATATAATAAGTGCAATATGCAAGTATGTAGGAATCAATGCACAGTTCACACAAGTGTTTGCTTCTTGAGATGGAGAGAAATAGGTGAACTGACTCAACATAAAAGTAAAATAAAGGCCCTTCGCAGAGGGAAGCGTCGATTGCTATATTTGTGCTAGAGCTTTGGTTTTGAAAACAAGAAACAATTTTGTCAACGGTAGTAATAAAGCATATGCATCATGTAAATTATATCCTACAAGTTGCAAGCCTCATGCATAGTATACTAATAGTGCCCGCACCTTGTCCTAATTAGCTCGGATTACCTGGATTATCACCGCAATACATATGTTTTAACCAAGTGTCACAAAGGGGTACCTCTATGCCGCCTGTACAAAGGTCTAAGGAGAAAGCTCGCATTGGATTTCTCTCTTTTGATTATTCTCAACTTAGACATCCATACCGGGACAACATAGACAACAGATAATGGACTCCTCTTTAATGCTTAAGAATTCAACAACAATTAATTTTCTCATATGAGATTGAGGATATTTGTCCAAAACTAAAACTTCCACCATGGATCATGGCTTTAGTTAGCGACCCAATGTTCTTCTCTAACAGTATGCATGCTCAAACCATTCAACTCATGGTAAATCGCCCTTACTTCAGACAAGACGGACATGCATAGCAACTCACATGATATTCAACAAAGAGTAGTTGATGGCTTCCCCAGGAACATGGTTATCGCACAACAAGCAACTTAATAAGAGATAAAGTGCATAAGTACATATTCAATACCACAATAGTTTTTTAGGCTATTTGTCCCATGAGCTATATATTGTAAAGATGAAGAATGGAAATTTAAAGGTAGCACTCAAGCAATTTACTTTGGAATGGCGGAGAAATACCATGTAGTAGGTAGGTATGGTGGACACAAATGGCATAGTGGTTGGCTCAAGGATTTTGGATGCATGAGAAGTATTCCCTCTCGATACAAGGTTTAGGCTAGCAAGGTTATTTGAAACAAACACAAGTATGAAGCGGTACAGCAAAACTCACATAAAAGACATATTGTAAGCATTATAAGACTCTACACCGTCTTCCTTGTTGTTCGACCCTTACTAGAAATTATCTAGACCTTAGAGGGACCAATTATGCAAACCAAATTTTAGCAAGCTCTATGTATTTCTTCATTAATAGGTGCAAAGTATATGATGCAAGAGCTTAAACATGAGCACAACAATTGCCAAGTATCACATTATTCAAGACATTCTACCAATTACTACATGTAGCATTTCCCGTTTCCAACCATATAACAATTTAACGAAGAAGATTCAACCTTCGCCATGAATATTATGAGTAAAGCCTAAGGACATATTTGTCCATATGCAACAGCGGAGCGTGCCTCTCGCCCACACAATGAATGCTAGGATCCATTTTATTCAAACAAAACAAAAAACAAAAACAAACCGACGCTCCAAGCAAAGTACATAAGATGTGATGGAATAAAAATATAGTTTCACTAGAGGAACCTGCAAGCTTAGACGCACCGGGGCATCCCCAAGCTTAGAGCTTTCACTCTCCTTGATCATATTGTATCATCTCCCTCTCTTGATCCTTGAAAACTTCCTCCACACCAAACTCAAAACAACTCATTAGAGGGTTAGTGCATAATCAAAATTCACATGTTCAGAGGTGACATAATCATTCTTAACACTTCTGGACATTGCACAAAGCTACTGAAAGTTAATGGAATAGAAAAATCCATCAAGCATAGCAAAACAGACAATGCGAAATAAAAGGCAGAATCTGTCAAAACAGAACAGTCCGTAAATATGAATTTCTAAGAGGCACCAGACTTGCTCAAATGAAAATGCTCTAATTGAATGAAAGTTGCGTACATATCTGAGGATCACTCACGTAAATTGGCATAATTTTCTGATTTACCTACAGAGAATTAGGCCCAGATTCGTGACAGCAAAGAAATCTGTTTCTGCGCAGTAATCCAAATCTAGTATGAACCTTACTATCAAAGATTTTACTTGGCACAACAATGCAACAAAGCTAAGATAAGGAGAGGTTGCTAGAGTAGTAACAACTTCCAAGACTCAAATATAAAATAAAAGTGCTGTAGTAAAATCATGGGTTGTCTCCCACAAGCGCTTTTCTTTAACGCCTTTCAGCTAGGCGCAGAAAGTGTGTATCAAGTATTATCAAGAGACGAAGCATCAACATCGGGGTTTGGAGTTTTCTCAACCATGCATTGTATTTTGGATACATAAGTTTCAGAGGCTCCCTTTTCATTAGTCTTGGACTTGCTACTCTCATCAAACAAATTTTCAGGAACAAGCCAAGCATAATTATCATATAGAGCTTCATGCATTCCTAGGAGCTTACAAGGTATTGGTGCCTTAATCTCCCCACCATCATTAACATTATTAGTGTACTTAATTCTATCCATATCCATCTTTTCAAGTGTTCTTTTAAAATCGGTGAACATACCAAGCCTCTTATGCTTAATAAAAACTTTTCTAGCTTCTTTGGCTATATCCTCAAATTCTCGCACTAGGACTTTTAAAACAAAATCTCTCTTTTCTCCCCTCTCCATATCAGAAAGTGTAAGAAACATGTGTTGTATCATGGGGTTGAGACTAATAAATCTAGCTTCCATCATGCGTACCAAACAAACAGAGGCATCTTCATAAGTAGGGACAACTTTTGCCAGGGGTATATCTTCAAGATCTTCGTGCATACTAACATGGGTGAAAATTCTTCTATATTATCTCTTCCAATTATAGACCCTTGTACCACATGTATATCTTTTAAAGTAAAATTAGGAGGAAACATGATGAAGTAAGTAAAGCAAATGCAAGTAACTAATTTTTTTGTGTTTTTAATATAGCAAACAAGATAGTAAGTAAAGTAAAACTAGCAACTAATTTTTTGTGTTTTGATATAATGCAGCAAACAAAGTACTAAATAAAATAAAGCAAGACAAAACAAAGTAAAGAGATTGGAGGTGGAGACTCCCCTTGCAGCATGTCTTGATCTCCCCGGCAATGGCGCCAGAAATTTAGCTTCACACGCGTACAGCACGCGACCGTTGGGAACCCCAAGTGGAAGGTGTGATGCGTACAGCAGTAAGTTTCCCTCAGTAAGAAACCAAGGTTTATCGAACCAGTAGGAGTCAAGAAGCACGTTGAAGGTTGATGGCGGCGGAGTGTAGTGCGGCGCAACACCAGGGATTCCGACGCCAACGTGGAACCTGCACAACACAACCAAAGTACTTTGTCCCAACGTAACAGTGAGGTTGTCAATCTCACCGGCTTGCTGTAACAAAGGGTTAGATGTATAGTGTGGATGATGATTGTTTGCAGAAAACAGTAGAACGAGTATTGCAGTTGATTGTATTCGATTAAAAGAATGGACCGGGGTCCACAGTTCACTAGTGGTGTCTCTCCGATAAGAATAAGCATGTTGGGTGAACAAATTACAGTTGGGCAATTGACAAATAAAGAGGGCATGACCATGCACATACATGATATGATGAGTATTGTGAGATTTAATTGGGCATTACGACAAAGTGCATAGACCGCTATCCAGCATGCATCTGTGCCTAAAAAGTCCACCTTCAGGTTATCATCCGAACCCCTTCCAGTATTAAGTTGCAAGCAACAGACAATTGCATTAAGTATGGTGCGTAATGTAATCAACAACTACATCCTTAGACATAGCATCGATGTTTTATCCCTAGTGGCAACAACACATCCACAACCTTAGAACTTTCATCCTTTGTCCCAGATTTAATGGAGGCATGAACCCACTATCGAGCATAAATACTCCCTCTTGGAGTTACAAGCAAAAACTTGGCCAGAGCCTCTACTAGTAACGGAGAGCATGCAAGATCATAAACAACACATAGATAATAGATTGATAATCAACATAGCATAGTATTCTCTATTCATCGGATCCCAACAAACACAACATGTAGCATTACAGATAGATGATCTTGATCATGTTAGGCAGCTCACAAGATCCAACAATGAAGCACAATTAGGAGAAGACGACCATCTAGCTACTGCTATGGACCCATAGTCCAGGGGTGAACTACTCACTCATCACTCCGGAGGCGACCATGGCGGTGAAGAGTCCTCCGGGAGATGATTCCCCTCTCCGGCAGGGTGCCGGAGGCGATCTCCCGAATCCCCCGAGATGGGATTGGCGGCGGCGGCGTCTCTGGAAGGTTTTCCGTATCGTGGCTCTTGGTACTGGAGTTATTATCGACGAAGGCTTAAGTAGGCGGAGGAGATAGGTCAGGGGCGCCACGAGGGCCCCACACAGCAGGCCGGCGCGGCCAGGGCTTGGGCCGCGCTGCCCTAGCGTGTGGGCGCCTCGTCGCCCCACTTCGTTTCCTCCCCGGACTTCTGGAAGCTTCGTGGAAAAATAAGATCCTAGGCGTTGATTTCGTCCAATTCCGAGAATATTTCCTTACTAGGATTTCTAAAACCAAAAACAGCAGAAAATAGCAACTGGCTCTTCGGCATCTCATTAATAGGTTAGTGCCGGAAAATGCATAAATATGACATAAAGTATGCAAAAAACATGTAGGTATCATCAATAAAGTGGCATGGAACATAAGAAATTATCGATACGTTGGAGACGTATCAGGGGACCCCGGACTAACTATCCGAAATACCCTGTAATGTATACAGTTCACGATCCCATGATCAGTGCGCCGTGAACACATAACCGAACTGATATCAAATTACACCATCCATTACAAAGCGGAATAAGAAAATTACAACAAGGTCACATGACCATTCTTACATAATAGCCTCGAGGGGCATATCTAAACATCAGAGTAGCATCATTACTTCAGCAGCGCAGTACCCAAGTCATCTGCCATAATCCTACAGGCAACTGACTGGGAAGACGTTCCTAGCTCGCATAGAGGTCGTCAACTCCTTCTTCATCGGTCGAATTCCTTCATGTCTGGCCAAGTAAATAGCCAGGGACAAAGCCATGAGTACATTGAAATTGTACTCGCAAACCATCAAGAAGGTACATTGCAAGAGTGCAAGATAACAAATGCTAATCTAAGATGACAAGAGGGAAGAGCTAATTTCTCTTGTGGAAAATAGCATGTGAAAGAGAAATAGTTTCTCTTGTGGATATAGCATGCACAAGAGCGTCAGTTTCTCTTGTGGATATAGCGTCCCGACATCTCAATTGAAGGGGACACTAAGATGGTACTATGACATCTCTATATCTTTATTGAAGAAGATACTTCAAAAGATAACTATGACATCTCTATACCTTTATTGAAGAAGAGAGGTAGCATACCGCCATCTCAATTGATGGGGATACTAGGGAAGTCCTATGACATCTCTATATCTTTATTGAAGAAGATACTTCAAAAGATAACTATGACATCTCTATACCTTTATTGAAGAAGAGGTAGCATACCGCCATCTCAATTGATGGGGATACTAGGGAAGTCCTATGACATCTCTATATCTTTATTGAAGAAGAGTTCCTCTACATGAAACACTAGGAGAAGTCCCCCACTTTGTTTTATTTTCACACGACCATCTCCATATGGTCGACACACGCCTTTCCCATACCCTTCCGGTACATCCAACACACATTTCCTTCGTAAAGCATTTAACAAAACAAAACTCAAGCCCAGGTTAAGTATGGCCATTTCAACTTGTCCATGACCGCGGACGCGGCTATTCGAATAGATTTAACTCTGCATAGTTTGCACACTTTCCCCACAACTATCCGGATACCTATCGTGTGGGCATCATCCCCGCATAACAACATATGCCACGACGGATACCCGGACATAACCTTTCGCCCATCTCCACTGGCATGAGTCCTTCCCTGCGGGCTTAACCCTTCCCGGCACCCCGGCAGCATACCTCCTTTTTGAGCGTATCTCCGGCGCCACGGCAGAAGACCCTCAGTAATCGTCCGGCTATAGGCAACTACAGTGTATTGCCTCCTCCAGAGCGCAACCCGGCTTCAGGGGCCATATCCACCCCTATAGAAAGTTGTGAGGTGTCCCATGCCATCTTCAACAAACTACGGGCTAAGCCCCGTCCCACACCAGGGTAGTGTGGTTGCGCGATAAAAAGTTGGGACAGCGAACACTTATACGCAGTGCTCTTTTGAAAAACATTTCACCAACACTTTCTTTACTTGCCAACAACCAACCATATTCCTCCAACATCCTTGTCCAAAAACTTTGTCTTTCCAAAACATACACTTGGGTAGAGTTAACTTACCCAAGGTTTTCACAAACATTTACAACAAGGTAAGCCTTGAGGGGTTCCCAACCTAAAGTTTCATGAGTTGAACTACTATTGCACTACGGCCGAGATGAGAGTCATCACGCCATAGATGGTGTAAAAAGGGTAATGGAGTGGATCATACTTGCTTAAGGTAAGCATGTATTATGACAACACAAGGAGGATTATACTATCAGATTGGTGGTGCTAAATATACAACTTAGATAGTGGAGTATCACTATCCAACCTACTTTCCCATGGGTACACAGCATACTCCTGTCAAGTTGAGAATACACCAAGATCATGATATTGATACCTCTATACTGCAAAAGGGGGTGTATGTGGTGTAAGTTACTATCTTAAGATGGAACATGCTCAAGTTGAGCATACACGATAACCAAGTGGAATAGCACGGCCATGATACCATGCATCCCATAATCACAAAGACAATAGTGGAGTATCACCACTAGGGAGTACTTCACTAGCAACCATACATAG
This sequence comes from Lolium perenne, assembly GCF_019359855.2. Lineage (NCBI taxonomy): Eukaryota > Viridiplantae > Streptophyta > Magnoliopsida > Poales > Poaceae > Lolium > Lolium perenne. The sequence continues at coordinate 123,078,513 of NC_067249.2, read as the reverse complement.
ATGACAATAATAAGGAGAACAACACACATAGAACCAAGGTGCTTTGGACATCAACAAATGACATCCAACTAGATACCAAATCAGAGATCAAAAGATGGCTTGCCTTGGCTTATTTGTCCTTGGACTTCTTCAACTCCATCAATATAAGAATCCCAACAACATAAATAAAATCCTCGTCCGATTCCACTTCTTCTTCTTCTTCTCCGGAATTGTTCGCATCTTCACCGGAAAATAAAAAAAAGTAACACAATAAATCACAATGCATAAACAAAACAACATTCAACAATCAACAACTAACTACTCAACCAAGGGATAACATACTAAGGACTTATAGATACTACAAAACAACTTCAAGAGTTTTAATTTGAAAAACCCCATTTATTTACCTAGTAAAGGTATGAGTGCATCACAACTTAGCAATTGCCTTTCTCGGTTATCACCATGGTATACACCAAACATCCCCTGGTAGATAACATCATGAAGAGGACAAGTACATTATTTTGGCATCAAAAACATTCACATTATATTTTTAAACATTTTTGGAAAAGTAGAAATCAGTTTTTCCTAATTTAGTTTGCTTACTTAACACTATACAAAATAGGAAGCAAGCAAGATACCACACCATTTGAAAACTCAAGTGAAACAATAGAACTAATGTTAAGTTGCAGAAGTTTTGTTTTGCAAGCATTAAACAAAGGTTGCCCATCTCTACTAAAAAGAGTTGGTCAAGGGTTTTAAATAAACCGAAAAGTTTTGGTCCAACAACTCATGTAGCACACACATGTTATTATCAGTAACCAATATGCACGAACAGAGACTAACAGTATTTTTCCTAGATAGCCAGTACTAATACAAGACTAACCCAATTGGAATCACTCAAAAAGGTTAAACCTACAATTTTAGAAATTTGCTTGAATCTGACTGTACAGAAAACAAGATCTGTATGCCACAATTGATAGAAAATTCCTAAAAATATGAGACCACTGGCATTTGAAAGATATTTAAAAAGAGATGCATAAAAAAATGGATTTGAGTTTAAATTATTTTTAAAACTCTTAGAAATTAATTAACAAGGTTACTGCATGTCTTTACCATTTGCTTTATCTATGAATTTACAGAACAGATAAAGGTTTGAAACTTTTTGAGATGATTAAGAATAGCTCCAGTAATCCTACGAAATTGGAATCATTCAATTAAGAGCAAGGATGGATTTTTGGTGATTTAAAAGCTAACAGCCATGTCTGCAGACCATACAGAACAAGTTTAATTCACCAAAAATCGTACAAAAATTCTAAAAATATGATGTCAGTTGCATCTGAAAGGTATTGAAAAGTTGGTTCTTACCCAATTTGTTTCATTCAAAAATTCGTTCCCAAGCTCCTGGTTTAATTCGACAAAGTCAGATCTGACCAGATTTTGATCTGTGAACAATTTCAGTTTCAGGAGGTCATTAGGAGCAAAACCAACAATAAAATGAAGCTACTGGAGAGGGCTTTCATCGTCAGTTGAGTTTGCTCAAAAAGGTTTTGTAAAACAAATCAAATCTAACAAACAGTGAATCTGCATGTTTTCAGAACTTTGATTATTCAGAAAGATCTGTTACGAATTTGAGTATGAAACCACTGCCAAGTTGTAGATCTTTTCACTAGCTAACCGTGGAACTTTGAATCACTCGATTCGGAGCTATACACAATATTTGGTGGATTTTACAATTTCGTAACAGAATCAGAAACAGCAAGATTACAGAAATTACTGCAAGGTTTTGGACGAACTTTGGTCAAGAGCTTCAGATCTGAGGATTGCTCAACCTTCTCCATGCTTGGACCAACATGCACCTGCATCAAGATCCAATCTTGTGAGAGTAGAAAAGAGAAATAGATATGAATTCAGCTAGGGTTAGGGGAGAAGAGAGTGAGAGGGATGCTCTCGTGGTGAGGAGGAGCTTGAGGGAGGAGGGAGCTTCAGCTTGGAGTGCTTTCCATGGCCATGGCCGGCCATGGAGCTTAGGAGGAGGAGCATCTCGTGGGGAAGAGGTAGGAGAGGAGTGTGAGGAAGTGAAGAAAGGAGTGGAGTGTCAAAAATGAGAAGCAAAAGATGAGGAGGTGGCCGGCCAAGCCTCTTTTATAGAGGGAGGATGGTTGGCTGCCTCCTTTTTGATTGGCTATGGTGGGTGGCTGCCCATTTAATGATTTGGTTAGGTGGGAGGGCAAGGCTTGTGGAGGAAGAAAGTGAGGAGGGAGAGCTGGCCGAATTTCTTGCCATGGCCGGCTCCATTTTTGCCCAACTCAAGTGAACAATGAGAGAGAGTGCACAACATCCATGTGAATAGATCAAAGCATGATGTTGAGGAAATAATGTCAATGAGTGACTTTGATGATAATAAAAATAGGAGTAGATACATATAGATAGAAAGGAGTATGAGGGTAACATGTGCCATGAGAATAATCTCCACCACTTTGGTTGTGAACAACTTATGATGAAGATAGTTCCCAAGGTATAGTTGATGAATAAAAGTTTTCATTAGAGTTTAAAATTGAAAGGATTGAGATTGACCACAAGCAATAATGCATGAGCATGCCAAGGTAGATTGGGTGGTGATAGTGGTTTAGGCAATGGTAGAGCAAGGTTAAGAGAGATGGGGAGTGAAGTATCCGTACACTCACAAGGATGAATATATTGACATAAATCATCAATTCATGAGGTCAAGGTGGTGATGGAAAAGAATAGAGGAGTGAGATATGTATGATGAAATATAAGTTTTTCTTCAAAAAAAGGTCAATTGAGAGTGATTTGAAAGTATCAAATGAGCATCCATTTGATCAAGAATTGGAGGATGGGGGAATACAATGTGGTAGATCAGAGGTGTGCATACGATGTGCAAGTGTTGCCATTTGAAAAAGGATTTATTTGAAAGTTATATGAAACACCTCAATTGTCTAGGGACAATTGGGAATGAACTCAAGTGGAATGCAATTTGAAAATATTGAGAGGAAACTAGTTGGAACATAGGAGTTCAAATATTCAACTTACTTTCTCAAGTAAGTAGAGTTTTTCCCAAATGTAAAATAAGCAAGAGGGAAACAAGAAATGGTATAAGTACCATAAACAAGCCTTTTGTTAAAAAGAAAACAAAAAAGAAAGTAATGTTTCAGAAATCAATACTTGTTAGAAATTGGATGAAAAACAAAACCCATTTCAGTTCTTTGTTTTCTCTGAGGAAATATCTTGAAAAGATTTAATAAAACTAGAAGTAGTTTTGTGATCAAAACTAGAGAAGGAAAAACAATAGGGTTTTTGAGAAAGAAACTAATTTAGAGAGAAGTGTTCTCAAGGGTAGATGGTGGCTACAATATGTACCCATAATTCCCACTCTTGGTTTTGTGAATATTAAACTTGAATAAAAACAAGAGGTAAAAGTGAAGGAAGTGATCTAGAGTTTGAAACATTGGATATGGTATGAGATCAAGTTGAATATATGAGTTGCAAGGATACACTGAGACATGCAAGGCATGGAGGTTGAAGAGGGTGTTGCATAGATGAGATCCATACATTGAGGTCAACAATAATAACTGGGGGTGCTTAGAGATCAACTGCCAAAGTTGGAATCTTATAAGCATGCCAAAACAGATTGTTGGCTTGACCTCAAATCCAACAAGGAAGAGTGGTTATAAGAGAAGGATGTAGCAAGGGGTAGATGATCCCAAGTTTTGAATTAAGGACGATTTGAGCTAGATTGCACAAAGAGGAAAATCAAGATGGCACACTCATGTTGCCATCAGGAGAAGAGTTTGATGTAGTAAAAAGGAAAACAATTTTTCCTAAGTCACACATGGGTTTTATTAGGTGAGTTGTTTGTCTGACTACTAGAAGCGTTGTGCTTTGAGGTAGCTCAAGATAAAACTCAACAAGCAAAAGAAGACAATACATCTACGAACAGATCAAAGCAATTCATCTTAACAAATAGATCAAGGCAATTCATCTAATTAGTCTTTAGAAAAAGTTTTTGTTCCCCCTAATTTTTGTAATAAGGACAATTAATCAAGGTTGCAAAAGTTGGAGTGTTACATGCTTGAAGCCCAATGATGAACAGCGAGAAGCCAACTATTATCCCCTTCTTGTCCGTCAATTCCATTGCACAGTATTCTTCCATGATGATGATAATCACACTATGACTTGGATGACTGGCAAATAGAAGTACTCATGCACCTATTCTCAGTTCTGTGAGGCTTTGGGTTTTGGTGGTGGCCGTGCTCGTGGGTTCAAGCTTCATTCTCAGGATAAGTTCACTAAAGGTGACATTTCCTTCTGCTATCCCTCGAACCCTACAGCTGGTCCTCCCACTATCTCTAGGATGTATTACTTCTATCTTGTGCTTGCCAAGATGTACCGTGAGAATCTCATCAGCAAGTCAGGCGACTCCAGTGAAGTCAGGAACTACCACCTGAATCTGATGTACTATTGCCGTCCTGACAACATAAGGGCAATTGATGGTTGTGATCTCATTTACTGTGTACTAAGGCATTCTGTTCTGGGCCGCATGACTCCCAACTATGCTTAGTACATTCAGCGTATCATCAACAAGGTGGTACCTTCTCCCGACAACAAGCTAGATCAAATGATCAAGATGGAACCATTTAATTTCCCCATTCAGGACACTCGTCCGGAAGTCCAGCCATGGTGCCCTCTGAGCGTCGTTCCAAGGAACGACATGATCCTGCAGCTAGCTCCAGCTACTCTAGGCGCCCCAAGCGCGGTGCCTCTTGCTTCTTCTCCAGCTTGTGGCAAATGTGCAAGAATACCAATGACGTTGCACATCAAAGTCTTTCTTTGAACCAGGAGACAAGGAGGCGACAAAATGAGTTCATGGCTGCAAGGAATGCCCCTGTTCCTCCTTCTGGACCTGAGATGGAGCCTGTGGTTGCACCTTCTTGGGAGATGCCTCCCATTACTGATGAGATGTTCCAGAACTTTGACCTCTCCATGTATGCTCATGGTGGTCTTCCTCCTAGGCCTGCTCATGCCCCTGCTGATGCTGCTGATGATGATGAAGAGAATGAAGGTGATGAGGATGATGATGACGAGCGTGATGGAGAGACCTTTACATCCACTGGGCACGAGTTCTACTGATGGGAGCGCTAGCATCCCTCCTCTTTTCTTCGCCTTTTTGGTGTTCCGATGCCAAAGGGGGAGAAGAGAGTAGAGTCTAGGATCACGGGGTTCTTTGGTTGGCACAAGCCATGGTTGTTGCTTTATTTGCTTCTTATTTGGCTTGTGCTTATTTGCTTTGCTTTCTGGCACAAGCCATGGTTGTTGCTTTATTTTCTTCTTATTTGGCTTGTGTTTATTTGCTTTGCTTTCTCAAGAACCATTTGCTACTTTGAATAATTCGTGTATGGACGAGTATTTGTATGCTTAATCACTCTATTAGGATGATCATGCTTTATGCTTATATATCTTGATATACATGTCCATACCATGCTTGTTTCCTAAAGATATTGGGGGAGCTTCTCATATTCCACAAATGGTGCACTTTGCATTCAAACGTAAATTCTCCAAGTGCACACATTATGGGGGAGCTGTCGTAATATCTTATATGGAATCAAGGTTTAGAGCTTTTCATAATATCTATATGTGACTCTAGCTCGGTTTTTCATCGTATACCAAAAGGGGGAGATTGTAAGGGTATTTTACCCTTATCCATTATTTTGGTAACAATGACACCGTGCTAGAGTATTTGGCCTAATACATGTTTGTAAGGATAATCACAGGTATTAGCCAAAGAGGCATAAATGGTGTATCAAAGGAACAAGAAGGCTAAAGGAGACCCCTGATACGTCTCCAACGTATCGATAATTTCTTATGTTCCATGCTTGTTTTATGACAATACCTACATGTTTTGTTCATACTTTATGATGATTTTATGCGTTTTCCGGAACTAACCTATTGACGAGATGCCGAAGTGCCAGTTCCTGTTTTCTGCTATTTTTGGTTTCAGAAATCCTAGTAAGGAAATATTCTCGGAATTGGACGAAATCAACGCCCAGCATCTTAGAATTCCACGAAGCTTCCAGAACACCCGAGAGGGACCAGAGGGGGGCCAAAGGGCCACCAGATGATAGGGCGGCGTGGCCCAAGGGGGGCGCGCCTCCCTATGGTGTCACCGCCTCGTCAGCCTTCCGACTCCGTCTCTTCGCCTATTTAAAGGTCCCTGACCTAAATCTTCGATACGGAAAAGCCACGGTACGAGAAACCTTCCAGAGCCGCCGCCATCGCGAAGCCAAGATCTGGGGGACAGGAGTCTCTGTTCCGGCACGCCGCCGGGACGGGGAAGTGCCCCCGGAAGGCATCTCCATCGACACCACCGCCATCTTCATCACCGCTGCTGTCTCCCATGAGGAGGGAGTAGTTCTCCATCGAGGCTAAGGGGCTGTACCGGTAGCTATGTGGTTAATCTCTCTCCCTATGTACTTCAATACAATAATCTCATGAGCTGCCTTACATGATTGAGATTCATATGATGAGCTTGTAATCTAGATGTCGTTATGCTATTCAAGTGGATTTTACTTATGTGATCTCCGGAGACTCCTTGTCCCACGTGTGTAAAGGTGACAGTGTGTGCACCGTGTGGGTCTCTTAGGCTATATTTCACAGAATACTTATTCACTGTTATGAATAGCATACTGAAGTGCTTATTTATATCCCTTTATGATTGCAATATGCTTTGTATCACTATTAATCTATGTGCTACTCTAGTGATGTTATTAAAGTACTCTATTCCTCCTTCATGATGTAATGGTGACAGTGTGTGCATCATGTAGTACTTGGCGTAGTTTATGATTATGATCTCTTGTAGATTATGAAGTTAACTATTACTATGATGGTATTGATCTGATCTATTCCTCCTTTCATAGTATGAAGGTGACAGTGTGCATGCTATGTTAGTACTTGGTATAGTTGTGTTGATCTATCATGCACTCTAACTTTATTTAAATATGAATATCAAATATTGTGGAGCTTGTTAACTCCGGCATTGAGGGTTCTTGTAGCCCTACACAATTAGTGGTGTTCATCATCCAACAAGAGAGTGTAGAGTATAGCATTTATCTATTTATTCTGTTATGTGATCAATGTTGAGAGTGTCCACTAGCGAAAGTATTATCCCTAGGCCTTGTTCCCAAATACTGCAATCATCATTTGTTTACTGTTCTACTGCATCTGTACTTCCTGCAATATTACCACCATCAACCACACGCCAGTTGTAGCAGCAAGCTATTCCTGGTGCCGTTACTACTGCTCATACTCATTTATACCACCTGTATTTCACTATCTCTTCGCCGAACTAGTGCACCTATACATCTGACAAGTGTATTAGGTGTGTTGGGGACACAAGAGACTTCTTGCTTTGTGGTTGCAGGGTTGCTTGAAAGGGATATCTTTGGCCTCTTCCTCCCTGAGTTCGATAAACCTTGGGTGATCCACTTAAGGGAAAACTTGCTGCTGTTCTACGAACCTCTGCTCTTGGAGGCCCAACACTGTCTACAGGAAAAGGAGTGTGCGTAGACATCAACCCCACTTCGACAACGGTCAAAAAGGGGTCTACAGCATCCTGCCGGTCAGAGGCCCGGTCGGACCGGCCCCTGCGCCGGCCGGTTCCGGTCTGCCGCCCGGTCGACCGGGCGTAGGGCCTGGCGCTCCGGCGCCAACTGCCCCCTGCGCTGATGCCATCCGGGAAGCATACTGGAAGACACAGAGCTGCTCCGGTCTCGGTCCGGTGTGCCGCCCGGTTTGGACCGACGGGTCCAGTCCCTGGCCCGGTCGGACCGGGTGCAGGACCGGGCGCCCCGGTGCCCACCGGGCTCTGCGCTGATGCCAACCGGGAGGAGTACTACGCGACACTTCGACGCTCCGGTCTCGGTCCGGTCCGCTGCCCGGTTTGGACCGGCGGGTCCGGTCCCTGGCCCGGTCGGACCGGGCCCTGCGCCGGACGCTCCGGTCTGTGGTCCGGTTGACCGGGAATCTCGAGGAGAAAGCTGAGGTGGCAAGTTGACAACGGCCATATTTCAAGTGACACTATATATACCCCTTCTTCTACCTCTGAAGGGGTAGGCACTACACTACAAGTTGTTCTTGAGCTCTCTCTCTCATACTCCATTGTTAGAAACACCAAAAGCCTCAGATCTCCCTCCTCCTCCACCCAAACTCAAATCCCTCCAGGGAAACGATAGAGGAGGACCCGATCTACTGTTCTACCAAGCCAAATCTCATTCCCCCTTATATTCATCAAGAAGCTTGCTCTCTAGGGTTCCTTGGAAACCCTAGGTGGGCAAGAGTGGTCCGGAAGCATTCGGGCTGTGGATTTGCTCCTGACAAGATTGTGAAGGTTTGGAGGCGAGCTCAAAGTCTACCACAAGTGAGAGAGTTATTCCTTCGTGGGATAGGCTCCGGAGAATAGGGTGAGCCTTCGTGGCGTGGGGAATCCTTCGTGGGACCTCCACCCCTCCAAACGTGACGTACATTCTTGCCAAGGAAGGGAACACGGGAATAAACCCTCGTCTCCGCGTGCTATCGGTTATCTCTAACCAAACTCCTTACTTGTGATATAACTACCTGTGAGAGCCTTCGTGCTCGAGTTACTTGTATCCTCATATAGGTTGTCTCACCTAGTTTGCATTAGGCTCACCTTTATATTCCGCAAAGCCTAATATTGCAAAGAAAGAATTAAAATCTCTAGAAACCTATTCACCCCGCCCCCCTCTAGGTTTACCATCTCTGAACTTTTAGGTATATACAGAGGTTGTACAATATATGACCGTTGTACTTCTCCGTATCGTATTGGTACATGTATTACAACTCTAACATGTGGGTTAGATGGCGCATTTGCGAAAGCACCACAAGCCTTTGGCCAATGCTGGCGATGACGACATCCATAGATGACGTTTATCTCCTTGGAGGTGTGGCCATGATGCCCATCTGGTCATCGATTTCCTTCTCTTTGGCACCTTTGTTGCCCATATGACTTGCGTCTTTTTTCAAGTTCCTCTTTGAACTCTCTATTCATCAATGCCTTACTCCAACTTGTCCCGACTTCTTTTAAACGGTTTGATTTCCGGTTTGTTTGATCATTCCTGAGCCTAGGGGGGTAATTGGAGTTCGGGCCCTGCCACGGGAAGGTTACCAGTGTTTTTCCCAGCTGATTGACATCTTGGTTGCTAGGCCAAAGACATAGGGGTCCAGCAGGACTGCAGGAGGAGGACGTGGACCTACGAGGAGTTCCAGTGGGAGGCCGCCATCCGCCTCTTGAAGACGGAGCACCTCGAGCTCAAGTAGGAGGATCTCACCGCCGGTCGTCGTCCGCCGCCGCGCCCACATGCCCCAGTGAGGTATCCCGGGACCGGATTTTGGTAAATCTAGATTTGCGGTAGGCTAGATTAGGTTTTCATTATGCATTTGTGGTTTACTTTGTGTCTGTGTGGTGTATCCATGAACTCAATCATGCTAAATGTTTCGATGAACTGCTTGATCACTTCTCAATTCTTCCGTAGACATAGTTTTTCGAGTTACTCAGTTTCGAGTACAGGTACTGATCTACGCGACGAGTTCTTGAGCCTTCAAACATAGTGACCTGTTTTTGCATTTTTTGCATGCCGCTATTTACAGTATTTGCTAGAGTTGCTCCAAGGAAGTAAATGCAGGCTGCGAGCCAGTGCGTTGTCGCGGTATACTTTCCATATTGTGTTGCGATTATGTTAGTTTTCTAGCCTTGTAGGCATTATCTATGGCTTTGTATCATACTAGGGCAGCAAAGACGGGAAAAAAGAAGCAAATCGAACCGGTCAATTTCGGTCCATGACATGCGGGACCAGGTAAGAAATGGAGGACGCTCCGCGCGACCGCTGAGCCTCCGCGGAGACGCAAACCTGGCGCATATTTGGGCCAGGTTTGCGTCTCCGCGGACGGCCCGGTCACTTTGCGTCACCCCGCTGGAGGTGGTGCCAGACGCATTTCCGGTCACGGCGGACGAAAACGGTCGCTCAGTATCCGTTTGCGTCACGCCGCTGGAGAGATCTATCGACTTTCCTCTTGTTGATCTAGTATAGATACCAAAGCTAGCTTCGGACCAGTCAAGTTTCCTCTTGTTTATCTGGTCTAGACACCAAAGCTACCTAGTGAATCAAGATGATCAAAAGGAGAAGAGCGACATTGTTTTCGGGGTGGGGGCTGCCTCCTGCGTGCTGCATGTCCACCCGAGATGGTTGAAGCACGGAGTGAATAGAGGGATGCAAATGCAGAAGCTTGTAGACAGATGAAAAGCAGAGTAGGCAAGCGAACTGAAGTGGGACTGATAGCAGCCACAACTGATTGGAGCGATGATCAATCTGCACTTCATCGCTAACTAAAAGGTGATTCACTTACCAACCATAACAATAGAGTTGTGAAGAGAATTGATGATAGAGTTATGGAAGAACGTAGCTGTAGCTTGTTTAGGAAAATACTGTGCAGCAGTTTGAAACCTTAGCACAAATAGCATATTGTTATGATGTTACCTTACCTATTTTAGTTTGCGAATTGATCGAAATAGCCACCAAAACTTGGAGCTTATAGCTTCCCTACAGTAGAGAATTACTCTATTGGATAAAATTTTAAATAAAAAATGAACGAAAAACAACAAACGTGGCCGTCAAACTGTATTTTCTTAGATTCGGAACTGTTTGCTTGCCTCACATTCAGAACAGAACAACTATGCTGATTAAATTGATGGTAAGCACGGAATGAACTGTAAACAAAAAGAGCACAAGGGAAAACAGAAACTGGTAACATATTTAAGGGGAAAGACAAACTACAAAAGATGGAAGTGAGAAGGCACGTCATAAGCTGGTTCTAACAACTTGCACAGAGTACATAAGTACCGAACACAGTTTCACTTAAACTGGACAGATTGAGTATTGGGCATCTGCTCCTGTTCGTGGAGACCTGGGATAAGTCATTAGGATGCGACGTCATTGCTTAGATGCATAGGGTAGCCAGTATGATTTCAATGCCAAAACACCACGAAATACACTCATCTACTGGTTGTGTTGCTCTCATTTGTTATTACATATGTTGTATGTCTTCACCAAGGCAAAAGGATTGATCACATAGTGGATCACCAGCAGAGTTTGAATTGTAAGTTAAGACACTTACCTCAAGGTGAACTTGAGTAACCACACAGCATACTGAATTGTACTCGGATGTGCACTATTAATTATAACCCCATATGTTAATCCACTGTTCAAACGACACGGAAACTATCTTATACAAAGAACATAAATGGATAATCTTGGGGAAAATACAGCGGAAATGCAGTTTAACTTAGTAGCTTTACTCGAACACGAACATGCACATTTTTCAGCAAACACATAGATGTGCTTGAAATCTGCAAGTACTTCTGATTAGCCCCAGGGCGAGCAGGTTTGGTGAAAATAGTACTATTCAACAAGAGGAGCCACACGGCTTGTAGATGTGTGAGGTGCTGCCCTATATTTATAACTTCTAGATACAGACCCTTGTCCATAAAACAATATTACTTGCTGACAAACAGGGATGTAAGTGCATCCTATGAAGACAAATCTCGTTGTCTGCCATTTCAGTAATGGATGTAAGTGCATCCTATGAAGACACTGCACATTCTACATGTATACCAAATGATGTGTATTCACACAATTCCAGGAATGGACATTCTACGTGTATACCCTAAAGGCATACGTGGCTGGAAAGAATTCATCATCATCTAAAGATGAAAATCTGGATAAAGGTAAAATGAATAAAATACCACCATCCTGACCTATTTCCGTAAAGGAATCCTAACCTATTTTACTTACTGAGCTATGTAACACATACAACAACAATATTTAGGTGAGGCACAATTTCCATCATCTCCAAGTTTCACGGACTTCCTGAACCATCAGCTTTCAGGAGTAGCACAGGGCTGGTGATAGGGCAGATAAAAAAATCATTCTATGAAGAATGAAAGAACAATTTCCCTAGAGCGCGGTTCTGCGGGAGGTGAAGGAGAGCAGGAAGGGCGCGGCGGCTGCTGTGTTTTCATTGCTTCACAACCGCCACCCATTCTAAGACTGAAACTAAGATGTTAGTATTGCACCTGTCGATGCTTACAATTTGATACTCCTAAAAGTGACATGGTAGAAGAGAAGTAATAACCTGAACACCTTCATGTTGAGAGAATTCGATTAGTCTATTTAGTTATTATAGACTATATAGATGCTTCTTTTGAGAGAGAGAGAGAGAGAGAGAGAGAGAGAGAGAGAGAGATTAGTTTTCTGAAACTAAGACTTCAGAATAGTGTAGTACTGTAATCTCGTTATTAACAGGTCCACCAACAGAGATGTACCAAGTGGCGTTTGCAACTTTGATCAGGCTGATTGTCTAATGCAGCAAGCATTCTGAAGTCTTTCCACTTCTGAATCATGATCATGCACAAAATTTGATGACTGAGAATGGAAAATTAATTAAGCACACAGTACAAAATCAGAGAAGAAACGAACACCTTAAGTATCTATACCATCCTATATAGAAAAATGCTGTTTTCCAATTGATTGTACATGTACAAACAGGCAGCATCACAAAATAGTCACACATAAGTGCATGCTTTTTGCAAAGCCAGTCCTAATAATCTGGAACAAAGAGAAACATATCCAACCTAAACATAAGGAAGAGGATAGAAAAAAGCTAAACAATCAAATGAGGAGCAAAAAAAATCCTACCACACGGAGGGAATATAAAAATAATGTTGAATTTGTCGTCAAATTTTCACATAAGGTCTCTACCATCGTATAGTACAAATCAAGCCAAAATAAAATCAATTTGCTAACAGTAAGAACACACTAATAGCAAGAACAAATTACAATATATGATTATAATAATTCGAGAGAACAATATAGCTTAGTATGGAAAAGTATTCGGTAAGAAGGTTGGCACGAGTGCACAAAGATTTCTGCTGACCTTCTGAAATGGTATTCTCAAGGGGCAGCACATCATTCTCCAGGCCGTAGTCCACGACAGCCTGCCCCAGTAACCCACCTGCCGGTCTAGGCGCGCAACAACAGACCAATCTGCAGACAGTAGCACATCGGAGGAAGGCGGCATGAAGGCTCATCACTCAGCTATGCTGGGCAGATACGGCGGGGGTGCCCGGAGAGCACGACGACTGCAGTCGGCAGCGGGACAGCGCTAACCTTGTCGGCCGGTCGCACGGCGTGCATCAGCCATCAGGGTAGGGGCGCAGTGGGCCGCCAACCCACCTCTCGGGCGTGGTACACGCAACACCACGAGGGACGGGCAGCGGTCGCATCAGGAGGTGGCGGACGACACTCCTCCCCATCCGGGCACCGGCAGCGCGCGAACAGGGCTCCTCCCCATCCCGGGACCGACGGCGATCATCACGGCCGGATCTCACATAAGGCAGCACCGAAAATGTGGTCCACTTAGGCGGCACGGTGAAGCACACAGGCACACCTCGTTGTTGTGGTGCTCTTCATGGGACAGACCACCACCTACCTTTTTTTTTTTTTGAACAGGAAAGGTCCCGAAGGACCTGGAATCTGTATTACTTCGTCGGTGGGTGAACAATTACAGAAAGGACCTTAAGAAAAGGAAAAATTACACCAAAGTCCAGTACTTTTGCACAAAACACCATAAAAAGATCGCAGAAAACGCGATCGGATCCAAGCTCGCCGACGATGAACCACCTCCAGCCACGGCCACTCCTGCTCCCGCCGGGGACTCGGCCACTTGGGAGAGCATGAGTGTGAGATGACGCGCCAAGGTGCAGAAAGATCCTCCGATGGAGGAAGATGAATCTCAAGCAGCAGTTGCTGCCGAGAATGGCGAGGCCAGCCTCCTGACCGAGAATAGCAGCGGCCAAAAGATGCCACCGCTGGGGAACCGCCACGGGGAGCACAGACTCCAGAAACTCCCCACGCCATCGCCCGCCCCCTGCCGCCACGAGGCTCTCTACTTTCTCTCCCTCGCCGCCAAGGCCGGCCAAGAGAAAGCAGCTCACCTGCAGATCACAGTGGAGGAGATAGCAGCGCTTGTTGCAAGAGCTCGATCTGCAGAGCTCCTCATCATCCTCCCACCTCAGGAGCAGATCAAGGAAGCTCCACATCGACCACCCCGTGCCGCGCCATGGCAGCAGGGTGGAATAGCTCGACGGCACAGCTTTATTAACGGAGATGCTTGCGCCCAGCTCCTCGTCAGACGACGGCGCACCGCAGTGCACGCCGGCGACGAGAAGCAGCCACAAGACGCACCAGATCTGGCCGGGAAGATCCGGAGCTCTACTCCCACACGCCATAAAGGACAAACCTCTACTAGACCTAGCCCTACTATAAACACTACTAGCTGCAGCGCCTCGCCTCCACCACTCTCCGACGGCAAAGCCGCCGAGGAGGGCTTCGGTCCGGCCTGGAGCAGAGAGAGGCGCTCTCAGGAACTGTAGCAGGGAGAGAGAAAAGAAAGGAGAGAATGCACGCACATACCACCACCTACCTCAGAATGTAGATGGACACGGATGTCCGCGGACTCTCTTTGTCCGTGTCCGTCAAAATTGCCAAACGTCGTCGCGGACGGGCCGTGTTTTTCAGATGGACTCAGGGAAAGCTTCCACGGAGGCTGCCAGGCCCGTACGGCCGTACCTCCTGCAAGAAAAAAAGAACGAAAGGAAACAGAGCACCAGTCCTTGGCTTCTCCGTCTCCCTCGATAGGGCATGCCGGCGCGCCGCCACAGCTGAGCCGGCGCCCCGCTCCTCACCGCCAGCCTGCGTCTGGCTCGTCGCCGCCCTCCACCCCCTTGTTCCACTTCCTGCCCGTCCTCCACCCCTCGTCCCACGTCCCGCCGGCCGCCGCCCGGTTCCCCCACTTGTCGCCGCCATGCCCCTTTAACCTCCAGCTCATCCGCCAGGGGAAGATCGCCGGCCGCGCCGTCCTCCTCGCCGGTCAGCCCAGTACCGGCAAGACCGCCCTGGCCATGGGCATCACCAAGTCGCTCGGCGCCGAGACGCCCTTCGCATCCGTCACCGCCTCCGAGCTCTTCTCGCTCGACCTCTCCAAGACCGAGGCGCTCACGCAGGCCTTCCGCCGCGCCATCGGCGTCCGCATCAAGGAGGTGGCGGAGATCATCGAGGGCGAGGTCGTCGAGATCTCCATCGACCGCCCCGTCGCCGCCGCCGGCTCAGGCGCGCCTTCGCGTGCAGCGAGTCCTCCCAAAGCGCTGGTTCCTAGCACGGCCGGCGGCAGAAGAGAGAAGCAAGCCGGGGTATGAGATGGAGAATCCACGATTGAGGTGAATCGGATGCAAGAGGCAAGCTGGGCAGCAGGAACCCTAAGCTGCAGGGGGGCGTCTCGGGAGGAAGAGGAGCAGAGGAGTAGGGAGGACGGGTCTTGCGAGCGGTGAACCGGGTTCGCGAGGTGGCTTGTTGATTTAATCCCGTTTTTTACTGTACACATTGGCCCACATGCAGGATCGCTGCAGCCCATATTCAGAGACACAAAACGTAGAGATGACACGTATAGGGGCTGAGAATGCACCGATTCTAACAGCATTACTTCTTGTATCTAATATTGATCAGCATGAGTATTTCTACTTGTCCTTAGACATGTACAATAAGATTACACAAGCCTAGTGTGTCTATAAATTCAGCATCTAATCTCTTGTGCCTGGCAGTGTCACAAAGCAAAGTGTGGTGAAGCGCGTTTGTTCATCTCCGTCTAGCATGTTGTACAGCCCGGCTAGTAGTGAATACAGCGCGTAACTTAGCTTCGGTTTGCGGCCAGCGCAAGCAAAGGGTAGGGATTAAGCTTGCTGCGTAGCTGCATGCAATTTATCTTCTATGCGATATCGAGCTGGCTAGAACCCTGGTCTTCTGGCCCTTCTCCAGCATGTTCTCCTGAAGCAACTCCTCATGGCATGCTAGCCGGCTGTCTGAGTATGTGGGCCCTGCATGGCGTGCATCATTGTGAAGGTTTGACATGTACTGACAAGTGGGTTTTGCTTGGGCATGAAAAATGGACGTAGTTGCGCGTACTCGCAATCGTGATGGCCAAGCCAATCATTTCACCTTTTTCTAAAGGCCTTTGTAAAAAGAGTAACCTGCTGTGTGATATTGTTTGTGTTTTAATCTCAATCATCCATCATTTACCCGCTAGAAATAGGTTTATTTCTCTATGTTTTCTCCAAGTTCGGGTAAGAACACGTATATTTTGGTCATGAAAGTTCCTACTTTGCGTACGGTCTAGCTATGTGTCCTAGGCTCCTGACCATTGACCTATACAAATTGATCACAAAATACATAGAAAATATGAAGAAGCTTCTCTGGCTCAACTATATTAACCTTTCTTGCCCTGAAATTCTGCAGCCCTCCACTACATACGACTCTCATCTCTCTCTAGTGCTCTACTAGGTAAGCTATAAAAGCATTTCGACCTCAGTAGTTCAGGACATAAACCCTATCAAAATCATCCATCAACTTCCCGGCGCGACGGCATGGAAGAGCATCCAGGCCAGCGCTCCAGCTCCAAGGCGGCGAGGCGTCTGCGCAGCCTCCTCGCTCTCGCCGCAGACTACATCAAGTACCTCTTCATGAACCGCCGCCGGCTCGTTTGCAGGGCGGCGAGGCGAACCATCGCTGTTCTATCCTCGTACCACGGCAAGAGCAACAAGCACCTGGCGCCATACTGGCCACCTCGTGCGCTTGCGGAGCACGAGTTCTCGTGCAGCGACAGCCCTAGCCCCACATTCCTCGCGGCCAAGAGGTTCCGATCGCGGCTGAAGCGCAATGCGGCGGCCGGCTCTTCCTGCTTCGGAGCCTCCCTTGGGGCCTCGTACGGGTCGCCGCCAGTGACAGAGGAGGAGGATGTGATGGTTGAGGAGGAGGAAGATGAGGCTGATGGGTGGGCGTGCTATGGGCTCGAGCTTGACGTTGACTACAGGGCGGAGGAGTTCATCAACATGTTCTACGAGCAGCTGAGGGCGCAGAACTTTGCCACGGCTTTTCAGCGGTCGCCGTGACGGAAGACACTGGGAGCTGAGAGAGTTCAGAGCTTGCGGTTTCAGCGCCGCTCCCGACGGCGCGAGATGATCCAAAGGGTACGTTAGGTACGTGACAGATGTGTCTTCGCTTGTGAGTTTTGATGAGGAGGGAGAGGAACGGGACATATTATAGTACTTTTTTTTTTTGTTTTCACCGATGAGCCTGAATCAATGTTGGTTTACCTTGTAATTGAGTCTGCCTACGTATACATATGTTCTATTATCTTGGTTGTGTACAAATAAAATGCCCAATTTTTGTTTGTTTATGTATTTATCCAGCTTTGTATCTATCGACTTTTTTTTTGCAAAGCCCAGACGCAGATGCTCACACATTCGTACGTACACTCACCCCTATGAACGCGCGCGCGCACACACACAACCTACTTCTATGAACACCTCTGAGAGACTGAGTACAAGAAACTGATTCGACGGGTATTGGGATTGATGAAGTCACCACGGACGCATCGCTATCGACGGAAACGTCGCCTCCCACCGAAAAATATTCCTTCTTATAGTGAGACACAAAAATGTTAAATCTCAGATTTAAACTCTGGTGGACTGGGGTGCCACTTGTCCTCCTAACCATACAACCATAGGTCGTATCTATCGACTTCAAGTTTTAACTTTAATGACAGATATCTATATGCTAAACCAGAGGTATGCTACCCTTAGCAACTTAACTACCAGAAGTTGTCTTAAACTTTCCTATGCATGAGTTGATGGTCAAACTATTTCATCTTTTTTTTTTGCGAATTGTCAAACGATCTCATTTAATATTGATCTCTTCGATAGTTGCATGAATCGCAGCATGGATAGCACGAACGGTTGATTTTTTTTTTAACATAACTCAGATCTAGCAGAAAAATAACATAACTCAGATCTAGCAAAAAAAAATTAACATAACTCAGATAATTTTTCAAGAAACTAAGGCAAACCAAGATAAAGGGTAAAGTCCTGGTCTGAAAATTTCTCATGGGTACAAACTTCTTAAGGCACTCATACCATAGTCAAGTAACTTGTTTGCGATCATATAGTTGTTGGTGAAGTTTAAACGGATGATTAGGAAATCTAGGTGGATACTTGTTTTTTTAATTTGCCCATAGTCAATATATTCTTTAATATCTTCATAGGAAATGTAAGACACTAGCACCAATAATACACAAATCATGCAATATGATAACAATATGTTCAAATAGAAACAAAAATATTAGGAAAGACAATGCTACCAGGTTTCTTTCCATGCATAATTATAGTGGCCTCCTTACTAAAATCAATTAGCCTCACATCTAGGTTTTCAAAATTTAGCTTTTTAATAGAAACTACTTGGTGACGACGTTGTCTTAGCCCAGTGGTTGGGGTCGCAGTGGCGCACCCTAACGACCGGAGTTTGATTCCTATCAGGGACGAATTTCGGAATTGTCATGCCAAGTCCCGCTTCTACTATATCAAAAAGTTCTAGTTCCTCCTAGACATGGTTTCATTTTTTTTATAGAAACTAATTGGTGGTGTTTCTTTTTGTTCATAGGGAATATTAGCTTTCTCCGAATTTTCTCATGTCACTAAATCATGTTCTTTAATTCTAGTAGGAGTGGAGAGTTTCACAACATATTTAGGAGGTTGAATAGTTTTGATAGCATTAAAAAAAATCTCACTACCTTTAAGTTTTTCTTCTCTATAACAAGTTGTTTAATTGGCTCACAACATTTTCCCCCATTGTATTTAGGAAAATCAGTGTCAAAATAAAATGATTTGATAACATTGACAAGAATCTATTATTTGATGCCATATTTTTCTCTAATGTCATTAAGTTTAGTAGAATTGGCAAATCTCTTAATGCAATCCTATTACTAGTTATATGGTATTCCATACATTGGTCGATGTCCAAACTATTAGAAGTAATAAGACTTAATAGATACCAAACAACATTTATCCTTTTATCACAATGAAGCTATGTTGGACGAAGTAGGTTTTAAGGTAGATCGGTTTCGCTTGTCGATGTTGATGGTGATGTCCTTTGCACTCCTATAGTTCTTGGACTGCATATCCCTTCGAGGAGCATAGGGTTCCACTCATTAAAGGTCATATTTGGCGGCACATTCCATCTATGCTCAAGTTCTTAATTATAGAGAGTCATGTGCCCATACAGGAACATATGTTGTGGTCTCTTTCTTCTACTCTAATACATTATTTGTATCATACCTTTGAGAGGGGGTCCAGTAGGAGGCTTCTAAAGGATCTTTGACTTGCACTTGAACATGTGCATGTGCATAATTATATGTTCTACATTCTTAAACTATATATACTTAATCAGATAAACAAATTGTAAAATTCAGACATAGGAAGATCACACGTACTAGGATGTTACTAGGCTTCATTCTGCACGAATTGCATATATTATTGTTAAAGATGGAGATGCGTATGCAGTTATGGCTGATGATCGTGATGAAGATGGTATGCCCCAGACCATTGAGGAGTCGGTGACGATAATGGTGGCAAATTTCCCGGGAGGGAAAGGCATAAACTACAGAATCGATGCACGCCCAACGAAGGAAGAGGCCTCCTTGTTACAATGGGTCCTCTAGAATATTCAATGTATTTGTCATATATTTTCTTAAACATATAGGTACATAGGGTAAAAGAGATAGACATGGGATTCTTCCTACGCCAATGCGGCTGGCTGGCATGCATGGGCCCTAGTGTGCCACCTAGGCTTGTGAGGCTCAGTGAGCTTTCGAAGACTCCGCCCATCTAGTTGTTCCTCCGTGTTCACTTGAATCTGAATTCATGATTTTTCAAATTTATTTAGTACATAAAACTCTTGATAATATTTCTTTTTCCATCTAACAGTGATCAAACCGCAGTTAAATGTTAAATCTTGATAAAAATATATCTGGCATGAATGAGATAATGAATAAGAATAACAGGTTATCCTACTAAATTTAGGATGCAAAATGAATGAATCAACACACCGTCAGCATGCCAACAGTAGCAGTGCGCCATGTAGCTACATTGAGACACAAACATCGAGCACATGGGGAAGGACTGAGTCGTCACTCCTACAACCTCCAGTTGAGGAAAGCACTACTAACTCCTACGATAGTAAGGGGAGCAGTACTAGTGGTCATCGGATGTGACGCGACGAGCCTCCACAATCAACCATTGATCTGACTATTCCCATCCTATTTGGGGTGTGCTTGCACAACACCAAAATAATACCGTCATTATGCACATCACTCTTGAGCAGATGCTTTGCCACGCATGACTATGTGTAGCATGTAAGTTAAACGATGCCTCTAGTTGAATGTTCGTGTGTTTCCACGACTCTTTTAGTTTTCAGAATGTAGTTACCCTTCTATAATTTTCATTTAAAATAACGAATAAAACATGATAACATTGGAAAATAGAACATGTACGGCTTGGAAAATACACCACCACTCATGTTCCCGACCACCGATGCTCCATCGAAATGAGGACCTCTTCTACCCACTGCCTATGGGCACACCACTAGCTCGGTAGGGGCGCATGCAATCTCATTGGGCGAGAGCGGAGGACCTCAAGCGGTTGTGCGAGGGATAGGCGCCCTTCACCTTATGGGGGAAAAGGCGGCTAGAGGTCTAGATGTGGAAGAACACTACTAGGAAAATTCTTATAGCTGCCAGCGCTACTATCGACGCACCACAAAAGGTGCTCGCCGGTGGTAAATACTACCGGCGCACTATGTTTTGACTGCGCCGGTGATGGCCCAATAGTGTTGGCGCACCAAAAATTTAGTTTCGCCAGGGATAAAGTTCGAAGAGGTCCGGGCCAAATAAAAGATTCCAGCCCCCTTACCCCCGGCGCGCTTCTATGCTGGTGCGCCGGTGGTAAACAATGTACCACTAGCGCACCAGCATAGAGGCGCGCCGGGGGTAAGGGGAGCAAGATAGAAATTTCAAAAAATTAAATCCTTTGAGATGACCATGTGTTAGGCCATCTAGTTTTAATGAAACTTTAATAAATTTAATTTTGATATATTATGCGAAATGGAGTCATGTTTCGGTAAAACGGGATTTCTGGTTGCATACGACCTCCGATGGAAACCTTTTTATATCAAAATCTATCTACTCGAAATTTCCTATCCGAATTAAACACCTACGATCATTTGGAAAAAAGTTGGATTTAGCAAATTCAAATTTAGGTTTTAGATTTCGATGAAAAAATAGAAAAAATTATTGCCGTCGAACCACCATATTTGGTGCACCGGCGGTAACATATGCTATATATAATGCAAACCAGCCCGCTATCCTCACTTTGCCCTCTTCTTCTTCCTCCTCCTCCTCTACATCGACGGTATCCTCCGGCTGCTGCTCCGTCAACCTCCTCTTCTACACCGACGGACTCCTAAAACTGTTGCACCGTCGACCTATCCGCATGGAGTCCTCCTGCAACGATGGCCACAACGTCCTCCTCCGACCTCCTACTACACCTCCTCCCACTCATCCTCCTCCTCCTCCTCTTGCTCCTCCTCCTCCTACCCGCATGGCCTCCTCCTGCATCTCCGGCCACGATGCCTTCCGGCCTCCTCGTGCACCTCCTACACCAGCGCAGAGAGGACACCACAACCACAACTCAAGAGCTAGATCTAGATTCGATTTTTTTGGTATAACTTACCGCCGGCGCACTAGGCAGGTGCGACACGGATAACGCGTGCTACTAGGCTTGGGGAGATGTGGAGTGAGCTGTTTATATTTTCATGCACGCCACTCAACACCATAGTTGAAAGTGCATTTTCAGATGTTTACATGTTTTATTGACATGTATGCAGCATATAAAGAGAATATGTATGTACTGTAAATTAAATGGTATTGTGCATATGCAACTATTTTGACAGCGAAATGAATTCTACCTGTAGTGAGAAAATTGAATATATGTGTACATGCTCATATGTAGCAACAAAGTTTTTTAGCTGTGTGGCAATAGAGTACTAGAAGGTAAACATTTTTCTTTAAGTGGGCTACTTCCTCTATCATTACCGGAATTAGAAAGTTCAGGATTTAACATCAATTAAAGGGCATGTTCTCCCAAGGTACACTAGGAATAGGAAGAGGCATATATAAACCATGTGGATTAAGTCGAGATTTAGCTTTTTGACATATAGTGCAGCGTGTCATAAATCTCTCAACATCTCGACACATACGTGGCCAAAAGAAGTGTGCAACAAGTACAACCTCCATCTTCTTCACACCAAAGTGACCCATCAATCCTCCTCCATGCGCCTCCTGCAACAACAAAAGACGAACGGAACTATCTGGGATGCATAGTATGTTAGCACGAAACACAAATCCATCATTGGGGACGAATTTGTTCCATGTTCTACCATCTCTATAATTCAGCAACACATATTTAAAATCAGCATCATGCAAATATTGTTCCTTTATGATTTCTAATCCAAAAATCTTGAAGTCAAGTTGAGATAGCATAGTATAACGGCGCGATAAAGCATCAGCAATAACATTATCTTTACCCTTTTTTAGTTTGATAACATAAGAAAAAGACTCAATAAACTCAACCCACTTTGCATGGCGGCGATTCAACTTAGCTTGACTACGAATATGCTTGAAAGATTAATGATCAGATGTATAACAAATTCTTTAGGATATAAATAATGTTGCCAAATTTCTAATGTCCGAACTAGCGCATATAATTCTTTATCATAAGTAGAATAGTTCAGACTAGGCCCACTTAATTTTTCACTAAAATATGCAACAGGTTTGCCCTCTTGTAATAACACACCTCCCAAACCAATTCCACTAGCATCACATTCTAGCTCAAAAGTCTTATTGAAATCAGGAAGTTAGAGTAATGGAGCATGTGTTAACTTATCTTTCAGAATCATGAAGGCTTCTTGTTGTGCATCGCCCCACACAAAGGGCACATACTTCTTGGTAAGCTCATTCAGTGGCGCAGCAATGGATCCAAAATATTTCACAAAGCGCCTATAAAAACCAGCGAGGCCAAGAAAACTCCTCACTTGTGTGACCGTCTTTGGCTGCGACCAACTCTCAATTGCCTCAATCTTGGCTGGATCAACTTCAATTCCCTGCACAGTACCAACATAGCCAAGAAACGCAACTCGATTGGTGAAAAAGGTGCACTTCTCAAGATTACCATACAAACGTGCATCCGTAAAGCATTGAAAATAGCACGTAAATGATCCAAATGATCCTCCAAAGATTTGCTATAAATCAGAATATCATCAAATTATACCACCACAAAACGTCCAATAAAAGCATGTAAAACTCCGTTCATCAGTCTCATGAAAGTACTAGGTGCATTAGTTAAACCAAAAGGCATTACTAACCACTCATATAAACCGAACTTAGTTTTAAACGATGTTTTCCATTCATCTCCTAATTGCATACGAATCTGGTGGTAACCACTACGCAAATCAACTTTAGAGAACATAATAGAACCACTCAATTCATCAAGAATATTATCTAAACAAGGTATTGGACGATGGTATCGAATGGTAATATTATTAATAGCTCTACAATCAGTACACATGCGTGAAGAACCATCTTTCTTAGGTACCAAGATAATAGGAACATCACATGGGCTAAGAGACTCACGAATGTAACCTTTATCTTGGAGAACCTGAATTTGTCGCTGAATCTCTTTGGTCTCTTCGGGATTGATACGATATGGCGCACTGTTGGGCAGTGAAGATCCTGGAATCAAGTCAATTTGGTGTTCTATCCCACGAATAGGTGGTAATCCAGGTGGAACATCTTGGGGAAACACATAAATGAATTCCTGCAAAAGGTTAGCAACCGTAGGTGGCAAAGAAGGAGGCATATCCTCAAATGAAAACAGAACTTATTTGCAAATAATAGCATATCATTGAGTAGTGTTTACATCAAGTTCAGCAATATCAGATTTGCTAGCAAGCAAACAAGGGTTTTTTAAACGAATTTCATTAGCATGGTTCGACTCAGATTTAGTATTAGTCTTATGTGGCATAAAATCTGCAGCAACAATCTAATTTTCGCTCTTATGTTTCTCCTCGTTTTTTACTCTACTAGCTCTAGCAAGATCATCTTTTACTATTTGTTCAGGAGTCATAGGTTTAAGACCAATTTTCTTTCCATTATGCATAAAAGAATAGTGATTAGTTTTACCATTATGAACAGATTTTCTATCAAATTGCCAAGGTCTACCAAGTAACAAAGAATAAGCTTGCATAGGTACAACATCACAATCAACAAAATCAGAATATGTACCAATAGTAAAATGCACACGTGCAGTTCTTGTTACCTTGAGCTTCCGAGAGCTCTCAAACCATTGAATGTAATATGGATGTGTGCGCTGTCTTGTAGGGAGAGAAAGCTTCTCCACCATGTCAATGCTAGCCAGATTATTACAGCTCCATCCATCAATGATGATCCTTATAGCTCGCTCTTTTACAATGCCTCTTGTTTGAAACAGATTGTGGTGTTGATCATGCTCAGATTTGCTCAATTGCATGCTCAACA
This sequence comes from Lolium perenne, assembly GCF_019359855.2. Classification (NCBI taxonomy): domain Eukaryota; kingdom Viridiplantae; phylum Streptophyta; class Magnoliopsida; order Poales; family Poaceae; genus Lolium; species Lolium perenne. The sequence goes on along the minus strand of NC_067249.2, from coordinate 123,053,916 downwards.
CACGATGTGCAACTAAGCTCCTGTACTGATCAGCAGTGTCAGCTTCCATTACCTCCATCTCTCTCTTAGAATCAGAATTGCCGCCATCACGTGCAGCAATAAGGGCCAATGTATCTTCATCAAAGTCACTTGCAGAATCATATTCTCCATCTTCATGCACCAAAATCACACTTTTGTTTCTGCATTCTCTCTCTATGTGACCAAATCCCAAGCATTTGCGACATTGAATGTCGCGCGTCTTCCCCGTGGAGGCCATGGAAGATGAACTTCGAAGAGGACCAGTAGATGGTGGTGGAGTAGCAGCAGGTGGCGCTCGTGATGCAAGCGCGGTGTACTTGGAGGTAGTAGGCGCTGATGCAGCACCACGAGATGGTGGCGCTGATTGTCGCGGAGACCACGACGATGTACGACCTGCAGAAAGATTAGCTCTTCTCCATGGTGGTTGACGATCCTGCACTTCACGTTCAGCTTTGCAAGCAAGGTGAAACAAGCGAGTAATAGTGTTGTACTCCTTATAATCTAAAATATGTTGAATCTCTTTATTCAAACCACCAAAGAAATGTGCAAGCATAGCCTCATTATCCTCTGCAATACCACAGCGAATCATGCCAATTTGCAATTCTTGATAATAGTCTTCTACAGATTTTTTCCCTTGTTTTCATCGAGAAAATTTCTTAAGCAAATCACGCTGATAATGTGGAGGAACAAAACGAGTACGCATATCAAGTTTTAAACCAACCCAAGTAGTAGGAATATTTGCATGATGTGCTCTACAATGTTCAGACCACCAAACAGAAGCAAAATCTTTGAACTCACAAGTAGCAGCACTAACACGTAAGTAATCAGTGTATTTTAAACATGCAAAGCGTTGCTCTACTTCCAATTACCAAGTAAGGTATGCATCAGGATTATATCTACCCTCAAATGGCGGAATATTCAGGTTCAGTTTAGCAACATGATCATCATCACGTACCGGTCGTAGAGGTGGGCGAGCGTTGCGATTCAGTTGTCGTGGACGACCCGGTGCAGGTTGTTTGACTTCCTCGCCGTCCAACATGTTCTCATCTACTCGCTCGTCCTCGTCCCCTTCATAGTCTTCGTTTACTTCATCAGAAGGCGCGTCATGTGCGGCTGCTGCAGTAGGAGCGGTACTCGCAGGCACCTCCGCATGAGGAACGCGGCACGCGCGTCGTCGCACGTTGTCGCAGGGTGGCGACAACCGAGTCAAGAGCTCCTGGAAGTTGGCGTTTGATACGCGTACAGCACGCGTCCGTTGGGAACCCCAAGAGGATGGTGTGATGCGTACAGCGGCAAGTTTTCCCTCAGTAAGAAACCAAGGTTTATCGAACCAGTAGGAGCCAAGAAGCACGTTGAAGGTTGATGGCGGCGAGATGTAGTGCGGCGCAACACCAGGGATTCCGGCGCCAACGTGGAACCTGCACAACACAACCAAAGTACTTTGCCCCAACGAAACAGTGAGGTTGTCAATCTCACCGGCTTGCTGTAACAAAGGATTAGATGTATAGTGTGGATGATGATTGTTTGCAGAGAACAGTAGAACAAGTATTGCAGTAGATTGTATCAATGTAAAAGAATAGGACCGGGGTCCACAGTTCACTAGAGGTGTCTCTCCCATAAGATAAATAGCATGTTGGGTGAACAAATTACAGTTGGGCAATTGACAAATAGTGAGGGCATGACAATGCACATAAATGATATGATGAGTATTGTGAGATTTATTTGGGCATTACGACAAAGTACATAGACCGCTATCCAGCATGCATCTATGCCTAAAAAGTCCACCTTCAGGTTATCATCCGAACCCCTTCCAGTATTAAGTTGCAAACAACAGACAATTGCATTAAGTATGGTGCGTAATGTAATCAATAACTACATCCTCGGACATAGCATCAATGTTTTATCCCTAGTGGCAACAGCACATCCATAACCTTAGGGGCTTCTGTCACTCCCCCAGATTCACAGAGACATGAACCCACTATCGAGCATAAGTACTCCCTCTTGGAGTTACGAGCATCAACTTGGCCAAAGCATCTACTAGTAACGGAGAGCATGCAAGATCATAAACAACACATTACTAGTGGTGGTAATAGTCTAAACTTTAGCTACATTATTCTCTTTAGCAAGTTTTTCTTCTCTTTCCCACCTAGCATGCAATTCAGCCATCAATCTAATATTTTCATTAATTCGAACTTGGATAGCGTTTGCCGTAGCAAATGACTTAATATCTTTAGTTTCATTAGGCATAACTTTCAATTTTAAAAGATCAACATCAGCAGCAAGACTATCAAACTTAGAAGCAACAACATCAATTTTACAAAGCTTTTCTTCAACAGATTTGTTAAAAGTAGTGTGTGTACTAATAAATTCTTTAAGCATGGCTTCAAGACCAGAGGGTACACTCCTACTATTGTTGTAAGAATTACCATAAGAATTACAATAACCATTACCATTATTAGAAGGATATGGCCTATAGTTGTTACTAAAATTATTCCTATAAGCATTGTTGTTGAAATTATTACTTTTAATGAAGTTCACATCAACATGCTCTTCTTGAGCAACCAATGAAGCTAAAGGAACATTATTAGGACCAACATTAGATCTACCATTAACAAGCATAGACATAATAACAGCAATCTTATCACTCAAGGAGAAGGTTTCTTCAACAGAATTTACCTTCTTACCTTGTGGAGTCCTTTCAGTGTGCTATTCAGAGTAGTTGATCATCATATTATCAAGAAGCTTGGTTGCGACACCCAAAGTGATGGACATAAAAGTACCTCCAGCAGCTGAATCCAATAGGTTCCTCGAAGAAAAATTTAATCCTGCATAAAAGGTTTGGATGATCATCCAAGTAGTTAGTCCATGGGTAGGGCAATTCTTTACCAAAGATTTCATTCTTTCTCATGCTTGGGCAACATGTTCATTATCCAATTGCTTAAAATTCATTATGCTACTTCTCAAAGATATAATTTTAACAGGAGGATAATATCTACCAATGAAAGCATCTTTACATTTAGTCCATGAATCAATACTATTTTTAGGCAAAGAAAGCAACCAATCTTTAGCTCTTCCTCTTAAGGAGAAAGGAAACAATTTCAGTTTTATAATGTCCCCATCTACCTTATACTTTTGCATTTCATAAAGTTCAACAAAATTATTAAGATGGGCAGCAGCATCATCAGTACTAACACCAGAAAATTGCTCTCTCATAACAAGATTTAGTAAAGCAGGTTTAATTTCATAAAATTCTGCTGTAGCAGCAGGTGGAGCAATAGGTGTGCATAGGGAATCATTATTATTTGTGCTTGTGAAGTCACACAACTTAGTGTTCTCAGGAGTACCCATTTTAGTAATAATAAAAATAAGTAAAGCAAACTAAATTAAATAAAGTAAAACAAGTAACTAATTTTTTTGTGTTTTTGATATAAAGAAAGCAAATAAAACAGAAAATAAAGTAAAGTAAAGCAAGACAATAACAAAGTAAAGAGATTGGATGTGGGAGACTCCCCTTGCAGCGTGTCTTGATCTCCCCGGCAACGGCGCCAAAAATTTAGCTTGATGACGCGTGAAGCACACGTTCGTTGGGAACCCCAAGTGGAAGGTGTGATGCGTACAGCAGCAAGTTTCCCTCAGTAAGAAACCAAGGTTTATCGAACCAGTAGGAGATGAAGGCCACGTAAAGGTTGTTGGTGAAGGAGTGTAGTGCGGCGCAACACCAGGGATTCCGGTGCCAACGTGGAACCTGCACAACACAATCAAAATACTTTGCCCCAACGTAACAGTGAGGTTGTCAATCTCACCGGCTTGCTGTAAACAAAGGATTAAACGTATGGTGTAGAGAATGATGTTTGTTTGCAAAGAACAGTAGAGAACAATGATTGCAGTAGATTGTATTCAGATGTAAAAGAATGGACCGGGGTCCACAGTTCACTAGTGGTGTCTCTCCAATAAGATAAATAGCATGTTGGGTGAACAAATTACAGTTGGGCAATTGACAAATAGAGAGGGCATAACAATGCACATACATATCATGATGACTAATATGAGATTTACTTAGGGCATTACGACAAAGAACATAGACCGCTATCCATCATGCATCTATGCCTAAAAAGTCCACCTTCGGGTTAGCATCCGCACCCTTCCAGTATTAAGTTGCAAACAACAGACAATTGCATTAAGTACTGTGCGTAATGTAAACAATACAAATATCCTTAGACAAAGCATTGTTGTTTTATCCCTAGTGGCAACAACACATCCATAACCTTAGAATTTTCTCCTTTGTTCAGCATTCAATGGAGGCATGAACCCACTATCGAGCATAAATACTCCCTCTTGGAGTTACAAGTATCAACTTGGCCAGAGCCTCTACTAGCAACGGAGAGCATGCAAGATCATAAACAACACATATATGATAGATCAATAATCAACTTGACATAGTATTCCATATTCATCGGATCCCAACAAACACAACATGTAGCATTACAAATAGATGATCTTGATCATGATAGGCAGATCACAAGATCTAAACATGATAGCACAAGAGGAGAAGATAACCATCTAGCTACTGCTATGGACCCATAGTCCAAGGATGAACTACTCACACATCAGTCCGGAGGCGATCATGGTGATGTAGAGTCCTCCGGGTGATGATTCCCCTCTCCGGCAGGGTGCCGGAGGCGATCTCCTGAATCCCCCGAGATGGGATTGGCGGCGGCAGCGTCTCTGGAACTTTTCTCGTATCGTGGCTCTCGGTAATAGGGTTTTCGTGATGGAGAGAATAAATAGGCGAAGGGACAGAGTCAGGAGAGGCTCGAGGGGCCCACACCCTAGGGCGGCGCGCCCCCCTCCTTGGCCGCGCCGCCAGGTGGTGTGGGGCCACCTTGGCTCCTCTTCGTTTCCTCTTCGGACTTCTGGAAGGCTCCGTGGAAAATAAGACACTGGGCTTTTGTTTCATCCAATTCCGAGAATATTTCCTGTGTAAGATTTCTGAAACCAAAAACAGCAGAAAACATGAACTGGCGCTTCGGCATCTTGTTAATAGGTTAGTACCGGAAAATGCATAATAATGATATAAAGTGTACATAAAACATGTGAGTATTGTCATAAAACTAGCATGGAACATAAGAAATTATAGATACGTTTGAGACGTATCATGGTCGAACGTCGAAAACGGAGTTCGTATGCAAAAGTTATGCCCGGTCAAAGTTTGCTCCTATATCTCTTCCGAACATACAAGGAAATACGCCCGTGCACTTGCTAGGGGTTGAATAAAAGATCTATGGAAAATTTCATTATTGAAATAAGTTGGTTTGTTGATGCTTATCGTCAGGTCATGTGGTTCGACTGACACATGTTACCGAGAAATTCTTGGACGGAGTCAAAAATTTTGGCAAAATCTTTGGCGGAGTCGGAATTCTAACATGGCGCGGTCTATGTGATCTCTAGAAAAAGGTTGCATCGTTGCCATAGTAGTAGATAGAGAGGTCTCTTTATTTGTGTCATGGAAGCGAAGCATTGTCGAAACCCTGCCATTTTTTCTTGTGGTTTTTTTGCCGGTTACTTTCTACGGCTTGTTGAAAGGACGAGATTATTATAAATGCGACAAGCAAATAACGAAGAACGATAAAAGTAAACGCAGCGGAGACACGAGATTTAACGTGGAAAACCCCTTCCAACACAGAAGGGGAAAAAAACCACGTGCGCCAGCCAGCAAAACTTCACTATATCGGGGAGTGTTTACAAACGCCGTGGGTTATCTTATAATCTGATAAACCCTAGCCGGCGGCTTACAAGATGTATATATACCGCGTGGGGCTGCCGCCGAAGCGTAGCGGAGTCAGAAGTTAGCCTCCCTTTAGTATATGAATTTGGATCACGATACAACAAACTCCACCTTGAGACAAATTCCATCTTGTAGCATGAACTTCAACAATCTCCTGGACAACAAAGAAAAACACTTGCTGGCGCCAACAGCCACTTGAGCTAAACAATTATACCAACCAAGATCGAGCAAAGCTCAAACTTGGAAACAGGAATTGGCTTTGTCATCATATCAGCAGTATTATCATGAGTACTTATCTTGCATACCTTCAGTTTACCTTGAGCAACGATGTCACGAACATAATGGTACTTGATATCAATGTGCTTTGTCCTCTCATGAAACATTTGATCTTTAGTAAGGTATATTTCACTTTGACTATCAGAAAACAAGTTAATGCAAGAATCATCTCCACAAAGCTCAGCATACAAACCTTTCAACCAAACAGACTCTTTGCAAGCTTCATTAATTGCTATATATTCTGCTTCGGTCGTAGATTGGGTAACAACGGATTGTAACGTTGCCTTCCAACTCACAACACATCCACCAACAGTGAACACATAACATATGAGGGATCTTCTCTTATCCAAATCGGCAACAAAATCTGAATCCACATAGCCTACGAGTCCCTCACCGGTCTTGCCAAACTTCAAGCAAGCTTTGGATGTGCCACGAAGGTATCTGAAAATCCACTGAATAGCTTTCCAATGTTCTTTACCAGGATCAGCCAGGTATCTGTTGGCGTCCGAAACCCACCGGCGAGCAACGGCTGGCAACACGTAGAGCCGAGAACAACTCAGAGCTGCAGCTGGCCCTGGTCCCTCGAGCGACGGCCCGCAAAGCCTCTGGTACGCACGTCCCGATGCTGGTGCAAGGGCGTGCCACCTGATCTATACCTGATCAGGAAGGTGATGGATTTGCTTCGCTTAGTTTCCTGCATGGCATACACGTAAACATTAAATACGAGCCTCGATCGGCTCTCAGGTTGTCCTGTGAATCGGCTCAAGGAGCCGATCCACCCATGGTTCGTATGAGGTCTACGATCACATGGTGGTCCTGCTTGATCGATATATAGCTAAAACGACCTACGACGATTTAGGGTTTTCACCGCATAATCGGAACATCCTACGCGTGATTGAGCCTGGCAGCTACGCACGGTGATAATAAACCAACCCTAGACAAGGCCTAAAAACCAACATGAAGTTGATCCCCGGAACATCTTATCTAGGGCTAGCAAACTACACCCTACGTGCTACTGGATCCTTCAACCCGTTTGCAAGGCCTAACTATGCAGATATTAAACTAATCCTTGAAGAACAAGGAGCAATCATAACGGATCGGATCTACTAAATAATGATCAAGCAAGGTGCCGCCCTTACACCTAAGATAGGTGTAAGGGCGGCTAGACGTCTAAGGGTTGCATGGACGAAAGCATGTGACACGATGAAACAATGCTAACCCTAACACGTCTATGATAACTACGTTGCTCGCCATCAACAAGGCTTCAGCACGAGCAACGCATGAACAACGAATAAACGCGTACTGCCTAGATCGCAAGATGCGATCTAGGCAGCATGATGCTTACCCGGAAGAAACCCTCGAAACAAAGGGGGTGGCGATGCGCCTAGATTGGTTTGTGATGAACGTGATTGTTATTTTTCTCGATAACCCTAGATACATATTTATAGTCCGTAGACTTTCTAACGTGGGAATAATCCCAACCGTGCACGAGCCAAACTCTAACTAACCGACACGTATCCTACTAGGTTTACAGATACAAGGGCAAACTAGCCCAAACTTCGTGTACAAGGCCGGTTCACGTATTTCTTCCATGTATATTCTTCAAGCCCAATCTTGATCGCGGCCCACCTCTGATCCGGTCAAATTCTGGTGATAACACATGCCCCCCTGGTTTTGGAATTGATAATTCCAAAATCACTCTGCTTTTTCTTCGTCGGGTCATGTCGTGGCAGGGAAAAACCGTCGCAGTATCCTTCATCATGATGCCTCGCCTTCTCAACTTCTCCGCGTGATTTGACCGTTGTTGTTTTTTTCTTTTGGGCACCACTTCCTCGGAAACTGTTGTGGCATTAAATCTCCACTATATCCCCTTTTATTTAACCGCTCCAAACAATTTTGCCACTTCATCCCCTTGCTCTGTTCTGGCCATCGGCACCAAGAAACCCCAATCTCAGAGCGATGTCTTCCTCCTCTTCCTCCTCCGCCTCGTCGGACCTCTCCTCCCAGTCCTTCTCCTCTTCGTCCTCCTCCACCTCGTCAGTCTTCTCCGATTCTTCCTCATCTCGTGAGCCGACGCCGGAGTGGGGCTCGCTGGTGGCGCACGACATCCTCGCCGCATCGGAGTGGGACAAGGAGGACCACGAGCCCTACGTCTGGTCCGAGGACGACAAGTCCTTGACCAGTGGCGACGATGACCGTTAGTTCCTCGGCGATGGGGAGCTAGAAGCGACGAGCGAGGACGACTCGTTCTCCTGGGACGGCTACACTTCCTCCGAAGAGGAGGAGGAAGAAGACGACGATGACTCCCTCGAGGACTATCCGCCGGCGAAGCGCTTCCGCGCTGGATCGGATGATGACGACGATGACGACGACGACGAGGAGGAGGAGGCTCCCATAGAGGGCTATGGGAGCAGTGACGAGGAGCTCGCCGACAGCAGCGCCGACGAGAGCTCCGACGACGAGGGCAGCGACGGCCCGTAGAGTAGGGTCTACTAGTATAGGTCTAGTAGTAGTAGCAGATTGGCCAATAGGCCCTTCTTTTGTTCTTCCTCCCTTGAGCAATCGGCTCGTTCCTTGTAAGAAATCTCCTTTATTAATGAAGAAAATATTCCTCTATTAATTTCTGCTCTCTTGCCAATTTTGCCGATTGTCAAACGAAGTTGCTGCACAAAGAGCCGATGGCAGGGCATCGGCTTGCACCCGAAACACGATTTGAGGCCAATAGTTGCCTATTCGCACAGTCAAACAGATCTCATCCGTGTCCATGCCATCCTCAAATTTCAAACGCACAGATTCAGCAAATCCAACGAGAGAATCATCTCAAATGCCATGGGCTCTGGCTTGAAACTGATCCGTTAACCTGCTCAAATGAGCTTGTTCTGTCTAGAGTCGATGGCAATGCATCGGCTTTCTTATTAATCTGAAGTCGATGTCCGTGCATCGGCTGTACTGGTATCCATATTTCTCAAGTCGATGTCTGCGCATCGGCTGTGATTTGTATATAAAATTTTTTTTTACTGGCCGATTTTATGAATCGGCCCCCATGTTTTACTGTCCATCATCCCACATGCTTGGGAAATATTTCTTGAGGTGCTGACCATTGACAGCTGCTGGGAACTTGGCGCCGTCCAGCTGCTCCAGCATGTATGCATTACCCTTCAAAACCTGGACGACTTTGTATGGACCGTGCCAATTAGGAGACCATTTGCCATATGCTTTATCCTTGGTTCCTAATGGCAACACTGCTTCCCATACTAGATCACCAACTTGGAACTCCTTTGGTCTCACCTTCTTATTGTATGCACGAACTACCCTGGCTTTGTTCTCTTTAATCTTCTCCAACGACCAAAGTCTAAGTTCCGTTGCATCCTCAATAGTATCACTCATCAGAGCTGCATATTCTTCAGCTGTTAGGTCATTCTGAAACGTGACACGTCTCGATCCAGCCGTAATTTCCCAAGGCAATACGGCTTCCTGCCCATAGACGAGCTGGTATGGCGAAGTTTTTATAGCTCCATGGCATGACATGCGATAGGCCCACAAAGCTTCTGACAATGTTTCATGCCAAACCCTAGGGTTCTCGTCAATTTTCCTCTTAATCAGCTTGATCAGGCTCTGATTGGACGCTTCAGCTTGCCCGTTGGCTTGAGCATAGTATGGAGATGATCGGATCAGCTTAATTCCCATCTCATCACAGAATTTTCTGAATTCTTTAGAGATGAAGACCGAACCTCCATCGGTCGTGATGGTTTGAGGAATGCCGAACCTATGAATGACGTGTTCTTTCACAAATTTGATAACATCTTCTGATTTTACCTTCTTCATAGGGACGGCCTCCACCCATTTGGTGAAGTAATCTGTAATGGCCAGGATCCACTCGTGGCCTTTGCTCGACGCAGGATGGATTTTGCCGATCATATACATGCCCCAACCTCGGAATGGCCAAGGTTTGATGATGGGATTCATTGCTGATGCGGGTACCATCTGAATCTTCCCGAACATCTGACACGCTTGGCATCCCTTGTAGTACTTGAAGCAATCTTCAAGCATGGTGGGCCAATAAAACCCTGATCGCCTAATCAGCCACTTCATCTTATGAGCCGATTGGTGAGTTCCACAGGCGCCTTCATGCACCTCATGTAAGAGCCGATTAGACTCAGTTGGTCCCAGGCACTTGAGCAGCAACCCTTCCAACGTCCTGTAGAACATGTCATCGCCTATAAGGACATATTTCATGACCTTGTATCTTATCCGTTTAGGTCCCCCCCGAGCCGAATCCTTCAAGTAATTGAAGATATCTGCTCTCCAGTCATCCTGTTCTAAGAACTGCACCTGAACTTCTGACCCGTCTGGTATGTCCTTGTAGCCTGACGCCATCTGTGCGAGATCGTTGGTCTCGGTATTTTGAGATCTTGGGACCCAATTGAAGTTGATGTACCGAAATTTTGTCATTAGCTCGCGGCATTCCATCCAATATGGGAAGAGTGACTCGCTCTCGCACTTGTACTCATCCGTAAGCTGGGAGATCACCAACTTCGAGTCTCCAAAAAGTTCCACCGCTTCTGCCCCGGCTTCCAAAAGCAACTCCATTCCCCTGCGTACTACCTCATACTCAGCGACATTGTTAGTGCAAGGGGTGGATAACCTGATGGAGAAGGAATAATTTGCCCCCCGAGGCGACACGAGCAAAATGCCGATGCCACAACCGTCGTCACAAGCCGATCCATCGAAGAACATAGCCCATGCACGTACAGATAGTGCTGCTATATTAGTATTAATGCGCTCAGCTATGAGGTCGGCCAACGCTTGTCCCTTGACTGCTTTTGCAGGCTGATACCGGAGATCGAATTCCGATAACGCAAACATCCACTTACCAAGTCGGCCTTTCAAAACAGGAGCCGACAGCATGTGCTTGACCACGTCTGACTTGCATATGACGATGATTTCTGCCGTCAAAAGGATGTGATGAAGCTTGGTGCAGGTGAAGAACAGGCAGAGGCATAACTTCTCGACCTCAGGATACCTTGTCTCTGCGTCCAACATCCTCCTGCTGAGGTAGAATACGACCTTTTCAACACCCTCGTAAAGTTGCACCACCACCGAAGCGATGGACGTGTCAGCTACTGACAAGTAGATATAGAACGGCCTGTCTTGCTGGGGTGGAACTAGCACAGGCGGCGTTGTTAGATACCGCTTAATCTCGTCAAACGCCTGCTGCTGTTCTGCCCCCCAGTGAAACTCGTCATCAGATTTAATCTTCACCAACGCCATAAACGGCTCAATTCGTCCTGATAGGTTAGAGATGAATCGCCGGATGAAGTTGATCTTGCCGATAAGACGTTGGAGCTCCTTCTTCGTGGTAGGCGGCTGCATGGTACGTACTGCCTCTTGACTTTTCAGGCCGATCTCAATTCCTCGTTCATGGACCAGAAACCCTAGGAACTGACCGGCCGTCACACCAAAGGCACACTTCTTTGGATTCATTCTCAGTCCGAACTTCCGAGTTCGGTCTAGGATGCGTCGCAAATCATCCAAGTGTCCCTCCATGGAGACAGACTTGACCACCACGTCATCGATGTAGATTTCCACCAACTTGCCGATCAGATCATGAAAAATATAATTCATGGCTCGTTGGTACGTTGCAGCGGCATTCTTCAGCCCAAAAGTCATGACCACATATTCAAACAAGCCCACTGATCCTGGTACTCTGAATGCGGTCTTGTGTATATCTTCTGGAGCCATGAAGATTTGGTTGTAGCCGGCATTGCCATCCATGAAGCTTAACACCTTGTGTCCAGCAGCTGCATTGATTACTGTTTCTGCCACAGGCATTGGATATTCATCCTTTGGAGTGGCTCTGTTGAGATCTCGGAAATCTATTGCCACACGCCATTGGCCGTCCTTTTTCTCTACAGTGCGATCGGAGATCCATTCAAAGATACCTGCATGGCCTGATGAACCCAGCGGTCAACATTTTCTCGATCTCTTTCTTGACTTCTTCGAGAATTTCGTCCTTCATCTGACGTGCTCGTTGTTGGAATGGCCGAAATCCTTTCTTGAGAGGGAGCCGATCCTCAATGATGCTCCTGTCTAACCCAGGCATCTCTGTGTAATCCCATGCAAAGCAATCTGGGTACTCTTTTAACAGAGCTATCATCTGGCTCCTGAGCTGTGGATCTAACTTTTTGCTGATGAAAGTTGGTCGTGGCTTATCCCCAGGACCAATGTCGACTTCTTCTAGCTCATCAGCCGATGTAAACCCATACCCTAGCTTTCCGTCACCTGTTAGATCGACACTGCACACAGGGAAAACGTGTGGTAAGGATAATATGGGCCGATTGCTGGAATCGGCCCCCATTTTGATTGCATCGCTCAATGAAGGTTTACATCGTGGTCTTGCTTTACCATGACTACGTGACATGCTTGAGACAAGATTATCACTTTTTATTTTTTGGGGCCGATCACAAGGATCAGCCTTGCCACGTACGTCCATAGCTTTTGCTCTTGTTACACGGTCAGGCCGGTGGATAAGACCAGCCTCACCCCGTTTTTTGTCACGTCGATGCGCTCGCAGTCGTCCAAAGTGATGCCTGAGAGTGGCTCTTGGCCTGCCGTCTCCCAAACGTTCATGCCAGCCGTTGAAATCTCGGCTGAGTCATCTGCGTGGACGACCTCTACTTCATCTCCATCCCACTGAATTAGACATTGGTGCATCATGGATGGAATGCAACAGTTGGCGTGGATCCAATCTCTCCCTAGCAGGACAGCATAGGTACTCTTGCTGTCGACGATGAAGAATGTCGTAGGGATGGTTTTCCTTCCTACGGTCAGATCCACGTTCAGAACACCTTGTGCTTCAGATGCTTGGCCGTTGAAATCGCTCAGTGTAACGTTGGTCTTGATCAGATCCGAGCTAGAGCGTCCCAACCGACGTAGCATGGAGTATGGAATGATGTTGACTGCCGCTCCGGTGTCCACCAGCATCTTGTTGACAGGCTGCCCATTGATGTAACCTCGTAAGTACAGGGCCTTCAGGTGTCTGTAGCTTCTTTCTCGTGGCTTCTCGAAGATAACTGGCCATGGGCCGCAGTCAAATTGTGCCACAGGTGCTTCGTCTAATCCTGGAGCACAAAACTCCGCTGGAAGGATGAACACCATGTTTGTACCAGCCGATGTCTCATCATCGGCTCTCCTTTGCTTGGGGCGCCACTCCATCTTTTGTGGTCGACCCTCTTCGTCCAGGGTTCGTTGAATTTTCGCGGCCAGATCGGGCCGCGCCTTCCTCAACGTGTGCAGGTATAACCTTTCAGCTTCCTCCAAGCCACGTAGTCGCTGAACCCTACGCTTTTGGGAACGGCTGAGTCCATCAGGGCACCACCTTGGATGGTGGTATTTATCTTCTTCTTCATCATCATCTTCTAACTCCTCGAGATCTTCCACCCGAGAGGACTCAGCTTGCTTATTCCGAGATGGGAGAGGTCCTAGACGCTTGAACACTGACACGTCTCCTGTACTCTTCTTTTTCTGTCTACATTCTAGGCAGTTGCCGATTGTAGGCAATCAGCTCATTCCTGAATCCCAGCAGTGTTTGAAGAAGGGACAGTCCCAGTGCTTGTCCACGTCGTCTTGCTCTCCTGACTTGTTCTTGGCATGGCGCTCATATCTCTCCTCGTCTCGATCATGCCGACGATGTCTCCTGGCGTCCCTGCTAGCCAGACGATCTCTTTCATCACCGTCGTCGTATCGTCGGCGTTGGTCGTACTAACCCACATATTTGTTGAGGAGATGATCAGAGAGAGGTCGTTGATATCGCACATTCTTCACTTCTCCCTCTGTGATGTAGCGCTTGCCATCGTGTCGGAGCCGATCGCGCGGAACGGCTTCTTCCTTGTCCTTGCTACGAGAGCGGCCGCCCTCGTCTCTGTCCTTACCAGAGTGGTGCCCAGGCCCTACCATGTTAATGCTGAACGAGAAACCTGGCTGGCACCTCCCAGGGTAAGTGCACTCCACCATGTTAACGGTGGGGAAGGGGTGCGTGTCGACTTTCATGGCGTACTGGCTAAAGATTAGACGCCCTTGTTCTATCGCCATTTCGATCTGCTGACGCCACACCCTGCAGTCGTTGGTGGTATGGGTGAACGTGTTATGCCATTTGCAGTATGGCTTTCCGTTCAACTCCTGTGCCGTGGGGGTTTTGAGGCCTTCGGGTAACTTTAGCTGCTTTTCCTTGAGTAAGAGGTCGAAAATTTGCTCAGCTTTGGTCACGTCGAAGTCGAACCCTTTTGGAGGACCTTGTGGCTTAACCCACTTGCAGGACATGGGGCTTGCCCCCCGAGTCCATTCAGCCACTGCTATCTCTTGATCTCCCGCAGAGCCTTCATCTTCATCTGCCTCAACCAGGACTACCGCACGCTTGAATTTGTCCTGGTACAAGTCTGGGTGGCGCTGTTCATATAATGACAGTTTCTGAACCATATGCGCCAGTGAAGGGTAATCTGCTTGGGAAGCCATGTCCTTGATCGGCGATGCGAGACCCACTACCACCAACTCGACTGCTTCTTTTTCAGTCAAACGAGCCGAATAGCATCGGTTCCTAACGGTCCTGAAGCGCTGGACGTACTCTGACACTGTTTCTCCGCGCTTCTGACGTACTTGTGCTAGATCGGCAATGCCAGCCTCAGAAGCTTCTGAATGATATTGCATGTGGAACTGCTCTTCCATCTGCTTCCAAGTCCGGATTGAATCTGGTGGCAGCGAGGTGTACCACCCGAAAGCCGATCCTGTGCGGGACTGTGCAAAGAACCTCACACGTAGTTCATCTGATGCTGAGATCGTGCCCAGCTGCGTCAAATATCGGCTCACATGTTCGATTGAACTGGAGCCATCTGACCCACTAAACTTGGAGAATTAAGGGAGCCGATATTTGGGTGGTAGTGGGATCAAATCGTACTCGTTGGGGTACGGCTTGGAATAGCCGATTGTCCTCCTTTTCGGCACCATGCCGAACTGGTCTCTCAAGATTGTACTGATCTGATCCGCGGTGCTGGCTGCAGGAGTGGAGCTCTGAAGATTCGCTGGAGTGGCGTACTTAGCCAGCCACGCTTGCTTCTCAAGCTCTGAGCTAGCTGCAGGAGTTGAGCTTTGGAGGTTTGTTGGCGTGGCATACTTAGCTAGCCACGTCTGCTTCTCACGATCTGAGCCAGTTGCAGGAGTTGAGCTCTGGAGGTTCGTCGGAGTGGCGTACTTAGCTAGCCACATCTGCTTGTCAAGTTCTGATCCAGAAGCTCCTCCTGCTGTTCCGGAAGTCCCTGTTGTTGTAGTCTGGTTCGTGAGTGCCCAGCTACTGCAGTCTGGCACGTATGTGCACGTGTATCCGTGAGGGATCTCCTTAGGCGCCTCATACAAGAACTGGTAATCACTAGGGTCACCACCGATCTTGTGGATGACGAATGCCGGTGAACTCGGCACTTCTGGTGCTGCCAACGTGAATGGCAGCGGTGGTCGGGACTGGAGTGGTATTTCTCCTTGGTGAGTCCCTAGAGCAGGTCCTGACGGAGAGTACTGATGCCTCATGATTTCCTGGATCACCCGAAGGGCGACACGCTCCAAAGTGTTCACCAGGTTCTCAGAATGGCGGTGTAGCGAATGAGCTACCATGAAATTAATCTCCTGACGCAGAGACCTGGTGCGTTCTTCTGAAGGGGTAGACAGGTCTACTCCATCGAGCGCGCCTTCAGGCGAGAACCCTTTCCACCTGATGCCGTGTGAGCGGGTCCTCTGGAAAGTACCGATGAGGTCGGCTTCGAGGATAGCTTTGACCTCGTCATACTTCTTCTTGAGCTCCTCGGTCAGATCCTCGTACGTGACTGGAGTGCCTTCCGCCATCTCAGATGTAGATGGCGATGCAGATAATGTCGAAGACTGTCCCACCGGGCGTGCCAGAATGTGTTGGCGTCCGAAACCCACCGGCGAGCAACGGCTGGCAACACGTAGAGCCGGGAACAACTCAGAGCTGCGGCTGGCCCTGGTCCCTCGAGCGACGGCCCGCAAAGCCTCTGGTACGCACGTCCCGATGCTGGTGCAAGGGCGTGCCACCTGATCTATACCTGATCAGGAAGGTGATGGATTTGCTTCGCTTAGTTTCCTGCATGGCATACACGTAAACATTAAATACGAGCCTCGATCGGCTCTCAGGTTGTCCTATGAATCGGCTCAAGGAGCCGATCCACCCATGGTTCTTATGAGGTCTACGATCACATGGTGGTCCTGCTTGATCGATATATAGCTAAAACGACCTACGACGATTTAGGGTTTTCACCGCATAATCGGAACATCCTACGCGTGATTGAGCCTGGCAGCTACGCACGGTGATAATAAACCAACCCTAGACAAGGCCTAAAAACCAACATGAAGTTGATCCCCGGAACATCTTATCTAGGGCTAGCAAACTACACCCTACGTGCTACTGGATCCTTCAACCCGTTTGCAAGGCCTAACTATGCAGATATTAAACTAATCCTTGAAGAACAAGGAGCAATCATAACGGATCAGATCTACTAAATAATGATCAAGCAAGGTGCTGCCCTTACACCTAAGATAGGTGTAAGGGCGGCTAGACGTCTAAGGGTTGCATGGACGAAAGCATGTGACACGATGAAACAATGCTAACCCTAACACGTCTATGATAACTATGTTGCTCGCCATCAACAAGGCTTCAACACGAGCAACGCATGAACAACGAATAAACGCGTACTGCCTAGATCGCAAGATGCGATCTAGGCAGCATGATGCTTACCCGGAAGAAACCCTCGAAAAAAAGGGGGTGGCGATGCGCCTAGATTGGTTTGTGATGAACGTGATTGTTATTTTTCTCGATAACCCTAGATACATATTTATAGTCCGTAGACTTTCTAACGTGGGAATAATCCCAACCGTGCACGAGCCAAACTCTAACTAACCGACACGTATCCTACTAGGTTTACAGATACAAGGGCAAACTAGCCCAAACTTCGTGTACAAGGCCGGTTCACGTATTTCTTCCATGTATATTCTTCAAGCCCAATCTTGATCGCGGCCCACCTCTGATCCGGTCAAATTCTGGTGATAACAGTATCGACTGACCAAACTCATAGCATATGATAAATCAGGACGAGAACAAACCATGGCATACATCAAGGAACCAACAGCACTAGAATATGGAACTCGTGACATGTACTCAATATCTTCATCAGTACTAGGACATTGCAATGCTGACAATTTGATGTGAGAAGCAATTGGTGTACTAACAGACTTTGCATCATGCATATTAAAATGATGAAGAACTTTCTGAATGTAATTTTGCTGACTAAGAAATAACACACTAGATTTTCTATCTCTTGTAATTTCCATACCTAGTATTTTCTTAGCAGCACCAAGATCCTTCATCTCAAACTCACTACTCAACTGTGACTTTACAGTAGTGATCTCTTTCGTGCTCTTGGTAGCAATCAACATATCATCAACATATCACAGCAAGTATATTGGTGATCCATTAACAAACTTGATATAGACACAACTATCATACTTAGATCTCTTAAACTCATGTGCAAGCATAAATGAATCAAACCTTTTGTACCACTATCTTGGAGACTGTTTTAGACCATAAAGGGACCTCTTCAATTTGCAAACAAGATCCTCCTTACCAGGCACAACAAAACCTTCAGGTTTGTCCATGTATATCTCCTCCTCAAGCTCACCATGCAGAAAAGCAGTCTTTACATCTAGTTGCTCGAGCTCAAGATCATGCATAGCCACAATACCAAAGAATGCACGAATGGAACTATGCTTCACAACCGGAGAGAATACATCATTATAATCAATACCTGGAATTTGGCTGAAACCTTTTGCTACTAACCTTGCCTTAAACCTCGGAGGCTCATTAGGAGACAAAACTTCCTTTCTTTTAAATATCCACTTACAGCGGATAGCCTTCTTTTGTTTAGGAAAGGGCACAACATCCCATGTGCCATTTGTAAGAGCAAAATTCACACCCCAAGTTTTGTGTGTTTGATGACAACACTTGAGTAATCTCACCGTGTGCCTTGAGTATCATTGTTAGATTTGCAAGTACACGGTGACCTCGCCGGACGCGTCAAGATCGGAAGACTGAAGCGTAGTTGATAGGTTTTCTGGTTTTGTGTGTGTTTAGCGAGGTAACAAAGTTGGAGAGAAAAAGGGAAGAAAACCAGATTTAGCCAGGCCGGTACTACCGGTACCTGTAGAGGTAGTACCGCTACCCCTATAGGTACCGCTGTCGGTACCGCTCTGAGTCTGCGCTGATTCGCCGTACAGAAACACGCTGCGGTACCCCTGCAGTACCTGGAGCGGTAGTACCGCTCACGAGCAGTAGTACCGCTCAAGGTACCGCTTAGGTACCGTAACCGAGTTACGGTCATACCGCTCCGGTACCGCCCTGGTACCGCTCTGGATCCAGTAAGGTCTGGACCCTATTGCGGTACCTCGAGCGGTAGTACCGCTCTGCGTCCTTTGACCAGATCTGGATCGAGTTTGAACTCAGAGCGGTAGTACCGCTTACCCCAAAGCGGTAGTACCGCTTAGGCCAAATCTGGACATAACGGTTGGATTTGGAGGAGCCTATTTAAGGGCCCCTTCTTCTCCAACACGATTTGATCTCTTCCCCCTCTCTCTCCTCCATTGTTGCTGAGCTTAATCCTTGTGGATCTCCTTCCCCCTCCAACCAATCTTGCCCAAACTTTGAGGATAGGTGGAGGAGACCCCGATCTATAGTTCTACCAAGAGAGATTTCACAAATACTAGCTATTCCTTAGTGGATCTTGGTGGTAGGGTTCCTTTGGTGGATCTTGGAGAAGAGTTCCTTTGGTGGAGCATTGGTAGGGTTCCTTTGGTGGATCTTGGAGAAGAGTTCCTTTGGTGGAGCATTGGAAGAGTTCCTATGGTGGAGCATTGGTGATGGGTTCCTATGGTGGAGCATTGGATGTGTGCAGCTATGGAGTCTAGCTTGGTGATGTACTAGATCCATAGGGTGTTGGGAGCATCCTTGTGTGTGGAGCTCGCCCCAACCTTGTGAAGGAATCACCGCCTCGACCGGTGTCTTAGTGGAAGAGGGAGAGCACCTCCGTGGAGCTCTCTCGAGGAAGAGGGTGAGGCCTTCCTTCATGGTGTGGCCGCCTAGTCTCTTGTGTGAGACTAGCACCTCCTCAACACAGACGTACTTCCTTTAGTGGAAGGAACTGCGGGAAACAAACCTCGACTCGCCTCGCGTCCCCCCGGTTGTCTCGCTCCTTACTCTCTTTATCTTGTTGATTCCTTTACTTGTTGCACTCGTCCAATATTCATTGTAGGATCACCCCTATTGCTAAAAGTCACACCTTTACCTTTCGTTGCATAAAAATTGAAAAAGACTAAAACTTGCCGCAGCGCCATTCACCCCCCCCCCCCCCCTCTTGTTCGCTACGATCCATTCAAGTGGTATCAGAGCAAGGTTTTCTTGCTCGGGCTTTACCGCCTAAGAAATGGCCGAACAAGAGGCGGATAAGAATGGGTCACCTTCCCTTGTGCCAGCCGCTCCATCATCGCCCATCGATTCCACGATGGCTACGTTGGATGACCTCAAGAAATTGGAGTCATCCATCGTTGCCCAAATGAAGGCGATGATGATGAAGTTGGTGGTACAAAAACCAAACCCTCCACCAAAAGCAAGTGCCGAGGATCCACCACCAAAAGCCAACACCCTTCCTCTTGTTGATTTTGTCGCGGAAGCGACAAAAGATCCACAAAAGGAAGGGCTTGGGGATACCGGCACTTCAACAAAAGGGAAGGATGATGACACACCGGTTGAGGAACGTCAAGGGAGTTATCATGCGGTGCCACCACCAAATGATTACACCATCAATGTTCCGATACCGATGCCGCATATCTTGTCGCATGGTTCACCACCGTTACTCGAGTCAAACAACTTTGAGAATTGGCAATTCTTAATGCGTTCACATGTGCGCAGCGCTTCTACCGAGCTTTGGCGTATCATTGAGGAGGGCTATTCACCACGAGATCCCAAGAATATTATAAGAAGAGATGTGGTGGATGACCAACTCAACGCCACCGCCATCAACATGATTCATATGGCCATCTCCCCCAAGGACCGCGCTCATATCCGCTCACTCAAGACCGCCAAGGAAGCATGGGACAAACTTGAGAAGCTCTTCCTTGGCAATGCAAGCATCCAAAGCTCTCGGTTTGATGAAGTGAACAACATGGCCGACAATTTCGTCATGATTGAAGGAGAGACCCCCGAAGAGATGTATCGGCGCCTCATCGCTCTTGCCGTACAAATGCAAGATCTTGGAGCAACGTTCCTGGATGACCATTGGATCAAGCGCAAGTTCTACAACGCTCTCCTCCCTTATGAGGAAGTGAAGTTGACGACCATCCGCCAAAACGCCTCCTTCCGTGCTATGACATCCGATGAAGTCCTTAGCGAAGTCATCGCTTTGGACATCTCCAAGAAGAATGCGGAGGATCTTGTTGCTCGCGCCCACAACTCCCGCAAGCCCAATCTTGCATTGAAGATGAAGGTGCATGAAGCTAGTGAAAGTGATGAGGATCCCGTTGAGTGGGGTTCGGATGATCTCAAGCTCAACTACCATGAGCACATGGCTCTCGCCTCCAAGAAGTTTTGGGATGGAAACATGTCCCGAAACACAAGACCAAGAAGATCACGTGATTCTCCAAGAAGACCCTCCAAGAGCCCAAGAGAAGGGACAAGGGGAAGAACTTGCTACAATTGCGGTGACAAGAATCATTTTGTCGCGGATTGTATGTTTGAGAGAAGAGAATATCATGGTGAAAAGCTTATCCCAAAGGATAGGTACAAGCCACTCTCCAAAGGATTCTCCAAGTTCTCCCCAAGGTCCGATGACGACAAGGTCTCCTCCAACAAGAAGCCTAGAGCCTTCATCATCCGTGAAGAGTACACCTCCGATGAAGATGGGCAGCATGAGGACAAGCGCTCCAACAAGGAAGGAGAGGGAGTGGCCGCCATCGCCATTTCCACTCCCTCTACCTCCCTCTTCGACTCTCCAAATGAGAACCTCGTCACCAACAATGCACGGTGCCTCATGGCAAAGGTATCTACGGAGGTAAAATCCCCTTCCAAACCATCCTCTTCGACTAATGCCTCATATATTGATGATGCCACTAGTCTCACCATTAAACGTGAGATTATGGGTTTGGATTCCTTGGATTCTTTTCTCACTAACATGAAGGGGGACACCAAGATTCATGTTGGGGCTCTCTTAGCCCAACTTGGTGCGGCACAAGATCTTATCGAGAACAGGGAGAAGTTGGAAAGGGAAATGGCCTTTGAGCTTGCCAATCTCAAGGAGGAGCTTGATGATGAAAGGAATCTTCGCATGTCTCTTGAAGCTAGTGTCATTGTGCTTGAAGACAAGAATGAAGCTATTGTTTCACGTCTCACCAAGGATCGAGACCATGCTCTAGAGTTGGTTGGTGACCTCAATAAGAAGATGCTCTCGCTCGAGGAAGCCAACAAAGCAAAAGATGATGAAGACCCCGATTCTTCCCATGATGAGCTTGTGGATCAAGTTACTTCCTTGAGGAGGCACAATGCTCTCCTCTTGGAAGTCAATGCTCTTCAAGAAGAAGCCTTGGATGAGTACTACCGCTTGTTCAAAGAGAAGACCTCATGTTGCAACCATGAAGAAGAAATTGCCGCTCTTGAGATCACCAAGGCCAAGCTATTGAGTTTGAGTAGCAAGCAAGAAGAGTCGTTGGTGGAGTGTATCCGCATGAGCAAGGAAAAGGATACGTGTTGTGATCATGAGGAGCAAATTGCCGCCTTGAAGAGAAGGGAAGCCAAGCTCATTGACATCAACTCCATGCAAGAAGAAACATTGAAGGAGTACTTTCCCTTGAGCAAGGACCGTGCATGTTGCACTCATGAGAGCGACATTGCCAAGATGGAAAATGACAAACGCTTGCTCATGAAGTTGAACGCTCTCCAAGAAGAAGCTTTGATGGAACACTTCCGGGTGAACAAGGCAAAGGAGGTCCAAGTGTTTGATATTTTCCATCCACACCCGGAACATGAAGATGAAGTCAATCGCTTGAAGGCCAAGGTGGAGAGACTCCAAGTTCAAGCCAAGTACTTGGAAGGAATCATTGAAGCCAAAGATGGAGCCAAAGAGGGCTCGTGCAATGAAGGAGGAGTGGCTACCAAGCCAAAGAGAAAGAGGAAGAGGAGGACCAAGAAGAAGATGGACAAGAAGAACATGGAGACCAACCGTGAAGGGAGCAATGCTAGCTCAAGAAGGGATGGAGTATCCAACTCCGCCTCGACGGGTTTCGCCGGCTCTAACAACCCTTCTCATGTTCTTTTTGTTGATTACTATGGACATATTCGTGCTCGCTTTATTGGTCCTCAAAAGGACAATGTTGATTGGACTATTTGGGTTCCCAAACCCCTTGTTACTAACATGCTAGGACCCATTGAAAAATGGGTACCTAAATCCAAGACTTGATTCCTTGTAGGACTATGCTTCCGATGGCGCTAAATGGGTGGTTGATAGTGGAGCCACAATTCATATGACCGGAAGCAAGGATATTGTTGTCGACCTTGTGCCTTCTCTCTCTACGTTTCATATGGCGACAACACGTGCTCTAAGGTATTGGGTCTTGGCAAGGTGGTGGTAACACCCGACATCTCACTTGTGAATGTCCTCCTTGTCGAGACCCTTGGTTCCAACTTACTCTCCGTTCATCAAATTGCTCGTATGGGATTATGCACATTCTTTGATGAACATATGGTGGTCCTCTTGTGGAGCAAGACACTCAATGTAGCTTTTGTTGGATATGTAGAGAACGGTTTGTATGTTGTTGATTTCTCCAGAAAGACAACATCTTCCGCTCTTTGCTTATTCGCCAAAGGTGACAAGGGTTGGTTATGGCATCGCCGACTAGCCCATGTCAACATGAGGACTTTGCAAAGTCTCCACAAGGGTGGCCACATTCTCGGACTAAAAGAAGATGTCTCTTTTTGCAAGGATCGTGTTTGTAGGGCTTGCGTACAAGGAAAAATGCATGGAGCTCCTCACAAGGCCAAGACCATCATCTCTACCACAAGATGCTTGGAGCTCCTACATGTTGATCTCTTTGGTCCACCGTCTCATGAAAGTCTTGGAGGAAAGAAGTATTGCCTCGTCATCGTTGATGACTATTCACGCTATTGTTGGGTATTCTTCTTCAAGTACAAGAGTGAGACTCAACGGACCATGATGGAGTTTGCCAACCAAGTTCAACGCAAGTACGACAATAAGATTCTCGCAATAAGGAGCGACAATGGAACGGAGTTCAAGAACTACACATTGGATGACTTTCTCGGCGAGGAAGGAATCGAACACCAATACTCCATGCCATATACTCCCCAACAAAATGGGGTCGCCGAAAGGAAGAATCGAACCTTGATCGAAGCCGCTCGAACCATGATGATGGAATACAAGTCCAACTACAATTTTTGGGCGGAAGCTATCTCTACCGCTTGCCATGCTACTAATCGCCTCTACCTTCGCAAAGGTCTTGAGAAGACACCATATGAGATCCTCACCGGCAACAAGCCTAATGTGTCGTACTTCAAGGTCTTCGGATGCAAATACTACATACTTATCAAGGACACGCGCCTATCCAAGTTCGATTCAAGAGCTCAAGAAGGAATTTTCGTTGGCTATGCTACGGATTCTCACGCCTATAGAGTCTTCAACAAGTCAAGTGGACGTGTTGTAGAATCTTGTGATGTGACGTTCGATGAAGATGATAGATCTTTGGAGGAGCGAAGTGCTTCTTGTGAGAAAGGAGATGCAATTCCCCCAGATACCATAGGAAGGATGGGTGTTGGCATTCGCCTACCTCAAACGCTACCTTCTATGAGTACCGGGGAAGGACCAAGTTCCACCCAAGTGGAGCCATCTACACCACAAGGCCAAGCTTCTTCCGTTGATCTAACAAATGCAAGTCAACCTCTACAACAACCTCAAGTTCAACCTCAACCTCAAGATCAACCTCGACATCTACAACAACAATCAAGTCCAAGTTCACCTCAACAAGCTCAAGAACAACATACACCGCAAGCTCGTCTACCTCAACACCCAACATCAAGTTACCAAGGTCAAGCTTCAAGTTCTTCTCCGAGTGGTTCGGGGAGAGTCTTCATGGACAATAATACTCCCTATACCCCCGAGCCATCCGGATCTCATGACAATGTTGCCTCTTTCAACGACAATGGAGGTCAAGGCGAGGACCTAAACCGTGATGAAGGCCAAGAGGACTCTCAAGAACCATCTCCTCAAGCCGACACTCGCCGTGAAGATCCTACTACAAGACACTTGCGTCTCAAGTCTCATTCCTTGCAAAACATCATTGGTGATCTAAAGAGAAATGTCACCACTCGGAGGCAACTTGCAAACTTTTGTGCGCACCATGCCTTTGTCTCTAGAGTGGAACCACTCAAAGTTGATGATGCTCTCAACGTTCCCGATTGGTTGAATGCAATGCAAGAGGAACTCAACAACTTCAAGAGGAATGATGTATGGACTCTCATGAAGTTGAAGGCGTGGACTTTGGTGAAACCTTTGCACCCGTTGCTAGGCTCGAGTCCATCCGTATCCTTTTGGCCCTTTCCTCACATCATGGCTTTAAGTTGCAACAAATGGATGTTAAGAGTGCTTTTCTTAATGGTCCTCTACATGAGGAAGTATATGTGAAGCAACCCCCGGGGTTCGAGGACCCCCATTTCCCGGACCATGTCTTCAAGCTCAAAAAGGCCCTATATTGTCTCAAACAAGCTCCTAGAGCTTGGTATGAGCATCTCAAAGAGTTGCTTGAAGACCGTGGTTTCGAAGTGGGGAAAATCGATCCCACTCTTTTTACTAAGAAGGTCAATGGGGAGCTTTTCGTATGCCAACTCTATGTAGATGACATCATATTTGGCTCTAGTAACACAAAATTCAATGATGAGTTTGCTATGTTGATGACAAATGGGTTTGAGATGTCAATGATGGGTGAACTCAAGTACTTTCTTGGGTTCGAGATCAAGCAAATGCGACAAGGCACCTTCATCAATCAAGCGAAGTACCTCCAAGACATGCTCAAGCGCTTTGGTATGAAGGATGCCAAGGGGATTGGAACTCCAATGCAACTCAAGTGTCAACTCACTCTTGACGAGGGCGTCAAGGCGGTGGATACCAAGCTCTACCGTTTGATGATAGGTTCGATTCTCTACCTTTGTGCCTCTCACCCGGATATAATGTTGAGCGTTGGTATGTGTGCACGGTTTCAAGCAAGTCCGAAGGAAAGCCACCTTGTGGCGGTCAAGAGGATCTTTCGATATTTAGTTTATACCCCACACATCGGACTATGGTACCCAAGGGACACGGACTTTGCTTTGGTTGGTTTCACCGACTCCGATTGGGTGGGCGACAAGATTGATAGGAAGTCTACCTCCGGAGCATGTCACTTTCTTGGAAGATCTTTGGTGTGTTGGTCCTCGAAGAAGCAAAATTGTGTCTCCGTCTCCACCGCGGAAGCCGAGTATATTGCCGCGGCAAGTAGTTGTGCTCAAATCTTATGGATGAAGCAAACCTTGCAGGATTATGGACTCGAGTATAGCAAGGTGCCTCTTTTGTGTGACAATGAGAGCGCAATCAAGATCGCCTACAATCCGGTTCTTCATGGCAAGACGAAGCACATTGAGATACGAAACCACTTCATCCGGGACCACATCGCTCGCGGAGATATTGTACTATCCTATATTGGCACCAAGGAGCAATTGGCGGATATCTTCACGAAGCCCTTGGATGAGAAGTGCTTTATTGAGTTGAGGCATGAGCTAAATATCATTGATCCGTCGAACTTTGCTTGACCATCGTGCGCACATACCAATCTTACCGTCATATCTAGATGAAAGGCACGCATGGACATAGGGGGAGTGCGGTTTAAATCCATTGAGCTATCACTCCCCCCATAATGCATAAAGAAATCCAAAACATTTGCTATTTGTCAATTAAGTGACTTATGAGATTCATGTTGAGTTGTAGTCCGTGAGTCCTAGATACATCTACGCGACCTCACAACTACTATACTCTTACACGGTGGCTTCGGTCACCAACACCCCCTCCTTGAGGGTTTTTCGGTTCTTCATGACCTTGTTTTGTCTTTCTTCTTTGCTTTCTTCTTCTTGTTTTAAGAACCTCTATCAAGCTTGTTTTCTCGTGATTTTTGCAAGCTTGGTTGTATGTTCTTTTTCTCCATCTCTCTAGTTTCGTTACCCTCCTTTTTGGTGTTCCGATGCCAAAGGGGGAGAAGTTCCTAGGTGGATGGAGATCTTTGTTGTTTGTAGCCGTTTGGTTCTAGTTGCTTATCTTGTCTTATGGCTACATCAACAACCCTATGGAGGCATACTATTGTGAGTTTGGGTATTCTCAAGGCTATGGTATGATAACTTCACCCAAATCTCCGTATATGATCTTATGTTGCCTCCATATTGTGCATATGCCTCTTGAACATGTCATCTATCTATGTTGCATATGTGCTTGGTTTGTAAAAACTAGGGGGAGTGATGTCTCTATAACATGTGTATTTGTATTCAAATACATATTCATGATATGCACATGTGTAGGGGGAGCTCCGTCTAGTTTTTGCAAATCTAATGTTCTCATCATAATATCATTTGTTATTGTCAACTCTTGTGTTGTCATCAAACACCAAAAAGGGGGAGATTGTAAGAGCAAAATTCACACCCCAAGTTTTGTGTGTTTGATGACAACACTTGAGTAATCTCACCGTGTGCCTTGAGTATCATTGTTAGATTTGCAAGTACACGGTGACCTCGCCGGACGCGTCAAGATCGGAAGACTGAAGCATAGTTGATAGGTTTTCTGGTTTTGTGTGTGTTTAGCGAGGTAACAAAGTTGGAGAGAAAAAGGGAAGGAAACCAGATTTAGCCAGGCCGGTACTACCGGTACCTGTAGCGGTAGTACCGCTACCCCTATAGGTACCGCTGTCGTTACCGCTCTGAGTCTGTGCTGATTCGCCGTCCAGAAACACGCTGCGGTACCCCTGCAGTACCTGGAGCGGTAGTACCGCTCAAGGTACCGCTTAGGTACCGTAACCGAGTTACGGTCATACCGCTCCGGTACCGCCCTGGTACCGCTCTGGATCCAGTAAGGTCTGGACCCTATTGCGGTACCTCGAGCGGTACCTCGGGCGGTAGTACCGCTCTGCGTTCTTTGACCAGATCTGGATCGAATTTGAACTCAGAGCGGTAGTACCGCTTACCCCAAAGCGGTAGTACCGCTTAGGCCAAATCTAGACATAACGGTTGGATTTGGAGGAGCCTATTTAAGGGCCCCTTCTTCCCCAACACGATTTGATCTCTTCCCCCTCTCTCTCCTCCATTGTTGCCGAGCTTAATCCTTGTGGATCTCCTTCCCCCTCCAACCAATCTTGCCCAAACTTTGAGGATAGGTGGTGGAGACCCCGATCTATAGTTCTACCAAGAGAGATTTCACAAATACTAGCTATTCCTTAGTGGATCTTGGTGGTAGGGTTCCTTTGGTGGATCTTGGAGAAGAGTTCCTTTGGTGGAGCATTGGTAGGGTTCCTTTGGTGGATCTTGGAGAAGAGTTCCTTTGGTGGAGCATTGGAAGAGTTCCTATGGTGGAGCATTGGTGATGGGTTCCTATGGTGGAGCATTGGATGTGTGCAGCTATGGAGTCTAGCTTGGTGATGTACTAGATCCATAGGGTGTTGGGAGCATCCTTGTGTGTGGAGCTCGCCCCAACCTTGTGAAGGAATCACCGCCTCGACCGGTGCCTTAGTGGAAGAGGGAGAGCACCTCCGTGGAGCTCTCTCGAGGAAGAGGGTGAGGCCTTCCTTCGTGGTGTGACCGCCTAGTCTCTTGTGTGAGACTAGCACCTCCTCAACGCAGACGTACTTCCTTTAGTGGAAGGAACTGCGGGAAACAAACCTCGACTCGCCTCGCGTCCCCCCGGTTGTCTCGCTCCTTACTCTCTTTATCTTGTTGATTCCTTTACTTGTTGCACTCGTCCAATATTCATTGTAGGATCACCCCCATTGCTAAAAGTCACACATTTACCTTCCGTTGCATAAAAATTGAAAAAGACTAAAACTTGCTGTAGCGCCATTCACCCCCCCCCCCTCTTGTTCGCTACGATCCATTCACCATTCTTGTAAAGCGATTGCATCACCTCTTGCATAACAGAAATCCACTTCACGCGGTCAACGGATACAACGGCCTCAGTATATGTAGCAGGTTCAGTATCATGCTCCACCTGTTCAGCACAACTCAAAGCATGATGAACAAGATTACATTCTTCAATTAAACGAGGACGTGGACCTTTGTTACGCCTCGGTCCATCAGCAGCAGCAATGGATCTATTTGTTTGCTGCAAAATAGGTGGTGAGTGCTGAACAACAGTGTTATCATTTCCAGCAACATCATTTTCTTTCTCCTCCACGTGCTCCACCTGCACGCTAATCCTCTGTTGTTCATCATCAGTATTATCAGAAAAATCAATAGCATCAGTAACATCTGTAGATGAACTCTTATAAAACATGACAGCCTCATTAAAGACTACATTCCTGCTATGCAAAACTTTCTTAGTTTCAGGATTCTATAACTTGTATGCCTTAACTCTTGAACCATAACCAAGAAACACACACTTAACAGCCCTAGGCTCTAGCTTTCCATTATCAACATGAGCATAAGCAGTGCAACCTAAAACTCTCAACTGTGAATAATCAGCAGGTGAACCAGACCATACCTCAATAGGAGTTTTCTTATCAAGCGGAATACAAGGTGACCTATTTATCAAGTAATAGGCGGTGGAGGCTGCTTCAGCCCAGAAACGTCTATGCATACCAGCATTAGACAACATGCAGCGAGCTTTGGAGATGATGGTTCTGTTCATCCTCTCTGCCACACCATTCTGTTGAGGAGTGTATGGGATGGTGTGGTGTCTGACAATGCCTTCATCGCTGCAATAATCATTAAAAATAGTAGAACAAAACTCCATACCATTGTCAGTACGAAGAAATTTAACTTTCTTTTCTGTTTGCTTCTCTACCATAACTTTCCACTTTCTAAAAGCATCAAACACTTCAGATTTATGCTTCAGAAAGAAAGGCCACACTTTTCTGGAGTAATCATCTATGATAATAAGCATGTAATTTGCACCACCAAAAAAAGTCTTGCGGGAAGGTCCCCGCACATCAGCATGCACATAATCTAGAATCCCTTTAGTGGTATGAACGGAAGCATTGAATTTAACTCTTTTATGCTTACCAAAAATGCAGTGCTCACAGAACTCAAACTTACTCAAATTGCAGCCATCTAGTAGGTCTCTCATGTGCAATTCTGCCATGCCATGCTCACTCATATGTCCAAGACGCATATGCCACAGATTAGTTTTACCAGGTTCATCGGGAATAACAGCAGCAGCAATACCAGATAAAGTGCTACCTCAAAGAACATATAACTTTGCAGAATTCATATCACCTATCATGTGAACGAGAGAACCTTTTGATACCTTCAGAACTCCGCGAGAACTGGAGTGTTTGTACCCATCAACATCAAGGGTACTAAGAGAGATCAGATTTCTGGCCATGCCAGGTATGTGTCTCACATCTGTCAGAGTGCGTGTCATGCCATCATGCATCTTGATCTGAACGGAGCCTATGCCCACGATCTCACGTGGGTTGTTATCTCCCATACGCACAACATCTTCACTCTGCACAAACTCATAAGAACTGAACCAGTCTTTGTTACAGCAAATATGAAAGGAACATGCAGAATCAAGGATCCACTCATCATTACCAGAAACACAATCAGCAAACACAACTAGGCAATCGCCATCAGAATTATCACTGGAAACAACAGCAGCCTTACCATCACCCTTAGATTTGTTTTTCGGTTGGTAAGTACCGTTTCTTTTCTCTTTGTTCTGCAACTTCCAGCAATCATCAATATTGTGGATAGATTTCTTACAATACTTGCAGAACTTACCATCTCGTCCTTTGGACTTTGAGCGACATTTGTCGGTCTTGCTCTTATCTCTGTTGTAGTTGTTGTGGTTGTTGTTTCTGTTCTCGGTCTTGCCTCGGACCTGCAGTGCTTCTGCCTTTGACGACGAACCCTCTGCCTGCACCATAGATTTCAACTTTTCCCTCTGCTGGAGGGCCTCATAAACCTCGGCAAGGGTTAGTTCATCACAGCTGTATAACAAGGTATCTCGAAAATTCGCAAAAGAATTAGGCAACAAGACTAACAGTATAAGAGCGAGATCCTCATCATCATGTTTTACCTCCATGGGCAGCAAATCAGAAACGATCTCTCTAAAGATCGATAGATAATTCATCATTGACGCACCTTCTTGCAGCTTGTGCGAGAACAACTTCATCTTCACGTGCATCTTACTGGTTAGATCTTTGGACATGCAGATCGATTCCAGTTTCAACCACAGCGCCGCTGCGGATTTCTCTGACAACACTTCCTGCAAGATATTGTTGGATAGATGAAGCTGAATTAATGAAAATGCCTTACGGTCTTTCCTCTTTTCTTCATTGGTCCAGGTCTTGGCATATTTCTTGCCAAATCCATCAAGAGCTTCATCCAGATCAGAAGATTGGGTAAGGATCGCCCACATCTTCACTTGCCACAGAGAAAATCTCGTGGTATAATCCAGTTGCGGTAGATCGAACTACAATGAAGACATGTCGCAAGACCCTAGATTGAAACACGGGCTCTGATACCACTTGTTATAAATGTGACAAGCAAATAACGAAGAACGATAAAAGTAAACGCAGCGGAGACACGAGATTTAACGTGGAAAACCCCTTCCAACACAGAAGGGAAAAAACCCACGTGCGCCAGCCAGCAAAACTTCACTATATCGGGGAGTGTTTACAAACGCCGTGGGTTATCTTATAATCTAATAAACCCTAGCCGGCGGCTTACAAGATTTATATATAGGTGGTGCCAACGATCCGTACCGTAACGCTTCGGCCCAAGCCTCCGTCGACGGGCCTCGCTCCGCTCTACAGAAGTTAGCCTCCCTTTAGTATATGAATTTGGATCACAATACAACAGAGATGTCGGCTAGAGGGAGGGTGAATAGGAGTTTTAAAAACTATTACAGATTTGGCTTGTAAGATTGCAGAATTAAACTAACGTTTATTTTACAAGCACAAAACCTAAGTATGTTAGGCTCAACTAAGTGCAACAACAACTTAGATGAGCAAGATAGGCACAAGATATATATAGCACAAGAGATAGCAAGATATAAGTACTTCAAGCATGATGGGTATTGGAAGGAAAGTAAACTCGGGTATAGAGATAACCGAGTCACGCGGAGACAAAGATGTATTCCCGTGTTCCCCCACACAAGGTGAGCTACGTCACGCTGGAGAGATGCGGGCTACCACGAAGGTCTCCTGAATGCCACGAAGGCTCACCTTCTTCTCCAAGACAATATCACGAAGGACCAAGGCCTTTCTCTTATCGT
The DNA here is from genome assembly GCF_019359855.2 of Lolium perenne. NCBI lineage: Eukaryota > Viridiplantae > Streptophyta > Magnoliopsida > Poales > Poaceae > Lolium > Lolium perenne. Next base: position 123,022,227 of record NC_067249.2, on the reverse strand, counting down.
TAGCTTTTTCTCCACTTCGGAGATGGCAAGATCCACAACCACTTCACAAGCTCCACGAAGGAGAATTCCGGGCCTCTTCATAATCTTCCACGAAGAGTTCACCGGAGCACCAATCACCAAACCAACTACGAGGAAACCCCTCCAAGAGTAACAAGCTCACTATCTCCAACAAGCAATGATGAAGTGACGAGCAGCGATGAAGTGATATATGGTGGCGGTTGGATCCAACAAGCACAAAGGAATAGCTCAAAAGCAAGATATAAGTGAAGAACACAGAAATTTCCGGGTAGTAAACTTAAAGGTCAAAAATCTCAACCTTCCCGAAATTTTTGGCAATTCTGAGAGTTCATAAATCCGTACAACCGTTAAGCCGTTGTGGCTGGATAGAACTTTTTCTCCCGGTGATTTTGAGTGGTCGAACGTCGAAAACGGAGTTCGTATGCAAAAGTTATGCTCGGTCAAAGTTTGCTGTCCAAAACTACCCAATTCAGATGTTTTTTTCTCTCCTTCACAACTCTTGACCTGCGGCCGAGACTTATCTCATGGAATTCTTTTCTACAGTACGGATGAAATTAGAAGGCAATAGCGATTCAGGAAAACCTTAATCTAGACGGACTCTATCACGGCAGAGAAACATCATGAAACCGTGTCGCGATAGGAAACAGGGTATATGGTAGTTGTATATGGCGGTGGCAGAAGTATATGGCGGGTGTATATGGTGATGGCGGAAGTATTTGGTGGGTGTATATGGCGGCGATCTGCGTATGGTGCGAGCGGGCGGCGGCGTGACTAATATGACCAGAACTCGAAACTCTAAAGGAACTAGACGCTAAGACCAGCAACTCGACACGAAGATGCAGACACAAATTCAATTATGCAAAACTGAAAAGACAATGCAAGGCGTGGCAGGGGGTTTATGGGACGATGATCTAAAACCCTAACAGTATTTTTGGCTTTTTCGTGGTTTATGGGTATGATGACAGATGCAATCTACACTAGGAAAACAGTAAATTCTCACCGAGCAACCTGAAATCTGATACCACTTGATAGGGCAAAGGTGGCCGATCTTTCGATGAGATGAGGATAAATAGATTTGTTGGTGGAGTTCATGCTTGACAATCCGACTACACGTCCAAAACTCGTGCGCCAATACAATCGCTAGGACAATCTCCGGGAGTTACTGATCTTGTGGATGCACGATCAGCCTGACTAGCGAGGGTCTTAATTCCTACCTGAAATCTAGAACAAGTAAGAACTAATGATGCAATCAGATTATTGCAGATATATATGAAAGCTTTATTAAAAAGGTGGGATTCCGAATAGTCGGTCTTGTTCTGGGCGTTGGCCTCAAAAGAAGTACACGAGAGTTGCATCAATGACTAACTTTTAGTCTAATCAAAATCCGAGTCTAAACGTGATGGCTATGGGGGCATTCAAAGGAGGAAAAGGTGGGGTTTCGCCAGCCATACGTTTGGTGGCCGAACCAAACCCTAGAAGGCCTTTCCCCCTTCAATACGGACGCTAAAAAGTGGCTGACTTAACTCCTGCGAAAATGATATGGGCCTAGACAAAACTAAAGGTGACGCAGCACCATATTATGCTATGGACGAAATTATGAAGTGGAGAACTCTATATTTCGTCCATGTCTTCATCTCTTCTTATGGTGGCTTCAAAGTTCTGAAATCTTCACTTGCGACGTCCTCTTCAATCCTCAAACGCTTGTTGCCATCTCCTCCATGTGTGATCATGCTCCAATGCATGTCCTCCTCATCCATGCTAGCTCCATCATTCCTAAGAGTAACAAACATATCTGATTTAGGTAGCATCATATTCTCATGTATGTGAGAAATAGTTCCAAGAAACCAAAATTCCTAATAGTTAAATTGTTTGGCACGAGCTCGAGTGATTGGTCCTTGTATTTATGTGGTTGTAGGTACAGCGGTTGTATCAATAGATGGGATGTCCTCATCAACTGCGGCCAAGGGGAAGGATTGACAGCGCCTCTTCTCCTCACGACAGAGATGGTGCTAATTCTCCAAGGTCAGATTGCATTTTTTTTTATACGGAAGTGTCGGTTTTTACCGCAAAATGTATACAACAAAAGACGAATCTTACTCCTTATATAGATCCACTTTTGATAGTTTTACCCGTACAATGAAATGCAGTCAAGCTTTTATTGGACTTAGGAATAGTTTGGTTTCATGCTTGACCAAGATTCATTGAGACAATCATGTTCGGTACATATTTCTACAATGTCGCCTGCAATAACTGTTTCTGGGTATACTATATACATGAACATGATACATAACACAACTACTCTCTCACGGCTTTTTTTTTTGTGTGTGTTTGGGGGGAGGGGGACATTTATCCGTACGAGGAAGTATGTTTTTCTCTCAACTCTTTGATTTTCTTTGTTTGGACGTTTCTCTATGTTAACTTGCGAATGGGATCAGGGAATGTCCAAATTCACAGGTGCATGATGTGCACATATTTCTTCCCCTGATGATGTTACTTTCAGTTCATTTTCAACGGACTTTGGAATGCCTAGCCTTTTGTAGGTTTCTCTTTTTTTCAGCTTAAATAGTAAATAAAACGAGTTGAAAACGTAGAGGTATATGTTTTGTACACCTTTCCTTAGTTCTGTGGCATGATGTTGTTGGGGAGCTGGGGTAGCAAGATGTACAAGGGTTCTATGGATGTCATTGACCCTCAAATATTCCAGATCAAACTGTACCATATACTTAACCCTGTTTGTTAAGAGCTAAAGGTCTATTTTGGGACTCTTTTTGAAAATATGATACTAATATTTAGATAAAAATTGTACGATTTATAGTGCAACTGTCATAAATTTTAAGTTGATAGGTTGAAATTACACTGTTTATACAATGTGATATGCGCCGATGGACCTGGGGATCAGATCGTGTTTTGTGTGTATCATTTTTTTGTGTGCTCATCTTCATTTTGATTATTACTTATGGTCAGGTGGTTGAGGAAAAATGGGTGTCGTACGAGGGTTGGCGCCTTTATTTTCAGCTATAGTTGATGTTCCTGCTGTTAATGAGCTGTTGTGCTCACTCTGTCCTACATCCAATCATCCAAATGTGATGTACCCAAAAAGGAACCTACACGCGAAGAGCAAAAGCGGGCGTGGCAAAGCACGCAAGGTTCTTCTAGTGCAAGAGAAAGCCCTTGCATATGTTCAGTTTTATGCATTTCATTTTTTTTTTATAGGAGAACCTACTCGGGTATGAATATGTATTTTTTTTTCCTTTTGGTTTCAGAAAATCTACAATACATTCTATGCTTTAGAAAAGGTTGCAACCTTTTTCCAGTGTTTACATTTCTCGGCCCTACACTCTTTCAGCTAAATAGTTCAGTGACATATACCTCTATTGAAGTGTTAGAATAACAGTACATTAGTTAGGCATAAATGTCCATGTGAACTTATATTTACAGCACGTTCCGTTACGTGCAGAGTGCAGTCTGTCCATTCCTAGAGTTTTTCAGACGTTAATTTACCCTTGAGATGTATTTTCTTTGGTCAAACTTGTTTTGATAATAGTAAACTACTATAGTAGAAGGTATTGCTTTTGGTCGATGAAGTTCACTGAAACAAATGTACCTTCCAGTTAGTGTAGGAAATCTTTCGTTACATTATCTGTGCATGGAGGAGGCAAAATGTCGTTTATTGTGTTAATTTATGTCTTTCGAACATGTGATGCTGCAAGAAAATTTTCTCCAGTGTTTTATGTTGGCTCTTATTTTCAGACTGATGCATGATCATGTCCCTACTCCCCTAATCCACCTAGAAGACTGCTGTAGTGACTGTTCCTTTGGTTCCGCTTCACACACCTCACTTACAGTCTAATTTTTGCCTTTCACGACAAGGACTGTATAAAGTATACTTACTTGTTCAGATACTTCAGTATTGAAAAATCTATTGCAATTCATATATTTTACGGCATTTCCTATATTCTAGGGTATAGTTACAATGAACTAGAGTGAAAATATAGGCATGCAGTTTTCATTGCAGGCTCTTGTGAATGGTGTCCCATGAGCTACGCCCTTTACTATGACCGAGTGAGCCAGAGGCACATCACAGAATTAAAGTGGATCTGTATTATTTGTTGTACTATATGTATGTACTGAACAAACTATTCTAAGCTCTCATACTTGAGATGTATTATCTTTACTATTAAACGGTAAAGCGACCGTGGTACGTCCTTGCGAGCTTCTGCACGATCGTATCGGCGTCCTAGCTGCGAGCTCCCGCACGATCGTACCGGCCCACCGGCCCACGCAAGTCAATCAAGAGAAACTCTGGTTTAGGTGTGGTGTGGTTCGTTCCGAACCAGGATCGGTCGCTGGATGTGGGCCACGCGATGTGTACTATACGCTGAATTGCAGACTTTGAATACAGTAGGTACACGACCGTGTACTACTCGAACTGCACTGCATACTTTGGATACAACATGTTCCTTGCTCAAGATCGACATCAATCGTCCGTATGTGGATCGATTGGAAAAAATCGGGCGTACGGCCGCAGGGTTACGACAGATCGTATCCTGATCGGCCTCTCCTTCATGCCAAAGTGCAGAGTCTCTCAGCCGCACCACCCAAGTTTGGCCCTTTCCCTGTAGTGGTTGCGATCTCCTCTCTATACCCATGGCCGATGAATTGTCGGCGCGCCCTCCACGGTGAGGCAACTGGCCCGGCCTGGCCTTCCACAGGGAGGACGAACGGCACAGTCCTTGGTCTGGCATTCCCATGCAATGGCTGCAATCTCCCGGCGATGGATGCGTCGGCGACAAACCTAGCGATGCGTCGGCGACAAACCTAGCGATGCGTCGCCTCTACCCTTCCCCTCTTGGCAATCGCAGCCCTCTCCATCCCATCGGACGACCTCAATAGAGATGCCGGCGGGAGGGATTGTGAGCATCGATGACTGCCGATGAGGACGACGGGAGGAGCGGGACGTCCCGCGACGGGCCGTCCCAGCACAATTAGGCTGCTTCCGTCCGGGCCACCATTGTTGTCTCCACCCGCGGCCGCTCCAGCCTGTCGGACGACCTCCTCCTGTCGCCTGACCTCCACAGAGACGACGGCGGGAGGGAGTGTTAGCATCCGTGCCTGCTGACGACTGACGAGGATTGCGGGGAGGAGCAGGGGAGGGTAAGAGGCGGGGAAGTCCCATCGAGGTGGAGGCGCACAATCAAGCTGACGATTTTGGATTTCCACGGCTGCTCCAACCCTGTTCGTCGGCTTGGCTTGGAGCTGAATATCAACGCTTCAGTTGATCTATCCCCTCAGTTTAACAAATAACACTGAACCATAGAGTGTCAAACCAGTTGCAACTTGCAAATGATTTACTCTACTTAGGAAATTAGTGATTGCAGATGGTTTGGTTTTGATTGCAATTGCAGGTGAGGAAAACGTGAAGAAATACAAATCAGAATATAGTTTGCTCACGTTCAGTAGTGAACACCAATTTATCTCAAAGAGCAGCATATAGGTCAATCAAAATCATGATTATGCTCTAAATTTGGATTTTATACCTAACATACTTTTTACTGACGTTGGGTATCTGGTCTGCTTAGGTCAGTACATGGTGGAGTGTGTTCACGGTTGAATGATTTATGTGCTACGCTGTAAAGAATATGGAGTAACAATTCTCTGGTATATACTGCAAAATTCAGTTGCAACTTATCCGTATCAGGGTGTGAATAGTTAAATATCTTCAGCTCAATGCTTAGTACGGGTGTTGCCTTGCTAATGTGTTGTATCTTCTGAATGAAAAACTATGAATTACATTGATTTGAAGAATTGCGCAACCCTATTACAAAACGGCAACAACAAAAGACATGTCGCATTTGAAGTGTTAGGTATACATGCAAAGTATATTGCCGATGTGTTATTTCTATACTGTTTTTTAAATCAATATCTTTTAGTGTTCCGCTGCAACGCGCGGGCATACAACTAGTTTGTTGTACTATATGAATGTGCTGAACAAACTATTCGAAGCTCTCATACTTGAGATTAAAATCAATAGAATCATTATTTCTGTAGATATTTTTCTGAATTGACGATGTGTGGTCTAAATTACTGTAACTTGGTAGAGTTGTTGTTTTTGAAGAGTTGGTAGAGATGTTTTTAAGGGTGAAATACATTCTCTGACTCAGATGTGTGTCATCACTTCAGACATGAATTTTAGATACGAATCGGGTATTTCAATGTACATTGTGAACTGCAATTCATACTATTTTAAGGACATAATCGGTAACTACCTTTGCAGTTGAGCTCGCCATGCTCTAAGATCTTGCATTTCTCTATTGGTTTGTCCGATGCTCCACGGCGTGTTTGTAATTCTTTTCCTTGCGTCATGTGATTCGATTTGTACTTTGTCCTGTTGACGGTCACGTGTATGCGAAAAGCTTTGTCCTGTTGACGGTCGTGTGTATGTGAATAGGGCGCTGCTCGCATTGTTGAGTATGATTGTTCTTCGATCTGCATGCCGTAGCTATTAGGATAGTGCCATGAAAACTTTTTGCGGTATTTGATTAGGTCTCATCTTGTTTTCACATGCGAGCTTAGGAGCTGCTGAACTAGCTATTTTGCGTGTTTCCTCTGAGATTCAGTCTATCTTGGATATCTTAGTAGCTTTGGCGTGCCAGAACTCAGCGAGCCAGCAACAAAACCATGTACGTGTCAACAATAGAGTGGCCACATCATAAAAGTTTGTCGCTGGTATTGGAGGGCGGCGCGGCAGAGCTCGCTGGATCCAACTAGTATTCTCTCGAAAGATGCTTTGCTAACCTAATTGGTGAATGAGGACCTCATACTACCATTAGACTTCCAAGAACTGTCACATCCCAAACACCCACCAGTTATAGCCTGTCGACTCGTTGGGCATTGTGTAGGAGCGTGTTCGGCGTGCTCTGGCTTGTAGTTCCCCGTCCTTGTCGTACCGAAGCTTGAATGTGGTGATATAAAACAGATAGATGTTGTCACCGATGTTCGCGTCCACGCCCTTTCTAAACCGTTGCTCGACGAGACAGAAGTTGCCGCGTCCCATGTGGGTGAGCGCTACGTTCTTGGTCCTGTTCCAGTCCTCGCAGACCATCTTCTCCTTGACGAACTTGCATGCCGGCGGCGGCCCATTGTTGTGGTCGCCGCCGGTGGGCACGACGTCGCAGGAGCGTACGACCCCCTCCACGATTCCAGCACCCGTACTGTCGAGCCCCACCCAGGCGTCCAGCCGGGCATCGTAGCAGGCGCGTCCCCGGAAAGGCAGCATCCAGTCGCCGTGGCGCTTCCACTCCTGGGTTTCCGTATCGAATGAGTAGGTACCTTTACCATACACAGAGAAGAAGATGGTGCGGCCGTCCGGGTGCGCAGCGTGGCACGCGGCGTCGCACGCGACCTTCCAGGTGCTGAACGGCGGCTTACGGACGGAGCTCCATGCCCAGCGCCCGCCCTCCTCCTCGGCGAGCACCTCGAAGTGATCCTCGCCGCCGTGGAACTTGCTGGTGCCCATCATGTACAGCCTGTCTCGGGCACCATTAGGTATAAATGTGCAGGCGAACCGTGCCTCGGCGGGGGCGCGAGGCCCGACGACGAGGCCTCCCGTCGTGGTGTCGTAGAGGAGGACTGGGGCGTCCTCCTCCTCCTCGTTGTAGTGCATCGCGGCGATCCTGCCACCCACGGAGGAGAACCATGGGTGGCTGTAGTTGGCGTGGTAGCTCTCCAGCCGGAAGACCGGTGGGCCAGGGAGTGGGGTGGCCAGCGAGTCGAGGTCGGCGCCGGGGTCGACGCCGTCCAAGTCGGCCAAGTCCACCTTGTATATGCTGTACCCCTTGGTCCAGTCGTCCACAACTAGGTGGATTTGATGATGATGATGATGCCGCCGGCTACTCGAGCTTGGGCCGCCCTCGTCGTCCGACCTGCGCCGTTTCGCCATTTCAACCTCGCGCGTGTGCTAATTAAGATCCGAAGCGGCGATGCCGGTGCGTACGACAGTACGTACATATATAGACGCAGGTATGGCAATCGCAGTCGGACACGATCTCCCTGTCCGTGACCATATATGTTCGAGTTGGAAGGGCGTCAAATTGTCCGTCTCTTATCGGAATCACAATGTCTCTAGCTATTTAAGTATTAGGCAGGATTTTACGGCTCCTTCTATCTCGGGCCGTCCAGCTAACTATCATATACGCACACGGATTTTAAAATCGGTGCAACATAAACAAATAACATATAAAAACTTCGAAAAAAATGAACTAATTTTTTCAACTACTTATTCTTTGATGGCCCCGCCTCGTCGTCCTCACGGTGGCGCTTCCTGCTCGTCACCTCTTTCGAATAGCCGGTGTCGTTCGACGCATCGGAGGAACTTGTGTCTCCTCGTCGTCGATGGTGCTCGCTAGCTGCGCCTTCGCTTTCGCCTCCGCCTTCCCCTGGGCCCTTGCCTCCTTATTTGCCGCCGCCGCCTTCGCAGCATCTTCCTCCTCCTCCTCGCCGGCCTCCCAATCCTCATCATGGCTATCCGTCGGCGGGGAACTAGAGCTGCTAGGCATTGGAACTCTGTCCCAACAATGGCGCCATCCCGGCGGCTTCCCCTCACTGTCTGTGTCCGATGGAAAAGAGAAGTTGCGCATTGTGAGAGAGGAGAGGAGAGATGAATGGCGCCGGCCGGTTGTAGATCGGAAAGCGCATACATAGGGGTCTTATTGAGCGTGGATAAATGGCGGCGCAGATATCGAAGAGAGATACGGTTGCTCTTCCGCGGAGTTCGCGCTCCATTCGGGCGGTTTGCGCGTCGATCGACGCGGTTGCCACTGTGACGGCTCTCCTTCCCGGCAACTGCACCGTCACTAGGTAGGCGATGGTTGAGCGTCCATTCATGAGTCCCTGACGCGTCGGTCTCGCCACTTCTCGCCTTGCTTCTCGCTGTGTCTAGCGTGCCCGGAGCGTCCCCTATGGACCGGGGATGGGTTCGGGGCGCCGGACACCGTATTGGGCCGTGCCGGATGGAAAGGGACTTTAGGGCGCGCGGCTGGGAACGAAAAAATGACCGGCACGCCCCAAATACCTTTGGGGTCGCTTTGAGGGATGCGGCTGGAGATGCTCTTAATATTCCCACTAATTTACTCTTAATTTAAGTGGTTCGGAGTGCCGGTGGTTTCACAAAGTAGCACTACCAAAGCCGACGCCACCAAATAGGGGGGCATGGTGGCGATGACTGAGTAGATCCCAGGAATATGAGTGTAAACCTTGTTAGCGTGGAAAAGCCGCAAGTGTCACCGGGCAGCTTCAAACCTACTTGAACTGGATCATGGGCATACTCGATAACCTAGAGATGCCCGTGTCACAATTCCTGATGCATCTTGCCAAGTTGGTTTTAATTGTTATGAAGTTTCTTACTAACGTTGTGTACCATTGCAGCAAAGTTGCCAACCGTGGTACAAAACTTTCCTAGTTCCGCTGCAAAGTTGCCTACTAACTACCCTAATAGTGAATTTGTCTAGCGTTTATATAAATTTGCCTAACGTTGCTCTGAAGTTGCATGTTGTTGAACCGAAGTTGCTTGCTGCTGAACGGAATTTACTTACGGCTGCACTGAAGGTGTATAGGGAAGCACCAAAGTTGCCTACCGATGAGCCGGAGTTCCATACCCTACAATGAAAATATCTACTAGTGCACTGAAGTCGCCCAACGATGCACCGAACTTGCCTAACGCTGCTCCGAAGTTGCCTACCGATACCGATGCTCGGGAGCTGCATAACCCTACACTGAAATTCTCTACCATGGCATCGAAGTTGCGCAGAGGTGCACCGAAGTTTTCTACTGCTGCATCGAAGTTTTCTTTCCTTTCTCTGAATACATAGTAAATTCTCTCTACAATCTCCTCCTAGATTGTTGTTTCCCAAATTTCATTGCAGGTTTGTCGAGGTCGACCAACGAAGCACCGAAGTTTCCTAACGATGCACCGAAGTTGCCCAATGATGCACCGAAGTTGCCTAACGATGCTCCGAAGTTGCCTACCGATGCTCTCGAGTTGCATACCCCTACACTGAAATTCCCTACCATAGCATCGAAGTTGCATAGAGGTGCACCGACGTTCCCTACTGTTGAACCGAAGTTGCCTAATGCGGCTCCGAAGTTGCCTACCGATGCTCTCTTGCATACCCCTACACTGAAATTCCCTACCATAGCATCGAAGTTGCATAGAGGTGCACTGAAGTTCCCTACTGCTGAACCGAAGTTGCCTAATGCTTCTCTAAAGTTGCCTAACGCTACTTTGAACCGAAGTTGCCTAATGCTTCTCTAAAGTTGCCTAGCGCTGCACCGAAGTTTCCTACGATGCTTCGAAGTCACCTAACACCACTCCGAAATTTTCCTAATAATGCAACGAAGTTTCCTACGAGTGCACCGAAATTTCCTAGCGATGAACCAAAGTTACATGCCCATACACCAAAAGTTTCTACCCACCAAAGTTGCAATTTCGATGCCTGGCGAGCAACTCTGATATATGACAAAGCATTTTTGGTTCCAACAAAGCAACTCAGGTGCTTGACGGTGCAATTTTGGTGCAAACATATGTAGCCAGTAGATCATGGACACGACTCGATTTTCTATCTCTCTTCCCTATGTCCTTGTTTCTTCTATCATCTCTTCCCCAACGAGCAATCCATCTCGGAACAAAAAAGGAGGAATAAAGCCGATTAATCCCTCCGTGTCTTTCCCTTGCGTAACTCATGCTAGAGCAACTTTAGCGTCCGACGAAATAATTTTTAATACCATGCAAAGCAACTTTAAACACCAACAAAGATACTTTAATGCGTGATAGAGCAACTTTGACCACAGGGGAGCGTTCTCCTGGCCGGAGTGGAAAATGGAGCCGGGCGATTCGGAAATCGAAATGGGAAGGATGAGCAGGTGAATGGATCGTAGCGAACAAGAGGGGGGTGAATGGACGCTACGCCAAGTTTTAGTCTTTTTCAATTTTAGCGGTGCGGAAGGTAAAGGTGAATCCTTTAATGGTGTTGGTTTTCCTACAATGATCCTAGAACGAGTGCAACAAGCAAAGGAACAAACAAGATAGTAAGAGTAAGGAGCGGGACAACCGGATGGTGACGAGGCAGTTCCTCGGCAATGCCCACCATGAGGGGCTTGGATTTTAGAGAAAGGCGACGACGGAAGTTCCGGGAGCGAGGCGGTACACGACGTACCCAGGTTCACGTCCCCGCGGTGGAGGATCGCTACGTCCTGCTAGCAATCCAGTATATGAATATATGGGTACAGGGGGCCGCCATAGGCGGAGTTGTTGGATCTAGTCTAGTTCTAGTTCGCGGGTTGCGATGTCTAGGCGTGTCGCCTCTAAGATCTATGTTTCTGATTATGTGTCCCTAAGGGGTGCCCCTGCCTGGCTTTATATATCAGCCAAGCTAGGGTTTACAAGAGTCCTAGTAGGATTCGTGTTGGAGTCTTCTTTCCTTGTAGTCCAAGTTGAGGCGCGTGCAGGCCCAGCTCGTCGAGTCCTTGTGTTGGTCCAGCTTCATAGCTTGCACCGGGTATGGCAATGTCGAGTACCCGAAGGGTTATGCCCACGTTAGTAGCCCCCGAGTGTCTGGCCGAAGTGAAGCTTCGGGCAGAGACTCAAGTTGTCTTCGCCGAATATCTTGATCATCTGTTGAATCTTGTGCTTGATGTAGAGTCGAAGTTGCTTTCTGTCGGGTGCGCGAAGCGCTCCCGATGGGAGTAGCCCCCGAGTCTATGGGCGGGTGCTTGCAGCCATGCATAGACTCAAGTTGTACTACTCGAAGATCTTGATTGTTGATGTCGGTGTCTTCAAGTTTATTCTTCTTTGTTGGCGAGGTTGCCATCTTTTTCTCGGGTGCGCGATCAGCGCTCCCGATGGGAGTAGCCCCCGAGCCTGTAAATAAATATGAAATAGTTATGTGCAGGGTGTAAAAATACTGAGTCAAATACCGTACATGTCCTCGAGTTCCGAGAACATGATGTCGATGACTCTGATAATGTCATTGATAGAGGAGTTGATGATTTGGATGATATCCCAGAGGAGCCGATGATTTGGATGATGGCTTAGAGGAGCCGATGATTCGGATGATGGCCCAAAGGAGCCGATGATTTGGATGATGGCCCAGAGGAGCCGATGATTTGGATGATGGCCCAAAGGAGCCGATGATTCAGATGATGGCCCAGAGGAGCCGATGATTCGGATGACGGCCCAAAGGAGCCGATGATTTGGATGATGGCCCAAAGGAGCCGATGATTCAGATGATGGCCCAGAGGAGCCGATGATTCGTATGATGGCCCAAAGGAGCCGATGATTTGGATGATATCCTGGAGGAGCCGATAATTTTATTGGGTGCGCGTCCAGCGCTCCAGATGGAAGTAGCCCCCGAGTCTGGGCACTAATGCTTGCAACCGTGAGTAGACTCTAGTCGAGCAACTCGATGTTTATAGTTTTCTTCAGGTGCCATTGACACATTGTTGTATATTTCAAGGGGCAATCCTTAATGCACCTTGAGCATCGTTGATGCCATTGTTTATAAGTTTTTCGGTAGGTACATATATATGCACTTTTACCGTGCCGTTGGCAAATTTTGAAGGAGCAAATCTTAATTGCCCGTTTAAGCGTATGTGTATTCGTTGGTCAGCAAATTGTTTGAGTGATCAGCTCGTGTTGCAGGTCTTGCTAAACCCATTGTATGTGCAACTTTGCTTTCAACCGATGCATGACTTGACTCCGTTGCTCTTTGATACCTTTGTAATTTAAAGTATCGAGCATGGGTCGTTTTCGTACGTGTTTCATGATCCTTGCTATCTGCGGCACTCTTTGAGGCATCTATAGCAAAGGAAAAGAGCGAGGTCCCCGTTGTTTCATGATCCCTGCTATCTGCGGCACTCTTTGAGGCATCTATAGCGAAGGAAAAGAGCGAGGTTCCCGTTGTTTCATGATCCTTGCTATCTGCGGCACTCTTTGAGGCATCTATAGCAAAGGAAAAGAGCACGGTCTTCGTTGTTTCATCCATTGCAGCACTCGTATTTTCAGAGGCTTTTTCATTATCCTTGCTATCTGCGGCACTCTTTGAGGCATCTTATAGCAAGGAAAAGCGCAAGGTCCCCGTTAATTTTGCATCATAGCACTCATAGTTTCAGAGGCTTTTTTAGAGTGCAATCTCTGGGCGTATTTTCCATTGCACCGATGTTCGTTGTAATATACGAACAAGGTTCCTGACGATGTAGTTCGGGTCTCCCGAATTACTGCAATTCTTCAAAACTTGAGTCTTCATATCTTCTTGGGTTCCAGCGAGCCGGCGCTCCCGATGGGAGTAATAGTCTTCATGTCTTCTTGGGTTCCAGCGAACCGGCGCTCCCGATGGGAGTAATAGTCTTCATGTCTTCTTGGGTTCCAGCGAACTGGCGCTCCCGATGGGAGTAATAGTCTTCATATCTTCTTGAATTCCGACGAACCAGCGCTCCCGATGAGAGTAACCGCTATAATTCGAAGATATTCCAGGAGCCCCCGAGTAATTCCAGCGCTCCCGACAAGAGCACATCGGGTCAATATAATATGATATTCATTGAATACTCCAGATGATGAATCCACCAACCCGAGAGTGCATCGGGAGAAGATATATCCAGAGCTAAAGAAGATAAATCCACTAGCTCGGCTGCGGCGAGGCTAATATGGAAGCAGGTCGCACTGCGAGCACAGTCGAAGTGATTCCGCGGACAGAGATAGTCCATGCGGCAGGTGCAGCCGAACTAATTCCGCGGACAGAGATAGTCCATGCGGCACCTAGCTGACGTGACGTCTGGCCGAGAGAAACAGAGATGAGGTCGATGACGAGGACGCAGTTGATATGGCCGATCCGCGGCGGGTGAGCATCCGAATATATCGGGTCCGTAATGTCAGGTCCACGGCAGGCGAGCCCCCGAGTAAGAAGAGTGCGCGATGGCGGGCGCGGTCAGCCGATCCGGGCAGTCGACGGAGCGAGCACCCGAATATATCGGGTCCGGGATGTCAGGTCCATGGCCGGTGAACTCTCGAGCGTGGCGACTGTGCGCGATGAAGCAGTCGAAGCTTGTTCCGATCTGCAGTCATATTACAGCGCAAAAAACTGTGCATAAATAATAGTACGAGCCAAAAATATTTGGCTAAAATAAATTTTATATGTAGTAATTAATTGGAAGTATATCACCTGGTTCTTGTGTCGGATGGCGAGTTGATGACGGCGGCGTTCGGCGTGAAAAATTCAACGATGCAGCGAAGAAATGTTCACTGGACATGCAGGGTCGCGTCGTAGGGCGAAGTAGATGCATCGACGTATCCTTTCGAATTGTCCACGCAGCAGGCTAGTAATTGTACTTTTACCCGATCGCTTTCCTTTTTCTCCTTCCTTGGTCGATAAGTTGATCAGCCGCGGAAGTTTCCGTATGCGCGCAGGGCCCCAGCCGATACAATCTTTGTTTTCTCCAAACGAAGTGTACATCGTGTTTGCTGGTGCCGTTTAGGCATGTTTTCTTGGATTATGTTTCTTGTTCTTCGGGACCTGGTAATCCTTCACCGATGGCTTGCGGCTGGCACTTGGATCCGTGCATACGTTTTGTTTTTCTTGTTCACCTCCTAGCAGACATGTTGAATCCTTGAAATTTGATCCTATGATGATTCTTCTTTCCTCTTCCAGAAGTCTTCTTTTTTTTTTTTTGATCAGCGGGAACCGTAACTTGAGTCCGCACAAGTTGTCGGCTGCTCGAATTTGGCCGCTGCTGCCTGCGCCAATATCAGAACCAAACGCATGACGGAGATTTGAACGTAGAGAAGCGTAGAGAAATTCTTCGGCTGTGCGTGACGAAGAGGATCCACCGGATTGGATCCGCGAGTTACTATCTTGATGACGTTGATAATGAAGGATCCCGCCGGGATGACAAAATCTAGTCGACGCGCTTCCCACAGACGGCGCCAATTGACGAGGCAGTTTCTCGGCAATGCCCACCATGAGAGGCTTGGGTTTTAGAGAAAGGCGACGACGGAAGTTCCGGGAGCGAGGCGGTACACGATGTACCCAGGTTCACGTCCCCGCGGTGGAGGATCGCTACGTCCTGCTAGCAATCCAGTATATGAATATATGGGTATAGGGGGCCGCCATAGGCAGAGTTGTTGGATCTAGTCTAGTTCTAGTTCGCGGGTTGCGATGTCTAGGCTTGTCGCCTCTAAGATCTATGTTTCTGATTATGTGTCCCTAAGGGGTGCCCCTGTCTGGCTTTATATATCAGCCAAGCTAGGGTTTACAAGAGTCCTAGTAGGATTCGTGTTGGAGTCTTCTTTCCTTGTAGTCCAAGTTGAGGCGCGTGCAGGCCCAGCTCGTCGAGTCCTTGTGTTGGTCCAGCTTCATAGCTTGCACCGGGTATGGCAATGTCGAGTACCCGAAGGGTTATGCCCACGTCAGATGGCGTGGAGACGAGGCGAGGTTTGTTTCCCGCAGTTCCTCTCACAAAAGAGAGTACGTCTGCATTGAGGAGGTGCTAGCCTCACACAAGAGGCTAGGCGGCCACACCACGAAGGAATGCCTCACCTTCTTCCTCGAGAGAGCTCCACAAATGGGCTCCCCCTTCGCCACTAAGACACCGGTCGAGGCGGTGATTCCTTCACAAGGTTGGGGCGAGCTCCACACCACAAGGAGGCTCCCAACAACCCATGGAGCTAGTACAACACCAAGCTAGCCTCCATGGATGCACTTCCTCTAATGTCCCACCATAGGAACCCTAACACCAAGATCCAATAAGGAATAGCAAGTATTGGTGAAATCTCTCTTGGTAGAACTATAGATCGGGGTCTCCTCCACCACTCCTCAAAGTTTGGGCAAGATTGGTTGGATGGTTGGGGAGATCCACTAGGTTTAAGCTCAGCAACAATGGAGGAGAGAGAGAGGAGAGATAAAAACGAGTCAGGGAAGAAGGGCCTCTTAAATAGGCTCCTCCAAATCCAACCGTTATGTCCAGTTTTTGCCTAAGCGGTACTACCGCCTTGGGTAAGCGGTACTACCGCTCTGAATTCGAAATCCCACAGATCTTGTCCACGTGGACACAGAGCGGTACTACCGCTCGAGGTACCGCAATAGGGTCCAAACCTTACTGGACTCAAAGAGGTACCGGAGTGGTACTGAAGCGGTACTGCCATAACTAGTTACGGTACCTGGGCGGTAGCATGGGCGGTACTACCGCTCGCAAGCGGAACTACCGCTCCAGGTACCGCAGAGGTACCGTAACTCGTACTGTGGGTCAAATCCAGCGCAGAACTACAGAGCGGTACCGTGGGCGGTACTAGGAGGGGTAGCGGTACTACCGCTACTAGTACCGGTAGTACCGGTCTGGCAAAAACTGGTTTTCTCCCCTTTTTCTCTCCAGCCATGTCACCTCGCGATACACACACAAAACCAGAAAACCTATAAGCTACGCTTCGGTCTTCCGATCTTGACGTGTCTAGCGAGGTCACCGTGCACTTGCAAATCTAACAATCATACTCAAGGCACACGGTGAGATTACTCAAGTGTTGTCATCAAACACACAAAACCCGGGGTTTAGACTTTGCTCTTTCAATCTCCCCCTTTTTGGTGTTTGATGACAACACAAGACTTTTCAAAAGCATATGATATTATGATGAGATACTTAGATTTGCAAAAGCTCGACGGAGCTCCCCCTAAACATGTGCATATTTTGAATATTTATTTGGATACAAATACACACGTCCTAGAGGCATAACTCCCCCTAGACTTTACAAACCAAGCACATATGCAACAAGGATACAAGATCATGTTCAAATAACATATGCGCAATATGGAGGCAACACAAGATCATGCAAGGAGTTTTGGGTGAAGTTATCATACCTTTGCCTTTAGAATACCAAAACTCACCGTAAGATGCTTCCATAGAGTTGATGTAGCCACAAGAAAAGATAAACAACGAGAATAAAAGGGCTACAAACAACAAAGGTCTCCATGCAAAAACCCATCCAAATAAGAACTTCTCCCCCTTTAGCATCGGAACACCAAAAAGGAGGGTAAGGAAACTATAAGGATGGTAAGAGAGAACATACAACCAAGCTTGCAAAAACCAAAGGGAAACAAAGCTTGAGTGGGACTCTCCAAGATCATGGAGAAAAAGATAGCAAAGAAGAAGGACAAAAAGAAAGTCACAAAGAAACATGAAGAACCGAAAAAAAAACTCCTCAAAGAGGAGGTTGGTGGCCGAAGCCACCGTGTAAAGAGTGTTGATGAGGTCTAAGACCCCGTGTGTGGCCCGATCTCGCGGATTGACTTCGAAACCAAGGGGGAAGATGGGAAAACGCGAGGAACACGAAGAACGCGACGAACACGAGGAACTCCGAGACTCACGCACACACACAACCCGATACACCCGATGCTTACCTCCGTGGCTCGATGGACCACGCCAATAGAATCTCCGAGGAAGAGACACGCGGTAGAATTCCCCGGGGAGAGATTGGAGTTGGAGAGGAAGAACATGGTGAGGGAGAGAGAGTAGCTTGTACTAGAATCTCACTCAACAAGTTCAAAGTCAACAACTAAGGTGCCTTGATTACAGAGGGATGATACCCAAGGGAGACTAAGCTCAAAGGTAGGTTTGAGTTCAAAACAAGTCTAAAGAGCTAAAGGGGCGTCCTGGGGGTATTTATAGTCTTACAAGGCGTCATGGGCCGAAAAGGTACAAGTGAAACGGTTCGGGCCGAAATAAGTGACTTAAGTTGTGCAGGCCGGTCAGGGGGCCGGTCAGACCGGGTCTGTGACCGGGCTGGCCGGTTTCAGACCGGGCCTGTGATCGGGCTGCGACCGGACGAGGCTCCAAGTCCCCTGGATGGCGCCCGGATGTCACGAGCGCGAATCCCGGTTTCTGACCGGGCGACCCGGTCAGGAGGCCGGTCAGACCGGGCTGTGGACCGGGTGATCCGGTCAGGAGGCCGGTCTGACCGGGTTCTGGACCGGCCGTCCATCTTCTCTTCCTTGCGCTCTTCGGGCGACTTCCAGTCCAGCTCCATGTCCATCTTCGCGTCCATCTTCCTGTCCAGCTGCTCCTCTCCTCCCTTTGACCATGGTGTGTCCTCCCCTTGGTGACCTTGATGCTCCTTGTATCTAATGACACATAACACGTCGGCATGAGGTAGCAATCCATCCAACGGGGTACCAAGATCAAGGGTGGTGAGGAGCGAGTTCACCTCATCATGTAGTGCTTTGACTCGGGCTCGTGTCATCGGTCCACTTGGGGGACTTGTTGGTCTTGGTGTAGCGACGTCGGTGACCGGGGCTACATCATCTCCCCCCCCCTTGGGAAAGAGTCGTCCTCGACTCTTGCACCTCCTCATCTCCATGATAGGGTGACAAGTCCGAGACGTTGAACGTGTTGCTCACCAAGTACTTGGATGTTGGTATGTCGATGACGTAAGCGTTGTCGTTGATGCGTTTGAGGACCTTGAAGGGGCCATCTCCTCTTGGCTTGAGCTTGGAGTTGCGCTCATGAGGGAACCGTTCCTTCCGGAGGTGGATCCAAACGAGGTCTCCTTCTTCGAATACCCTTGCCTTCTTCTTGGCGTTGATGCGGTTGGCTTGACGAAGAACATGTTCTTGTATGGTTGCCCTTGTCTCTTCATGTAGTTTCTTGACGGCGGCGGTGCGCTTGTCGAAGTCCATGTTGATGCGCTCGTGGAGGGGTAGCGGAAGTATGTCGAGTGCCGTGTAGGGTTCGAAGCCATAGACGACCATGAAGGGGCTCCTTGACGTAGTCTTGTGCTTGGCGCGGTTGTAGGCGAACTCGGCGTGAGGAAGGCACTCCTCCCATGACTTCAAGTTTTTCTTCACGAGGATGCGTAGGAGGGTGGAGAGGCTTCGATTGACCACTTCTGTTTGGCCGTCCGTTTGCGGGTGTGATGATGAGGAGAACAAGAGCTTGACTCCAAACTTCGCCATGAGCGACTTCCAAAGATAACTCATGAACTTGACGTCTCGATCCGACACAATGCTTTGTGGTACTCCATGTAGGCGAACGATTTCCCTGAAAAACAATGAAGCAATGTGTGAAGCATCGTCGCTCTTATGGCAAGGTATGAAATGAGCCATCTTAGAGAATCTATCCACTACAACAAATATGGAATCATGACCATGCTTAGTGCGAGGCAAGCCTAGAACGAAATCCATGCTAATATCGGTCCATGGTGCATAAGGAATAGGCAATGGCATGTAAAGACCATAAGGGTTGGAGGTAGACTTAGCTTGTAAGCATGTTGTGCACCGACGGCAAAGGCGCTCCACATCTCGCTTCATCTTTGGCCAATAGTAGTGGGTTGAGAGCATGGCATATGTCTTGTCACGGCCAAAGTGGCCCATAAGACCTCCTCCATGAGACTCTTGCAAAAGCAATTTTCGAAGCGAAGACTCGGGAATGCAAATCTTGTTAGCTTTGAACAAATAGCCATCATGCAAATAGAAATCATCCACTCCTCGCTCAACGGAGCATTTCTCAAAAATTGGAGCAAAGAAAGAATCGGAAGGATAGAGTTCTTTGATCTCTTCAAGTCCCAAAACATGAAAATCCAAACGAGTTAGCAAAAGGGTGTTTTTGCGGGAAAGAGCATCCGCCACAACATTGTCCTTGCCCTTCTTGTATTTGATCACATATGGGAAGGACTCAATGAACTCGACCCATTTTGCATGTCGTTTGTTCAAGTTGTGTTGGCTTTTCAAATATTTCAAGGACTCATGGTCGGAATGAATGATAAACTCTTTTGGCCAAAGATAGTGTTGCCAAACTTCAAGAACACGAACCAAAGCGTAGAGCTCCTTGTCATATATAGGATAGTTGAGGCGTGCGCCATCTAACTTCTCACTATAGTATGCCACGGGTTTGCCCTCTTGCATAAGAACACCACCAATACCAAGCCCACTTGCATCACACTCAATCTCAAAAGTTTTTGCAAAATTTGGAAGAACAAGAAGTGGAGCTTCGGTAAGGCGTTTCTTCAACTCATCAAAAGCATTTTGTTGGGCCTTGCCCCAAACAAACGGAACATTCTTTTTGGTAAGCTCATTCAACGGGCAAGCAATGGTGCTAAAGTCTTTCACAAAGCGGCGATAAAACCCGGCAAGTCCATGGAAGCTTCGGACTTGGCCAACATTTGTAGGGGTAGGCCAATTATGGATGGCCTCCACCTTGGAAGAATCAACTTCAATCCCATTAGCGGAAACCACAAAACCAAGAAACACCAATTTGTTTTGAGCAAATGTGCATTTGGGGAGGTTAGCATAAAGCTTTTCATGGCGCAAGATGCACAAGACTTCTCTCACATGTTGCACATGGTCCTCGAGGTTTTTGCTATAAATAAGAATATCATCGAAGTAGACAACCACGCTCTTGCCAATGAGAGGACGCAAGATGTAATTCATGAGGCGCATGAAAGTAGATGGTGCATTGGAAAGACCGAAAGGCATAACGAGCCATTCATATAGACCAAGTTTGGTCTTGAATGCCGTTTTCCATTCATCACCAATAGCCATGCGGATTTGATGGTAACCACTACGCAAATCGACTTTAGAGAAAATCGTGGCACCACTAAGTTCATCTAGCATGTCATCTAAACGCGGAATGGGATGGCGGTAACGGACGGTAATGGCATTGATGGGGCGACAATCCATACACATCCGTTGCGTCTCATCCGGTTTAGGCACAAGGATCACGGGAACCGCACAAGGGCTAAGGCTTTCACGGACATACCCTTTGGCGAGGAGATCTTGAATTTGGCGGTTGATCTCCTTGGTCTCTTCGGGGTTGGTGCGGTAGGCGGTACGGTTTGGGAGTGGAGCGCCGGGTATGAGGTCGATGCGGTGTTCTATGCCGCGGAGTGGTGGTAGTCCATGAGGGAGCTCGTCGGGGAAGACGTCTTGAAATTCCTGCAAAAGAGACAACAAAGACGGAGGAATGTTGGTTAAGTCGTTAGTCTCCGACGAGGGTCCCTTGGATATGAGCACATAGTGCAATATGGTGGATGGGTTCTCTTGGAGCTCTCTCCACTCACTCTTGGTGGCTAGAAGGACACTCTTGGGCTCACTCATGTATGGCTTGTGGCGCTCACTCTCTTTGTGGTGGGTCGCTCCCTCTCCTCTCATCTCACTATGGTGGGTGCGGAGTTGTGCCCTCGCTAAAGCCTTCGCATTATCCGTGATGATTTGGCTAGGAGTCATCGGGCGCAACTCGAACTTCTTGTCGTTGACCTTGAAGGTGTATGTGTTGGAGAGTCCATCATGTATAGCCTTCTTGTCATATTGCCAAGGGCGGCCAAGCAACATGTGGCACACCGTCATGGGTACCACGTCACACTCGACGGTGTCCTCATAAGGGCCGATCTTGAAGTTGACGGTGACGGTATGTTGTATCTTGACGTTGCCCTTGTCACTCAACCATTGGATATGGTAAGGGTGAGGGTGCTTGCGGAGGGTGAGGTGGAGCTTCTCACACAACTCGGTGCTTGCAAGGTTATGGCAACTTCCACCATCTATGATGACCTTGATCGACTTGCCACCAATTCCGGCACGGGTTTGGAAGATGTTGCACCGTTGTTCTTCCATATCATGAGGTTGTGTGGTTAGCACCCGTGTGACCACAAGTGAGGGACTTGGGTCATGCTCACATAAGAGAGGATCTTCTCCACTTTCTTGCTCATAAGCTTCTTCACTTTCCACGGCGGCTTGCACAAGGGCTTCATATTCATCTTCATCAAGAGTCTCGATGTCACCATTCTCCATAGTGATCATGACCTTGGTGTTCTTGCACTCAAACGATTTGTGACCTTGGGTGCCACACTTGAAGCAAGTGACACTAGAGGGTCCCGTGGATGCCTTAGAGGAGGCGGTGGAGGAGACCGTTTGCTTCATTCGACTTTGGATAGTCGGCTTCTTGGAAGGTGTAGAGGATGCGTCGGCCTTGGCGCTTGTAGCATAAGGAGTTGATGTAGTAGTAGGAGTCGATGTAGCGAGCTTGGAGGAGAAATAGGACTTGGCCTTGGAGTACTTGATGTCCTCAATCACTTGGCGCTCGGCCTTTGATGCTTGGTGGACTAACTCAACCATGTTGGAGTAGGGTTGGAACTCGACAATCCTCTTGATAGGATAAGTAAGGCCATTGAAGAAACGAGCAATTGTTTATTCCTCGGACTCTTGGATGTTGGCTCGCATCATAGTGAGCTCCATCTCCTTGTAGAACTCCTCAACGGTCTTGGTGCCTTGCTTCAACTTTTGGAGCTTGTTGAAGAGGTCGGTCATGTAGTGTGCGGGGACAAAGCGAGCATGCATCTCCTTCTTCATATCTTCCCAAGTGTCAATAGGAGGTTCACCCTTTTCTTCCCGAAGAGTGAGGACTTGCTCCCACCAAGTGTTGGCGTAGTCTTCAAACTCGAGTGATGCCATAGCCACTTTCTTGGCACCGGAGTAGTTGTGGATGCGGAAGATCTTGTCCACCTTGAGTGCCCATGAAAGGTAGGCCTCGGCATCTTCTTCTCCCTTGAACTTTGGCATGGTGAACTTGAGTCTTCCAAACATGTTCTCTTCATCCTCCAAGGTTCTTCTACGAGGAGGGGCGCCTTCATCTCTTGCGGCTAGAGGTGGAATAGGAGGTCTTCTACGGCCAACCATAGCATTGGGTTGGCGTTGGAGTTGAACACTTGCTTCACTTGGTTCACGGTGAGGATGTGGTTGAAGATCTTGTCGCGGTTGAGGACGATGCTCAATGTTGGGTCTCTCATCTTGATCATGGTGAGGCTCTCCTCGTCCACGTTGGTCATGGCGAGGGTGGCGACGAAGATCTCGCCGAGGTGGATCTTGAGGATCTTGGTCTTGGGGATGGCCATCACGCTCATGGTGGGCATGGCGATCCGCTTGGTGGCGATCTTGTTGAAGGCCTTGAGCTTGTGGAGGACGCTCATGTGGACGAGCATGGCGATGTATTTCTCCACGCCTAGAGTTGGAGCGGGAGTCTTCATGACGAGCATGTGAGCGATGATGTCGATGATGGTCTTCATGCCTTGAAGAAGAGCTTGGGGATGAAAGGCCACCATGAGAGTAATGGTCTTCATGCCTTGAGGACGAGCTTGATGAAGAGGAAGTAGAACGGTGTCGACGATGGCGACCCAAGTTGGTGATGGCGCGCTCGAGGCTATCCATGCGCCGCTCCATGTTGGCATCATTGGCCGCCATTTGGCCATTCAAGTTGTCCGTAGCTTCATGAAGAAGAGCCAAGTCTTGGTTGATGGTGGCGAAGTTGTGAGCCACCTCATCGTATTGCTCATCGATGCGGGTCTCGAAGAGTGAGAGTTGCTCCTTGAACTCTTGTCGTTGCGTCCATAGGTTGTGTTGAGTAGCCAACCTCTCGGTGTTGCGGAGGATCTCTTCATCCCTATTGGTATCTCCGTTCCTATCCATGATGGAAAGACAAGAACTATGTTGTGTATGTTAGTGGAAGGAGACTACCTCGCACTCTTACCAAGGTAAGATAGTATTGAGGCAATCCACCAAACCGAAAGCAAGATCAAGTGTATCGGGAACACACGCAAAACCACACGCAAAAGCTAGCAAATATGGTGTTAGGCGAGTGTTGTGGAAAGCCAAAAGACAAATCCAAGATCGAGTATGTTGTTAAAAGTGGGTAAAGTCCAAAAATCCAAATGTCAATGTGAAGATCACTAAAAACACGGAAAAAATTGTGGAACACACACACGAGATAAGCGGGGTTAGTGCAACCAAAAGTGAGCGGAAAAGTGTATGTATAAGTGCTCGGTGTCACACTAACACAAGGAGAGCCAAAGCTTTGGTTGCAAAGGAAGAGACAACAAGATTCACACGTGGCCTCTCTTCTCCTATCTCTCTTTGCTTAAAAGCTTTTTCTCTTTTGTATATGGTGGCACTTGCACTCGTTTGTATCTTTGGTGGCACGTGGACACTTTGTATGTATGGGCGTATGGATGTATGGATGTATGGATGTATGGTGCTACTCGCACTTTTTTGTGTGTTTTTGGGGCTTTTTCACACACTATGTTAGTGTTAGCCTCGCTTTTGCTATCTTGCCACACGAGTGTTTGCTTGGGTGCCTTACTCAACGCGACACACACACCTCACAATGCGGGGCCACGTGCAATGTCTCGCAACACTAGACAAGCAATGCTCGATGGGATAGATCGCAAAAGGAAGAGGGGTTACAAGGTGAAACCTGCAAGTTATACCTGCGATGGTGGTGGTGGTGGTGGTGGTGGAGATCGCCGGAAGATGAGGTCAACGGAGGGGGCGTAGCTGTGCCCGGTCTGGGGCCCGGTTGGACCGGCTGCTGGACCGGCCCGGCCGGTTGTATGGCCGGTCGACCGGATTCTGGACCGGACCGGCCGGTTTGTAGCCCGGTTGACCGGTGCTCAACCGGATCGCACGATTTCTCTCTCTTGTTCTTCACGAAAACCAAGCCAAATCGACCAAATCGAGGGGAAACGATGGAATTGGAGGCTAAAAGTTGGGGAAATAGTAGATCAAGCACAACAACACCAGATCCACGGACCAAAACCACTCAAAACGCAACCAAATCAAAGATCGGTCAAAAGGCAATTTAGGGCTATTTTTGGGGATTTTTTGGAAAATTTTCTAGGAACGAAATCGGGTGGGTGGGAGGTCAAATCCGCGGTAACCAAGAGCTGCTGATACCATATGATGAGGTCTAAGACCCCGTGTGTGGCCCGATCTCGCGGATTGACTTCGAAACCAAGGGGGAAGATGGGAAAACGTGAGGAACACGAAGAACGCGACGAACACGAGGAACTCCGAGACTCACGCACACACACAACCCGATACACCCGATGCTTACCTCCGTGGCTCGATGGACCACGCCAATAGAATCTCCGAGGAAGAGACACGTGGTAGAATTCCCCGGGGAGAGATTGGAGTTGGAGAGGAAGAACTTGGTGAGGGAGAGAGAGTAGCTTGTACTAGAATCTCACTCAACAAGTTCAAAGTCAACAACTAAGGTGCCTTGATTACAGAGGGATGATACCCAAGGGAGACTAAGCTCAAAGGTAGGTTTGAGTTCAAAACAAGTCTAAAGAGCTAAAGGGGCGTCCTGGGGGTATTTATAGTCTTACAAGGCGTCATGGGCCGAAAAGGTACAAGTGAAACGGTTCGGGCCGAAATAAGTGACTTAAGTTGTGCAGGCCGGTCAGGGGGCCGGTCAGACCGGGTCTGTGACCGGGCTGGCCGGTTTCAGACCGGGCCTGTGACCGGGCTGCGACCGGACGAGGCTCCAAGTCCCCTGGATGGCGCCCGGATGTCACGAGCGCGAATCCCGGTTTCTGACCGGGCGACCCGGTCAGGAGGCCGGTCAGACCGGGCTGTGGACCGGGTGATCCGGTCAGGAGGCCGGTCTGACCGGGTTCTGGACCGGCCGTCCATCTTCTCTTCCTTGCGCTCTTCGGGCGACTTCCAGTCCAGCTCCATGTCCATCTTCGCGTCCATCTTCCTGTCCAGCTGCTCCTCTCCTCCCTTTGACCATGGTGTGTCCTCCCCTTGGTGACCTTGATGCTCCTTGTATCTAATGACACATAACACATCGGCATGAGGTAGCAATCCATCCAACGGGGTACCAAGATCAAGGGTGGTGAGGAGCGAGTTCACCTCATCATGTAGTGCTTTGACTCGGGCTCGTGTCATCGGTCCACTTGGGGGACTTGTTGGTCTTGGTGTAGCGACGTCGGTGACCGGGGCTACATCAAGTGTAGTAGTGTGAGGTCGCGTAGATGTATCTAGGACTCACGACTACAACTCAACATGAAGCTCATAAGTCACTCAATTGACAAATAGCATATGTTTTGGATTTCTTTATGCATTATGGGGGGAGGGATAGCTCAATAGGTTTAAACCGCACTCCCCCTATGTTCATGCGTGCCTTTCATCTAGATATAAAGGTTAGGAGTGGTATGTGCGCACGACGGTCAAGCAAAGTTCGATGGATCAATGATATTTAGCTCATGCCTCAACTCAATGAAACGCTTCTCATCCAAGGGCTTCGTGAAGATGTCCGCCAATTGCTCCTTGGTACCAATGAAGGATAGTACAATATCTCCGCGAGTAATGTGATCCCGGATGAAGTGGTTCCTTATCTCAATGTGCTTCGTCTTGCCATGAAGAACCGGATTGTAGGCGATCTTGATTGCGCTCTCATTGTCACACAAAAGAGGTACCTTGCTATACTCGAGTCCATAATCCCGCAAGGTTTGCCTCATCCACTAGATTTGAGCACAACTACTTGCCGCGGCAACATACTCGGCTTCCGCGGTGGAGACGGAGACACAATTTTGCTTCTTCGAGGACCAACACACCAAAGATCTTCCAAGAAAGTGACAAGCTCCGGATGTAGACTTCCTATCAACCTTGTCGCCCGCCCAATCGGAGTCGGTGAACCCAACCAAAGCAAAGTCCGTGTCCCTTGGGTACCATAGACCGAAGTGTGGGGTATCAACTAAATATCGAAAGATCCTTTTGACCACCACAATGTGGCTTTCCTTCGGGCTTGCTTGAAACCGTGCACACATACCAACGCTTAACATTATATCTGGGCGAGAGGCACAAAGGTAAAGAAGCGAACCTATCATCGAACGGTAGAGCTTGGTATACACCGCCTTGCCGGTCTCGTCAAGGGAGAGTTAACACTTGAGATGCATCAGAGTTCCAATGCCTTTGGCGTCCTTCATATCGAAGCGCTTGAGCATGTCTTGGAGGTACTTTGCTTGATTGATGAAGGTGCCTTGACGCATTTGCTTGATCTCGAACCCGAGAAAGTACTTGAGTTCACCCATCATTGACATCTCAAACCTATTTGTCATCAACATAGCAAACTCATCATTGAATTTTGTGTTAGTCGAGCCAAATATGATGTCATCTACATAGAGTTGGCATACGAAAAGCTCCCCATTGACTTTCTTAGTAAAAAGAGTGGGATCAATTTTCCCCACTTCGAAACCACGGTCTTCAAGCAACTCCTTTAGATGCTCATACCAAGCTCTAGGAGCTTGTTTGAGTCCATATAGGGCCTTTTTGAGCTTGAAGACATGGTCCAGAAAATGGGGGTCCTCAAATCCCGGGGGTTGCTTCACATACACCTCCTCATGTAAAGGACCATTAAGAAAAGCACTCTTGACATCCATTTGTTGCAACTTGAAGCCATGGTGAGAGGCAAAGGCCAAAAGGATACGGATGGACTCAAGCCTTGCAATGGGTGCAAAGGTTTCACCAAAGTCCACGCCTTCGACTTGGGAATAGCCTTGTGCCACCAATCTTGCTTTGTTGTGGATGACCATGCCACGTTCATCTTGCTTGTTCCTGAAGACCCATTTGGTGCCGATAACATTGCGGCGATGATTGGGTCGCTTCATGAGAGTCCACACATCATTCATCTTGAAGTTGTTGAGTTCCTCTTGCATTGCATTCAAGCAATCGGGATCTTCAAGAGCTTCATTAACTTTGAGTGGTTCCACCATAGAGATAAAGGCGTGGTGCTCACAAAAGTTTGCTAGTTGCCTCCGGGTGGTTACTTTGCTCTTTAGATCACCAATGATATTACGCAAGGAATGAGACTTGAGGCGCAAGTGTCTTGTAGTAGGATCTTCACGGCGAGTGTCGGCTAATGGAGAAGATTCTTGTGGGTCCTCTTGGCCTTCATCACGGTTTAGGTCCTCGCCTTGACCTCCATTGTTGTTGAAGGAGGCATCATCATCATGAGAGCCAGATGACTCGGGGGTACTAGGAATAGTGTTGTCCATAAAGATCATCCCCAAACCACTCGGAGAAGAACTTGAAGCTTGGCCTTGGTCACTTGATGTTGGTTGTTGTGGTAGATGAGCTTGCGGTAAATGTTGTTCTTGAGCTTGTTGAGGTGAGCTTGTACTTGATTGTTGTTGTGGTTGTTGAGGATGAACTTGAGGTTGTTGTAGAGGTTGAGGTTGAACTTGAGGTTGTTGTAGAGGTTGACTTCCACTTGTAAGGTCAACGGAAGAAGCTTGGCCTTGTGGTGTAGATGGCTCCACTTGGGTGGAACTTGGTCCTTCCCCGGTACTCATAGAAGGTAGCTCTTGAGGTCGGCGAATGCCAACACCCATCCTTCCTATGGTGACCGGGGGAATTACATCTCCTTTCTCATAAGAAGCACTTCGCTCCTCCAAAGATCTATCATCTTCATCGAATGTCACATCACAAGATTCTACAACTCGCCCACTTGACTTGTTGAAGACTCTATAGGCGTGAGAATCCGTAGCATAGCCAACGAAAATTCCTTCTTGAGCTCTTGAATCAAACTTAGATAGGCGTGTGTCTTTGAGAAGCACATAGCATTTGCATCCGAAGACCTTGAAATATGACACATTTGGCTTGTTGCCGGTGAGGATCCCATATGGTGTCTTCTCAAGATCTTTGCGAAAGTAGAGACGATTAGTAGCGTGGCATGCGGTAGAGATAGCTTCCGCCCAAAAATTGTAGTTAGACTTGTATTCCATCATCATGGTTCGAGCGGCTTCGATCAAGGTTCGATTCTTCCTTTCGGCGACCCCATTTTGTTGGGGAGTATATGGCGTGGAGTATTGATGTTGGATTCCTTCTTCGTCGAGGAAGTCATCCAAGGTGTAGTTCTTGAACTCCGTTCCATTGTCACTCCTTATTGCGAGGATCTTGATGTCGTACTTGCGTTGAACTTGATTGGCAAACTCCATCATGGTCCGTTGAGTCTCACTCTTGTACTTGAAGAAGAATACCCAACAATAGCGTGAATAGTCATCAACAATGACGAGGCAATACTTCTTTCCTCCAAGACTTTCATGAGACGGTGGACCGAAGAGATCAACATGTAGGACCTCCAAGCATCTTGTGGTAGAGATGATAGTCTTGGCCTTGTGAGGAGCTCCATGCATTTTTCCTTGTACGCAAGCCCTACAAACACGATCTTTACAAAAGGAGACATCTTATTTTAGTCCGAGAATGTGGCCACCCTTGTGGAGACTTTGCAAAGTCCTCATGTTGACATGGGCTAGTCGGCGATGCCATAACCAACCCTTGTCACCTTTGGCGAATAGGCAAAGAGCGGTAGATGTTGTCTTTCCGGAGAAATCAACAACATACAATTCGTTCTCTACATATCCAACAAAAGCTACACGGAGTGTCTTGCTCCACAAGAGGACCACCATATGTTCATCAAAGAAAGTACATAGACCATACGAGCAATTTGATGAACGGAGAGTAAGTTGTAACCAAGGGTCTCGACAAGGAGGACATTCACAAGTGAGATGTCGGGTGTTACCACCACCTTGCCAAGACCCAATACCTTAGAGAACGTGTTGTCGCCATATGATACGGTAGAGTGAGAAGGCTCGAGGTCGATGATACATCTCAAACGTATCTATAATTTCTTATGTTCCATGCTAGTTTTATGACAATACTCACATGTTTTTTATACACTTTATATCGTTTTTATGCATTTTCCGGAACTAACCTATTAACAAGATGCCGAAGTGCCAGTTCCTCTTTTCTGCTGTTTTTGGTTTTAGAAATTCTACATAGGAAATATTCTCGGAATTGGACCCCACGAAGACGGAAGTCAATATTTTGCCGAGACGGACCCAGAGAGCAAGAGAAGTGCCGGAGGGGGGCCAAGGGGGCCCCACACCATACCTGGGTGCGGGCCCCTCCCTGGCCGCGACACTAGGTGGGGAGGCCACCCCCTGGCTCCTCCGACTCCGCCCTTTCGCCTGTATATTCTATCCGTCGCGAAAACCCTAAAACAATCGACGAATTCCACGAAGAGTTCCGTAGCCGCCGCCATCGTGAAGACAAGTTTTTGGGGACAGAAGTCTCTGTTCTGGCACGCCGCCGGGACAGGGAAGTGCCCCCGGAGTCATCTCCATCGACACCACCGCCATCTTCATCGACATTGTTGTCTCCCATGATGAGGAGGGAGTAGTTCTCCCCCGAGGCTGAGGGCTCTACCGGTAACTATGTGGTTCATCTCTCTCTCCCATGGTGTGATCTTTATGTGATCATGAGCTTTGTATCACTATTAATCTATGTGCTACTCTAGTGATGTTATTAAAGTAGTCTATTCCTCCTCCATGATGTAAAGTTGACACTGTGTGCATCATGTAGTACTTCGCGTAGGTTATGATTGTAATCTCTTGTAGATTATGAAGTTAACTATTAATATGATAGTATTGATGTGATCTATTCCCCTTTCATAGCTATTGGTGACAGTGTGTATGCTATGTTAGTACTCGGTCTAAATTGCAACGGTCTATTACGCACTCTAGAGGTTACTTTAATATGAACTCCGGAAGTTGTGGAGCTTGTTTACTCCGGCTTGAGATGTGCTCTTGTAGCTCTACACAATGAATGGTGTTTGTTATCCAACAAGAGGGTGTTTAAGAGTAGCACAAGTGAAGAGAAGTTATTTATTTATGTGATCATTGTTGAGAGTGTCCACTAGTGAAAGTATGATCCCTAGGCCTTGTTTCTAAGCATTGAAACACCGTTTCCAACAAGTTCTGTTACATGTTCGCTTGCTGCCATTTTTATTTCAGATTGCAATTACTACTTACAATCATCCATATTACTTGTATTTCACTATCTCTTCGCCGAACTAGTGCACCTATACATCTGACAAGTGTATTAGGTGTGTTGGGGACACAGGAGACTTCTTGTATCTTAATTGCAGGGTTGCTTCAGAAGGATATCTTTGACCTCTACCTCCCTGAGTTCGATAAACCTTGGGTGATTCACTTAAGGGAAACTTGTTGCTGTTCTACAAACCTCTGGTCTTGGAGGCCCAACATTGTCTACAGGAATAGAAGCGTGCGTACACATCAGTCGACAACAATATTCTTGCTTCCGGTCATATGACTTGTGGCTCCACTATAAACCACCCACTTTGCGCCACCGGAAGCATAGTCCTACAAGGAATCAAGTCTTGGATTTAGGTACCCATTTTTCAATGGGTCCTAGCATGTTGTAACAAGGGGTTTGGGAACCCAAATAGTCCAATCAACATTGTCCTCTTGAGGACCAATAAAGCGAGCACGAATATGTCCATAGTAATCAACAAAAAGAACATGTGACTCGTAAAAAGGTCACGAAGGTAAGACCTCAGGATCCGTCCTGTGTGGCGTGGCATCGCACCCGAATGCGCTCTGCTATTTTATCCACATCAATAGATGTGAAGAAAAATCCCGGCGGACGTGCTGTGGACCTGATAATTTTGCTGAAATTCAGTTTCGGTAAGTCCTATAGCGGCACGTTCTGAATTACGCCAGTATCCCGAATTCGTGTCCAGGGACGCGAGTTTGAAGTAGGTTTATCTGGATTTGCCACTAGAGCAATTAACTGGTACCTGATCCGTCAGATGAACCAGCCGCATTTACCAATATCCCTATACAATATATTTGACGAAAAAAATAAAGTGTCTCTTTGGTCTCGAAAAATTTGAAAAGGAGAAAAAGCATGGAAATTTCATTCGATTATGTAAATATATAAAGATTTGTAGACTCAAATCGACTCTGTGACTCGAGTGGAGCCTACTCCCATCGGGAGTGCATGGATTTCATTAAGTCCTCCAGCAGGAGTCGATAAAAAGAGAAGCTACGCGCAGAAATATAGTTAAGCTCTTCATTGAGTAGTACAACTTGAGTCTATGCCCAAGTGCAAGCACTTGCCCATAGACTCGGGGGCTACTCCCATCGGGAGCACTGGTCGCGCTCCCGATAGAAAAATAGCTTCGAAAATCATCGACATCATCTACCCTACACATGATCTACGATATGGACCTCGCCTTGTATTTCTTCGACTTCGGAAATGATTATGCTTGGAGTATCTACGCAAGTCTTCGACTTCCCTAGATACCCGGGGGCTACTGACATGGGTATACCCTTCGGGTACCCATTGTTACTATACCTGGCTTGGCTCGGTCCAATATGGAGAAGGCCCAACAAGGCAACCCGAAGAAGTAGTCTAGGACTCTTGTAAAACCCTAGGTTGGTTGCATATATAAAGCCAACCAGGACACCCGACGTAAAGGGGCCAACAGATAGACAACACATAGACACCATAGCTCCGCTACGGTGGCACCCTATAAACATACATATGATTATATACTGGATTGCTAGCAGCACGTAGGGATCCTCCACCGAGGGGACCCGAAGTTGGGTACGTTGTGCGCCTAATCTCGCTCCCGGAATCTCCATCGTCGCTCTCTCCCGAAACCCAAGTCTACAATACGTAGGCATTGGCGAGGTGATCCCTTGTCACCTGTGCCTCGCCGAAACATCGTCCATCTTCCTCCACTGCCACTATGGTAGCGCCGGAAAAAGAGGCGAATAACCGCCACATCTAGATCTGGGAGAGCACCATCGCATTCACATATGCTTTTCGAGCTGTTGAAGAGGGCTATCGCAAGCGACGAACCCGAGACTTTGTGGCACGTCGGCCGGGGATCTTCCCCGTGGTCACCAAATCCCAATGAAGTCATCTTCACTTGACATGGTCGAAGAAGAGAAACGTCGTCGCATACCGTCATCCACGTGCACAAGTGCAAGACACCACACACAACTGTAGTAGTCGACGCGACTTTCACCCGCGAAAGTATCGAACACCGACCACCAACAGCAAATCTCATCGGATCCGGAGACCAGCGAGACGACCAGGCCATCTGCCCCTGATGCCACCGGTTGGAGCGACGTCGAAATGGAAGAAGAGCAGAGGCAAATTATTTCGATGCGGCATAGTCTAATCCATAGAAGCAGCGCCTCAAGAAAACACTAGGCAACCCGGGCTAGAGGCCAGACAAGCAACTTTGCACAAGGAAACCCACAAGAAGTAAAACTACAAGTTCACCCTTGGAGAAACATGTGCCTCGCCAAAACATCGTCCATCTTCCTCCACTGTCACTATGGTAGCGCCGGAAAAAGAGGCGAATAACCGCCACACCAAGATCTGGGAGAGCACCATCGCATTCACAGATGATTTTCGAGCCGATGAACCGGGCTATCACAAGCGACGAACCCGAGACTTTGTGGCACATGGGCCGGGGATCTTCCCCATGGTCACCAAATCCCAACGACATCATCTTCACTTGACATAGTCGAAGAAGAGAAACGCCGCCGCATGCCGTCATCCACGTGCACAAGTGCAAGACAGCACACACAACTGCAGTAGTCGATGCGCCTGCCACCCGCGAAAGTATCGAACACTGACCACCAACAACAGATCTCATCGGATCCGGAAACTAGCGAGATGACCAGGCCATCTTCCCCCTGACGCCACCGGTTGGAGCGACGTAAAAATGGAAGAAGAGCAGAGGAAAATTATTTCGACGCGGCACAGTCTCTTCCATAGAAGAAGCGCCTCAAAAAAACACTAGGCAACCCGGGCTAGAGGCCAGAATAGTCACTCTGGGTCCCCACCCCCTCTCGTCGCTAGAGCCGCCGACGGAGGAGGTAGGGACCGGCGACTTGACCGGTCGGGAGCAGATGAGCGCCGCCGCCAGATCGCTTTTCCTGGAGCGGTTCTGTTTCGTGTGGGCATGTTACAAGTACTACTGTGTTGGTGTACAAGAGCTTAGGAGCGCGTCAAGTAAACTTTTGAGGCTGGAACTCAGCAACAGTACTGCATATACGGCAAGCTGTCCAGACGAGTCGATTGCGTCCACCGCCCCCCATCCCCGCGGTGTATGATGTGTTGACGGCTAGCAGTCTTGGCGGCGGCCTCCTTTTCTCCCTCTCTTAGCCATTGCGAATTATTTGTTTGAGAATTTCTTATGTTTTTGCCTCATGTCAAGAGGGCTACCAAGCCATGGAATCTAATTGCAAGAATCACGGACTAAATAAAATCAGCTGCCCATGCTCCAGCTCCAGCGAGTCCCGGTTCCATGGCTGAGCTCCTCCCATCCCCATCGTGATGGCCCATGGCTGAGCTCCTCCCATTCCATCGATCGATCTCCTTCCACATAATTCCAGAGAGATGCATGGCTGCGGCGCGTGGTGGCTCGGCTGGCTTGCGCGTACTCTATGTACGCAAATCGAGTTGGGGCTGCTAGACTCGATCTGCTGTAGGTAGAGCTGGCCATCCGGGCCTTCGATCTCGGATTCCCCATCGGAGTGTAGCTATTCCTTCGCGCATGTGAGGTGAACAAACAGAGGTGGCGTCGCTCACCCAAGACCGATCTCGCTCGGTCACGGGAGGCTTTTTATTTCTCTTGTTCGGTGAAGCCAGGGCCTCCGGCGCGTGAAAGGAAGGGGCGCGAGGCGGAGTATAAGCCTGGGCGCGCTGCGGGCTCGGTGAGGTGTTGCGGGCTTGCGGCACATAATCTTTAAGAGAGAGCGAGGGTTGATTACATGATTTTCTAGGGGGTTTTCAAAAATAGCCGCGACGTACCATGGTCGTTTTGCAAAATTATTAGTAGAGATTAATCAAGATACAATCACAATTCAGGAGCATTATATATTTTTAACCGGATTATACTGAAGCAACGAAACATCCAGAGTACCCATGTACCACCAAAGGCTACAACCCACAATGAAAGAAAACTATCGATTAATCAAGATACAATCACAATTCATCTAAAAAAAGATAAAATCACAATTCAGGAGCAATAATATACTTTTAACCAGATTACTCGTACAACAATCTAAGACGATATAAACCGAAAAGAAGTGTACTGCAGTTTCTAGGAAACTTTTCTTCATCTCTGATTGTCTAACTCGGGAGAAATCAATCTGTTTCTTTTTTCTGCTTGTTAACGAGTGGCCGAGTACACTGCATCTCGATCGAGGTTCTTTCCTCGCCAAGCGCCGGTTCCTTTACTCTCCATCTGTGTCCTGCCCTGCTTGCTCTT
This sequence comes from Lolium perenne, assembly GCF_019359855.2. Classification (NCBI taxonomy): domain Eukaryota; kingdom Viridiplantae; phylum Streptophyta; class Magnoliopsida; order Poales; family Poaceae; genus Lolium; species Lolium perenne. The sequence goes on along the minus strand of NC_067249.2, from coordinate 122,987,250 downwards.
GTTGATCACCCGGGCATCATCGATAATGTGCGTGATGCATATGTCTAGCCCGTTAAGCAAAGAAGACCAGATGGAGGGTGCATTGGTGGAGTCCGAGATCCTGCAGCGACGACGACTGGTCCGGGTGTATTTCCTCCGTGGCGCCACCGGCGAGCTTCACGAGCCGAAACGGCGGCAGCATCGCGGCCCCGCCACCCATAAGCACCGAGTGGCAGTATCGGAACAGCGCCATGGTAGGACGAGCGGCGCCGAAGCTCTTGCACGTAACCCGCCCGTCTGGGAACCGCACGCGCAGGGTGCACGCCTCTTCGCCCATGGCCGGCTCGTCGTAGTCCATTGCTGCCGGTGGGCTTATGGCGGCCATGGCGGCCACGGCGGCGCGCGAGTCACACATCGTTACGGCCCTGAAAGACGCCATCAACTCGTCCACCTCCATTGTTGCTGCTCGCTTGTTAATTTGATCTACTGGGAAACTGCCGGATTAAGACTTCACGAGAGATACATAGTGCGTGAAAGGTTGATCTGTACATATAGGATGGAAGAGGTCCGTGAGCAATCGAATTCGGACTCGCACATCGTCCGACTCTGAAAGTGGATTGTCAGATTTTTGTTAGGGTGAAGTGGATCTTCAGACGGACCTGATTGATAGTCTTTTGGGCCCGATCTTAGATTGATAATCGTATAGCACGAGTGCATGAATCTGCTGGACAGAAGGCCTTCGTCGTAACTCGGCGGGCAGACAGCAACTCGAGGCGGTGCAGGAATGTAGGATACGGAGACCCGCCGCGTTCAGCTCAGTGCCGCCTGAAATCGGCAGGCTGGTTTCCCTCAACTTTCTGAATCTCGCGCAGAACCAGCTCTTGGGTCCGATTTCCAGCGGCCGTCACAAGACTAAGGAACCTGTACGAACTGAATTTGTCAATAATTAATTACCTGTCAGGCCCGATCCCGCCTGACATCGTCAAGATGCAAGAGTTGTAGAGCCTGTTAGATTTGAGCAGTAACAATCTCGTCGGCATAATCCCTGCATCACTTGGGTCTCTATCCAAGCTGAATGATTTGGACCTTTCTCTCCTCTGGTGGGAGTTCCGTTGGGGGGGCCAATCAGGGAAGCAACGGCGAACTCAAGTGTACGAATGGTTACACGACGGCAACGGCGACGGCAAGAAGCAGGTGCTGAGCTAGGACGCGCGGCTCAAGGTGGCCGCAGGTCTGGTGCAGGGCATGGGGTACCTCCACCACGACTGCGTGCGAGGATCGTGCACCGGGATTATTACTACTACGCCGATGAGCTGGCCCGCATGCTCCAGTACGTCGCGCTCTGAGTAGACTAGGGGCCGATCGGCGGGCGTGCATGTGTTCCGTCGAGCGCATCATGCGCAGCGAGGTGGCCATCGCGTTTTATACACTCGCGTTTTACGGACTGGCGACGGGTATCGGGTGTCCACCCAAAACACGTTGATTAATACTCTACCAGACACAGAAATCCACCGCTTCCAAACGAGGCCTAAGAATTATGAGAGGAAGCAACCATGGGATCAGGAAGGTTGAGAACATCAGCAATCGTTACCCGCTTCAGGCTTCAGCTGTACGTACGCTGCTCATCTTCGCCAGAGAGAATGGGGACCGATGGTCCACGGCAGTGGCGGCTCCAGGATTTACATACTAGGTATTCATTGCAAAAAAATATCTCAAAGCAATATAATAACAAAAACTACTGCAATGTAGTACTCCGTATAAGACATATGACCATAACTTTAGTACTACCATTATAACAATTTTTCAATCAAGTAATAAAACATTAATACTAGTTTTTTTTTTTTTTTGCATTGAGGCAGTGCCTCTTGAGTGAACAATTTTTCAATCAAGTAATAAAACATCAATACAAGTATTTGATTCAAGGGCAGTTTGGATGTTTTATCTGTCTTCTTTGCTTTTGAAGCTTTTTCCGTCAGTGCAAATAGGCTACTTCTAGCAGCACTCTTCTTCTTCATCTGTCATTACGAGGAAACAAGGAAGAAATTTAGGAATATTGATCAATTATAAGCTGCATCTAAGAAATTATATATGCTGCTTCTAGTGCTAGTCTACTAGTCTACTACTCTCCAAAACAGCTAATATGGTTGCTATGTACTAATCAACCAGACTGATGCGATGGGGAGGGAATCAGGGGAATAAGAGGTGAAGGCTGAAGATTACGTGGGGAATGGCGTCCTGGCGGTTAACGTCAGCGGCGCCTGCAGCATGCTCCGCTGGCCGGTGCTCCGCCGCTTCCTGCCGGTCGCCGCGCCGCTACTCGCCTGGGGCCAGCCGCGCTACCGCTCGCCTGCTGCCGTGTGTGCGTGCGTGGGGCGACCTGAGTTCGTGTGAGCCGATCGTGTGCGGGTTGGTCACATGGGCTAGTAGGCTGCCATATAGATAGATGTATAAAATTTTATTTTGCTCAGATTCTTTGGTATTCACCTGAATACAGGTGCATACCCCCAGCGCCGTCAATGGTCCACGGACTTACAGGAGCATAATCAGGTCCGCCGATGGCAGGTTCAGATACGCAGTGAGTTGTGGCAGGTGACGGGAGTCGATGGCTACGGGCGACCACCAGGGCTGCCGATCAGGTTCACCACCTCCATAACAAAACTGCAACAATGTTATGGCTTTTTGTTATACCGTGGTATTTTGAAGCCCTAGCCTCAAAACTGGTTGTATTTTGCAATTGTTTACACTAAAACATATGGCAGCGGTAGCCAGTATGTTTCTCAAGTTTGGGACAATGGACCTTTTCTTGTTACCCTCTCACAACTAGGTGTCCCTAAGTGGAAAGAAACTGTACTAAAGAAAACTGAACGAGTGCAATACGAAATAAGTAGTCACATGCAAAGCACAGGAAACAAGTAACATGTTACTCTATTTGTATATTGAAGTCCAATCCTGAATTTAATTTTACTGCAATTCTCAATATTCTATGTCCTGATAACAACGAAATATAGTGCAGAGGGAAACAGCCTTATTAAGCTTAGGGAAAAACAATGTATTTTAACTCTCGACTTTAAAGATGTAAAACTGAATAACTCGGCAAAGGACTGCTCAAACTGAGAAAGTTTCGCTTTGGTGAGTTCTGTTCTAACTGCATTAATGTAGTCCTCTCACTGGTTCTTTATATAGCTCCCGACTGAGTTTGCTGGGTATCCAAAACTTCATAGGTAAACCATGACCATAGTCAGCACACTGTCTTGAGCAATCTTCTCTCCCATTTACCGACGTCCTCCAGTTTTTCTTGCACCTGGAGCCGGCTCCTCCTCATCCGATTCAACATCTCCATACTGCCAAAGCCGTAGCCTTTCCTTCTTTGCTTTCTCCTGGAACTGTTCTAGATTCTGGAGAGCTGTCTTCCTCTCATTGGTGTCCCATCTCTTGCTTCTTTCAAGCCGAGCAAGCCCTTCCTGCACATACAGAATAAGCATATGAGGAATGAAAAAACATTTTCCGAAACACATAAACGGGCATGTAAGATGGGAAAAGTTAGCTATCAGTGGTAATCTGTATATCCTCATGTCACAGAAGCATATAGCTGGTACCTCAGAAAAGTAAGCTGGCAAGTGATGGCAACATTTCAACTTTATTTACATCTATCACAAATAAAAGATTAATTGAAAGTTTGGATTCGTATGCAATTTATGACTTAAAAATAAACCTAGTTTGAACCAGATATTCAAGTGCCATTGCTTTTCTACCTACACCTCAAACCATCAAGGTGTTTTAACTTCTCAGACAAACGGAATACAAAATTCCTAATGTACTGGATATTCCATTACTCGTACCTTAAGCTTTAGCTGTGAACAAAATGTGAACACATTACAAGTTAAACTTTACTAAAAACTGCCTAAGCAATATTCTCCAACCTATTTCCATAGCATGTGAAACTATTTTCACAAAGAAGGCTCCTTGTTGAAAGATGAAAGCATACTTTGCAGTAGCTCATCAGTAACTAAACATAAGCTCAACAGCAACTCATAATGCTTAGTCAGAAACACAAACCTCGAGCATGGCAGCATTGATGCTGGATTCTGTCTCTGCATCGACCAGAGTCACGATGAAAACAGTTCCAGTCCCTTGTCCCTTTGATTTTCCCCCAGTAGTATCACGTTCTTCGATCATTGCACGGTATTGTTTTGAATTGCCGAGCAGGCATTCACTAAGATACTCAGCTGCTTCCTGACCATAATCATCTTCCAGACCAGGTACTTTTATGTAGGCAAGACTGCACAGCTGAGCAAGAGCGGGAGAGGAAGAAACAGATGGGCTTGCTGGGCGTATGCGACTGTAAGGAACCACTTCTTGGTTACCATAATCGATGTAGAATACTTCAAACTTATCGTCTACAGATACTACACCTCCTCGAGGTCCACTAACAATCTGCACAAAGAATTATAACAAAATGCTTCATTAGGATATCGGAAATGCTTCATTAAGATATCTTATTATAAGTTCATTGTGAAAATCTTAAAATAAATACTTAATAAAAAAGAACAAAATATAAGTATGTAGCACGGCATAGAAATTAGGGCCATAGTTCTACTGTATTAGGGCCATAGTTTGTAATAACCAAAGGTTGGCTGCCTATAAAACTGAGTAATTTTTGCAAACTGAAAATTTGTTAAGTAGCCCACAGTAGCATAATATTACTGAAGTTCAGAGGCATATAAACAATAAATCCATGAAAACATATATGCTTCAGTTAGGAAAAAAAATTGTAATTCTTTTCTCTGCTTAGAATTAGCAATTTAAATTCCTTAAGGGCTTGTTCAGTTAATCCCCACACCAAGTGGATTGGAGAGTATTGGAGTGTATTGGGGCGGAATTTTGACTTGCAGGGGATTTAATATCCCTTAATCCCCTTCAATCCACTTTAAATCTGAGGTAACCGAATAAGGCCTAAACATAAAAACTAAAGTATCATCTAGGTAAATTAAGTTAACCAAATGACTCCATCAATGACGCAAAAATATCCACTCGCTGAAGTAGAGAGTGGCATTTTCCAAATTAACATCACACTAAGTGGCTAGGAAATTGCCCAAACCACTGTCCGATCTAAGACCACAATTTGACTCAAAGGTGGTGCTTGTGCAGAACTTAAGCTAATGCCACAGTAAATATTTTGCGCGGAAAATTTGGGATAATTAGACTCATAAAGGAATTTTCAATGAAGTTGTAGGAAATAAGCTACTGAGGTCAGTGTTCAACTAAGTTATAGGAAATCAGCTGCTGGACTAAGTATAACACCTTGACACAAGAACATTTAGTTAGTTTCAGGGTGAGTAAATTAACTGTAGCCATACCATTGCTCTATTCCAGGAGTTGTCGAGGCTAAACTGAGCAAGGACTATCTCTCCCTTCACAGGATTAAAAGCACCAATGACCGGTGCCTCTTTAAGTGACAATGATGCAAGTTGCTGTTGAATGGATGACACTCTCTGGTCACCTATTGTCTGGGCATAGAACTTTCCACCACCAAGAACTTCCGTAACAACAACCTGAAGTCAGGTAACAAAGCCATGTCAGCATCTGTTTCCAAACGACAAAAATGTGTTCTCCAATATCTTTTCACAAACATACCTTGAGAATTTCCTTTTGTTTGGATTCTGAGGCTGATCCGTTAGTAACTTCTTCGCCCTCTACGTAGTTCTCCCATATCTTGAAATAAAATGTGTCAGTAACAAAAACATGTATTATGTACTCCAGTCTGAATGAGTTACCTTAAGTTTTTTCTTCTTTGCAGACTGTTCAGCTTTTGTGAGGATGTGAGCATCTGCAATCCGATCCAAGCCAAATGAACTAAGCTTGGCAAGGCCAGCCTCCAAAAGAACAGATGATATGTTGGTCTTGGACTCCCACAAGGAACCTAAGAACGTTCCATTTCTATCCACTGTTTCAACCTCAATCTGCAAAATGATGAGTATCCTTTAGATATCGAGAATAGAGATACAGACAAAGCAGAGAGATAGTCATAGTCATACCTCCACATCACGTTGTAAAATGATCCTCCTCATCAAAGCAATAGCTTCGCTCGAGTAAGGCTCATCTCTACCAGGGCACCTAACACCAGACAATGAAAAGGCGATGCTGCAAGTCTCCTTTGGAATTGTCAGTTTGAAACGGTGGCCACTGAAAACATATTCAACTATAGCAGCCTGCCTTCTGTTCCGTTGTAGGAAGGGAAGGAAGTCTTTAGCCTTCTTTGCAGAAACCTGAGATGGCATGAGTCAATAAAAGTTATTAAAGGTGCAGAGGAACTGTCAAGGAAACTAATGGAAGAAGAAAGGATGTCGAACCATTGTTAAATCTGTTATATGCATCACAGGAGAAAGTTTGGCTGAATGAAGTCCTTTCTTTGATTTCTCAGCGCGTGAGTGAGCTGCTAATAGAGCATCAAAATAATGTGATCTTTCCTCGTAATCACGGTGTTTGGATATCTCAGCAAAGCCCCGTGAGAGTAAAAGCTCAGCAACATTAACTCTAGGCTGGTCGCCTGCGCTCGGAATGTCATCTCCGCCAGCCTGCACTGGTGAACCTAGAAAAACTGAACCATAATCCAGAACTTTCGTATCAGCCATGTTCGTTGCTGGCACAGCATTCTGTCCATCCACAGTGCTGATCCTTCTAGAATATTCCATTTCCACTGTTACCTGAAATATTTAAAACACCAAAAAAGAAAAGGAGAATTTAATAACCTTTCAAGTAAGGTACAGAATTCTCATCATTTTAACATTGCCAGAATATGAACCGCCCAATACATACTTGTTTTCCAATCAACCGTGTGCGCAAAAACTCCTTAGATTCACGAGCAAAAGTTTCAGGCTTGTTGTCCTCTCTACGAGGATTGCCTAGCTTAGGAGCTCTAATACTTGAAAGATTAATTCGTCGTTCAGCTGAAGGACTGCCATATGGAGCAGCATCATCAGCAACAATAATGCAATCCCCACTGACAACTTCTACCACCTATGAAGAGAGCAACATGAACCAAATTAGTTACGGTCACATGAATCATTATAAATACACCGTCAATGAGAATGTGCAACCCACCTTTCCAGTAAATTTCTGGTCATGGATTGGCTTTGAGTTAGTCACTGGGGGCTTAAATCCAGTCCAAATTCGCAGCTGTTCCTTTTTTGCCTGAAGTTCAGCGTTCTTCAGTTTTACTTTGATTTCGACATCTAGCATGTTTGCACTCCACTCAACATATTTGGCAAGGCCCTGAAGTGGTATGGTTACAAAGGTTACAGAAGAATTTCGAAGTGCAAAATGTCTGATAGCTTCAAGAAAAAATTGCAATGCTTGCTTCTTATGATGAATAATCTGAATTAAAATGGAGTACGGAAAAATAGTTCATACGTTTTCAACAAGCTCAAGTGACAAGTCCTTCGCAGTGTCACCATCAGGGTAATACACCGAACCAATTATATTATTAAAACTGTCTGTGCCTTCCACCACAATCCGCACCTGGAGCAAAATTTATAGCAAAACTGATGAAAAGATGAGATACATGCTGATTCCAAAGATGGGATAAGAAATTGAAAGGTGGCTTACATCTCTATTCAGAACTCGAGTCTCTGTGAAGTGCTTAGCTTCTCTTCCAAACCTATCTGCTGGAATCTCAGTAGAGACTGCTGATGCGGCAAGCCTTTGTGCTGTAGTCAGTGGTGCAGGAGTTTCCCCAGAATCGTCACCATTTGTAGTGCCATCAGCAGTTCCCTCGACTTCGGTAACAACGGCAGGATTAGGTGGGCGTCTACCCATCGACGGAGCCTACATTTCATTGTTATCAATGTTTATCTTCTAAAGGAAAGACATAAAGCAGTAAACAAAGGATATTATGAGAAGCATACCTGTACTCCAGCAACATATATCTGGACAAATTGGAAACTTGGGAGCAAGTAAACACGAACAGTACTGCCATCACGAACTTGCTCAACAATGGCTTCTAGGCTGTTGCCTTTATTTGCAACCGCGAAACCTTTTGCATCGAAACCACTTGACTCACCAATTGCTGATGGTGGGAGATCTCTTATCGATTCTTCAGCCGCACCGGGCTCCTGTAAATTGATAGAGGATATGCATACAAAAGATACCCAGCATTCAATAGAACATTCATACCATGCAATTTAATAAAGATGGTTGTTGAGACCCGTAAGAATGCTGACCTTGCTCCAGCGGCCCAAATCTTGTTGCTTTGCAACTTCCTCCAACCTTTGCAGCTCAGCGAGGTATGGGCTTTGTTCACCCCCCTTTGGCCCTTGCTCCTTCACCTGATCAAGCAAATTGGATAAATGAGCAAAACACTTGGCAGATAAGACAACTGAGGAAAATGTAAACAATCATCGCGCTTACCCTTGCCCATCCTGCAGCAACTACCGAGTAAGCGACATTCTTGTCGCCAAGGAAAACAGTACCAAATTCCCGTCCGATATTCGGAGCGGTGTAATCCACTCTAAATGTGACCTCCTGCAACACGTTTTTATTTTCATTTTAAATATAAAAGAAAGTATCTTTTATCAGAATATAATGAATATATGCATAAGACATTCTGGATTAGATGTAAAATTCTATGGTGTACCTTTCCTATGCATAGCTTCCTCAGAAACTCCCTACTTTCCCAGGCAAATGGCTCATCCACCCCGTTACGACGAGCCTAGAGCAGCACAAACTCTCCAATTCAATAGACATGTAAAAAAGGAGAAAAATACTAAAAAATAATGATGTCTTGTGTCACAAATATCAACAACTCAGTCTCAGCATCTCCCTTCATTAGACATGTAAAAAAGGAGAATCTTACCAGTCTTGGGGCCATAAGGTATGACAGAGTGATGGATTTCTCTGGCGGGATCTCCGCCTTTGTACTCCCCATGATGAGAAGGCAGTCCCCAGAAGTCACAGCTTTCACCTTACCCCTTAGCCATCCTGACGGTCCTGTGGTGGCTGCCATGATAGCAGGCAGCTATATCCTGAAATCAGAAGGAAAACAGATTATTACCCGAATTTAGTTAAGTAGTTATTACTCCAGATTTTTAGATGCATGATTCATAATTTCCATTAGACTTGAATTTCTAGTGCAAATAAATAGGTAGTGAAAAGGCAAGAACAAACATGACCGATCATATGTCAAAAGGAAAGATGATCTCATTGCTTTGTTATTTATGTAGTACCAAAATAATCCATTCCAATCCTACAGCAGATGTGTATTAATTCACTACACTTTAGGACAGCAGAGGGCACATCAGCAGTAAGCATCACATATACGTAGGAACGTAAAGTGGTCAGAGCATAGGGAGAACGTCACATCTGGCTCATAGCTAACCCAGGAATTGCTAAAAACGGGCAGTGTTTCTGTAAATGGAAACATGGGGAAAATTGGCTGGAAAGATTTGGCCCACTCCCGCCCCAAATACCTGCAAAGAGTCGTAAACCGAGCCACCTTTCTGGCACGGCTCAGAGGGCGACAGGGTGGCAGAGCAATGCGCACCGAATCTAAATTTAACATCATACTTGGTCACAAAAATCAGCCAGACAGCCATGTAAAGGTGCAACACCGCTTGCACATGCAGATCTGGGACTAGCCCCACACAAACCCGACGCGATCTGGAGTAATCTCCGATCTCAGGAAATGAAAACGCAGAGAGGGCAGTGTAGCAGACCAACGCGAATCAACCACGCGAGACATCGCCGGGATCCCAAACCGCAACAGAGAGCGACGGATCAGGGCTCTTACCTCGCCTCGGCGCGGTCGCCTGAAGAGCGGCGAAGACGGAAGAGATGGAGAGAGGTAGCTAGATCCCGGCGGGCGCTCCCCACGAGCTTCGATCCCAGGGGTAGTTATAGCCTACAGGCGTGGGGTTGTGTGAATCCCCCTCTCGCCGGCGAGGGGAGAGGAGCGCGTGAGGTTTTTGGGGCGTAGCGAATGGCGAAACGAGGGAGGAGACGCTAGACCAAGGCAGGGGCTGTTTATAGTAGAGCCAGAGGTGGGCACTCGGTTTTACACCATTCGGTTTACCCTAAACAACTTACTGGTTTTCCCGTTAGACCCAAAAGGCCGGCCAAAGGGTGAATATAGGGTAACCAAATTTACCTACACAAATATCAGCGTAATATTTGGTACAAAGAAAAATAAAGGTGGCTATATAGATATAGGGGAAATGTTCAAGTTGAAGTAGTGGTGGCTAGTACATCAAGTTATTTCAGTCAAAATAAAATACAACTAAGAAAAAATTTACAACTAAAAACATATGTACCATACATGCGCAATTGAGCTCTAATATCGTATAACCTATATACAACAATTGTTGTTTGTGCTATGGGATTACAAGGATAGGAGGGTTTAATATGGATAGAAAATTGTACTGTGGCAGATGCAATGGTACCCACATGGTAACAAGAGGGTGGGAGCCACGTGGACATGGAGTGGTTTGTTTGAAATTGATTCACGTTTTTGTTTCACGGGAATTGGCGTGGGTTTGTTGGCAAAATAGAAAAAAAAAACTTTCTTCTAGAAAAAATTTGATTGTATATGGGTTGGCATCTATCTATGGCCCAACTGGCTTCTCATCCCTTACTTTATATAAGGTTGATTGTGCATTGCATTTATTTTGAGAGTAAAATCCAAAAAGAAAGCAAGTAAAATGATATGCTATGAGGTGCCGTGATAGGGCGGCGAGTTAAGTACGCTAAATCCATTATTTGCACAGTGACGAGTGTGTTGGCATGTATATCTTCTCTATCATATTTCTATCTCACGAGAAATGTCATTATAACCTTGCTTCATACGTTTCCCACAGGCAATATGTTTCTTGTTATGCTAGTTTGTATCCACCTTATGGAGTATAACTTTATGGTTCCCAAAAGTTTTTAGTTAGGAATTTTTGGCTTAGCTTTGCTACTTTATTTTGGTTATACATATCTGTATAAGAAAGATAAGGTACTAAAATAACTTTATTCGTGGAAATTATCAATTTGTATTTCACCATCTTTGCAGAGTCATGTTATATGTTCAATCGGAATAGCCAAACCTTCCGCCATTGCATGCCTCGTGTTAAAGGGAAGTGTTCTAGATGTCATCGAGCCTTTAAGAGACGTGTTCTAGATACCATCGAGCCTTTAGCATTCTCTCAGTAAGTGTACTAGATCAAGCTTATTTGCATCTACATAGATATATCTTGGGAGTACGTGTAGGACAGAATTTTCTGTTTTCCATGCATGAACCCTGCCAGTGGTATCATACCGGTTCTTTGTGTAGATACAATTGCGATCTATATTTATATTGTGTTGTACAAGCATTAGTGCATGTGTTGTGCTAAGAGCATTTGTTGTTCTCTGAATTTTCTTGTTGCTTCCCTTGAATTTGTGGCGTCTCTAGGCTCGACGACATAGCAGTGACTTTGTTACAATGTTCTGGCAATCCACGGTCCTTCTATACAGCTCCTGAGAATGATGGTTGTTCAACCAAACATGTGCTTCAGTTTGTTGGGTCCCCTATTGTTGGGAGGGTGAGCCACTTATGAAAAGGGTATGCGGATCCTATTAGCGCATTAGCCCAGCGACTTAAAGTTCATGCTCATGGTTACGTAGGTAGTTCTAAGGTTTGCCTCGAAACCTTCAAGCCACATAAAACTTGCAACAAACGTGTAGAGGTCGTCTAGCTCATTTTTGCATGATGAGCATGTGTTGTGGTATTCTCATCGGTATGATGAGATTGTATGAGATGGTATACTATGTAATTTATTTCATGATATGTGTATCATGGCACAGCATGATGGCTAGAGCCAGTGGATTGTATTTTATGGCTTGTGCGTTGTCACTTTTGTTTTTTGCTTCCTATAGATGGTAACATTAGTTTTGCATTGGACACGGAGGTGATGGTCTATCGTCGAAGCTCTCCTTGTGGCGCACTGTCGCGGGAGCAAGGAGTCCTTCCCCGCATGCGAACAAGTATGCCTACTCCACTCACACGGACAAAGGGTTCTACACCATGGTGATGAAGAAAGTTCGTTCAAGAAGAAATACTATGCCATGTTGCATGAAATTATGAATTGCATGTGACATTTGTCCTTTCTTTATTCATCATGTTTGCACGGCAGTCATTTAATAGGATGAACCCTCACTTAAAAATATTGAGTCATTATTGTTCTCCCTAGCTAGGCACCCATTTGAAGTATCTGTAATTTCATGGTGTGCCATGTCACATGGGTACGATAGAGGTAGTGGCGAGTCGCACGCTATGCTAGTACACTGGTTTACCTTGATGCTTTAGCATGATTATCATGATCCCGAAACATATAAGTCGAAAGAATAAAAATAGTTGTATAGTGTTGCAATTGGCAATGTCGCCTAATGGTCAAGATCCTACCATCAATGATGTCACATCAATGGCAACGGTTGTGTCACGGATTTTGAGTCACTTAGTCTCATTCACGAGGATTAATGATCTAAGTGCAAAGGCGAAAATCTTAGAAATTAAAAATATTTAATGCTAAGTAGTGTACCTTAATTTTCAAATATGTATTAGTGAATTTTGTTTACTTGGTGTAGAGAGTATGGGTCACGATAAGCTTGATAAATTTAGCATAAAATGATGTTGGTCAGCCAAGAGAAGTTAGCTTATAATTATCATAACTATCATAAATGGGTTGACATTCTGAGAGAAGTCCTTGACAGAGATAAGAAGGAATATGCGTTGGATGCTCCGGTTCCCTATGAACCAACAAAAGAAGGGATGAAACCTTACATCATTGAAGAATGTGTGGATGAGGCGGAAGTTAAGAGTCTGATGATTGCATTCATGGATGTGAAACTAGGGCAAGTTTTGACAACGGTAGCCAATATGATATGATCAGATTTCTGGAATCTCGCTACGGAAAACCAACACTTCCAATACAAGAGCTGTCAAACATCTTTTTTTGTCAAGATGCAAGATGGCATATAGGATTGGTGAAGGAACATGTAACCAAGCTAGTTGAGTACATGGTCGGCTCAAAAGGATTGGTGTACCAATCTCCGAGTAGAATAGCACCAGAGTGTTGCTTAACTTGCTCCCTCCTCTATTTCGTTCTTTTGTCACGATGATTCGCCGTTTCGAGTTGGATAGAGGATTTGATGACAATATCGTGGACTTGGTAAAAGAAGAAGAGGACCTACAAGGATATGGCTGGCCATCATGTGCTGATGAGACCAGTGGGAATGCCAGATCCACTTGAGAGAGGTATAATCGTTATACCATATAAGGTGAGATCTAAATCAAATATTTATTTGCATGTGATGTTGGAACTTTGATGAATATACAATGAATGAGCATCGAGCCACTTAGACTCTGTGGGAATAGTACCAGATTCCCACTAAGGCAAAATACTCGGGGTAGACTATCAAGATTCACAAAGGAGTGAAATAAAGTTGTTTTACTTGGTCATATACTATATACTAAGTTTCATAGAATCCGATTTTTATGGTTTTGTTTAGTCGCCGGTGATTTATTTGGTTCACCCGATTTCGTGGTTGATGGTGATGTCTCTGCAAGGTCACAAATCATGTGTAGCTAGTTTTCAAAATTAATAGTACTGAATCCATGGTGGAGCTAATTGGTAATGGTTTTATTGCCTCTCATTACCTTCATTTTAAGGTATATGAAAGTGTTTTAAATCCAAAGAATGTGAAATCAAAAGTGGTTGATGTTGACAAATGTGAATAAAGCAACAAAGATTAAAATTAAAATGAGTTGAGATGCTGCAATTGATGGTAAAGTAATTGAAACTCAATAGGGGAAGCTGAAAGTTCAGAGATGGTAAACCTAGAGGGGGTGAATAGGTTTCTAAAGATTTTAATTCTTTCTTTGCAATATTAGGCTTTGCGGAATATAAAGATGAGCCTAATGGAAACTAGGTGAAGCAACCTATATGAGGATACAAGTAACTCAAGCACGAAGGCTCTCACGGGCAGTTATATCACAAGTAAGGAGTTCGGTTAGAGATAACCGATAGCACGTGGAGACGAGGGTTTATTCCCGTGTTCCCTTCCTTTGCAAGAAGGTACGTCACGTTTGGAGGGGTGGAGGTCCCATGAAGGATTCCCCACGCCACAAAGGCTCACCCTATTCTCCGGAGCCTATCCCACGAAGGAATAGCTCACTCACTTGTGGTAGACTTTGAGGTAGCCTCCAAATCTTCACAATCTTGTCAGGAGCAAATCCACAGCCCGGATGCTTCCAGACCTCTCTTGCCCACCTAGGGTTTCCAAGGAACCCTAGAGAGCAAGTTTCTTGATGAATACAAGGGGGAATAAGATTTGGCTTGGTAGAACAGTAGATCGGGTCCTCCTCTATCATTTCCCCGGAGGGATTTGAGTTTGGATGGAGGAGGAGGGAGATCTGAGGCTTTTGGTGTTTCTAACAATGGAGTATGAGAGAGAGCTCAAGAACACCTTGTAGTGTAGTGCCTACCCCTTTAGAGGTAGAAGAAGTGGTATATATAGTGTCACTTGAATTATGGTCGTTGATGACTTGCCACATCAGCATTTCCCTCGAGGAATCCGGTCAACCGGACCTGGGGCCGGATCATCCGACGCAGGGCCCGGTCAGACCAGGCCAGGGACCGGACCGCCGGTTCAAACCGCAGCTGGGGCCGGGTCTTGACCGGGCGGCTCTTGAGGCATACTGGACTCCCCCCAGCTGGATCCAGCGTGGGGGCCGGTTGGGCGCCGAGGCACCCGGTCCTCCACCTGGTCCGACCGGGCCTGGGACCGGATCGGCCGGTCCAAACCGGGTCAGTGACCGGACCCTGACCGGACGAGCTCTCCGAGCATACTGGACATCACCCGGTTGGCACCGGTCCTGGGGTTGGCCGGTGCCAGGGCCGGTTTGACCGGGCCACTAACCGGCCAAGTGCTGAAACTCCCTTGTTTATTTTTCATCGGAGTGGGGGGTCTCTCATTGCCTTCTTGTTCCATTGATACACCATTATACCTCTTTGGCTAATACCTGGGAATCATCTTGTAGACATGTATTAGACCAAATACTCTAGCACGGTGTCATAGTTACCAAAATAATGGATAAGGGTAAAATACCCTTACAATCTCCCCCTTTTTGGTATACGATGACAAACCGAGCTAGAGTCACATATAGATATTATGATAAGCCTTAAACCTTGATTCCATATGAGATATTAAGACAGCTCCCCCATAATGTGTGCACTTGGAGAATTTGCGTTTGAATGCAAAGTGCACCATTTGTGGAATATGAGAAGCTCCCCCAATCTCTTTAGGAAACAAGCATGGTATGGACATGTGAATATCAAGATATATAAGCATAGCACACAATCATCCCAACATAGAGATTAAGCATATAAGTACATGTCCATACACGAATTATTTAAAGTAGCAAATGGTTCTTGGAATGAAAAAGCAAGCAAATAAGCACAAGCCAGATAAGAAGCAAATAAAATGTCAAGCATGGCTTGTGCAACCAAGGAACCCCGTGATCCTAAACTCTACTCTCTTCTCCCCCTTTGGCATCGGAACACCAAAAAGGCGAAGAAAAGAGTAGGGATGCTAGCGCTCCCGTCAATAGAACTCGGTCCCTGCGGGTGGAGAGCCATCATCACTAGCATCACCATCACCCTCTTCATCATCCTCATCCTCATCTTCGTTGCCATCATCATCATCTTCTCCATCTCCAGTAGTATCAGGGTCCTGAGCATACCGAGGAGGAAGACCACCATGAGTGTACATGGAGAGATCAAAGTTCTAGAGCATCTCATCATCAATGGGAGGCATATCCCAAGTAGGTGCATACACAGGCTCCATCTCAGGTCCAGGAGGAGGAACACGAGTGTTTCTGGCAGCCATGAAGTCATTTTGGCGCCTCCTAGTTTCTTGGTTCAAGGCAAGGCTTTGATGAGCAACATCATTGGTGTTTTTGCACATCTGCCACAAGCTGGTCAAGAAACGTGAGGCACCACGCTTGGTGCGCCTAGAGTAGCTGGAGCTAGCAGGGTCATGCCTTTCCTTGGACCGGCGCTCAGAAGGCATCATGGCAGGGATTTCCGGCCTATCTCCTTGTGTAGGCATCTTGAAGGCTTCCATCTTGACCCGTTGACCTTTCTTATTATGAGGTGTTGGCACAACCTTATTGATGAGCAGCTGAATGTACTGAGCATAATTTGGAGTCATCCTTTCACGAACAGAGTGTCTCAGTTCACAGTAGAGGAGATCACAGCCATCAATGGTCTTCTGGTTTTTAGGACGGCAGCAGTACATCAAGTTCAGATGGTATGTACGGCATTCACTTGAATCACCGGACTTGCTGATGAGATTCTCACGGAATAGCTTGGCAAGTACAAGGTAGTAGTAGTACAAGCCAGAGATAGTGGGAGGACCAGTTGTGGGTTCCAGAGGATAGCAGAAGGAGATGTCCCCTTTAGTGAACTTGTTCTGAGAGTATATCTTGAAACCATGAGCACGGCCACCAGCAAACCCCATGTCTTCACAAAAATCAAGATAGTTGCAAGTATATTTTTCTTGTCCTGTCATCCAAGTCATAGTGCGATCGGGGTCTGATACGTCTCCAACGTATCTATAATTTCTGATGTTCCATGCTAGTTTTATGACAATACCTACATGTTTTTCTCACACTTTATAGTGATTTTATGCATTTTCTGTAACTAACCTGTTAACAAGATGTCGAAGTGCCAGTTCCTGTTTTCTGCTGTTTTTGGTTCCAGAAAGGCTGTTCGGGCAATATTCTCGGAATTCGACGAAACAAAAGCCAAATATCTTAATTCACTGAGACGGACCAGAACACCGAAGGGGAGCCGGAGAGGAGGCCCAGGGCCCCCAGACCATAGGGCCGCGCGGGTGGCCCCCTGGCCGCGCCGGCCTATGGGGAGGGAGCCCCCTGGCTCCTCCGACTCCGCCTCTTCGCCTATATAACCCCTCGTGACCTAAAACCTCGAGACCAATTGACGAAACTCCAGAAAGACTCCAAGGACGCTGCCGCCATCGCGAAACTCCGTTTCGGGGGACAGAAGTCTCTGTTCCGGCACGCCGCCGGGACGGGGAATTGCCCCCGGAGTCATCTCCATCGACACCACCGCCATCTTCATCGCCATTGCTGTCTCCCATGTTGAGGAGGGAGTAGTTCTCCCCCGAGGCTGAGGGCTCTACCGGTAGCTATGTGGTTCATCTCTCTCTCCCATGTGATCTTTATGTGATCATGAGCTTTGTATCACTATTAATCTATGTGCTACTCTAGTGATGTTATTAAAGTAGTCTATTCCTCCTCCATGATGTAATGTTGACAGTGTGTGCATCATGTAGTACTTGGCATAGGTTATGATTGTAATCTCTTGTAGATTATGAAGTTAACTATTACTACGATAGTATTGATGCGATCTATTCCCCCTTTCATAGCTATTGTTGACAGTGTGTATGCTATGTTAGTACTCCGTCTAAGTTGCAACGGTCTATTATGCACTCTAGAGGTTACTTAAATATGAACTCCGGATGTTGTGGAGCTTGTTTACTCTTGAGGTGTGCTTTTATAGCCCTACACAATGAATGGTGTTTGTTATCCAACAAGAGAGTGTGAGAAAGTAGCACAAGTGAAGAGAAGTTATTTATTTATGTGATCATTGTTGAGAGTGTCCGCTAGTGAAAGTATGATCCCTAGGCCTTGTTTCCAAATATCGAATCACCGTTTATTTGCTGTTCTACTGCATGTTTACTTGCTGCCATATTTATTTCAGATTGTTATTACCACTCATATTCATCCATATCACTTGCATTTTACTATCTCTTCGCCGAACTAGTGCACCTATACATCTGACAAGTGTATTAGGTGTGTTGGGGACACAAGAGACTTCTTGTATCATAATTGCAGGGTTGCTTGAGAGGGATATCTTTGACCTCTACCTCCCTGAGTTCGATAAACCTTGGGTGATTCACTTAAGGGAAACTTGCTGCTGTTCTAAAAACCTCTGCTCTTGGAGGCCCAACACTGTCTACAGGAATAGAAGCGTGCGTAGATATCAGGGTCATCATGAAAGAACACAGTGCAGTGAAATTGCCTCACAAGGATTGGACAATAGCACCCATCATCAGGCGTCAAGCACATGAGATCAAATAGCCCCATCCTTTGCAAGGTATCAACCACAAAGCGGTACTTGGTGGCTTGATGCATCGTAAGAACTTCCTTATTGATGGCCTTGGGCATCACAATAGTACCATTCTTCATGCACTCTGGAGTGTTGTAGTAATCATCCCACAACAGTTGTTGTGTCTTGGTCCAGAAAAACTTATCTCCATGAGTGTAAGTGGGTTCCTCAAATCGATATGGGTTCTCCTCTCGAAGTCTTCTCCAGGCACCAACATGTATTGTGCCAACATTAAGCGTTGGCAGTCTCTCAATAAGGTCATCATCATGTGCTGCTTGTTTATCTTTCTTCCTATTGGCAATAGACTTGCTTCTTCCCCCAGTTGAGCTAGCGGGAACACTGCCATGAGCTGCTTTGCTGGGGACGCGA
This sequence comes from Lolium perenne, assembly GCF_019359855.2. NCBI lineage: Eukaryota > Viridiplantae > Streptophyta > Magnoliopsida > Poales > Poaceae > Lolium > Lolium perenne. Next base: position 122,968,696 of record NC_067249.2, on the reverse strand, counting down.
GAGCTAGTGCGGCACCCTTGAGGCCTCGCATGCCTTCCTCTCTTGGCAACACTACCACGGTCATCACCACTCGAACCACCTATGAATCAGCAAATAGAGCGAGGATAGCAGTGGGGTAAGTGTACATGTCATGAGGAAATAGGAAGGCCAAAGAGCATAGCATATATTGAAGTGTTGTGATGAAGTTGTGCGAAGAACTGGGCGACCCGGCGTACGGTCCGGTCCAACCGGACGACAGACCGGATGGGTCGGTCTGCCATCCGGTCGACCGGGCCACGCGCCGGACCGGCCGGTTGAGAGGCCGGTTGACCGGGCCAGGGGCCTGGGTCCTGTTGATTTGTGAGATTTGCCCAGAAATTCAACCACAAGAACATCCAAAAGCTCATAAACTAGAACATATACTGTAGCAATAGAGTGGAATAGGTGCAAAGTGATGTGAGACACTCTAATGGCATGAGGACTGATGACCCACAAGTATAGGGGATCGCAACAGTCTTCGAGGGAAGTAAAACCCAAATTTATTGATTCGACACAAGGGGAGACAAAGAATACTTATAAGCCTTAACAACTGAGTTGTCAATTCAGCTGCACCTAGAAAAGCACTACTAACAGGGGTGATGTGAAAGCAGCATTAATATAAGAGCAATAGTAACAATGTGATAACACGGCGTGCGGATAACACAGAGGCAATGGCACCAGAAAATAGTTGATACTACTTCTAATGGCATATAGGACCGAGTGAGTATTTGATGATGAAAGATGGACCGGGGTTCCCAGCTATCTACACTAGTGGTAACTCTCCAATAACAAATGTTGGGTGAACAAATTACAGTTGGGCAATTGACATAATTATTATAGCATTAAGACAGAACATCAAGTTTATTAATCATGTAGGCATGTTTTCCATATATATAGTCATACGTGCTCGCAATGAGAAACTTGCATAACATCTTTTGTCCTACCAGCCGGTGGCAGCCGAGCCTCTAGGGAAACTACTGGTAATTAAGGTGCTCTTTTTAATAGAGCACCGGAGCAAAGCATTAACACTTGGTGAAAACATGTGATCCTCATATCTAAGCCATCCCCTCCAGTTATCCCAGTTGCTGTCACTCTGGGGCCTCGGGTTCCAGACATAGACATGTGCAAACAACTTGTAGATACAATCTAAGCAATAATTATAGAGCTTAAATCTAAGATCATGCCACTCGTGCACTAGTGACAAGCATTAAACACAACAAGATTGCAGCAACAATAACTTCACAAACTTTATAGATAGATTGATCATAATGTAACAATTCATCGGATCCCAACAAACACAACACCAATTACATCAGATGGATCTCAATCATGTAAGGCAGCTCATGAGATCATTGTATTGAGGTACATGGGAGAGAGAGTACCAACTAGCTACTGCTAGAACCCGTAGTCCATGGGGGAACTACTCACGGAGCATGATGGAGGCGGTGGCGTCGATGGAGAAGGCTCCGGGGGTCGATCCCCGTCCCGGCAGGGTGCCGAAACAGGAACTTCTGACCCCCAAAACTAGGTTTCGCGATGGCGGCGGCGCTCCGGGAGTCTTTCTGGAGTATGATAGATATATCTCGGGTTTTCGCGTCGTTGGGGAATAAATAGGCAAAGGGGCGATGTCGGTGGAGTCCCGAGGTGGGCTCCCCACAGGCCAGCGCGCCTGTGGGCCCGGCCGCGCGGCTGCATGGGGAGGAGGCCATGGGCCTCCCCCTGGCTTGCCCTTCTGGCTCCGTGTGTCCCTCGGACAAATAGGAGGTTTGGCTTTTGTTTCGTCGAATTCTGAGAATATTGCCCGAACAGCTTTTCTGGAACCAAAAGCAATGAAAACAGAAGCATCACCGTGGCATCTTGTTAATAGGTTAGTCCCGGAAAATGTATAATAATGATATATAATGCATATAAAACATGTGACAATGATACATAAAACAAGCATGAAACATCAGAAATTATAGATACGTTGGAGACGTATCAAGCATCCCCAAGCTTAGTTCCTAATCGTCCTCGAGTCGGTAAACGATAAAAAGAAAATAATTTCTGAAGTGACATGCTACCAACATAATCCTGATCCAATAATGATGTAAGGCATGTGAACTGAGATCAAATTATTCAAAGCAAATGTCTATAGTTGATATAAGAGATGATAATGCAAGAGTTAAACAAGCTAAAAGTTTTCATGAACTATTGCTTTAAATACATGAAACCGTACAAAGTTCATTAAAGATGTTTTAAGTATCCAGCGTAGGAGTTCTATCCTTCATTCCAAGCATCAAGTAAATTTTCACAACATAGAAGGATTCAGTCAAGTGAAAATAAACATGAACGTCATGAATCAACTGTTTCGAAGCCTACTCAACCGGTGAGTGATACGTCTCCAACGTATCTATAATTTCTGATGTTCCATGCTTGTTTTATGACAATACCTACATGTTTTGTTCACTCTTTATGATGATTTTATGCGTTTTCCGGAACTAACCTATTGACGAGATGCCGAAGTGCCAGTTCCTGTTTTCTGCTGTTTTTGGTTTCAGAAATCCTAGTAAGGAAATATTCTCGGAATTGGACGAAATCAACGCCCAGCATCTTATAATTCCATGAAGCTTCTAGAACACCCGAGAGGCACCAGAGGGGGGCCACAGGGCCACCAGACGCCAGGCTGGCGCGGCCAAGAGGGGGGCCGTGCCCCCCTATTGTGTGGCGGCTCCATAACCCTTCCGACTCCGCCTCTTCGCCTATTTAAAGCCTCCTGACCTAAAACATCGACACCGATTGACGAAACCCGAGAAAACCTTCCAGAGCCGCCGCCATCGCGAAACTCCAATTCGGGGGACAGAAGTCTCTGTTCCGGCACCCTGCCGGGACGGGGAATTGCCACCGGAGTCATCTCCACCGCCATCTTCACCGCCATCGCTGTCTCCATGATGAGGAGGGAGTAATTCACCCCCGAGGCTGAGGTCTCCGCTGTAGCTATGTGGTTCATCTCTCTCTCTCTTTGTGATCTAGTTGAATATCATCTATGTGCTACTCTAGTGATGTTATTAAAGTAGTCTATTCCTCCTCCATGATGTAATGTTGATAGTGTGTGCATCATGAAGTACTTGGTATATGTTATGATTGTGATCTCTTGTAGATTATGAAGTTAACTATTACTATGATGGTATTGATGCAATATATTCCCCTTTCATAGTTTGTCGGTGACGGTGTGCATGCTATGTTAGTACTCGGTATAATTGTGTTGATCTATCATGCATTCTAAGGTTATTTAAATATGAATATCGAATGTTGTGGAGCTTGTTAACTCCGGCATTGAGGTGCTCTTGTAGCCCTACACAATTAGTGGTGTTCATCATCCAACAAGAGAGTGTAGAGTGGTTTATTATGTGATCAATGTTGAGAGTGTCCACTAGTGAAAGCAGGATCCCTAGGCCTTGTTTCCAAACATTGAATCTCCGTTTGTTTACTGTTTTGTTGCATGTTTACTCGCTGCCATATTTTATTCAGATTGCTATTACCACTCTACTCATCCATATTACTTGCATCTCACTATCTCTTCGCCGAACTAGTGCACCTATACATCTGACAAGTGTATTAGGTGTGTTGGGGACACAAGAGACTTCTTGCATTGTGATCGCAGGGTTGCTTGAGAGGGATATCTTTGACCTCTTCCTCCCTGAGTTCGATAAACCTTGGGTGATCCACTTAAGGGAAAACTTGCTGCTGTTCTACAAACCTCTGCTCTTGGAGGTCCAACACTGTCTACAGGAAAAGAAGCGTGAGTAGACATCAAGCTATTTTCTGGCGCCGTTGCCGGGGAGGAAAGGTAAAAGGCACTCACACTCCGGTCCCAGGTAACTAAGTTATTTTCTGGTGTCGCTGTAAGTGCTCGAAGCTATTTCCTTTAGATCCTGCAATTGCATCTTTTTGTTTCTTGTTTTACACTAGTAAGGCATAATGGAAAACAACTGTGAGCTTTTTAATTTATTTCCCAAGTTAAGACATGAATTGTGTGATGCGAAAATTAAAAAACCTATGGAGCCTTATTTGCATGCTAGTAGCAATGTTATTAGTATGAACGCAATCACTACTAATGCTATGGAGAAGTCTAAGCTTGGGGAAGCTAGTTTTTATGATCTTTTTAGCTTCCCATCTTTAGGGGAGAAAATTTGCTCTGATAATACTTTATCCCCCATATGCGATAACTCTAATGGTGCTTGTGATATTTTAAATCCACCTACTGCAAGTACTGCTTTCAAGATACCCATGAAAATTATTGAACGTGTTATGGATAACCGTTATGAAGGGGATGTAGGGATTCGTTGCATAGAAAACAAAAATTTTCCTACCGCGAGAACGCAATCCAAGCCAAGATGCAATCTAGAAGACGGGAGCAACGAGGGGATGATCGAGACTCACCCTTGAAGATTTCCAAAGCCTATAAGAGTAGGCTCTTATTGCTGCGGTAGACGATCACTTGCCGCTTGCAAAAGCGCGTAGAAGATCTTGATCACGGTGCCACAATCGGGCAGCACCTCCGTACTCGGTCACACGTTCGGTGTTGATGAAGTCGACGTCCACCTCCCCGTTCCAGCGGGCAGCAGAAGTAGTAGTCTCCTCTTGAATCCGACAGCACGACGGCGTGGTGGCGGCGGTGGTGGAGAACTCCGGCGGAGCTTCGCTAAGCGTGCGGGAGCGTTGGAGGAGAGAGGGGGCGGCTAGGGTTTGGGAGGGGGTGGCCGGCCACTAAGGGGGTGCGGCCAGGCTGTGGTCTTGGGGTGGCAAGGGTGTGGCCGGCCAGCCCCTCCCCTCCTCTCTTTATATAGGTGGAAGCCCCAAGGATTAGGTCAAAAGTCTCCGAATAAGACCCCAACATAAACCTTCCATATGACCAAACCTAGGGGGAGTGGGACTCCCCCCTTTCCTTGGTGGGGTGGCCGGCCACCATGGGGAGGAGTCCACTTGGGACTCCTCCTCCCTTAGGCTGGCCGGCCAAGGTGGGTGGAGTCCCTCTGGGACTCCACCTTCCATGCTGATTTCTTCCGGACTCTTCTAGAACCTTCTAGAACCTTCCAGGAAAAATACCGGATCATTTTCAAATCTAGAAAATGACTTCCTATATATGAATCTTATTCTCCGGACCATTCCGGACCTCCTCGTGATGTCCTGGATCCCATCCGAGACTCCGAACAAAACTTCGAACTCCATTCCATATTTCCATATCTACTTAAACGACATCAAACCTTAAGTGTGTCACCCTACGGTTCGCGAACTACGTAGACATGGTTGAGACTTCTCTCCGACCAATAACCAATAGCGGGATCTGGAGATCCATAATGGCTCCCACATATTCAACGATGACTTAGTGATCGAATGAACCATTCACATACGATACCGATTCCCTTTGTCACGCGATATTTTACTTGTCCGAGGTTTGATCATCGGTATCTCTATACCTCGTTCAACCTCGTCTCATGACAAGTACTCTTTACTCGTACCGTGGTATGTGGTATCTTATGAACCATTCATATGCTTGCAAGCTATTAGACGACATTCCACCAAGAGGGCCCAGAGTATATCTATCCGTCATCGGGATGGACAAATCCCACTGTTGATCCATATGCCTAAACTCATACTTTTCGGATACTTAATCCCACCTTTATAACCACCCATTTACGCAGTGGCGTTTGATGTAATCAAAGTACCTTTCCGGTATATGTGATTTACATGATCTCATGGTCGAAAGGACTAGGTAACTATGTATCGAAAGCTTATAGCAAATAACTTAATGACGTGATCATATGCTACGCTTAATTGGGTGTGTCCATTACATCATTCATATAATGACATAACCTTGTTATTAATAACATCCAATGTTCATGATCACGAAACCATGATCATCTATTAATCAACAAGCTAGTTATACAAGAGGCTTACTAGGGACTCTTTGTTGTTCACATAACACACATGTATCAATGTTTCGGTTAATACAATTATAGCATGGTATGTAAACATTATCATAAACTCAAAGATATTATAATAACCATTTTATTATTGCCTCTTGGGCATATCTCCAACAGGGGATGGAACTGTCCATCCTGGAGATCATTTACTGTTTTTGCATGAATTATGCGGGTTATTCAAGTGTGCAGGTATCTCTATGGATGAAGTGAGGAAGAAACTATTCTCTATTTCGCTGTCCGGTAAAGTGGCGCATTGGTATAAATTGTTGAAGAATAGTCATTCTCTTGGTTGGGAGGAAATTGTATCTCTCTTTTATTCTCCTCATGAAGTGCATATTGATAGGAATTACATTTATAACTTTTATCCTCATGATGGAGAGAGTATTTCTCAAGCATGGTCTCAAGCATGGGGGAGATTGAAGTCACTAATGCTCAAATGTCCCATTCATGAGCTCCCCCGTAATGTTATTATTAATAATTTTTATGCAAGACTTTCAGGACATCACAAGGACTATCTAGATGCCTGTTCGGAGGGATCTTTCACAAGCAAGGAGGTTGAAGCTAGGTGGGACCTTCTTGATCGGATTGAGGAGAACGCTGAAGGATGGGAGAACAACAAAGGTAAAGAGTCAGGTATAAATTATGATTATGAATGCATTGAAACTTTTATGGATACTGGTAAATTTCGAAATATGAGTGCTACCTATGGTCTTGACTCTCAAGTTGCTGCAAATCTTTATAAAGCTTTTGCCTCTCATTTTGAATTGCCTAAAAAGAATTTTGATAAGTATCATGAACCTTTTAAAGAGGCTTACATGAAGGATGAAATTGTTGTTAATGATTGCAATAAACATGCTCAAACTCCTAAGAATGCTATTTCCTATAAGCATGTTAATTTTTGTGGAATGCATAGACCTTGTGGAATTAATCAAATCGAAGATGAATATTGTATCCATCATATCAATGAAAAAACTAGAAAGTGGTCTAGGGCTCTAGATGATCTTGGTAAAAAAGTTTGTGCCTGATACGTCTCCAACGTATCGATAATTTCTTATGTTCCATGCTACTTTATTGATGATACCTACATGTTTTATGCATACTTTATGTCATATTTATGCATTTTCTGGCACTAACATATTAACAAGATGCCGAAGAGCCAGTTGCTATTTTCTGCTGTTTTTGGTTTCAGAAATCCTAGTAAGGAAATATTCTCGGAATTGGACGAAATCAACGCCCAAGATCTTATTTTTCCACGAAGCTTCCAGAAGTCCGGAGAGGAAACGAAGTGGGGCGACGAGGCAGCCACACACCAGGGCGGCGCGGCCCAGGCCCGGCCTGTGGTGTGGGCCCCTCGTGGCGCCCCATGATCTACCCTTCCGCCTACTTAAGCCTTCGTCGAGAATAACTCCAGTACCGAGAGCCAGATACGGAAAACCTTCCAGAGACGCCGCCGCCGCCAATCCCATCTCGGGGGATTCAGGAGATCGCCTCCGGCACCCTGCCGGAGAGGGGAATCATCTCCCGGAGGACTCTTCACCGCCATGGTCGCCTCCGGAGTGATGAGTGAGTAGTTCACCCCTGGACTATGGGTCCATAGCAGTAGCTAGATGGTCGTCTTCTCCTAATTGTGCTATCATTGTTAGATCTTGTGAGCTGCCTAACATGATCAAGATCATCTATCTGTAATGCTACATGTTGCGTTTGTTGGGATCCGATGAATATTGAATGCTATGTTATGTTGATTATCAATCTATCATCTATGTGTTGTTTATGATCTTGCATGCTCTCCGTTGCTAGTAGAGGCTCTGGCCAAGTTTTTGCTTGTAACTCCAAGAGGGAGTATTTATGCTCGATAGTGGGTTCATGTCTCCATTAAATGCAGGGGAGTGACAGAAACCTCTAAGGTTGTGGATGTGCTGTTGCCACTAGGGATAAAACATCAATGCTATGTCTAAGGATATATTCGTTGATTACATTACGCACCATACTTAATGCAATTGTCTGTTGTTTGCAACTTAATACTGGAGGGGGTTCGGATGATAACCTGAAGGTGGACTTTTTAGGCATAGATGCATGCTGGATAGCGGTCTATGTACTTTGTCGTAATGCCCAATTAAATCTCACAATACTCATCATAACATGTATGTGCATGGTCATGCCCTCTTTATTTGTCAATTGCCCAACTGTAATTTGTTCACCCAACATGTTTATTCTTATCGGAGAGACACCACTAGTGAACTGTGGACCCCGGTCCATTCTTTTACATCGAATACAATCAACTGCAATACTAGCTCTACTGTTTTCTGCAACAATCATCATCCACACTATATATCTAATCCTTTGTTACAGCAAGCCGGTGAGATTGACAACCTCACTGTTACGTTGGGACAAAGTACTTTGGTTGTGTTGTGCAGGTTCCACGTTGGCGCCGGAATCCCTGGTGTTGCGCCGCACTACACTCCGCCGCCATCAACCTTCAACATGCTTCTTGGCTCCTACTGGTTCGATAAACCTTGGTTTCTTACTGAGGGAAAACTTGCCGCTGTACGCATCACACCTTCCTCTTGGGGTTCCCAACGGACGCGTGCTGTACGCGCATAAAGACCGTTTTCTGGCGCCGTTGCCGGGGAGATCAAGACACGCTGCAAGGGGAGTCTCCACCTCCAATCTCTTTACTTTGTTTTTGTCTTGCTTTATTTTATTTACTACTTTGTTTGCTGCACTAAAACAAAACACAAAAAAATTAGTTGCTAGTTTTACTTTACTTGCTATCTTGTTTGCCATATTAAAAACACAAAAAAATTAGTTACTTGCATTTACTTTATCTAGTTTGTTTTATTTATTATTGTTAAAATGAGTAATCCTGAAGTTGAAGTTCGCTCGTTTAAGCAACAAGAGGGAGAATGTTTAAAAGATGCTTGGTATAGAATTAGTGATGCCCATAATAGGTGCACTAAGAAACACTCCACCACTATCCTACTCAGGAATTTTTATGTTGGTATCTCTAGCTGTAATAGGTATGTTCTTGATCGTCTCGCGGGAGGTAACTTTCTAAGTACTCCTGCCTTAGAAGCTAGTTGCATTATTGAGAGTCTATTTGGAATACCACCTGTTAATGAAGTTAAAATTGAAACCTCTCTTGAAGATGTCATGAAAAAGTTGGAAACTATAGAGCAAAACCTTACAAGTATTGAGACTAAACTGGGAGAATTACTTAATAGCACTGATAAACTTGATAAATCTCTAGGTGGAATTAATGAGAGAATTGCCATCTTAGAAGCTTGTGCTATTCATGATAATCAAACCCAAAGGATTAGTGAACTTGAAGAGGCTATGGGAACATTGGGTTCAACTTTTTCTTCTATTAAATTTAAGGAGAAAACTTATGTGGGTAAGGAGCAAAAGTTCATGTATGTCTCTAAGGTGCCTAAACTAAAAAACCATTATAGGCCTAAAATTTACAAGGCTCTTAATACCACTATAGATAACGGAGCATCCAACGCTTCATCTCTTGATAACACTTGATACACACTTTCTGCGCCTAGCTGAAAGGCGTTAAAGAAAAGCGCTTATGGGAGACAACCCATGATTTTACTACAGTACCTTTGTTTTATATTTGAGTCTTGGAAGTTGTTACTACTGTAGCAACCTCTCCTTATCTTAGTTTTGTTGCATTGTTGTGCCAAGTAAAGTCTTTGATAGTAAGGTTCATACTAGATTTGGATTACTGCGCAGAAACAGATTTTTGCTGTCACGAATCTGGGCCTAATTCTCTGTAGGTAACTCAGAAAATTCTGCCAATTTACGTGAGTGATTCTCAGATATGTACGCAACTTTCATTCAATTTGAGCATTTTCATTTGAGCAAGTCTGGTGCCTCTTAGAAATTCGTCTTTACGGACTGTTCTGTTTTGACAGATTCTGCCTTTTATTTCGCATTGCCTGTTTTGCTATGCTTGATGGATTTTTCTATTCCATTAACTTTCAGTAGCTTTGTGCAATGTCCAGAAGTGTTAAGAATGATTATGTCACCTCTGAACATGTGAATTTTGATTGTGCACTAACCCTCTAATGAGTTGTTTTGAGTTTGGTGTGGAGGAAGTTTTCAAGGATCAAGAGAGGAGGATGATACAATATGATCAAGGAGAGTGAAAGCTCTAAGCTTGGGGATGCCCCGGCCCCTGCATAGTTCAAGAAGACTCAAGCGTCTAAGCTTGGGTATGCCCAAGGCATCCCCTTCTTCATCGACAACATTATCAGGTTCCTTTAGTGAAACTATATTTTTATTCCATCACATCTTATGTACTTTGCTTGGAGCGTCTGTTTGCTTTTGTTTTTGTTTTGTTTGAATAAAATGGATCCTAGCATTCATTGTGTGGGAGAGAGACATGCTCCGCTGTTGCATATGGACAAATATGTCCTTAGGCTTTACTCATAATGTTCATGGCGAAGGTTGAATCTGCTTCGTTAAATTGTTATATGGTTGGAAACGGGAAATGCCACATGTGGTAATTGGTAGAATGTCTTGAATAATTTGATACTTGGCAATTGTTGTGCTCATGTTTAAGCTCTTGCATCATATACTTTGCACCTATTAATGAAGAAATACATAGAGCTTGCTAAAATTTGGTTTGCATGATTGGTCTCTCTAGAGTCTAGATATTTTCTAGTAAGGGTCGAACAACAAGGAAGATGGTGTAGAGTCTTATAATGCTTACAATATGTCTTTTATGTGAGTTTTGTTGTACCGCTTCATACTTGTGTTTGTTTCAAATAGCCTTGCTAGCCTAAGCCTTGTATCGAGAGGGAATACTTTTCATGCATCCAAAATCCTTGAGCCAAACACTATGCCACTTGTGTCCACCATACCTACCTACTACATGGTATTTCTCCGCCATTCCAAAGTAAATTGCTTGAGTGCTATCTTTAAAATTTCCATTCTTCATCTTTGCAATATATAGCTCATGGGACAAATAGCCTAAAAACTATTGTGGTATTGAATATGTACTTATGCATTTTATCTCTTATTAAGTTGCTTGTTGAGCGATAACCATGTTCCTGGGGACGCCATCAACTACTCTTTGTTGAATATCATGTGAGTTGCTATGCATGTTCGTCTTGTCTGAAGTAAGGGCGATTTACCATGAGTTGAATGGTTTGAGCATGCATATTGTTAGAGAAGAACATTGGGCCGCTAACTAAAGCCATGATCCATGGTGGAAGTTTCAGTTTTGGACAAATATCCTCATGCGGTGACCCAGCATACCACTGCATGTTGTAGTATACAAGTCGTTGATATGATCTTTGTGAAGGGACTTCTTCACAATTTGCCATATCCCTCAGAGTGGTACAATAGAAACATTGCAGGTCATAACACTCCATATATTATTACAAACATGGTCTTAACAAGTTGGTATTCTCACAGGTCCTATGAGAACACCCTAAGTAATTAAAAGTAACACCAAATTTAGTATGAGAGGAAATTATTTTTCCTAAATAATAAGAAAAACACATCCACCAACTTAATAGTAATGTGTGATTATAGTTTAAGTGGTTGCATCATGAGTGTGCTTAGTTTAGTAAATAAGTTTGGTATGATGATTGTGTACCCCGTATTCGTATTTTAGACGCTAGTACCGAGGAGTATCAAGAGGAGGAGGAGGTCTACTTCCAAGGAGAAGAAGACCACTTTGACCAATTCCCCAACCAAGGCAAGATAATACTCTTGCAAAGTGCAAATCTCACCATGAGCAAGGCATTACCCCATTTACTTTATGATTATGATCCTATTTCCCAGTTTTACTTTCCAAGCTTTATTTACTTTTGTTTTATCAAAGTACTTTTTGATTCATGATTCACTTGGTTAGTATTGGATTAGTACAAGAGTATCAAAGTTAGCCTAGAAGCAAAGCAAAGTACTTAGCACCCCTTATACCTAGATGCTAGTGCTAAATTACAAATGACTACTCTAGATGGGAACATGTGTTTGTGAAATGATGATGTTGAAAACCTTGGAATGATGAGTCATTTCCATTGAAAGATTTTGAAGGTGAATATGACATGAATTTGACTTGGTGAAATGGCTAAAAACTGATGATTGAGTTGGATGCGATACCTTTCCAATTTTTGAGTACCCCCACAATACCTGATTATGGGTAAGGCTTAGCTGGAAATTTATGTGTCTTAGTATGGGTTCCCTCTGAACACACATCATAGGGGTTATGCTTGAGGTTGCCTCCGTTGTTGAGAAAGGATGTGAATTGAGGTGAATTGTACGGCCAAGCCCTGTGCAGTTCCCGGGTTAACAGTTGGTTTTCACCGGGAGGCCAAGCTCATGGGGAGAGGTGCCTATACTAGGGTGTGTAAGTGAAAGGTTAACGGTTGATGATCCGCGTACTGAGTTACGATTATTCGGGGTTTATCCCTGACGGATGTAATCAAATGTTGTGGCACAAGTGTGCAACCTCTGCAGAGTGTAAACCTATTCGAATAGCCGCGTCCGCGGTCATGGACAGTTGGAAAGGCCATACTGTTTCCGTCATCGGAATTTATATCCTTGTGACTTGTGAATTTTGAACTTGAACTTGAACGTGACTTTGAAATTGAATCGCAACAGAGTTGTGGGAATGACACTAATGTTCCCACTTGAGTTAGTTAGCACATGAGGAGTTGTTTACTAAAATGTTTCTAAACTAAAATTGGCTTTATGCAAATAACCTTAGAGCTTAGAACACTCTCTATAGTAATGTTAGCACTTACATTAGTATTAGATTGCGAGTACTTAAAGTACTCACGGCTTTGTCCCTGGCTATTCAAATGGCCAGAATATGAAGTCGAGCAGCAGTACGAGGATGACGACCAGCAGGACGTCTACCACAACTAGGAGCTTCTAACATCAAGCGTTGGCCTGTGGACTAGAGAGTCCTTTTATCTTTACGCTTCCGCTATGAACTTGTGTTTGTTCGTTGATCAATAGATCAACTATTCGTGTAGTATGGATCATGTGATTCCAAGTTGTAAGACTTTATGGTTTGTGATGAATGATGACTGTGATACTTAACTATTATGCCTCGCAACAACAATATTCTTGGGATTGCGATGTATGACATAATAGGCATCCGGACTTAAAAATCCGGGTGTTGACAAGTTGGTATCAGAACCATTGTTTGACCTTAGGAGACCCTAGTTAGAAATGGACGTTCTAAAAATTTAGTTTCAAAAACAAATGAAGTGAGTATTTCTGAAAAATTTAGTCTTTGTCTTCTCCTTGAGTTCTTTGGGAAAATAAGAAGTCATGCTCTTCTTTAGAAATGTAACTAAAATTTTGCCACACTTGTTCACTTCTCTAACTTAATCCTTCACTTCACTTTCAGATGGAGCCCATGAACACGAAGTTTTACCAGTTCGGGAATGGGGGAAGCTTGGTCTTCGAGCACGACCTCAACGCCTTTTCCGATCACCTTGATCGCCCGCACCCGGAGTTCCACGGAGTTCAGGTCAATGACCAGCCAGGAGGCGAGTTGCAGTGGATCATCACCGCTGACTTGAGGGCCAAGATGGAGCCTCCCACTTCTGAGAGGATCCTCTTCTCCTTCAGGGAGAGCAACTGGCTGGACGGACTTGCCCGCGCCCTTCAGGAGGGACTCGCACGCTTGTGCGGGATGAGCGGGGAGGTACTCAAGCACCCTCGCTTCTCTCACCTCGCGAGGCGTAACTCTGCTGGGGAGCCCATGGACATGCAGCCCCACCCGGCACTGAAGCACCATGTGGAGCATCTCGAATTCATCCTGTACCACACTCAGCAGGACCTCGACCACGCACGTGAGTACGCCAACCAGACTCACGCCCACATCATCGAGCAAGGCGAAGCCATCAAGCTACTCAACAACGACCGCAAGGCCCTCCGCCAGCAGCGGGCAAAGAAGGATGCCACCATCACCCGCCTTCGCGTGAAGATTGCAGCACTCGAGGCCACCATCAAGAACTAGGAGGAACAGATGAAGAAGATGGAGGAAGATGGAGAAGACATTCAGGGAGGAAGCGCCTTCCTGAGTGACGATGACGACTTCGAGGAGGATGGAGACACCGAGGAGGAAGACTACGAGTTCCTGGACGCCGGAGAGGATGACCACACCGCCATAGATGTAGATGAGGATGAGGAGTAGTTCACTTGTGCACTATCGTAGGTGTGAGTTGTATCCCGTCCCATGTATCATAGCTTGGAGAAGAAGGGTTCTTAAAACCCTTAGTGTGTTAGCTTGTAATGTGTGTTGTGTGTTATGAATGAATGTATGTTTGTCATCATGAAAAGACTTCAAGTTAAACTTTTGAACTTCAACACAAAACAAGCCATAGAGAATTTCCCTCTTATCTCATGATCTATCTCAATACTCAGATGGCCCCTCCAACTCGCAACGCGACTCAAGACGCAATGATGCAGATGTTGCAAGTTATGCTGGAAGATAGGGAAGCAGAAAGAGCTGAAAGACAAGCCAACATTGCAGCACTTCAACAGCTTGCCAACAACAATCAAGGCCATCATGATCATCCAAGATCAAAGCTCAAGAACTTCCAGAACACAAACCCGCCAGTTTTCAGCAAGACTGAGGAACTGCTGGCGTGTAGTTGACGTGGGAGTTAGAAATCTTGTTCCTTCACGTCCCCGGCAACGGCGCCAGAAATTTAGCTTGACACGCGTACAGCACGCGACCGTTGGGAACCCCAAGTGGAAGGTGTGATGCGTACATCAGTAAGTTTCCCTCAGTTAGAAACCAAGGTTTATCGAACCAGTAGGAGTCAAGAAGCACGTTGAAGGTTGATGGCGGCGAGATGTAGTGCGGCGCAACACCAGGGATTCCGACGCCAACGTGGAACCTGCACAACACAAACCAAGTACTTTGCCCCAACGAAACAGTGAGGTTGTCAATCTCACCGGCTTGCTGTAACAAAGGATTAGATGTATAGTGTGGAAGATGATTGTTTGCAGAGAACAGTAGAACAAGTATTGCAGTAGATTGTATTTCAGATGTACAGAATTGGACCGGGGTCCACAGTTCACTAGTGGTGTCTCTCCCATAAGATAAATAGCATGTTGGGTGAACAAATTACAGTTGGGCAATTGTCAAATAGAGAGGGCATGACCATGCACATACATATTATGATGAGTATAGTGAGATTTAATTGGGCATTACGACAAAGTACATAGACCGCTATCCAGCATGCATCTATGCCTAAAAAGTCCACCTTCGGGTTAGCATCCGCACCCCTTCCAGTATTAAGTTGCTAACAACAGACAATTGCATTAAGTATTGCGCGTAATGTAATCAATAACTACATCCTCGGACATAGCATCAATGTTTTATCCCTAGTGGCAACAGCACATCCATAACCTTAGGGGTTCTTGTCACTCCCTGCATTCACGGAGACATGAACCCACTATCGAGCATAAATACTCCCTCTTGGAGTTACAAGCATCAACTTGGCCAGAGCATCTACTAGTAACGGAGAGCATGCAAGATCATAAACAACACATAGATATAAATTGATAATCAACATAACATGGTATTCTCTATTCATCGGATCCCAACAAACACAACATATAGCATTACAGATAGATGATCTTGATCATGTTCGGCAGCTCACAAGATCCGACAATGAAGCATAATGAGGAGAAGACAACCATCTAGCTACTGCTATGGACCCATAGTCCAGGGGTGAACTACTCACTCATCACTCCGGAGGCGACCATGGCGGTGTAGAGTCCTCCGGGAGATGAATCCCCTCTCCGGCAGTGGTGCCGAGGCGATCTCCTGAATCCCCCGAGATGGGATTGGCGGCGGCGGCGTCTCTGGAAGGTCTTCCGTATCGTGGCTCTCGTTACTGGGGGTTTCGCGACGAAGGCTATTTGTAGGCGGAAGGGCAGGTCAAGGGGCGTCACGAGGGGCCCAGGAGACAGGTCGGCACGGCCAAGACCTGGGCCGCGCCACCCTACCTCCTGGCCGCCTCGTGGCCCCACTTCGTTGACTCTTCGGTCTTCTGGAAGCTTCGTGTGAAAATAGGCCCCTGGGCGTTGATTTCGTCCAATTCCGAGAATATTTCCTTACTAGGATTTCTAAAACCAAAAACAGCAGAAAACAACAACTGGCTCTTCAGCATCTCGTTAATAGGTTAGTTCCAGAAAATGCATAAATATGATGTAAAGTATGCATAAAACATGTAGATATCATCAATAATGTGGCATGAAACATAAGAAATTATCGATACGTCGGAGACGTATCAGCATCCCCAAGCTTAGTTGCTGCTCGTCCCGAGCAGGTAAACGATAACAAAGATAATTTCTGGAGTGACATGCCATCATAACCTTGATCATACTATTGTAAAGCATATGTAATGAATGCAGCGATCAAAACAATGTAAATGACATGAGTACACAACTGAATCATATAGCAAAGACTTTTCATGAATAGTACTTCAAGACAAGCATCAATAAGTCTTGCATAAGTGTTAACTCATAAAGCAATAATTCAAAGTAAAGGTATTGAAGCAACACAAAGGAAGATGAAGTTTCAGCGGTTGCTTTCAACTTATAACATGTATATCTCATGGATATTGTCAATGCAAAGTAATATAACAAGTGCAATATGCAAGTATGTAGGAATCAATGCACAGTTCACACAAGTGTTTGCTTCTTGAGATGGAGAGAAATAGGTGAACTGACTCAACATAAAAGTAAAAGAATGGTCCTTCAAAGAGGAAAGCATCGATTGCTATATTTGTGCTAGAGCTTTGATTTTGAAAACAAGAAACAATTTTGTCAACGGTAGTAATAAAGCATATGCATCATGTAAATTATATCCTACAAGTTGCAAGCCTCATGCATAGTATACTAATAGTGCCCGCACCTTGTCCTAATTAGCTCGGATTACCTGGATTATCATCGCAATGCACATGTTTTAACCAAGTGTCACAAAGGGGTACCTCTATGTCGCCTGTACAAAGGTCTAAGGAGAAAGCTCGCATCGGATTTCTCGCTATTGATTATTCTCAACTTAGACATCCTGTAATGTCCCAGGTTTAGAGACGATCGAGGGGTAGATTCTAGAAAGGGATGTGCATTGCATTGCAAATTCTGGGGAAATTTCGCGCTTTTAAAACAAAATTGCATCAAAGGGGGACAGGTTTCTCTCTCGACACCTTACAGGGTTAGGGTTTCGAGAGTGCGATGAACTGGTTCCTACTTATTTAGATTAGGGTTTTGAGAAGAGAGAAGTGATATTACATTGAAATCTTAAGTTGCATGATTGAATTATAAGTTAAGAAGTTTGAATGAATTCAAACCATATTTGAATTTGAATTTCAAATTCAAACATTAAATAATCATCACATAATTCAAATTCAAGATAATTTCACAAACAATTATCATTAAGCAAGAACATGAGTTATACAACAATTAAATTAAGCTCATTGAGAGAAACTTGAGCTTTATTGATCAACACACACATAATACATTGTCTTTACAATATTCAAATTTGAATTATGGAATTACAACACATTATAAGAATTGTATAAATAGAAAAAGAAAAAGGAAAATTACAAGATATCTAAATGACCTAAACTACATTGTGATCTTCCTGAATTCTTTGATCTTGATGATCTTGAGTTCATCCTGATCAGTACTTGATACCTGCACACATATACAATAAACAGATCATTCAGCCAAGTGGCAAAGCCACTTGGCAGGTTAACAAATAAATGAAATGTAGGGGATATGATCAAGCTGCCGAGCTGATCCTCTCACAGCCCAAGTTCCCAAGCACCAGGTCACACACACACACACACTAGCCGCTCACACAGCTAGTGTGCATGCACAACAGCAACACACACACAGGGAGAGTCACCAAGTAGTGACAGGCACTGCTGTCGACCAAGAGAGCCATGAGGGGTTCATATATAACCTTTTCCACCGCCAGAACTCCAGCAGTTCATCAGCAGCAATTCACCAGGGTAAGTTCACCAAGAACACAAGAACAGGAGAACAACCACTGCTGTTCAACCTGCTCAAATAGCCACATAACCAAGAGGCATCAAGCTCACCAGGAGGAGCAGGGCAAGTAAATCAACCACAAGAACAACACAGAAGCAAGCCTCTCCCCCCACAAACCAGCTAGGTGCTGGAGTGCGGTATAAACACGATCAACCAGAGCAAAACCCTGTTTTGCTCAAAAATCACCATACACTTGCATCACGAAGCAAAGTGGGTATGAAACCATGTTTTCATCATCATCGGCTACTAAGCCATTTGGTGTAAGCAAACCGAAGATTAGCCAAGGAATTCACCAAGGGAACATTGGTGTGTCGAATGGTGACACTACCAGAGAAATCCAACATGGATTTAATCCCTAGCTAGCCATCCAAACTCACCTAGCACCACACAGCCTAGTTACACCATCGATTATAGACATCTAATTGTCTATTTTGTTTTCAACATCAAAAGCTATTGGTAATCCGGACATGGATCAACCGAGATAGCATGACAGAGTCATAACAACGACCACAGAGTGGGGAGCTACCCTTGGCAAGATCATAGTGCCGCCAGGGTCACCTCAACCCAAGCCAACACATAAAACCACCACATCATCATCCATTTGGATTCGTAGAGGGCTAGGGTACCAACCGATGGTTGTCCTCCAACTAGCCCTAGCTAATTCAATTAAAATGATCATCACTGTGCCACAGTTCACATCATTCATCCAGTAAACAAGCACAAGTTACACAGATAAATGAATTACATAAGTCACCAGTAACTAGAACACTTGCAAATGAACCCAAGGATAACTGCCAAGATCGCAGATGTTTGATCAAGCAAAACTCGCACCAAGACAAGGCATGGTGATACCTTGTCACCAGGATAAGCACCAGATAGGCAAAGGCAGGGAGTAAGCAAGCAATCAACAATAATATGATGCTCATTTGATCACCAGAGCTTGCTAAAGCAAGCTAAAGCCTGCTAGAATCAATTCTAGCATCATCACAAGGCCCAGACAATTAAATTAACCATATAATTGAACAATTGCATCACAGATAAGTGAATAAAGCATTATAATTGTCTCCAGAAGCACTCCATCAGGGGATGGAGTTGTTAATGCAACAGTTAGGCTCAATTGAGCATGTCCATGAATTAGAGCAATGAGATAATAGCACATCAGGAGCACTGGCACTTGCCAAAGGCAAGGATCATCACAGAATGATCAAGCCAAGGGCAATCAATGGCATATACAGGAGAGGAATGGTATACAGAGAATCAGCAGGAGCCACTAAATTACACAAAGCACCACAGCATGCTCATGAGCAATAGTTCATGAGTTGCAACAACAAGTAATTGAGAAAGAACAAAGACAAAGACAAAGAAACTAGAACCATGGCAGATGCACAAGCCTAGCACAAAGACATGGGCTGGCAAAGCGCAAGGCCATAGAAGAGTAGCAGCAGCAGCACATCGGCACAGCAAGCATCTCCACATGGAGAAGCAGGCCAGTGGACAAGCTAGACGAAGGGAAGGAGAAGCAGTAGAACAAGTAGCAGAGAAGGACGGAGGAGATGAGAACTTACTGGTGAAGCGGAGAGGAGCTCGACCATGGCGGCACGGCGGCACACGCCGGGCGAACGGCGGCACCAGGCCAAGCCTAGCCAGGCACACCTCGCCGCAACGCCAGCACCACCACGGCGAGGCACACGGCCACAGCACCAGGAGCGTCGGCGGCGACGAAATCGCCGCGGCACACCTCGGCAGGCGAGCAGAGGCGATGGGGACGAGTCGAGGAAGCGGCGAAACACAGATCGGCGCGGTGGATCTGAAGCGCCATCGAACGGTGGATCAGATGCGCCACATCTCGCCGGCGGCGATGGCCGGAGTTGGCCAGAACAATTCGGCGAAGGGGCGACGACGCGCGCGTCGCCAGAGCTCAAGGATTAGGGTTAGGACACGCGCGAGAGAGAAGGAGAGACTGAACGGGTTGGGCCAGACCAGGTGGGTCGGTCAAACCTGACCCTTTGGGCCACCTGACAGGTGGGGCCCAAGGGCATTTAGGTCATTTCACAATTCATATAAATACAGAAACTTTGAAATTAATTAAGAAATGCTTAGAAGCTCAGAAAAATAAATTAAAAATATGAAAATGGATCAGCATAAAATTCTCTATTTAAATAAAATACCAAACATAATTTTTGAAGACAATTAAGAATAAATCTTATTTTGATGATTTAAATAATAATTTAAATCACACATACTATTTTCAATAATGAAAATAAGTCCATTAATACAAATGGACTATCAAAAACACCTTGACAATATCTCAAGGTTGTATTTACCCTAAATTAAGTATCTCTAAGATGTTCTTAGTATTTAACCTCTCATAAAATAACAACGACATCGGAAGGGGGGAAAACAAACCCTAAAAATGGAATCATGCATAATTGCTTCTTTAACCATTGCCCTTATCGGACAATGATGCTATTTTTTCAGAAACAGAGGACAAGGGTCAGTCCACACCTTCCAACTGCAAAACTTTGCAGTGTTCAGGCAAGTTCATCACTTGCTCATGTCATTTGAGTACTTTTATCAAATTACTTGCAAAGTACTATGATTATCACTATTGCATAAAAACCAAAACCACTATTTTCATAACTATGAATATGACTATGTGGTGGGCAATGGAACCATGGATTGTGTTGATATGGTGGAGGTTCCATTGCAAGGGTTTATATCCATCTAGGATTTAACAACAAATGTCGCCAGTGATTCTTGTGCCGTAATAACCGTGTTAACCATAAGATCTGAAATGGGACGGACTAGTCAATCGTATTTCCACCTGTTGTACATCAACGGATGCGCTTACCGTAGCAGTTGTATCTTGCGGAGCAACTTGTGGGTGGGGAACCCATTCTAAGTCCCCACGGTTATGCTGTGCATACCGTAGCGGTTGCGGCTTGCGGAACAACTTGAGGGTGGGGATCCCACTCTAATTCCCCACGGTAATGTGGTCTATGATGGGTTGCAGCTACCGGCGAAGGAGTTTGGTTCGATCCCAGACTGTTGTCGTGGTCGGGGTCCATCCTTAAATGGTGTAAGTGGACCGACGAGGACCCAGGGTCGGGGTTTGCAACAAAGGGTGGGTGTGCGAGGTAGCGGAGGAATATGATTGGCTATGACCTTATACCGGGCCTCACACCGAAGGAAGTGTGGACGGGAAAGCTGCCCGGTTGGCACCAAGGTTAAGATCTCTTATGGGTAAAGCAACACACCTCTCAGAGTGTAAAGAATCGTGACTGTCACTCCCTGTTCCGGGATGAGGAACTGCGAACGCGGCCGGAAAGGAGCTCCATGAAGTTCTAGTAAACCGGTGAAGGCTGACGGACATAGCTCTTTGGAATAAAAGCAATCTCTTGAAGAAATGTTTATCAAAACTTGCATTGGTATTAGACTTTCTGGTCCAATATCGTAGCTAGTGCATTAAACACCTCTTATCTATAATGAACTTGTTGAGTACGCCCGTACTCATACCACTCTTAAATCCCATGCTTAGATTGTCTGAATCGTCTGGAGGAGGACTACGATAACAATGAAGGGGCCGAGATCATCGGCTATGAAGAACCAGACCTCTCTGGAGGTATAGAAGGCGTAGACTACCTCATCGTCTACGGATCCGGGGAGGCTTCCGGAGGAGATCAAGCCTAGAGACAGCCAGTAGTAGTAGTAACCGAGCAGCCCGAACTCTTAGTATTTAGCTGCTCGAGGAAATAAATGTATAACTTAATGAGACTCTTATATTGTAAGCTAAGTTGGGTTCGCCTCGAACCCAGGAGTATTCCTCTTAGGACCCAAGAGGAGCTCCGAGACGACATGTGTATGATATTTGTAATAATAAATGAATGAGTTATGGACCTGCTATGTTCTGTTGTACTACTCTGGGGGATGTAATATTTGCGGAATGGTACTTCGTGAATGTTATTTCAACGATTGGCATACTACAACATGCAGTGGTATGCAGGTTCACCACAGTTGGTATCAGAGCAAAAGCTTTGACCTTAGGTTGGAACCTAGTAAATGGGACCAAACGTTAGGAGTCAAATAGGACTAGTAAAGAATTCTCTAAAAATATGGTGTATATTCAATTGAGAATACAACAATCATATATTTTAGTGCGATAATTCTTTATTATCTCTATTATGATGCTTTAATATTAATCTTATAATCTTTCTATTTCTACAGCCAACATGGCAAGTTCACGTCCCGGACGAAACGTGAAAGTGATGGATTCCACACTAAGTGAATACGAAGGAGGACTTGCAGATATTCTACGAGCCATGTTACTTGAATTTGGGTGTGATCCCCAGATCCAAGTAAAGAAATACATGTACTATGATGGTACTGTATTGGCCAAGTGTAGGGTAGGACTGCGACTTCCCGAATCTTTGGGAATGAGCGTAGTCATGCCAGTAGGGGAAGCCAGGACTATCAACACAGCCTATCATATAGCAATTATGAGAGCCATAACCGACATTCGGGAGCATAAGACAAAAGAGCTTATGGGTTCCGAATTCACCCACATTCCTCATATGCAGGAGGAAGAAGATCCCATGCTTAACCACTACAAATATGCAAAACGCAAACCTATAGCAGCTGCAAAATACATGGACAATAGTCGCAACTTCATATCATTACTCTTTCAGTTGAACCATCACCTGAAAGGAGCAATTGATACGATGCTAGAGGAGTTTACTGAACCCAGGAGTATTCCTCTTAGGACCCAAGAGGAGCTCCGAGACGACATGTGTATGATATTTGTAATAATAAATGAATGAGTTATGGACCTGCTATGTTCTGTTGTACTACTCTGAGGGATGTAATATTTGCGGAATGGTACTTCGTGAATGTTATATCAACGACTGGCATACTACAACATGCAGTGGTATGCAGGGTCACCACACCACGGCACCGGTGTTAGCAGTTCCTGAAGTTGGCAAGGATTACACCGTGTACTGTGACGCATCCAAGCATGGATTGGGTTGCGTACTCATGCAAGATCGGAAAGTGATATCTTATGGATCGAGGCAACTCAGACCTCATGAAGTGAACTATCCAACACATGATCTAGAATTAGCAGCAGTTGTATTTGCACTCAAAACATGGAGACATTTTCTCTATGGAGCTAAGTGTGAGCTCTATACAGACCATAAAAGCCTCAAATATTTCTTCACTCAGAAGGAACTCAACATGAGGCAGAAAAGATGGCTAGAATTGATCAAGGATTATGATTTGACTATCAATTACACTCCAGGGAAGGCCAATGTTGTAGCAGATGCCCTGAGTAGGAAGAGCACCGGAGGAGTGGAACAAGAAATATCACCGGAGTTGAGGAAGGAAATAAGTCAAGCCCAAATACAACTTTGGGAGAAGGAAGCTCATGAAGGACTATCGGCTTTACAAGTAGCCGATGAGCTAAATGTCAACCTGAAGAATGAGATAATGATGGGTCAGCTGGACGATCCATTCATCGTGAAGGAGATGAGAAGAATAGATGAGGGAAGACCATCAGAATTTCACCGAGGAGAATCTGGATCATTATGGTTCCAGAAAAGAATTTGTGTTCCGGATATTGCTGAAATTAAGGAAGTAATACTCCGGGAAGCCCATCAAACACCATACTCCATTCATCCGGGTAGTACAAAGATGTACATGGACCTAAAGGAGTTATTCTGGTGGAATAATATGAAGAGAGAGATAGCACAATATGTGGCGGAATGCCATACCCGCCGTAGAGTGAAGGCTGAACACCGTAGTCCCAAGCAGAAAGTTACAACCTTTACCTATTCCAGAGTGGAAATGGGAGGAAATAGGGATGGATTTCATCACCGGACTACCCATGACCAATAAAAAGAAGGACATGATATGGGTAATCGTGGACCGGTTGACGAAGAGCGCACACTTCTTAGCGGTAAATCAGCAGGACAAAGGAGACAAACTCATCGATCTTTACATCAAAGAGATCGTGAGTAAGCATGGAGTGCCCAAGAAGATAGTGTCGGATCGAGGATCCGTGTTCACATCAGCATTCTGGAAGCAACTACATGAAGCTTTAGGATCCAAGTTGGACTATAGTACCGCTTATCATCCTCAGACAGGTGGACAAACTGAGAGAACCAACCAGATCTTAGAGGATATGCTTAGGGCTTGTGCCCTAGACTTCGGAGGATCATGGGAGGAGCACTTGCCACTAGCAGAGTTTTCATACAATAACAGCTATCAAAGCAGCATCAAGATGGCACCGTTTGAAGCTCAGATGGAAGAAAGTGTAGATCACCGATATGTTGGTATGAAGCCGGAGCAAGCAAAGAGTTCAACCCCGATTATGTCAAGGAAAAACAACAAATCATTGACATTATCGAGATAGGCTCAAGATAGCCCAAAGTCGGCAAAAGAGTTATGCCGATCAAGAGGAGAACATGGGAGCCACGAGTTGGAGACATGGTATATCTTAAGGTAAGCCCGATGAAAGGACTTCAGAGGTTTGGAGTAAAAGGAAAGCTCAGCCCCAGGTACATCGGACCTTTCAAGATTTTGAGTCAAAATCGAGGGTTAGCCTTTGAATTGGAATTACCGGGAAGGTTATCTCAGGTTCACAATGTATTCCATGTGTCGCAACTCCGAAAGTGTCCGAAGACCCCGATGAACCAAGATCACATGAAGAGCTCGAGTTGCAACCAGACTTGACCTACATCGAGAAGCCGGCAAAGATTCTCGAGGAGAACTGAAACAACTCAGGAATCGAGCCATAAAATACTGCAAGATACAATGGAAGCACCATCCCGAGAGGGAAGCTACCTGGGAAAAGGAGGAAGACCTGAGGAAAACATACCCCGAACTCTTCAGGTATTACAACCACAACTTCGGGACGAAGTTTTCTTTAAGGGGGAAAGGCTGTAATGTCCCAGGTTTAGAGACGATCGAGGGGTAGATTCTAGAAAGGGATGTGCATTGCATTGCAAATTCTGGGGAAATTTCGCGCTTTTAAAACAAAATTGCATCAAAGGGGGACAGGTTTCTCTCTCGACACCTTACAGGGTTAGGGTTTCGAGAGTGCGATGAACTGGTTCCTACTTATTTAGATTAGGGTTTTGAGAAGAGAGAAGTGATATTACATTGAAATCTTAAGTTGCATGATTGAATTATAAGTTAAGAAGTTTGAATGAATTCAAACCATATTTGAATTTGAATTTCAAATTCAAACATTAAATAATCATCACATAATTCAAATTCAAGATAATTTCACAAACAATTATCATTAAGCAAGAACATGAGTTATACAACAATTAAATTAAGCTCATTGAGAGAAACTTGAGCTTTATTGATCAACACACACATAATACATTGTCTTTACAATATTCAAATTTGAATTATGGAATTACAACACATTACAAGAATTGTATAAATAGAAAAAGAAAAAGGAAAATTACAAGATATCTAAATGACCTAAACTACAGTGTGATCTTCCTGAATTCTTTGATCTTGATGATCTTGAGTTCATCCTGATCAGTACTTGATACCTGCACACATACACAATAAACAGATCATTCAGCCAAGTGGCAAAGCCACTTGGCAGGTTAACAAATAAATGAAATGTAGGGGATATGATCAAGCTGCCGAGCTAATCCTCTCACAGCCCAAGTTCCCAAGCACCAGGTCACACACACACACACACTAGCTGCTCACACAGCTAGTGTGCATGCACAACAGCAACACACACACAGGGAGAGTCACCAAGTAGTGACAGCACTGTCGCCGACCAAGAGAGCCATGAGGGGTTCATATATAACCTTTTCCACCGCGTAACTCCAGCAGTTCATCAGCAGCAATTCACCAGGGTAAGTTCACCAAGAACACAAGAACAGGAGAACAACCACTGCTGTTCAACCTGCTCAAATAGCCACATAACCAAGAGGCATCAAGCTCACCAGGAGGAGCAGGGCAAGTAAATCAACCACAAGAACAACACAGAAGCAATCCTCTACACCAACAAACCATCTAGGAGCTGGAGTGAGGTATAAACAAGATCAACCTGAGCAAAACCCTGTTTTGCTCATAAATAAGCATACACTTGCATCACAGAAGCAAAGTGGGTATGAAACCCTGTTTTCATCATCATCCGGCTACTAAGCCATTTGGTGTAAGCAACCGAAGATTAGCCGAAGGAATTCACCAAGGGAACATTGGTGTGTCAGAATGGTGACACTACCAGAGAAATCCAACATGGATTTAATCCCTAGCTAGCCATCCAAACTCACCTAGCACCACACAGCTAGTTACACCATCAGATTATAGACATCTAATTGTCTATTTTGTTTTCAACATCAAAAGCTATTGGTAATCCAGACATGGATCAACCAGATAGCATGACAGAGTCATAACAACAGCCACAGAGTGGGGAGCTACCCTTGGCAGCATCATAGTGCTGCCAGGGTCACCTCAACCCAAGCCAACACATAAAACCACCACATCATCATCCATTTGGATTCAGTAGAGGGCTAGGGTACCAACCAGTGGTTGTCATCCAACTAGCCCTAGCTAATTCAATTAAAATGATCATCACTGTGCCACAGTTCACATCATTCATCCAGTAAACAAGCACAAGTTACACAGATAAATGAATTACATAAGTCACCAGTAACTAGAACACTTGCAAATGAACCCAAGGATCACTGCCAGCATCAGCAGATGTTTGATCAAGCAAAACCTGCACCAGCACAAGGCATGGTGATACCTTGTCACCAGGATAAGCACCAGATAGGCAAAGGCAGGGAGTAAGTGTTATCACCAGAATTTGACCAAGTCGGAGGTGGGCCACGATCAAGATAAGCTTGAAGGTTATATATGGAGAGAATACGAAGATCGGCCTTATATGCAAAGTTGGGCTAGATTGCCCATTTATCTGTAATTTATTAGATTGTATCTTAAGTTAGGAGTTAGAGTTTTACCCGTGCACGGTTAGGTGCACGTCCGAATTAGAAAGTCCCATTTGGACTATAAATATGTATCTAGGGTTTATGGAATAAACAACAACTCACGTTCAACCCAAAACAAACCAATCTCGGCGCATCGCCAACTCCTTCGTCTCGAGGGTTTCTATCAGGTAAGCGACATGCTGCCTAGATCGCATCTTGCGATCTAGGCAGCACAAGCCCCACGTTGTTCATGCGTTGCTCGTACTGAAGCGTCTTTGATGGCGAGCAACGTAGTTATCATAGATGTGTTAGGGTTAGCATAGTTCTTCGTATAACATGCTTACGTAGTGCAACCCTTGCATGTCTAGCCGCCCTCACACCTATCTCAGGTGTGGGGGCGGCACCCCGCTTGATCTTTATTTAGTAGATCTGATCCGTTACGATTGCTCCTTGTTCTGCAAGGATTAGTTTAATATCTGCAATAGTTAGGCCTTATAAAGGGGGGGAGGATCCAGCGGCACGTAGGGTGGCATTCGCAAGTCCTAAACAGGATGTTCCGAGGATCAACTTCATGTTGGTTTTTAGGCCTTGTTTAGGATCGGCTTACGATCACCGTGCGTGGCCGCGAGGCCCAACCTGGAGTAGGATGATCCGATTATGCGGTGAAAACCCTAAATCGTCGTAGATCTAATTAGCTTTATCTTGATCAAGCAGGATCACCATATGTTCGTGCACCCCGTATTTATCATGGGTGGATCGGCTCTTTGAGCCGATCCACAGATAACCCGAGAGCCGATCGAGGCTCGTATTTAATGTTTACGTGTATGCCATGCAGAAACTAAGCGAGGCATCCCCATCACCTTCCCGACCAGGTATAGGTCAGGTGGCACGCCCTTGCACTTCGCATCGGACGTGTGACCGTAAGAGCATTGCGGGCCGTCGCTCGGAGGGGTCTCGGCCAGCCGCAGCTCTAGGCTCTTCCCGGCTCTACCGTGTTGACAGCCGCTGCCCGCCGCCGGTGGGTTTTGGCAGTCAACACATTCTCGCACGCCGGTGGGACCATCGTCTACATCAACCACATCGCCATCTACATCCGAGATGGCGGACGGCACGCCGCCACCTACGAGGAGCTGCCTGATGAGCTCAAGAAGAGGTATGACGAGATCAAAGTCACCCTCGAAGCCGACCTCATCGGCTCATATCACAGAACCCGTGCGTATGGCGTCAGGCGGAAGGGGTTCTCACCGGAAGGCACACTCGATGAAGTGGATCTATCTGTCCCGTCGAGGAACGTACTGTGGCCGTGCGCCAGGAGATTGGTGGCATGGTGGCTCACTCGTTGCGTCTCCATTCCGAGAGCCTGGTGAATACTTTGGAGCATGTCGCCGTTCGGATGGTCAAGGAGGTCATGAAGAATCAGCACTCTCTATTAGAGCCGCCTCTCAGGACCTACCGAGGAAAAGTGCCACTCCAGCCCCGTCTGCCGTTGTCGTGCACATCGGCGGCACCAGGAGTGCCTCATTCACCGTCGCGTACCGTTGACAGGATCAACGGTACTTACCCTGGGAGGTGCCAACCAGGACACTCGTTCAACATCAACATGATAGAACCGGGACACCCCTTGATGGAGATAAAGGCGAGGGCAACTGCTCTCGTGGCAAAGATAAGGAAGAGGCTGCTCCCTGCGATCGGCCCCGACACCGCCAAAACATCTTGGTGATGATCAAGGTAGAAGCCGATGCTAGTAATCGGCCCGTAGTATCCGCATCACCTGCTCTCCCGGTATGTGGCGTCGACCTCACAGGTGACGGGAAGCTAGGGTACGGGTTTACATCAGCTGATGAGCTAGAAGAAGTCGACATCGGTCCTGGGGATAAGCCTCGACCTACTTTTATCAGCAAGAAGTTAGATCCACAGCTCAGGGGACGGATGATAGCCCTGTTGAAGGAATACCCGGATTGCTTTGCATGGGATTACACGGAGATGCCTGGGTTGGACAGGAGCATCATTGAGCATCGGCTCCCCCTTAAGAAAGGGTTTCGGCCGTTTCAACAACGAGCACGTCAGATGAGGGCCGAAATCCTGGAAGAAGTCAAGAAGGAGATCGAGAAAATGTTGGCCGCTGGATTCATTAGGCCATGCAGGTATGCTGAGTGGATCTCCAAAGATCGTTCGGTGGAGAAGAAGGACGGCCGATGGCGCGTGGCCATCGATTTCCGAGATCTTAACAGAGCCACCCCAAAGGACGAATACCCAATGCCCGTGGCAGAAACATTGATAAACGCCGCTGCTGGCCACAAGGTGTTGAGCTTCATGGATGGCAACGCCGGTTATAATCAGATTTTTATGGCTCCGGAAGATATACACAAGACCGCATTGTGCCTACCAGGGGCAGTAGGCTTGTTCGAGTACGTGGTCATGACCTTTGGGCTGAAGAATGCTGGTGCAACGTACCAACGAGCCATGAATTATATATTTCATGATCTGATCGGCAAGTTGGTGGAGATTTATATCGACGACGTGGTGGTCAAATCGGTCTCCATGGAGGGGGATCAACTTTAATTGGATCCCAAGATCCCAGAATACCGACGCCAATAATCTCACGCAAATGGCGTCAGGCTACATAGATACAGCTGACGGATCGGAAGTTCAGATACAATTCCTGGAACAGGATGATTGGAGAGCCGAGATCTTCGATTATCTGAAAGATTCGGCTCGGGGGGCACCTAAACGGGTAAGATACAGAGCCATGAAGTATGTCCTTATAGGAGACGACATGTTTTACAGGACATTGGAAGGGTTGCTACTCAAGTGCCTAGGACCGACTGAATCTAATCGGCTCTTACATGAGGTGCATGAAGGCGCCCGTGGAACGCATCGATCGGCTCATAAGATGAAGTGGTTGATCAAAGCGATCGTGGTTTTATTGGCCCACTATGCTTGAAGATTGCTTCAATTATTACAAGGGGTGCCAAGCGTGTCGATGTTTGGAAAGATTCAGATGGTGCCAAAGATTTGCCGATGAACCCCATCATCAAGCCTTGGCCGTTTCCGGTGGGGCATGGATATGATCGGCAAAATCCATCCCATGCCAGGTAAAAAACATGAATGGATTTTGGTTATCACAGATTACTTCACTAAGTGGGTGGAAGCCGTCCCTATGAAAAAGGTGAAATCAGAAGATGTGATCAAGTTTGTGAAAGAACACGTCATTCATAGGTTTGGGATTCCCCAAACTATCACGACCGATGGAGGTTCGGTCTTTACTTCTAAAGAATTCAGAAAGTTCTGTGATGACTTAGGGATTAAACTGATCCGATCATCCCCGTACTATGCTCAAGCTAACGGGCAGGCCGAGGCGTCCAATCAGAGTCTGATCAAGCTGATCAAGAGAAAAATTGACGAGAACCCTCGGGATTGGCATGAGAAGTTATCAGAAGCATTATGGGCCTACCGCATGTCGTGCCATGGAGCTATAAAGACTTCGCCGTACCAGCTTGTCTATGGACAGAAGCCGTATTGCCTTGGGAAATTACGGTGGATCAAGACATGTCACGTTTCGTAATGATCTCGACAGTGAAGAATATGCAGCTTTGATGAGCGACACTATTGAGGACGCAATGTAACTCGTGCTTTGGTCGTTGGAGAAGATTAAGGAGAACAAAGCCAGGGTGGCTCGTGCTTACAACAAAAAGGTTAGGCCAAAGGAGTTCCAAGTTGGTGATCTTGTGTGGGAAGTCGTGTTACCATTGGGAACCAGGGATAAGGCATATGGCAAATGGTCTCCTAATTGGCACGGTCCGTACAAAGTTGTCCAGGCCTTGAAGGGTAATGCATACATGCCGGAGGAGTTGAGCGGCGAAAAGTTCCCTGTATCGTTAATGGTCAACACCTCAAGAAGTATTTCCCAAGCATGTGGGATGATGGACAAGAAGATGTGGGGGCCGATTTCAGAATTGGCCAAGAAAATTAATAAAAAAAAATCACAGCCGATGCACGTACATCGACTTGAGAAAACGTGTGGAGATTAACAAGATGCAAGTACAGCCGACGCACGGGCATCGACTTCGTAAAACAAAGCCGATACGCTGATATTGACTTTAGCGGAATAAGTTTATACAACAGCTTCCCGACCACGACGTGAGATCTCCTAATGATTGCTGAGGGATTCAGTCTAATGGTTTGGGCGCGACTTAGGCCTGTTTATACAACAACTTGGCCTCAGACAGCAATATGAGCCGATGTTCTGCTATCGGCTCCCTGTACGACAACTCCATTCGACAATCGGCAAGGGAGTGGAATTAATTAAGGGATTTTCTTCATTGATAAGGGGATTTCTTACAAAGAAAGAGCCGATTTCTCAGGAAGGAAGAACAAAAGAAGGGTCTATTGACCAATCTACTACTGCTAGGCCTACACTAGTAGATCCTAATCTACGGGCCATCGCTTCCTTCGTCGTCATCCTCGGAACTCTCATCGGCACTGCTGCCGATGGGTTCCTCGTCGCTGCTCCCATAGCCTTCTACGGGAGCTTCATCTCCGTCTTCATCGTCGCTGCTGTCGTCGTCCCACCACATGCGGAGACGTTTTGCTGGCGGGTAGCCCTCGAGGGAGTCGTCGTCGTCGTCGTTTTCCTCTTCCTCTTCTTCAGAGGGGGGGCAGCCGTCCCAGGGGAACTGGTCGTCCTCACTTTCCGACTCCAGTTCCCCGACGGCAAGGAACTGAAGATCTTCGTCCCCGCTGGTCAGGGACTGGTCGTCTTCGGACCAGATGGAAGAGGCGTGGTCCTCCAGGTCCCATGCTTCTGGGGCGCGGATGTCCGGCGGCGTCTCGCGGGAGGAGGAGGACCCGTAGGAAAGCTCGGAGGAGGAGTCGTGGAAGGCCGACGAGGAAGAGGAAGAAGAGGAGGACATGGCTGTGGGAGATTGGGGGTTTTTTGGTGCCGATGGCCAGAACAGAGCAGGATGACGAAGTGGCGAACTGCTCAGAGCGGTTAAATAAAAGGGGGCTATGGTGAAAAAATTCAATGCCACAGCAGTTTTCGAGGAGGCAGTGCCCAAAGACAACGGTCAAATCACGTGGAACAGACGAGAAGACAGGGCATCATGACGAAAAATGCTGCAATGGTTCTCGCTTCGCCACGACATGACCCGACGAAAAAGCATAATGATTTTGGAAATGTCATTTCCAAAACCAGGGGGGCATGTGTTATCACCAGAATTTGACCAAGTCGGAGGTGGGCCACGATCAAGATAAGCTTGAAGGTTATATATGGAGAGAATACGAAGATCGGCCTTATATGCAAAGTTGGGCTAGATTGCCCATTTATCTGTAATTTATTAGATCGTATCTTAAGTTAGGAGTTAGAGTTTTACCCGTGCACGGTTAGGTGCACGTCCGAATTAGAAAGTCCGCTGGACTATAAATATGTATCTAGGGTTTATGGAATAAACAACAACTCACGTTCAACCCAAAACAAACCAATCTCGGCGCATCGCCAACTCCTTCGTCTCGAGGGTTTCTATCGTAAGCGACATGTCGCCTAGATCGCATCTTGCGATCTAGGCAAAGACAAGCCCCACGTTGTTCATGCGTTGCTCGTACTGAAGCGTCTTTGATGGCGAGCAACGTAGTTATCATAGATGTGTTAGGGTTAGCATAGTTCTTCGTATAACATGCTTACGTAGTGCAACCCTTGCATGTCTAGCCGCCCTCACACCTATCTCAGGTGTGGGGGCGGCACCCCGCTTGATCTTTATTTAGTAGATCTGATCCGTTACGATTGCTCCTTGTTCTGCAAGGATTAGTTTAATATCTGCAATAGTTAGGCCTTACAAAGGGGGGGGGGAGGATCCAGCGGCACGTAGGGTGGCGTTCGCAAGTCCTAAACAGGATGTTCCGAGGATCAACTTCATGTTGGTTTTTAGGCCTTGTTTAGGATCGGCTTACGATCACCGTGCGTGGCCGCGAGGCCCAACCTGGAGTAGGATGATCCGATTATGCGGTGAAAACCCTAAATCGTCGTAGATCTAATTAGCTTTATCTTGATCAAGCAGGATCACCATATGTTCGTGCACCCCGTACGAATCATGGGTGGATCGGCTCTTTGAGCCGATCCACAGGATAACCTGAGAGCCGATCGAGGCTCGTATTTAATGTTTACGTGTATGCCATTCAGGAAACTAAGCGAGGCATCCCCATCACCTTCCTGACCAGGTATAGGTCAGGTGGCACGCCCTTGCACTTCGCATCGGACGTGTGACCAGAAGAGCATTGCGGGCCGTCGCTCGGAGGGGTCTCAGCCAGCCGCAGCTCTAGGCTCTTCCCGGCTCTACCGTGTTGACAGTCGCTGCCCGCCGGTGGGTTTTGGCAGTCAACAGTAAGCAAGCAATCAACAATAATATGATGCTCATTTGATCACCAGAGCTTGCTAAAGCAAGCTAAAGCCTGCTAGAATCAATTCTAGCATCATCACAAGGCCCAGACAATTAAATTAACCATATAATTGAACAATTGCATCACAAATAAATGAATAAAGCATTATAATTGTATCCAGAAGCACTCCATCAAGGGATGGAGTTGTTAATGCAACAGTTAGGCTCAATTGAGCATGTCCATGAATTAGAGCACAGATAATAGCACATCAGGAGCACTGGCACTTGCCAAAGGCAAGGATCATCACAGAATGATCAAGCCAAGGGCAATCAATGGCATATACAGGAGAGGAATGGTATACAGAGAATCAGCAGGAGCCACTAAATTACACAAAGCACCACAGCATGCTCATGAGCAATAGTTCATGAGTTGCAACAGCAAGTAATTGAGAAAGAACAAAGACAAAGACAAACAAACTAGAACCATGGCAGATGCACAAAGAGCCTAGCACAAAGACATGGGCCGGCAAAGCGCAAGGCCATAGAAGAGTAGCAAAGAAGCAGACATCGGCACAAGAAGCATCTCCACATGGAGAAGCAGTGCCAAGGCTGCTAGACGAAGGGAAGGAGAAGCAGTAGAACAAGTAGCAGAGAAGGACGGAGGAGATGAGAACTTACTGGTGAAGCGGAGAGGAGCTCGACCATGGCGGCACGGCGGCACACGCCGGGCGAACGGCGGCGCCAGGCCAAGCCTAGCCAGGCACACCTCGCCGCAACGCCAGCACCACCACGGCAAGGCACACGGCCACGGCACCAGGAGCGTCGGCGGCGACGAAATCGCCGCGGCACACCTTGGCAGGCGAGCAGAGGCGATGGGGACGAGTCGAGGAAGCGGCGAAACACAGAGCGGCGCGGTGGATCTGAAGCGTCGTCGAACGGCGGATCAGATGCGCCACATCTCGCCGGCGGCGATGGCCGGAGTCGGCCGTAACACCCGGCGGCGAAGGCGCGACGTGCGCGTCGCCAGAGCTCAAGGATTAGGGTTAGGACACGCGCGAGAGAGAAGGAGAGACTGAACGGGTTGGGCCGGACCAGGTGGGTCGGTCAAACCTGACCCTTTGGGCCACCTGACAGGTGGGGCCCAAGGGCATTTAGGTCATTTCACAATTCATATAAATACAGAAACTTTGAAATTAATTAAGAAATGCTTAGAAGCTCAGAAAAATAAATTAAAAATATGAAAATGGATCAGCATAAAATTCTCTATTTAAATAAAATACCAAACATAATTTTTGAAGACAATTAAGAATAAATCTTATTTTGATGATTTAAATAATAATTTAAATCACTCATACTATTTTCAATAATGAAAATAAGTCCATTAATACAAATGGACTATCAAAAACACCTTGACAATATCTCAAGGTTGTATTTACCCTAAATTAAGTATCTCTAAGATGTTCGTAGTATTTAACCTCTCATAAAATAACAACGACATCGGAAGGGGGGGAAAACAAACCCTAAAAATGGAATCATGCATAATTGCTTCTTTAACCATTGCCCTTATCGGACAATGATGCTATTTTTTCAGAAACAGAGGACAAGGGTCAGTCCACACCTTCCAACTGCAAAACTTTGTAGTGTTCAGGCAAGTTCATCACTTGCTCATGTCATTTGAGTACTTTTATCAAATTACTTGCAAAGTACTATGATTATCACTATTGCATAAAAACCAAAACCACTATTTTCATAACTATGAATATGACTATGTGGTGGGCAATGGAACCATGGATTGTGTTGATATGGTGGAGGTTCCATTGCAAGGGTTTATATCCATCTAGGATTTAACAACAAATGTCGCCAGTGATTCTTGTGCCGTAATAACCGTGTTAACCATAAGATCTGAAATGGGACGGACTAGTCAATCGTATTTCCACCTCTTGTACATCAACGGATGCGCTTACCGTAGCAGTTGTATTTTGCGGAGCAACTTGTGGGTGGGGAACCCATTCTAAGTCCCCACGGTTATGCTGTGCATACCGTAGCGGTTGCGGCTTGCGGAACAACTTGAGGGTGGGGATCCCACTCTAATTCCCCACGGTAATGTGGTCTATGATGGGTTGCAGCTACCGGCGAAGGAGTTTGGTTCGATCCTGCATCGTTGTCGTGGTCGGGGTCCGTCCTTAAATGGTGTAAGTGGACCGACGAGGACCCAGGGTCGGGGTTTGCAACAAAGGGTGGGTGTGCGAGGTAGCGGAGGAATATGATTGGCTATGACCTTATACCAGGCCTCACACCGAAGGAAGTGTGGACGGGAAAGCTGCCCGGTTGGCACCAAGGTTAAGATCTCTTATGGGTAAAGCAACACACCTCTGCAGAGTGTAAAGAACTGTGACCTGTCACTCCCTGTTCCGGGATGAGGAACTGCGAACGCGGCCGGAAAGGAGCTCCATGAAGTTCTAGTAAACCGGTGAAGGCTGACGGACATAGCTCTTTGGAATAAAAGCAATCTCTTGAAGAAATGTTTATCAAAACTTGCATTGGTATTAGACTTTCTGGTCTAATATCGTAGCTAGTGCATTAAACACCTCTTATCTATAATGAACTTGTTGAGTACGCCCGTACTCATACCACTCTTAAATCCCATGCTTAGATTGTCTGAATCGTCTGGAGGAGGACTACGACAACAATGAAGGGGCCGAGATCATCGGCTATGAAGAACCAGACCTCTCTGGAGGTATAGAAGGCGTAGACTACCTCATCGTCTACGGATCCGGGGAGGCTTCCGGAGGAGATCAAGCCTAGAGACAGCCAGTAGTAGTAGTAACCGAGCAGCCCAAACTCTTAGTATTTAGCTGCTCGAGGAAATAAATGTATAACTTAATGAGACTCTTATATTGTAAGCTAAGTTGGGTTCGCCTCGAACCCAGGAGTATTCCTCTTAGGACCCAAGAGGAGCTCCGAGACAACATGTGTATGATATTTGTAATAATAAATGAATGAGTTATGGACCTGCTATGTTCTGTTGTACTACTCTGAGGGATGTAATATTTGCGGAATGGTACTTCGTGAATGTTATATCAACGACTGGCATACTACAACATGCAGTGGTATGCAGGGTCACCACACATCCATACCGGGACAACATAGACAACAGATAATGGACTCCTCTTATATGCATAAGCATGTAGCAACAATTAATTTTCTCATATGAGATTGAGGATATTTGTCCAAAACTGAAACTTCCACCATGGATCATGGCTTTAGTTAGCGGCCCAATGTTCTTCTCTAACATTATGCAATGCTCTAACCATTTTAGTGGTAAATCTCCCTTACTTCAGACAAGACGAACATGCATAGCAACTCACATGATATTCAACAAAAAGTAGTTGATGGCGTCCCCAGGAACATGGTTATCGCACAACAAGCAACTTAATAAGAGATAAAGTGCATAAATACATATTCAATACCATAATAGTTTTTAGGCTATTTGTCCCATGAGCTATATATTGTAAAGGTAGAGGATAGAAATTTTAAAGGTAGCACTCAAGCAATTTACTTTGGAATGGCGGAGAAATACCATGTAGTAGGTAGGTATGGTGGACACAAATGGCATAGTGGTTGGCTCAAGTATTTTGGATGCATGAGAAGTATTCCCTCTCGATACAAGGTTTAGGCTAGCAAGGCTTATTTGAAACAAACACAAGGATGAAGCGGTGCAGCAAAACTCCAATAAAAGACATATTGTAAACATTATAAGACTCTACACCGTCTTCCTTGTTGTTCAAACTCAATACTAGAAATTATCTAGACTTTTAGAGAGACCAAATATGCAAACCAAATTTTAGCATGCTCTATGTATTTCTTCATTAATGGGTGCAAAGTATATGATGCAAGAGCTTAAACATGAGCACAACAATTGCCAAGTATCACATTATCCAAGACATTTTAGCAATTACTACATGTATCATTTTCCAATTCCAACCATATAACAATTTAACGAAGAAGAAACTTCGCCATGAATACTATGAGTAAAGCCTAAGGACATATTTGTCCATATGCAACAGCGGAGCGTGTCTCTCTCCCACACAATGAATGCTAGGATCCATTTTATTCAAACAAAACAAAAACAAAAACAAACCGACGCTCCAAGCAAAGCACATAAGATGTGACGGAATAAAAATATAGTTTCAGGGGAGGAACCTGATAATGTTGTCGATGAACAAGGGGATGCCTTGGGCATCCCCAAGCTTAGACGCTTGAGTCTTCTTGATATATGCAGGGGTGAACCACCGGGGCATCCCCAAGCTTAGAGCTTTCACTCTCCTTGATCATGTTGTATCATCTCCCTCTCTTGATCCTTGAAAACTTCCTCCACACCAAACTCAAAACAACTCATTAGAGAGTTAGTGCACAATAAAAATATACATGTTCAGAGGTGACATAATCATTCTTAACACTTCTGGACATTGCACAAAGCTACTGAAAGTCAATGGAATCGAAAAATCCATCGAACATATCAAAACAGGGAATGCGAAATAAAAGGCAGAATCTGTCAAAACAGAACAGTTCGTAAAGACGAATTTTATTGAGGCACCAGACTTGCTCAAATGAAAATGCTCAAATTGAATGAAAGTTGCGTACATATATGTGGATCACTCACGTAAATTGGCATAATTTTCTGAGTTACCTACAGAGAATTTGGCCCAGATTCATGACAGAAAAGAAATCTGTTTCCGTGCAGTAATCCAAATCTAGTATGAACCTTACTATCAACGACTTTACTTGGCACAACAATGCACAAAACTAAGATAAGGAGAGGTTGCTACAGCAGTAAACAACTTCTAAGACTCAAATATAAAACAAAAGTGCAGTAGTAAAATCATGGGTTGTCCCCCATAAGCGCTTTCTTTATAGCCATTAAGATGGGCTCAGTAAATTTAATGATGCAGTCGCATAAGGATGAGAGTTGAAGCAAAGAGAGCATCAAAAAGCAAGTATGAAACAAATTTAAGCCTAACCCACTTCCTATGAAAAGGAATCTTGTAAATAAACAAGTCAATGAAGAACAAAGTGAATAGCATAGGAAGACAAAACAAGTGTACATTCAAAAACTTCAGCATATAGAGAGGTGTTTTAGTAACATGAAAATTTCTACAACCATATTTTCCTCTCTCATAATAATTTCCAGTAGCATCATGAACAAACTCAACAATATAACTATCACATAAAGCATTCTTATCATGAGTCTCATGCATAAAATAATTACTACTCCCAACATAAGCATAGTCATTCTTGTTAATTGTAGTGGGAGCAAATTCAACAAAGTAGCTATCATTATTATTCTCATCACCGTAATCATGAAATATAGGAGGCATAATATAATCATAATAAACTTTATCCTCAATAGTAGGTGGCACCAAAATACCACAATCATCATAAATGGGAGGCAAAGTGTCATCAAAGTAAATTTTCTCCTCCATTTTTGGGGGACTAAACATATCATGCTCATCAAAACCAGCTTCCCCAAGCTTAAATTCTTCCATAGCATTAGCAATAATAGTGTTCAAAGCATTCATACTAATAACATTGCCATTAGCACGCATATAAAGTTCCATAGGTTTTTTAATTTTCTCTTCAAACACCTCATGTCCTAACTCAAGATAAATACTATAAAGATCTCTAATATTTTTGTTGTTTTCCATTAAGCCTAACTAGTGAAATAAAAGCATGCATGGAATTAAGTAAAGTAAAACAAGTAACTAATTTTTTTTGTATTTTTGATATAGGGTGCAAAATAGTAAATAAAGTAAAGCTAGCAACTAATTTTTTTGTGTTTTGATATAATGCAGCAAACAAAGTAGTAAATAAAATAAAAGCAAGACAAAAACAAAGTAAAGAGATTGCGATGTGGAGACTCCCCTTGCAGCGTGTCTTGATCTCCCCGGCAACGGCGCCAGAAATTTACTTGCTGGCGTGTAGTTGACGTGGGAGTTAGAAATCTTGTTCCTTCACGTCCCCGGCAACGGCGCCAGAAATTTAGCTTGACAAGCGTACAGCACGCGACCGTTGGGAACCCCAAGTGGAAGGTGTGATGCGTACAGCAGTAAGTTTCCCTCAGTTAGAAACCAAGGTTTATCGAACCAGTAGGAGTCTAGAAGCACATTGAAGGTTGATGGCGGCGAGATGTAGTGCGGCGCAACACCAGGGATTCCGGCGCCAACGTGGAACCTGCACAACACAAATCAAGTACTTTGCCCCAACGAAACAGTGAGGTTGTCAATCTCACCGGCTTGCTGTAACAAAGGATTAGATGTATAGTGTGAAAGATGATTGTTTGCAGAGAACAGTAGAACAAGTATTGCAGTAGATTGTATTTCAGATGTAAAGAATTGGACCGGGGTCCACAGTTCACTAGTGGTGTCTCTCCCACAAGATAAATAGCATGTTGGGTGAACAAATTACAGTTGGGCAATTGACAAATAGAGAGGGCATGACCATGCACATACATATTATGATGAGTATAGTGAGATTTAATTGGGCATTACGACAAAGTACATAGAACGCTATCCAGCATGCATCTATGCCTAAAAAGTCCACCTTCAGGTTATCATCCGAACCCCTTCCAAACATTAAGTTGCTAACAACAGACAATTGCATTAAGTATTGCGCGTAATGTAATCAATAACTACATCCTCGGACATAGCATCAATGTTTTATCCCTAGTGGCAACAGCACATCCATAACCTTAGGGGTTCTTGTCACTCCCCCAGATTCACGGAGACATGAACCCACTATCGAGCATAAATACTCCCTCTTGGAGTTACAAGCATCAACTTGGCCAGAGCATCTACTAGTAACGGAGAGCATGCAAGATCATAAACAACACATAGATATAAATTGATAATCAACATAACATGGTATTCTCTATTCATCGGATCCCAACAAACACAACATATAGCATTACAGATAGATGATCTTGATCATGTTCTAAGCTCACAAGATCCGACAATGAAGCATAATGAGGAGAAGACAACCATCTAGCTACTGCTATGGACCCATAGTCTAGGGGTGAACTACTCACTCATCACTCCGGAGGCGACCATGGCGGTGTAGAGTCCTCCGGGAGATGAATCCCCTCTCCGGCAGGGTGCCGGAGGCGATCTCCTGAATCCCCCGAGATGGGATTGGCGGCGGCGGCGTCTCTGGAAGGTTTTCCGTATCGTGGCTCTCGGTACTGGGGGTTTCGCGACGAAGGCTATTTGTAGGCGGAAGGGCAGGTCAAGGGGCGTCACGAGGGGCCCAGAGGAGGTCGGCGCGGCCAAGACCCTGGGCCGCGCCGCCCTACCTCTGGCCGCCTCGTGGCCCCACTTCGTTGACTCTTCGGTCTTCGGAAGCTTCGTGTGAAAATAGGCCCCCTGGCGTTGATTTCGTCCAATTCCAAGAATATTTCCTTACTAGGATTTCTGAAACCAAAAACAGCAGAAACAAAGAATCGGCTCTTCGGCATCTCGTTAATAGGTTAGTTCCAGAAAATGCATAAATATGATGTAAAGTATGCATAAAACATGTAGATATCATCAATAATGTGGCATGGAACATAAGAAATTATCGATACGTCGGAGACGTATCAGGAACCACTGGATGCAGATGATTGGCTCCAAACTATGGAGAACAATCTAGAAGTAGCTGGAGTTGAAGAGAATGAGAAAGTGATGTTTGCCACGCACTACTTAGCAGGACCAGCAAGAGCTTGGTGGACAAGCACCCGTGCCATGAACGCGGGACAGTTTATGACTTGGACAGACTTCAAGCTCAAATTCAGCAAGTACCATGTGCCCCCGGGTCTGATAAAGAAGATGAGAGATGAATTCCGTGAACTGGAGCAAGGCCGGATGTCCGTGGTGGAATACCGCGACAAGTTCCTAACTTTGTCAAGGTACGCCCCGGATGAGACTGATACTACTGAGAAGAGGAAGGAAAGGTTTCTGAACGGCCTGCATGATGAGATGCAGACTGTGTTGATCAACATCCCCTTCGCCGACCTCGAAGCCCTTGTTGACTCCGCCATCCAAATGTAAGGCAAGCTGCATCAAGCCAGCGAGAACCGCAAGCGTCGCATGATGAACCAGAGTGGGCCCAGCAATGCCCCAAGGTATCGCCCCAGCTCAAGCGGAGGCTTCGCCTCCAGGAACAACAAGCCCAATGCACAGATGTCACGTCCGGGTTATCAGAACCGGAGTGGAGGAAACCCCAGGACAGGATGCCACTACAACAACAATAGAAACTACAACAACAACAACAACAACAACTTCAACCGTGCTCCGCCGAGAGACCCCAACAACAACAACAACAACAACAACAACAACACCAACACTGCTCCAAGGACTGGGAGCAACGCCATCCCCGTTGCGACCAAGGACAAGGCCACCATCACTTGTTATGAGTGTGGTGTAGTGGGACATTACTCCAATGAGTGTCCCAAGAGGCTCGCCAAGCTCGCAGGCAACACCGCAGCACCAGCTCAGCAGCAACGCCGTGTCTCCACCGGCAAGAAGTTCGCCCCCAACAACCCGAACAACCATGGAGGTCGCCTCTTCCACATGAACACCGAGGAAGCCCAGGAAGCACCTGACGTGGCGCTGGTTATGTTCTCTGTTAACTCAATACCAGCAAGAGTGTTGTTTGATTCTGGAGCATCGCATTCGTTTGTTACAGAAGACTTTGTGTGCACTAGTAAGATTCAACCAATCAGCTTGAAACATGTCATGATAGTTCAAATAACTGGATCAACAACTCAAGCTAGAAAATTTTGCAAAGATGTACCCATCAGGATTCATGAAATAGATTTTTATGCAAACTTGATTGTTCTGGGAACAAAAGGATTGGAAGTAGTGCTGGGTATGGATTGGATGGCGAAACATCATGGATTGATGGACTGCTCCAAGAAGGCCATCACCATGACTAGTAGCACCGGAATAATAATAGAACATGTGTCTGAAAAACTACCCAGAAAATTTACATGCAACCAAAGTGTAGCCAAGCCAACTCTGGATCAAATCAGGGTCGTCTGTCGATACCCTGATGTGTTTCCAGATGATCTACCCGGTATGCCCCCGGATCGGGATATCGAGTTCATCATCGAGTTAATCCCTGGAACGTGACCTATAGCCCAGAGAGCCTATAGCATGAACCCCGCAGAGCTAGTGGAACTGAAGAAGCAACTGGATGATATGCTGTACAAAGGTCTGATTCGACCAAGTGCGTCACCTTGGAGATCACCAGTTTTGTTTGTGGATAAAAAGGACGGTGCCACTCGTTTGGTTACGGATTATCGTAAGCTTAACGATGTCACCATCAAGAACAAATACCCCTTACCAAAGATAGAAGACCTGTTTGATCAGCTGACCGGTGCCCAAGTATTCTCGAAGATTGATCTGAGGACAGGTTACCATCAACTGAAGATCCGTGCAACAGATATTCCCAAGACTGACTTTACCACCAGATATGGACTGTATGAGTACAATGTCATGTCCTTTGGACTGACCAATGCCCCCGCTTACTTCATGAATCTCATGAATAAGATCTTTATGGAATTCCTGGATAAGTTTGTCGTTGTCTTCATCGACGACATTCTTATCTACTCCAAATCAGAAGAAGAACATGAGCAACATTTGGAAGTGGTCCTAGAAACCCTGAGGCAGCACCAGTTGTACGCCAAGTTTAGCAAATGCGAGTTTTGGTTGAAAGAAGTAGGATTCCTGGGACACATCTTGTCTGCAGGAGGAATTGCAGTAGATCCCGCTAAAATCAAAACCGTTGAGGAATGGAAAGCCCCAACCACCCAGACGGAAGTCCGGGCATTTCTGGGATTAGCGGGATATTACCGCAGATTCGTTGAAGGATTTTCCAGCATCGCAAGACCAATGACTCAACTGCTGAAGAAGGACAAGAAGTTTGACTGGAATGACAAATGTGAAGAAAGCTTTCAGCAGCTCAAGCTCAGATTAACCACAGCCCCAATACTGATCATGCCCGATGTCACCAAACCTTTCGATTTCTATTGTGATGCATCCAAGATTGGTCTTGGATGTGTATTGATGCAAGGAGGCAAGGTGATGTCATACCTATCAAGGCAACTAAAGCAACATGAACAGAACTATCCAACTCATGACTTGGAGTTAGCAGCCGTAGTCTTAGCCCTGAAGGTTTGGCGTCATTACCTCATGGGTAATCGATGCGAGATATACTCAGATCAC
The DNA here is from genome assembly GCF_019359855.2 of Lolium perenne. Lineage (NCBI taxonomy): Eukaryota > Viridiplantae > Streptophyta > Magnoliopsida > Poales > Poaceae > Lolium > Lolium perenne. The sequence goes on along the minus strand of NC_067249.2, from coordinate 122,925,086 downwards.
AAGAGCTTGAAGTACATTTTCACCCAGAAGGAGCTGAACATGAGACAGCGCAGATGGATAGAATTAATCAAAGATTACGACATGGAAATTCTCTACCACCCCGGCAAGGCCAATGTGGTAGCGGATGCCTTGAGCAGACTGCCGTGTCAGTTGAACTCCATGATCGCAATAGAGCAACCCAGCCTGTATCTAGAGTTTGAACAGTTCAGACTAGAGCTAGTGAGCGAAGGATTCCTGGCCAGCATTGAGCTCCAACCCACCTTGATGAGCCAGATAAAAGAAGCCCAGAAGGGAAAAGCCAGCATTGACGGAATCAAGAGTCAGATAGCTGCAGGAAAGGCACCGAGATTCACCATAGATGAAGAAGGAGTTCTTTGGTACAACGGACGCCTGTGTGTACCGTCAGATTCAGAGTTGAAGCAAGTCATTCTGAAGGAAGATCACGATACACTGTATTCCATTCACCCCGGAGGAACCAAGATGTACCAAGACCTGAAGGAACAATTCTGGTGGCACAGAATGAAGCGAGAGATAGGAAGCTACATCGCCAAGTGTGATATCTGTCAACGAGTCAAGGCAGAACATCAACGCCCCGCAGGACTGTTGCAACCCTTACAAATTCCTGAGTGGAAATGGGATTCTGTCGGTATGGACTTTATCACAGGATTGCCCAAATCTAGCAGAGGAAATGACTCCATTTGGGTAGTCGTCGATAGGTTGACCGAGGTTGCACATTTCATCCCCGTCAAGACCACATCCCAAGGCCCAAAGCTAGCAGAGTTATACATCTCCAGAATAGTTAGCCTGCACGGAACCCCGAAGTCAATTGTGTCAGATAGAGGATCTCAATTCACCTCAAGATTCTGGCAGAAAGTGCATGAAGGACTAGGAACCCGTCTGAATTTCAGCACAGCTTATCACCCGCAGACTGACGGACAGACCGAGAGAGTCAACCAGATACTGGAAGATATGTTGAGAGCCTGTGTGCTAGAGTACGGATTCAAATGGGAAGACTGCCTACCATACGCAGAATTCTCATACAACAACAGTTATCAAGCCAACTTACAGATGGCCCCCTTTGAAGCCCTGTACGGAAGGAAATGCCGTACCCCTCTGAACTGGTCGGAAGTCGGAGATAGTCAAGTTTTCGGCCCCGATATTCTCCGAGAAGCCGAAGAGAAGGTGCACAAGATCCGCGAATACCTCAAGACCGCTCAGTCAAGACAGAAGAGCTACGCCGACAAGAGACGCCGAGAGATGACATTCGAGATCGGAGATTTTGTGTATCTCAAAGTCTCACCCCTCAAAGGAATGCAGAGATTCCAACTCAGAGGAAAGCTCGCCCCTAGATATGTCGGACCATTCAAAGTTCTGAGTCGCCGAGGAGAAGTTTCATACCAGCTTGAACTACCGGAAGAAATGTCCGCGGTGCACAATGTGTTTCACATCTCACTACTTCGGAAGTGCCTAGAAGTGCCGGAGAAGACCGAAGTGTTCAAGAACATCGACCACAGAGCCATTGATATCAACAAGGATCTAACATACCACGAAGTGCCTATTCGCATCCTTGAAGAAGCTTTCAGGACCACCCGCACCAGGAGTATCAAGTTCCTGAAGATTCAATGGAGCAATCACACCGAAGAAGAAGCCACTTGGGAACGCGAGGAAGATATGAAGAAGGAATACCCAGATCTCTTTAGTACCTAGTTTTCTTTAGATCTCGGGACGAGATCTTTTGTAAGGGGGAAGGGTTTGTAACATCCCAAGTTTTCAATAAAAGAAACAAGAGAGAGTTTCCAAGAATCCAAAAATTTGAGCCAACAAAAACTTTTTCTCATCATATAGGACTATGCATATAGCTCACCTTATTAATTATTTAAGTGTGCCTTTGCCATGATGCTTGCTTATGTGTTTACAACTACTCTAAAACCCTAACTATGATCACTTGATCATCCCAAGTCAAAGAAAAAGAAAATAGAAAAGAAATTATAAAAACCAATCTCACACACACATATGGCTTATGCCATTTTTACAAATCTTTAATCTAGACCATTTTGGTTTGCACCATTGGTTGTAAATGGATACTAAACACTTATTAACACTTTTGGAAACAATCAAACTCAATTCAAATCAAATTTGAATCAAATTTGAGCTCACATGTGATTATGGTCATATGTGACAATTTCAGCATGATACCCACTTTGAGCCCCTGGTTTTTGAAATTTCCTTTCTACACTTGGCCAACTCTTTGCACCTCTTCCAAGACAACATCAAGGAGAACAACTTTGCTCAAAACCACAACCCCAAACTCTGTCTCAATTTCAAATTAGAAGCAAGCCAAGTGGAGACTTTGAATCAGATTTAAGATCATATGCAAAATGAGCTTTTGCATTTCAATTCCATTTTGATCACCACCACCACCAATATACTCCAATTAATATATGTTTACAACCCACCAAAAAGATTTGCAAAATTCAAAAATATTTTTCTTGCGGGCAATTCATCAAACAGCTTGCAGGCAGGGAATCAATTGTTGGCCATACTGAAATTTGAAGAAGACCTGGTCCAACCCTGGCCCTCTACTGCACTTCTGGAGACCCTCTCTACCCTGCAGCATCAGTGCCACCACTTGCATTCACCACTGCTTCACAAATTTGACCAAAGCTTGCCATGCCGTTGCATGGCATGTCCATCTCATGCCATCACCATCTCTGGTCATCTCTGGCCTGCACCACCATGTCCCTTCTCTTCCCCTCACTCACCTGAGCATGCCAGACCAAGCCACGACCAAATCTTGCACCGCAATGGGCAGAACACCACGCACCCAGTGGCGCCCAGACACGCCCATGCCTCGCCAGAGCGCGCATGGCGCCAACTCTGGACGCGCCAGAGCGTGACGAACCCCGCGCCCTCGTATCACCTCAGCTCTCCCTCTCAGCGCCAGTCGACGCACGATGACACCCTGAAGCGCCTGGACACGGCCACTTGCGCGCGGGAACGCCGCAGTCGACGACCACGACGCCGATCACCCGCCGCGGTACTGAGCACTCCCATCAAGCGCACCATCTCTACAGAGCCCCTTCTGCGCCACGATCAAGCGCGTCATCTTTGCCAGTACAGTAGTAACCAGACGCGCCCACTCCTTGCCCCTTCGCAGCCCTGGACCAACGACGCCGGCAACCCTAGCTCCGCTCCACGGCCACCTCCCTCTCCTATAAAAGGAGGACTCCTCCTCCCGAATTGAGCACGCCAATCTCTTCCTCTCATCTCACAGCCTCTCCTCGACCTCTCAATTCGTTCGATTAGCCACCACACAGCTCCAATCACAAGATCATCGCCGCCGCCAGTACACGGAGCTCGCCGGAGGAGGAGGCTGCCCCAGACGATGCCACTGCTACCATCGGCTTCCTCTTCATCGACAACGTAGCCGCACACACCTCCGACGACCGCCGGAGCTTCGACGAGCTCGCCGACCCCCTACCGCCGCCGCCAGTGAGTCCCTCTCTCGTCGGCGACGACGACGCATCTCGACCGTGCGATCGCGTTCTAATCGCACGGCTGTTATTTCCCGTACCGTTTCGCTCGTCTCAGCCCACAGACAGGTGCCCCCCACCTTGTCAGCTAGCCCGCTGCGAAGCTGGGCCGGCCCATTTCCCTCTCGTTTGGCACAGCCCGTTTATTCTCCCGCCAGCCCACGTTTCAAATTCAAAAATTCAAATAGAGAAATATATGCAATCTGATGTTAACTTTGAAATTTAATAGGGACAAATCTACTAGGCCAAACTTTACAAATTTTATATCTTTGGAAAGCTTAGGAAATTATCTACACAATGCCACTGGATTGAACCCTAGATCTATTATAGAATTAAAGTGAGAAAATACACAAGGCAGGGACTTTTCTGCTTTAGAATAATTATTAAAAATCAACCATACATGCTTTTAAGTTAATTCCAACTCCTATAAATCACATTACACTTGTACTAATTGTTTCTGTAAAAATATGCCATGCTTACTTTGAATGAGCATGGCCTAGTTTAATTAAAGGACTCTATGGCTATTTCTAGTCAAAGATATTGTCCAAAACTATTAAGAAATCATATGGGAGTGTTTCTCTCATTTAAATCTTGTCACTACCAATTCAAAATGAGGTAGAGACTCTGGTCATTTAGGTCTCATATGAATTATTGGTGATATTAAATCTTTACCATGTTAGGATTAAATGGTATGAGGTGCTCACCTCATTTAAATCATTTTCTTAAATGATAAGTGTGAAGAGGTTGACTTTGGTCAACCTAGGTCACATATTGTTCATGAGAGAAATTAAATCTTAATAAGATAATGAGAGGAAATTATTTCTCTAAGTAATTAAAAGTAACACCAAATTTAGTATGAGAGGAAATTATTTTTCCTAAATAATAAGAAAAACACATCCACCAACTTAATAGTAATGTGTGATGATAGTTTAAGTGGTGTGCATCATGAGTGTGCTTAGTTTAGTAAATAAGTTTGGTATGATGATTGTGTACCCCGTATTCGTATTTTAGACGCTAGTACAGAGGAGTATCAAGAGGAGGAGGAGGTCTACTTCCAAGGAGAAGAAGACCAATTTGACCAATTCCCCAACCAAGGCAAGATAATACTCTTGCAAAGTGCAAAGCTCACCATGAGCAAGCCATTACCCCATTTACTTTATGATTATGATCCTATTTCCCAGTTTTACTTTCCAAGCTTTATTTACTTTTGTTTTATCAAAGTACTTTTTGATTCATGATTCACTTGGTTAGTATTGGATTAGTACAAGAGTATCAAAGTTAGCCTAGAAGCAAAGCAAAGTACTTAGCACCCCTTATACCTAGATGCTAGTGCTAAATTACAAATGACTACTCTAGATGGGAACATGTGTTTGTGAAATGATGATGTTGAAAACCTTGGAATGATGAGTCATTTCCATTGAAAGATTTTGAAGGTGAATATGACATGAATTTGACTTGGTGAAATGGCTAAAAACTAATGATTGAGTTGGATGCGATACCTTTCCAATTTTTGAGTACCCCCACAATACCTGATTATGGGTAAGGCTTAGCTGGAAATTTATGTGTCTTAGTATGGGTTCCCTCTGAACACACATCATAGGGGTTATGCTTGAGGCTGCCTCCGTTGTTGAGAAAGGATGTGAATTGAGGTGAATTGTACGGCCAAGCCCTGTGCAGTTCCCGGGTTAACAGTTGGTTTTCACCGGGAGGCCAAGCTCATGGGGAGAGGTGCCTATACTAGGGTGTGTAAGTGAAAGGTTAACGGTTGATGATCCGCGTACTGAGTTACGATTATTCGGGGTTTATCCCTGACGGATGTAATCAAATGTTGTGGCACAAGTGTGCAACCTCTGCAGAGTGTAAACCTATTCGAATAGCCGCGTCCGCGGTCATGAACAGTTGGAAAGGCCATACTGTTTCCGTCATTGGAATTTATATCCTTGTGACTTGTGAATTTTGAACTTGAACTTGAACGGTGACTTTGAAATTGAATCGCAACAGAGTTGTGGGAATGACACTAATGTTCCCACTTGAGTTAGTTAGCACATGAGGAGTTGTTTACTAAAATGTTTCTAAACTAAAATTGGCTTTATGCAAATAACCTTAGAGCTTAGAACACTCTCTATAGTAATGTTAGCACTTACATTAGTATTAGATTGCGAGTACTTAAAGTACTCACGGCTTTGTCCCTGGCTATTCAAATGGCCAGAATATGAAGCCGAGCAGCAGTACGAGGATGACGACCAGCAGGACGTCTACCACAACTAGGAGCTTCTAACGTCAAGCGTTGGCCTGTGGACTAGAGAGTCCTTTTATCTTTACGCTTCCGCTATGAACTTGTGTTTGTTCGTTGATCAATAGATCAACTATTCATGTAATATGGATCATGTGATTCCAAGTTGTAAGACTTTATGGTTTGTGATGAATGATGACTGTGATACTTAACTATTATGCCTCGCAACAACAATATTCCTGGGATTGCGATGTATGACATAATAGGCATCCGGACTTAAAAATCCGGGTGTTGACAGTCTGTATGTTTTTGTTTTTGTTTTTGTTTGAATAAAATCAGATCCTAGCATTCTTTGTGTGGGAGAGAGACACGCTCCGCTGTTGCATATGAACACATGTGTTCTTAGCTTTACTCTTAATGTTCATGGCGAAGGTTGAACCTGCTTTGTTCATTGTTATATGGTTGGAAACAGAAAATGCTCCATGTGGTAATTGGTATAATGTCTTGAATAATTTGATACTTGGCAATTGTTGTGCTCAAATAGATCATGTTTAAGCTCTTGCATCATGTACTTTGCACCTATTAATGAAGAAATATTGTAGAGCTTGTTGAAATTTGGTTTGCATGATTGGTCTCTCTAAAGTCTAGATATTTTCTGGTGAGGGTTTGAACAACAAGGAAGACAGTGTAGAGTCTTATAATGCTTGCAACATGTTCTTATGTAAGTTTTGCTGTACCGGTTCATACTTGAGTTTGCTTCAAACAACCTTGCTAGCCTAAGCCTTGTATTGAGAGGGATTACTTCTCATGCATCCAAAATCCTTGAGCCAAAAACTATGCCATTTGTGTCCACCATACCTACCTACTACATGGTATTTCTCTGCCATTCCAAAGTAAATTTCTTGAGTGCTACCTTTAAAATTTCATTCCTTTGTCTTTGCAATATATAGCTCATGGGAAAAATAGCTTAAAAACTATTGTGATGAAGAATATGTCGCTTATGTATCTTATTTCTTATAAGTTGCTTGTTGAGCGGTAACCATGTTCCTGGGGACGCCATCAACTATTTCACCTTTGTTGAATATCATGTGAGTTGCTATGCATGTTCGTCTTGTCTGAAGTAAGGGTGATTTATCATGATCAAATGGTTTGAGTATGCACATTGTTAGAGAAGAACATTGGGCCGCTAACTAAAGCCATGATCCATGGTGGAAGTTTCAGTTTGGACAACAATCCTCAATCTCATATGAGAATATTATCTATTGTTGAATTCTTATGCATTAAAGAGGAGTCCATTATCTGTTGTCTATGTTGTCCCGGTATGGATGTCTAAGTTGAGAATAATCAAAAGCGAGAAATCCAATGCGAACTTTCTCCTTAGACCTTTGTACAGGCGGCATAGAGATACCCCTTTGTGACACTTGGTTGAAACATATGTTATGCAATGATAATCCATGTAAATCCAAGCTAATTAGGATAAGGTGCGAGCACTATTGGTATTCTATGCATGAGGCTTGCAACTTATAAGATATCTTATGCATAACACATATGAATTATTACTACCGTTGACAAAATTGTTTCTATGTTTTCAAAATAAAAGCTCTAGCACAAATATAGCAATCCATGCTTCCCTCTGCGAAGGGCCATTCTTTTACTTTTATGTTGAGTCAGTTTACCTACTTCTTTCTGTCTTACAAGCAAACACTTGTGTCAACTGTGTGCATTGATTCCTACATACTTGCTTATTTGTATTCATCATATTACTTCATGTTGACAATTATCCATGAGATAAACATGTTGAAGTTGAAAGCAACTTCTGAAACTTATATCTTCCTTTGTGTTGCTTCAAAACTTTCTACTAAGAATCTATTGCTTTATGAGTTAACTCCTATGCAAGTCTTATTGATGCTTGTTGATACGTCTCCGACGTATCGATAATTTCTTATGTTCCATGCCACATTATTGATGTTATCTACATGTTTTATGCACACTTTATGTCATATTCGTGCATTTTCTGGAACTAACCTATTAACAAGATGCCGAAGTGCCAGTTCCTGTTTTCTGCTGTTTTTGGTTTCAGAAATCCTAGTAACGAAATATTCTCGGAATCGGATGAAATCAACGCCCAAGTTCCTATTTTCACCGGAAGCATCCAGAACACCCGGGAAGGACTAGAGGGGGGGCACTGGGCCCCCAGACCATAGGCCGGCGTGGCCCAGGCCCTGGCCGCGCCGCCCTATGGTGTCGTCACCCCTTCGACCCTCCTGCGCCGCCTCTTCGCCTATATAAAGCCCCTGGATCGAAAACCCTGATACGATTGGCGAAAACCACAGAAACCTTCCAGAGCCGCCGCCATCGCGACGCCAAGATCTGGGGGACAGGAGTCTCTGTTCCGGCACCCTGCCGGGACGGGGAAGTGCCCCCGGAAGGCTTCTCCATCGACACCGCTGCCATCTCCACCGCCATCTTCATCACCGCTGCTACTCCCATGAGGAGGGAGTAGTTCTCCATCGAGGCTCGGGGCTGTACCGGTAGCTATGTGGTTAATCTCTCTCCATGTACTTCAATACAATGATCTCATGAGCTGCTTTACATGATTGAGATTCATATGAGTTTTGTATCACAATTCATCTATGTGCTACTCTAGTGATGTTATTAAAGTAGTTCTATTCCTCCTGCACGTGTGTAAAGGTGACTAGTGTGTGCACCGTGTGGTTCTTGTCGTAGGCTATGATCATGATCTCTTGTAGATTGTGGAGTTAATTATCATTATGATGGTATTGATGTGATCTATCTGGTTATATTGATCTATCTTACACTATAAGGTTACTTAAACATGAGCATTATTGTGGAGCTTGTTAACTCCGGCATTGAGGGTTCGTGTAATCCTACGCAATGTGTTCATCATCCAACAAAAGTGTAGAGTATGCATTTATCTATTCTGTTATGTGATCAATGTTGAGAGTGTCCACTAGTGAAAGTGTAATCCCTAGGCCTTGTTCCTAAATACTGCTGAGTTACTACTGCTTGTTTCTTGTTTCTTATCACGTTACTACTGCTGCAATACTACCACCATCAACTACACACCAGCAAGCTATTTTCTGGCACCGTTGCTACTGCTCATATATATTTATACCACCTGTATTTCACTATCTCTTCGCCGAACTAGTGCACCTATTAGGTGTGTTGGGGACACAAGAGACTTCTTGCTTTGTGGTTGCAGGGTTGCATGAGAGGGATATCTTTGACCTCTTCCCCCCTGAGTTCGATAAACCTTGGGTGATCCACTTAAGGGAAAACTTCTTGTCTTTGTTCTACAAACCTCTGCTCTTGGAGGCCCAACACTGTCTACAGGAAAAGGAGGGGGAAGTAGACATCAAGCACTTTTCTGGCGCCGTTGCCGGGGAGGAAAGGTAAAAGGCACTCATACTTCGGTTCCAGGTAAAGTACTTTTCTGGCGCCATTGTGTTTGTGCTCGAAGCTATTTCCTTTAGATCCTGCAATTGCAACTTTTTGTTTCTTGTTTACACTAGTAAGGCATAATGGACAACATCTGTGAGCTTTTTATTCTATTTCCTGAGTCAAGACATGAATGGTTTAATGCGAAAATTAAAAAACCCATGGAACATGTTAGCATGAATACTTTGAACACCATTGTTGCTAATGATATGGAAAATTCTAAGCTTGGGGAAGCTGGCTTTGATGAGCATGATATTTTTAGTCCCCCAAGCATTGAGGAGAAAATTTTCTTTGATGATACTTTGCCTCCTATTTATGATGATTATAATGATAGTGGTCTTTTGGTGCCACCTACTATGGAGAGTAAATTTTGTTGTGATTATACTATGCCTCCTACACTTGATGAGAATAATAATGATAGCTACTTTGTTGAATTTGCTCCCACTATTACTAATAAAATTGATTATGCTTATGTGGAGAGTAATAATTTTATGCATGAGACTCATGATAAGAATGCTTTATGTGATAGTTATATTGTTGAGTTTGCTCATGTTGCTACTGAAAGTTATTATGAGAGAGGAAAATATGGTTGTAGAAATTTTCATGTTACTAAAACACCTCTCTATGTGCTGAAATTTTTGAAGCTACACTTGTTCTATCTTCCTATGCTTGTTACTTTGCTATTCATGAACTTGTTTATTTACAAGATTCCTTTGCATAGGAAGCATGTTAGACTTAAATGTGTTTTTAATTTGCTTCTTGGTGCTCTCTTTTGCTTCAAATACTATTTCCCGCGAATGGATTATTAAAACTACTGAGCCCATCTTAATGGCTATAAAGAAAGAACTTCTTGGGAGATAACCCATGTGTTATTTTGCTACAGTACTTTGTTTTATATTTGTGTCTTGGAAGTTGTTTACTACTGTAGCAACCTCTCCTTATCTTAGTTTTGTGTTTTGTTGTGCCAAGTAAAGCCGTTGATAGAAAAGTAAGTACTAGATTTGGATTACTGCGCAGTTCCAGATTTCTTTGCTGTCACGAATCTGGGTCTACCTCCCTGTAGGTAGCTCAGAAAATTAAGCCAATTTACGTGCATGATCCTCAGATATGTACGCAACTTTCATTCAATTTGAGCATTTTCATTTGAGCAAGTCTGGTGCCATTTTAAAATTCGTCAATACGAACTGTTCTGTTTTGACAGATTCTGCCTTTTATTTCGCATTGCCTCTTTTGCTATGTTGGATGAATTTCTTTGATCCACTAATGTCCAGTAGCATTATGCAATGTCCAGAAGTGTTAAGAATGATTGTGTCACCTCTGAATATGTCAATTTATATTGTGCACTAACCCTCTAATGAGTTGTTTCGAGTTTGGTGTGGAGGAAGTTTTCAAGGATCAAGAGAGGAGTATGATGCAACATGATCAAGGAGAGTGAAAGCTCTAAGCTTGGGGATGCACCCGGTGGTTCACCCCTGCATATATCAAGAAGACTCAAGCGTCTAAGCTTGGGCATCCCCTTCTTCATCGAAAACATTATCAGGTTCCTCCCCTGAAACTATATTTTTATTCCGTCACATCTTATGTACTTTACTTGGAGCGGCTGTTTGTTTTTGTTTTTGTTTGTGTTTGAATAAATTGGATTACATCATACTTGTGTGGGAGAGAGACACGCTCCGCTGTAGCATATGGACAAGTATGTCCTTGGTTTCTACTCATAGTATTCATGGCGAAGTTTCTCCTTCGTTAAATTGTTATATGGTTGGAATTGGAAAATGATACATGTAGTAATTACTATAAATGTCTTGGGTAATGTGATACTTGGCAATTGTTGTGCTCATGTTTAAGCTCTTGCATCATATACTTTGCACCCATTAATGAAGAAATACATAGAGCATGCTAAAATTTGGTTTGCATATTTGGTTTCTCTAAGGTCTAGATAATTTCTAGTATTGAGTTTGAACAACAAGGAAGACGGTGTAGAGTCTTATAATGTTTTCAATATGTCTTTTATGTGAGTTTTGCTGCACCGGTTCATCCTTGTGTTTGTTTCAAATAAGCCTTGCTAGCCTAAACCTTGTATCGAGAGGGAATACTTCTCATGCATCCAAAATACTTGAGCCAACCACTATGCCATTTGTGTCCACCATACCTACCTACTACATGGTATTTTCCGCCATTCCAAAGTAAATTGCTTGAGTGCTACCTTTAAAATTCCATCATTCACCTTTGCAATATATAGCTCATGGGACAAATAGCTTAAAAACTATTGTGGTATTGAATATGTAATTATGCACTTTATCTCTTATTAAGTTGCTTGTTGTGCGATAACCATGTTCACTGGGGACGCCATCAACTACTCTTTGTTGAATTTCATGTGAGTTGCTATGCATGTTCGTCTTGTCTGAAGTAAGAGCGATCTACCACCTTATGGTTAAGCATGCATATTGTTAGAGAAGAACATTGGGCCGCTAACTAAAGCCATGATCCATGGTGGAAGTTTCAGTTTTGGACATATATCCTCAATCTCAAATGAGAAAATTATTAATTGTTGTTACATGCTTATGCATAAAAGAGGAGTCCATTATCTGTTGTCTATGTTGTCCCGGTATGGATGTCTAAGTTGAGAATAATCAATAGCGAGAAATCCAATGCGAGCTTTCTCCTTAGACCTTTGTACAGGCGGCATAGAGGTACCCCTTTGTGACACTTGGTAAAAACATGTGCATTGTGATGATCCGGTAGTCCAAGCTAATTAGGACAAGGTGCGGGCACTATTAGTATACTATGCATGAGGCTTGCAACTTGTAAGATATAATTTACATGATACATATGCTTTATTACTACCGTTGACAAAATTGTTTCATGTTTTCAAAATAAAAGCTCTAGCACAAATATAGCAATCGATGCTTTCCTCTTTGAAGGACCATTCTTCTACTTTTCAATGTTGAGTCAGTTCACCTATTTCTCTCCACCTCAAGAAGCAAACACTTGTGTGAACTGTGCATTGATTCCTACATACTTGCTTATTGCACTTATTATGTTACTCTATGTTGACAATATCCATGAGATATACATGTTATAAGTTGAAAGCAACCGCTGAACTTCATCTTCCTTTGTGTTGTTTCAATACCTTTACTTTGAATTATTGCTTTATGAGTTAACTCTTATGCAAGACTTATTGATGCTTGTCTTGAAGTGCTATTCATGAAAAGTCTTTGCTATATGATTCACTTGTTTACTCATGTCATATACATTGTTTTGATCGCTGCATTCACTACATATGCTTTACAAATAGTATGATCAAGATTATGATGGCATGTCACTCCAGAAATTATCTGTGTTATCGTTTTACCTGCTCGGGACGAGCAGAACTAAGCTTGGGGATGCTGATACGTCTCCGACGTATCGATAATTTCTTATGTTCCATGCCACATTATTGATGTTATCTACATGTTTTATGCACACTTTATGTCATATTCGTGCATTTTCTGGAACTAACCTATTAACAAGATGCCGAAGTGCCAGTTCCTGTTTTCTGCTGTTTTTGGTTTCAGAAATCCTAGTAACGAAATATTCTCGGAATCGGATGAAATCAACGCCCAAGTTCCTATTTTCACCGGAAGCATCCAGAACACCCGGGAAGGACTAGAGGGGGGGCACTGGGCCCCCAGACCATAGGCCGGCGCGGTACAGGCCCTGGCCGCGCCGCCCTATGGTGTCGTCACCCCTTCGACCCTCCTGCGCCGCCTCTTCGCCTATATAAAGCCCCTGGATCGAAAACCCTGATACGATTGGCGAAAACCACAGAAACCTTCCAGAGCCGCCGCCATCGCGACGCCAAGATCTGGAGGACAGGAGTCTCTGTTCCGGCACCCTGCCGGGACGGGGAAGTGCCCCCGGAAGGCTTCTCCATCGACACCGCTGCCATCTCCACCGCCATCTTCATCACCGCTGCTACTCCCATGAGGAGGGAGTAGTTCTCCATCGAGGCTCGGGGCTGTACCGGTAGCTATGTGGTTAATCTCTCTCCATGTACTTCAATACAATGATCTCATGAGCTGCTTTACATGATTGAGATTCATATGAGTTTTGTATCACAATTCATCTATGTGCTACTCTAGTGATGTTATTAAAGTAGTTCTATTCCTCCTGCACGTGTGTAAAGGTGACTAGTGTGTGCACCGTGTGGTTCTTGTCGTAGGCTATGATCATGATCTCTTGTAGATTGTGGAGTTAATTATCATTATGATGGTATTGATGTGATCTATCTGGTTATATTGATCTATCTTACACTATAAGGTTACTTAAACATGAGCATTATTGTGAAGCTTGTTAACTCCGGCATTGAGGGTTCGTGTAATCCTACGCAATGTGTTCATCATCCAACAAAAGTGTAGAGTATGCATTTATCTATTCTGTTATGTGATCAATGTTGAGAGTGTCCACTAGTGAAAGTGTAATCCCTAGGCCTTGTTCCTAAATACTGCTGAGTTACTACCGCTTGTTTCTTTGTTTCTTTGCGTTACTACTGCTGCAATACTACCACCATCAACTACACACCAGCAAGCTATTTTCTGGCACCGTTGCTACTGCTCATATATATTTATACCACCTGTATTTCACTATCTCTTCGCCGAACTAGTGCACCTATTAGGTGTGTTGGGGACACAAGAGACTTCTTGCTTTGTGGTTGCAGGGTTGCATGAGAGGGATATCTTTGACCTCTTCCTCCCTGAGTTCGATAAACCTTGGGTGATCCACTTAAGGGAAAACTTGCTGCTGTTCTACAAACCTCTGCTCTTGGAGGCCCAACACTGTCTACAGGAAAAGGAGGGGGAAGTAGACATCACTTGTCTTGAAAGTACTATTCATGAAAAGTCTTTGCTATATGATTCAGTTGTTTATTCATTGTCTTTACCATTGCTTCGAATCACTTCATTCATTTCATATGCTTTACAGTAGTATTGATCAAGATTATGATAGCATGTCACTTCAGAAATTATCCTTGTTATCGTTTACCTACTCGAGGGCGAGTAGGAACTAAGCTTGGGGATGCTTGATACGTCTCAAACGTATCTATAATTTCTTATGTTCCATGCTACTTTTATGATGATACTCACATGTTTTATACACACTTTATGTTATTATTATGCATTTTCCGGCACTAACCTATTGACAAGATGCCGAAGAGCCGATTCTTTGTTTTCATTGTTTTTGGTTTCAGAAATCCTACAAAGGAAATATTCTCGGAATTGGACGAAATCAACGCCCAGGGTCTTATTTTTCCACGAAGCTTCCAGAAGACCGAAGGGGATACGAAGTGGGGCGACGAGGCGCCGCCACCAAAGGGTCGCGCGGCCAAAGGGGGGCCCACGCCGCCCTATGGTGTGGGCCCCTCGTCAGCCCCCCGACGCTGCCCTTCCGCCTACTTATAGCCTTCGTCGCGAAAACCCCTATACCGAGAGCCACGATACGGAAAACCTTCCAGAGACGCCGCCGCCGCCAATCCCATCTCGGGGGATTCAGGAGATCGCCTCCGGCACCCTGCCGGAGATTAGAATCATCTCCCGGAGGACTCTTCATCACCATGATCGCCTCCGGATTGATGTGTGAGTAGTTCACCCCTGGACTATGGGTCCATAGCAGTAGCTAGATGGTTGTCTTCTCCTCATTGTGCTATCATGTTAGATCTTGTGAGCTGCCTATCATGATCAAGATCATCTATTTGTAATGCTACATGTTGTGTTTGTTGGGATCCGATGAATATGGAATACTATGTCATGTTGATTATCAATCTATCATATATGTGTTGTTTATGATCTTGCATGCTCTCCGTTGCTAGTAGAGGCTCTGGCCAAGTTGATACTTGTAACTCCAAGAGGGAGTATTTATGCTCGATAGTGGGTTCATGCCTCCATTGAATCTAGGACAAAGGATGAGAAAGTTCTAAGGTTGTGGATGTGCTGTTGCCACTAGGGATAAAACATCGATGCTTTGTCTAAGGATATTTGTGTTGATTACATTACGCACCATACTTAATGCAATTGTCTGTTGTTTGCAACTTAATACTGGAAGGGGTGCAGATGCTAACCCGAAGGTGGACTTTTTAGGCATAGATGCATGCTGGATAGCGGTCTATGTACTTTGTCGTAATACCCGATTAAATCTCACTCTACTCATCATGATATGTATGTGCATTGTTATGCCCTCTTTATTTGTCAATTGCCCAACTGTAATTTGTTCACCCAACATGCTTTATCTTATCGGAGAGACACCACTAGTGAACTGTGGACCCGGTCCATTCTTTTACATCTGAATACAATCTACTGCAATCATTGTTCTCTGTTGCTCATTGCAAACAAACATCATTTTACACACCATACATTTAATCCTTTGTTTACAGCAAGCCGGTGAGATTGACAACCTCACTGTTAAGTTGGGGCAAAGTATTTGGATTGTGTTGTGCAGGTTCCACGTTGGCGCCGGAATCCCTGGTGTTGCGCCGCACTACACTCCGTCACCAACAACCTTCACGTGCTCCTTGACTCCTACTGGTTCGATAACCTTGGTTTCTTACTGAGGGAAAACTTGCTGCTGTACGCATCACACCTTCCTCTTGGGGTTCCCAACGGGCGTGTGCTTGACGCGTCATCATGAGCTTGTTAGCCTTCAGCACTTGATCAGCCAAAACTTTGACGGTCTTCCGAAGCTGAGCATTCTCAGATTCCAGGCGAGTAAATTGATCAGCAAAGTCTGCCACAGCATCAACTGTGGCATAAATTGGCTGCAAGGGAAAAGGTCAAGGAACTTCAGCCAAGCATGAAAATTCACCACAAAGGAAGAAAACTAAGTTAGATGGTCCATTTACATGATCACGAGCAGCCGAAGGAACGGGGGCGTTGCCAGGAGAAATGACCTTCGACACCGGGATCTTCACCATGGCTGTCCTTGAGGGCGGCGTCGGTTCGGCAGGCGAAGGATTTGACTCCTTGGCTGACTCAGATTTCCCGGAGAATAACTTAGCCCTCTTTGCGAGAGGAACATCGCCATCATCGTCAGAACTGCTTGAAAAGCAAGGACGTTCATCGTGCAGTATAAAGAAAGCCAGTTACAAAGGGGGAAATAGATACTCACAGGTCTAAGTCGTCCTCGACAGCAAAAAGCCTGTTGAACTTTTCGCGGCAGGGGGAGGTGATGCAGTTTCATCGGCATCATTATCTTGCCCGCTAGGACTCGATTCAGCCGTTGTGATCAGGTCCTCATTTATTCTCTTGCACCGCCTGCTCCTGGTATGGGCATCATCCTCGGGGGCTTCGTCCTCCTGGATGTCGCTGTCCTCAAGAATGTGCTAAGCATCCTCGGTCTCCTCGGAGTCATCATCATCATCCTCTGGTTCCACACCACTTTCGGGCGTGGGAGGATAACACTGAGCCACGGTGGAGGCCTGTCAACAGGTGAGAAATTAGTAAAAGATTGAAGAACAGCACAATAGCAGTAATCGAAATGAAGTAAAGGATTACCTCAGTCGGAAGGTGTTTGAGATCATATGGAGAGCGGGCCGAAGTCAGGACAATGATGTCCTTCATGTTGTAGCAAGTGAGACGTCGCACTTCGTCACGAAGGTCGTCATCCGACAGGTTGGCAGAGCTTACTCTCGACTTGTCATCCTTCCCAGTGTACATCCAAAGATGGTGAGGCCGGGACATTAGTGGCTGCACCCGATGTCTTAGGAACACTGAGACTACTTCAGTGCCGCACATCGTCAAGCCTCCCGCGTTCTTTAGGTCAACAACCTGTTCGAACAGCTTGTCAGCTATGGCGCTTTCATCGGGAGACAGGGTGTTTCGCCAAGATTCTTTGGCTGAGCCACCAGGACATCTTCAAACGGAGGAAGGTTGGAACGCCGCCCAGATACTGGAGTGTCTCATAGGTAGAACCATTTGTGATGCCAGCCCTGGACATATTCTTTCATCGGGAACTTGAAGTAACCAACCTCCTTTCTAACAACGAAGCCAACGCCACCGACGATGGGGGGTCATTGTTGTCATTGTGACGCTTGACATAAAAGATTTTCCTCCAAAGACCCCAGTGGGGATCGATGCCGAGGAAAGCCTCGCAAACAGTGATGAAGATGGAAAGATGGAGGATGGAATTTGGGGTCAGCTGCCAAAGCTGGATCCCATAGAAAAAAAGGGAACGAAGAAATTCGTGGGAAGGAAGAGAAAGCCCGCGAAACAGAAAGGCAACGAACATAACAGTAAAGCCCTTCAGGGGCTTTGGGCGAGAGGATGGACCTGGAAGACGAATGTCGTTGTCAAACGAGGAGATGAGGCCGAGGGTGCGCAGCTTGTTCACCTCGCGGTTGGAAATGGTGGAGGCGCCCTAATCGCGGCTGACCTTGGTTGCGCCTGAGGCGCTGGTGCTCTTCTTCTTGCCAATGGCGTCCAGAGTTCTTGAGAGAAGGAACAGAGGTGAAAAGAAAGGCTGGGGAAGAAGATGAGCAGTGTGGAAACGTAAAAAGTAAACACAATGGAAAGGCTCCCTATTTATATCACGAGATTGATGGGAGATCGTGGCCATAACTCCAAAGCCATCATGGGAGGTGGACGAGATCTAGTCGTACACGTGTCGCTCTAAAGAGAACGGAACCGGCGGCCCATTATTCCCGCGATGTGTGCAAATCGAGGAGGCGCCTTGGTCAATGCGCATGCACTGGTCATTTCCTAAAAACTGCCCGCACAGAGATAGGGTGGGCCCGTCAGGTCACGTCTTGTCAATCAAACCATGGCAGTGATTACGTCAGGTCACGTCTTGTCAATCAAACCATGGCAGTGATTACGTCATCAACGACGTCGTGAAGCTCGCCGGAAGTATCCGAGGAGAAACCAAAACCGTCGGGTGGTCAACTTGAGTCTACGCACGAATTGCAAGCATCCGTACCTAGACTCGGGGGCTACTCCCATCAGGAGCGTTCAACGCGCACCCGATAAACGTGAACTCGAGGATTCTCCTGCAAAGAAGGGTGTGAAGAAATATTTGAAGAAAAGGACGGAATGCTCAGCTCGAGTCTGCACCCGGTCACAAGTGCCCGTGCCCAGACTCGGGGGCTACTCCCACTGGGAGCGCTGGACACGCACCCGATAAACTTTTTTGCATTCCAGGATCATGCCCGGGGACTTGATTCTGTGTAGGGTAACGTTGTTTTGCCATCAGCAGTTAACCAACAAAGTTGGGCACGTTGCTCAATATCCTTTACGCATTAAAATCTTACTTGAAAAATTGAAGTACTAATGCAAATGTATCGGTTGGCCTATGAAGACCTGTCGAAAACTTCGGCAGAAGAAAACATTCGAGTGGCACAACTTGAGTCTACTCACGGATTGCAAGCATCCGTACCTAGACTCGGGGACTACTCCCATCAAGAGCGCTGGACGCGCACCCGATAGAAGAAGATGATGCTGCTACAAGATGGACAAGAACTATCAAGAGAGAAGAACATTTGATGGAGGCATGCTTTAGTCTCTACCCAAAATATCTTCGGTTAGATACTCGGGGGCTACTGACGTGGGCATTACCCTTCGGGTAACTGTTATTGCCCTATCCTGTACGGCCCAATTGGAGGCCGATGAAGACACCCGATGGCAAGGTGGGCCACTACGGCGTGCCGAAGAAGAATCCTTGAAGGACAAGACGAAGAGGAACCAAACAAGGAGTTTAGATCTAGGTTTTTTGTAACCTAGTCGTACCCGAACAGATCTCTTGAGACCTGCCCCCCTATATAATGGCCAGGAGAGGGGATGCTGAGGGACACAATCAATAAATCTTAGCAACTTTAGCCACCGCAAGTCTAGAGCTAGGTCCACGTAGCGCTTAGTCACTTGACGAAACCACAGCCGAAACCTTCGGCAACCCATTGTAACCCGATATTTTCATAATCAAGATCAGACAGGCATGACGCAAGGGTTTTACCTCATCGAGGGCCCCGAACCTGGGTAAATCGCTCTCCCCGCTTGTATGTTAACCGATGTCTCGTGTCAGCCTACAGGATTCCATCAACCCTAAGCCCCAATCGGAGGGAATTGCCGAGGAGTACCCTCGACACCGTCTCTTCGGCGCGGACCAGACGGTGGTGGCGCTGTCGTCGGGAGCTCGTCGGATGTCCGCCGGCGATGAGAACTACGAAGGGGGCATCGACATGAACATAGATAGGGGGAAGGAGGAACAGCGGAGGCCAGGGGATGTCCAGGAGGTCGAGGTGGTTACCCAGAGCACGGTGGTGTGGATGAGGTAGCCGGAGGATGGCCGGAGCCATCGGAATCGAAGAAAATGTCCGCCGGGGTTGGAGAAGAATCGACGAACTTGCCGGCGAGTAGGATCGTCCGGGCTCGATTCCTTCCGCCCGGAGAAAAGGACATCGAGGCGCTTCTCCTAGTGCCCTTGGTTCATCGCGGGAGGACCTGTAGTAGCAATGCGAGGGGAAGAAGGAAGAGGAGGCTAGGGTTTGCGTGGTGCCGCGGTGTGGATTAAAAAGGAAAGGAGGGAAGTGGAGGCGCGGTAGTTGGGTGGGGGAGGACCACGGCCTCACGCGCCGTGCATGCTCGGTGTCGAGGAAGATGCTAAAGGAGAGATCTTTTCCCCCGAAGGGGTACGAGCCAGGTAGGAGTTGGGCCGGGGAAGAAGTGGACCGAGGCCAGAGGAAAGAGAAAGGGTCTGGGCTGGAGGAGATGGGCTTCCGGTTAGGGCTAGGGGTCTTTGGGTTTTCTCCCTTTTCTTTTCTTCTTTGATTTTTAAAACTGGTTTTATAAAACCTTTTAAAACAAAACCAAAACAAACCAAATTATATTTCTTTTGGAATTTGAAAACATTTGAAAATAATTTTATGTTCTACATAGGTTTGGTATTAAGGTTTTGTTAAAGAGAGATAGGGGAAGATTTTATTATAAGACCAAAAGAGAGGGGGTAAAAACTGAATTAGGGTTTTATAAAAATAGTTTTATTTGATGAAAATAGGGATGATAATATGCACATGATGTCATGATGATGCACAAAAGAAAAAGCAAACAAAATCTATTTGGGTACTACCCGGGACCGTTAGAATCTCCATCTTCAAAGCACGAACATGATCTCCATCATCACCAGCATGGCGTCAAGGTCAGTGGCGCCACTTCATGGTTGTCCATCACTTATAGCTACTATAACAACTACTTGAAATAAAGCTATTACATGATGAACAGACACACAGGTCTTAACAAATTTAAAGACAACCATTAGGCTCCTGCCGGTTGCCATAATACAATAATGATCATCTCATACATCAAATGTAGTCATCATCACATAGCCATATAACATCACATGCCCCTGCAAAAACAAGTTAGATGCCTCTAAAAAGTGTTTGCATATTTTACATGGTTTGGGGCTTTCGAGTAAGATCCAATCTACCTACGAACAAGAACCACAATGGTGATACTAGTGTTGTCGATTGAAATAGTAAATTGAATCTTAACTATGGTGAGAGAGATAGACACCCGCAAAGCCACTTATGCAATACAAGTTGCATGTCAAGCGTGGAGCAAGTCTCATGAGACGCGGTCATGTAAAGTTAGCCCGGGCCGCTTCATCCCACCATCTCGCAAGATGCAAAGTACACATAACTAAAGACAACAGGGGCATCAACGCCCACAAACTCATTGTGTTCTACTCGTGAAACAGATCTATGCATAGACATGGCTCTGATACCACTGATGGGTTCGTTGCATGGAAAACAAAAAATTCTACCGTGAACAAGAACAAAACCAAGATCCAATCTAGGAAGAGCCAAGATCTGATCTATGAAGATCGGAACAATGAGAGAGATGATAGACTAACCCTCGAAGATCCAAAGCCTTACGAGATCAGATCTCGTGGTTGATGTAGTCTATCGTTCCGGTGCTGCAATCCGGCAGCACTTCCGTACTCGGTCGTGCGTATGGTGTCGATGAAGTTCTTCCTCTCCCTGTTCCAGCGGGCAGAGGAGGTGTGGTAGATATCCTCGGAATCCCAGCAGCACGACGGTGTTGTGGTGGTGGTGGAGGAGAATCTCTGCAGGGCTTCGCCTAAGCCGGAGCATAGAGAAACATGAGGGAGGAGAGGTGGTGGCTAGGGTTTCAGGTGGGAGCCTTGGCCGGCCACCCCTCCCCTCTTTATATAGTGGGGAGGGTCGGTTGGGGTGGCCCCCAAGCCCAAAACCATCTAGGGCCGGCGCAAGGGGGGAGGAGGGAAACTTTCCTCCCCCCAAGCCTTCCAATTTTAGGGTTTCCCCTAAACCCTAGGGGTGTGGCCAGCTTGGGCCTTGAGGGCTTGGTGCGCCTGGCCCATTAGGGCAAGGCAACACCCCCTCGGCCCATGTGGCCCCTTCTGGGGTCGTGGGACCACTAGGGGACCCACCAAAACCTTCTAGAACCTTCTCGGTCTTCCACCGGAAAATCCCGAACTTTTTCCAAACCCCATAAATTAACTTCCCTTATATGAATCTTATTCTTCAGACTATTCCGGACCTCCTCGTGATGTCTTGGATCCCATCTGAGACTCTGAATAACATTCGGTATCCATCTCATATTCCGAATCTACTTATACGACATCGAACCTTAAGCACGTCACCCTACGGTTCGTGAACTATGTGGACATGATCGAGACTCCTCTCCGATCAATAACCAATAGCGGGACCTGGAGATCCATAATGGCTCCCACACATTCAGCGATAACTTAGTGATCGATTGAACCATTAACATACGATACTGATTCCCTTTGTCGCGCGATACTTTACTTGTCTGAGGTTTGATCATCAGTATCTCCATACCTAGTTCAACCTCGTTACCAACAAGTACTCTTTACTCGTACCGTGCTATGTCATCTCTTGTGACCTTGTCACATGCTTGCAAGCTAATTAGACGACATTCCATCGAGAGGGCCCAGAGTATATCTATCCGTCATCGGGATGGACAAATCCCACTCTTGATCCATATGCCTCAACTCATACTATCTGAATACTCAATCCCATCTTTATTAGCACCCATTTACGCAGTGGCATTCGATGTAATCAAAGTACCCATGCGGTGTAAGTGATTTACATGATCTCATGGTCGAAGGACTAGGTTACTATGTATCGAAAGCTTATAGCAAGATGAACTTAATGACTTGATCTTATGCTACGCTTATTTGGGTGTGTGTCCATTATATCATTCACTCAATGACATAACCTTGTTATTAACAACATCTAATGCTCATGATCAGGAAACCATGATCATCTATTAATCAACAAGCTAGTTTTACAAGAGGCTTACTAGGGACTCTTTTCTATTTACATAACACACAAGTATTAATATTTCCGATTAATATAATTATAGCATGGGATGCAAACATTTATCATAAACACAAAGATATAATAATAACCACTTTATTATTGCCTCTTGGGCATATCTCCAACACTATTTACTTGTGCACTTTACTTTGTGATAGCCTTCGTGGTTGAAGTTATATATCTTGGTATCGCATAGTTGCTTGTATTGCTTAGCATAAGTTGTTGGTGCACATAGGTGAACCCTAGTTATATAGGTTTTGTGCTTGGTAAATTAAACAGTAGTTTTATTCCGCATTTGTTAAGCCGTAATCGTAAAAGTTTTAAATCGACTATTCACCTCTCTCTAGGCGGCATCCGTGTCCTTTCAGTGATGCCCATATGAATACTTATCAAACACATATTAAAGTTCCATCAATATTATCTCATTGATGAATTGTTAGTATCCACTACAACTTAAAAGGAGATTATACAAGTGAACGCTTGGGCGCTTGGCCACGTCTGGCCGTTTCGGTGGTCATCCTCTTATTCGTGGTGCTCCGGTGGTTGGAGACGGAGGCGGATAGGGGTTGTACCACCGTCATCTCCATGAATAAGGCTATTGTTGGTTTTCCAGATGTGAATCTGGAGGCCTATGGTGGTGCAACTTGCTCGGTTGCTGATTCCCTTCTTCTCTTCAACCATCGAGGTGATGGAGGAGCGGGGAGGTAGGGAGAAGCTCCATGTTCACTTACACGACAAGGTTCACTTATCTTTAGGAGTTCCTCGGCGGAGGACGTGTGACGACAATTGCTGTCTTGCCTTCGCTTCATATGGCCGGTTGGCTGCCCTCATTAGCCACGATCTGTTGGCTACTCAACCTCAAGGCTGCATGCCGATCGGAGGATGTTCAACTCTGGCCAAAGATTCCACAAAGGTGCTGCCCCAAGTGGTTCACCCCGACGACACCATCGTTGCTCCGGCTGTAGAGTTTTCCATGGTGTTGCAGCGTAGAAGGATCCTAGGGGCTCGATTGCTTTTTTCCATTTCCTTTTCAGGGTCCTTGCTGTGAAAGCGAAGGTCTTTTTTGTATTTTGCTTTTCTTTCCGGCCCTTTGTGTAACTTTTACCCTCACTCCTCAAATATACTCCCTCCGGTCGGATAAAATTGACGCGGGGTGCAAAGGAAGTAGCCTACTTATGTGCCTATGTTGCGTCGATTAAAGACAGACAGAGGGAGTAAGAGCATCTCCACTCATGCCCCCGGGTAGCCCCCCGGGGCCTCTTTTTTTCATCCGGACGGACGAAACTGGCCCAGTCACGCCCCCAGCTTCTCGTTTTTGTCCGGATTTGGGCCTAAATCCGTCCGGACTCCCCAGGCCATCCTCGGTTTCCCGGGGTGTTGCCGGGGACTCCGGATGGAGCAAATTCCGCGATCTGGCCCGCGTGTCAGTGAAGATTCCATGCTCTAGCCCGCGCAAATTCCTCGGGACAGCTGGAACTTCGGCGCTCCCCAGGCCAAATTTTTCTCCAATCCGAACGAAAATTTCGCCGGATTTGAGCGTGAGGAGCGCCAACGAGTGGGGATGCTCTAAGCAGCATATGGATCCTTCCGGACCCAACTCTTGTTCAAAAAAAAAAACAAAAAATTCTTCCCACGGGCTTTGGGGCAAGATTCACTTTCTAACTCTCGTCGTCTTACCCTTGTACTACTAGGCTTTGGAGATAGATTTCCAACAGAAAGAAGTCCACATAACCCCCCTATGTATTAGGTTTGGGATACTAAACCCCCCTAACTATTAACTAGGACACATAACCCCCCTAAGTATGTAATACCAGGCAAATTGCCCCCTCAGGTCAATGATGGCTGTTTCAGCTGACATGGACAGTGGTTTTGTGCCATCTAGGCGATTACGGTCAAGCCAGCGGGGAAGGAAGTCCACTCCATCGAGCCTGTCGCCCGTATATTCCGCTGCGCCATCGCCGTTGCAGGAAAAGCTCTTCGTGATTCGTCCTTGATTCAGCGGGACTCAGAGAGCTTGCATCCTCCGCCCCCGTCCCCGATTCAGAGCGATTGGAGCTCCTCCCCGATTCGTCCCCGACTGGAGAGGAATCAGAGAGGTTGGAGCTCCTCCCCGATTCGTTCCTCATCGAGCAGATGCGCGTCCACGCCAGGAGAGTCAGGAGTGGACGGAGGAAGGAAGGAGCAAAGCTAGCAACAGCGGTAAGGTCCAGCGGTGCTTTTTGTTTGCTGCTGGTTCCTGTCTCTGTTTCTAGCGATGCCCAGCGCTAGCTCATCTGGCAAGAGCTGGTACTGTCACTGAGCATCCAAGCATGAACTCCATCCGCTCTTTCCTGTGAAGGGAACAGACGACGAGATATTAGGATCAATTCCTAGTTTTTTACATTGAGCAAGAAATAAATGCTACTCTAGAAAGGGTGGAGAAAAATGCCTTGCTATTGTCTTTCTCATCTAAGTCACCTTGGCACACTTCCCCTGAACTGTTGTTATACAACTCGTGGGATCTGGTGAAGAGCAGGCCAAGATTCTCCACGAGCTATTCCCTCCTTACATAACTGAAGCTTTACAACAATCAATAACAATGATTGACAAACTAATTCGCAACGATCCATTTGCAATACAATATTTCTAGCGAGGCATTGCTTCAGGGTTTACTGAAGAAATTTCTTTACTGAACTGTCAAAAACCAAACCTTTTTCTGTCCAACCCGATCATCCAAATTTCTTCATGGTTTACTCAAGAAATTTCTTTAGTGAGTTACACATGACCACAATAAGCACAAGGTGCTCCTTGATGGAACAATCATCATAGAAATGAACAGAATTACTAAGTAATAACACCAAGTCACTAACACTTGCAAAGTGCAAATACAACACCCTTCAAACTGAAATTCCTTCAAACTGGATATCTGTAGCAACATGATATCTGAAGCAACATCATCAGGAGCACTCGTATATAGGCCTCTGGGACTCCAGAATCCAAGCTGGCCATCAGAAGAGACTATATTCCTCACTGGAATTCCAAACAACAGGCGTTTCTCCACCTTTGGAACACAGTGCAGCAGTTGAGGTACATGTACATCACGAGCAGCTTAACCGCATCCCCGAGCCCAGGTGACGGCTGCTGCTCCCTCAACTCAGCGCGAGACAGAGAGGGCAGCTTCGGTCTGAATGCGCGGTAGGTCTGCACGGGCAGCGGCGAGAAGTCCCCAACGAGCCAGAACTGGACGAGCGTGTGCAGGAAGAACGCGTCGCGAGCGAAAGGGTCGACGGAGTCCGGGCCTTGACCGCGTCACCGCCGCTTCCTCCATCTCCAACTGCCCAAATCAGCCCTTCCACCGCTTTCTCCATATCCATCTGCGCGCCACAGAGACGGAGTTCGCCGCTGCCCTCTCTGCCTCCGATCTGCAGCGGTACACACTGGAGTTTTCGCCGTCCTCCGCCGACCGCGACCCGTCAACCTCCATCGCCTGCAATCGCACTCCAGCGCAGCAGTGGTAGCGAGAGCTCAAGGGGGAGACTGGATGTACAGGGTGCGGCTGTACGGGCAGTGGGGAGAATCGCCATGGCCGTTTGTGACCACGAACAGTGGCACCCATGAGAATGAACCGCTCATCTCCACCGTGGCTAAAACCACTTGTCTACGTGGACCAAAACAGCTACAGTACTAAAACAGCCACCAGCAGCTTGAGGGGGTGATTTGCCTGGTATTTGATACTTAGGGGGTTAAGTGCCCCAATCTAAACTTGAGGGGGCTTAGTGTCCCAAACTCAATACTTAGGGGGGTCATTTAGACTTCTTTCATTTCCATTTGGGGTTTGTGTGGCCTGGAACAGGAAAGAGCAAGCATGATGGAGAAGAGATCTGCTCTGGAGGTTATTGAAACCTTGATGACTTTTAGTGCCGAGAAGAGAGCTCTAACGGCGACCCTCTTGTGGTGCTGGTGGTGCGAACGGAACAACATCAGAGAAGGAAATCGGGCTCGAACTAGTGAGGATTTGGCGTGGACAATCATGTGCCAGGCCGATGCTTTTTGCAAGATGAATGTTCAGCTGAAGGAGAAACCCATGGCTGCGACTCTGAAGTGGCAAGCACCAGAGGAAGGATGGACAAAGATTAATTCTGATGGCTCCTTTTTACCTAGTACTACTACTGGTGGGTGGGGAGCTGTGCTGCGTGATGCCGATGGCGACGCTGTGGCGTGTGCTGCAGGTTTTATCCCTCATCTTCAGAATGCTCTACATGCTGAAGTGCTTGCTGCTGACTACGGGTTACAGATCGCCCAACAGTTTGGTATGTCTAAAGTCTGCTTGGAAACGGACTCTCTGATCCTTAAAAACTCCCTTGAAGACGGGGGCATTGACTTATCCAGCGTGGGAACAATCGTTGATCGAATGAAGTTTTTTGTTAGTAGCAACTTTGCGGAAATTCAATTCGGCTTCCGGGTGCGTATGCTCCCTCTACGAAAAAATTATATTTTGAAATATCGAAAAATTTGAACAAAAAATTCTACATGTACATATCCATAATATACGTGCGTTCGTCAAGTTTCACGAAAAACCAATATTTTATGTGGTCTATATTAAAAAGAGAAAGTTTATCTTCTGAAAAACATTATTTTTAGCACTGAATTTTGTCTTTTTTACACACGTCATATGATAAGTCGATTTTTTATGAAACGACTTTGTGAGCATGTAGCACGTGAAGATGCACGTGCGAACTTTTAGTTTCAATTTTACAAAAATTTAAAATATATGTAAGATGCATTTCGAAATATAGGGAGCATATGCACCCATGTTCCAAAACATCGCTCCCGCAACTTTGCTGAATTTAAAGTCTTGTACTGTCCTAGAATTTGTAACCAGGTAGCTCACACCCTTGCAGCTAAGGGTGCAGACATGGCAGGACAACCTGCTCTGGTAACTGACGGACTTGTTCCGTGTGTGTCTGATCTAGTGGCGAGCGATTCTGCTTCGCACACTGTTTAATGCAATGCATTGAGTTCAAAAAAAAAAACATCTCCTCTTTAAAGCGCCGCGGCCTTCTCCCCAACCTACCCGCGGCCCTTTATCATGTCCGATCTCCGTCCGCCGGAGCACCAGGTCGCCGGCCACCGCGCGGCCCCCAACAAGCTTGGGCCGCTGGTCGACGGCGCTGGCCTCTTCTACAAGCCGCTCCAGGCCCTCGACCGCGGCGAGCAGGAGCTCGCCTTCTACACGGCCTTCTCCGTCCACCCCGCCGTACCGCCCCGCATCCGGGACAAATTCTTTCCGCGCTTCCACGGCACTCGCCTCCTCCCCACCGCGGCGACTCCCGGTGAGTCCCACCCTCATATCGTCCTGGATGACCTCCTCCAAGGCCTCGCGTCGCCCTCCGTCACCGACATCAAGATCGGCGCCTGTACGTGGCCCCCGCGCGCACCGGAGCCCTACGTCGCCAAGTGCCTTGCCAAGGACCGCGCAACCACCAGCGTGCTCCTTGGTTTCCGCGTCTCTGGGGTCCGGGTCTCCGACGCTGGGGGCGCCGTTTGGCGGCCAGACAGGTCGGAGCTGAAGGGGACGGATATCCCCGGCGTCCGCTGCATGCTCCGCCGCTATGTGTCCTCGGTTGGCGGCGACGGTATGGACTGCGCGCGGGCCGCGGCGGTGTATGGAGGAGAAGGGGGAGTCTTAGCGCAGCTGCGAGAGCTCAAGGCGTGGTTCGAGGTGCAGACTCTGTTCCACTTCTACTCCGCGTCGATTCTACTGAGCTACGATGCCAATGCGGTGACCGCAGCTGGTGGTGGTGGCGGAGTGAGGGTGAAGCTGGTGGACTTTGCACATGTTGTCGAGAGCGAGGGGGTGATTGACCACAACTTCTTGGGCGGGCTCTGCTCGCTCATCAAGTTCATAGCCGACATTGTCGCTGAGACGTCTGACGCGGCGGCGCCTTCATGTGATTCTTGAGGAGATTTTGGCTTTCGGGGGGTGATACAAAAGGTAAAGCAACCTTATTGTTTATTGTTAATTCATTTTGTTAGATCTGTTTGTTGGTATGAATAACAATACTAAATGTTGAGTCAGTAACCAGAATGGGGGTACAAAAGTTAAAGCTGAGCCTATTTTTTTTTATTGTTCCTTCATGTCGTTAGATCTCTTGTTGGTATGAATGTTGAGTTGGTAACCAGAAGTAGAAGGGGAAAATTGCTCATGGTTTACACTGTGCTCTCTAATGGGGCAAGGAGAGTACAAAAGAAAATGGAATCGATTCTGATGTCATGTTGGATTGGTGGTCACACAATCGGTTGGATTTCACGAACCTGAAAGAAGAGAATAGAATATTGTCACTTGAACAAAGTTAGGACTAAGATGCCACAAATACTTTGACTCAAAGAATTAGTTCTGTGTCTAGAAAAGCTAGAGGTGGTTTGCACCGCCTTTAGGGGATCTGTAGAAGCCAATGTTACATGGTGATTTTTTTTTAAAGCTATGCTCTGAGCATCTGAGCACAATTTCCACTTGATTGTTGAGTGACATGGAAATATTTAATGGGTAGCAGGATGCTGAATAAATTTATACAGTTAAAGATTCACATTGATCTACGATTATTTTGTGGGTTGATAGTGACAAATTTCATTAATAAAATGGAGCATCCTTTGCTCTATACCCTGAATAGAAGGAGAAAATTGCAGCTAACACCAGGCTTTGTGGTATTCGTTTCATCAAACACAGAAACAAATACTCTTTTGCAGCTGACCACAAGGTTTTGCCTTAATTTTCTGCATCTCACCCAAATAATCGTTTAATCTACTTGATAAGATCCATGAGACAGAAATGCAGTCCTTTTTCTTAATTTTGTGATATGAAGTTGTCAGACGCATAAATGTTCACTGGATTTTGTATTTTGGTGAAAGAAATTGTGAAGCGGCAGTATTGTTTACACGCAAAATGTGATCTGAATCCCAGGATAAAGATTCATCTCTACCCATTATATTTGCTAATATGACTAGTGTAGCTAGCTTGTTCCGTGAGTTTGTTTCACAAGGATTGATTTTGTCTATAGTATTATTAGCAACCAATCAATACCATTGTGTTTCCCTGCACAGAATAACATTATGCTCCAGATTGTAATTCTCCTGTAATTAGACACTTCCAACTGAGAGGTGCTAATCAGCCTTTTATTTGTTAAATTTTGTAGTTGTGCTTATGCGAGGAGTGCTAATCAGCTTATTATTTTATACTATAAGCACCATAAAACGAGTTATTTGGGCCAGATGCAACTAATTAAAGCAAAACCTGTGGTCAGCTGCAAAAGAGTATTTGCTTCTGTGTTTGGTGCAACTCCCACAAAGCGTGGTGTTAGCTGCAATTTTCTCCAATAGAAGTTCTAATGATGTTGACCAATGGGGGATATTATAATTATTTCCTTCTTACACTGCGAATAGTTTTGACTAGTTTCAACGTTTTAACTATTCAAAGCCCCAAGCCTGATACTACTATGTTTAATCATTCCACTTTTTACACAATAAAATGTTAACACATGTAAAAAAAAAATCTATTGATGACCTTTTCAGCGGCTCTGTACCTACTATAGTATGATACCTACTCAATGTGATCATCCACTTATGTTGCAGTAAAACACTTCTATTTTTGTAGCCGTAATTCTGCACGGATAACTCTTTGATTGATTCATCAATATTGTAAAGTTGACTGTTTATTTGGTCATTTAATAGCACCCTACTTTTCCTGTAAGATCTGCGAATAGGCAAAAACAAAGGGTAAGCACACCACTTTCTTTACTAGATTCATAAAATGTAACTGTGGTTCATTGCATACTTTGCTCATCTGCATACCTTTATAGTATACACTATGCTGTAGTTTTTTTTGCGCCATTAGTTAATAATGTAGGGACATTATAGTTATAGTTACTACTCAATAGTCTCTCTTTTTTCACTATTTCTGAATGAGAGTATGCTATATATTATCAGTTTAAGATATTTTGAGTACTTCGGCTTATGTGCACTTTTTCTTATATTCTGATGGCATTCTGAAAGATGTATGTCGTTGATACACTCTTTTAAGGTGACATTCTATGATAGTTTAACGAACGAACCAATGATGGATCGATGGAAGTACGAATTAACCAGAAAAATCAATGATTAGAACCTTAGCGTACTGGAACTATGGTACTGAAGCTAGAAAAATATAGATAATACAAATGTTAGTTCTTTAGGTGTTTGATCGGACCATTGTATGTTAACAAAAGATCTTGTTTTTCGAGAACCAATGAGCCTAGATTATCGATCTGATTTGAACTGTTCCCTGTCACATTCTTCTGTTTTTCTTTAGTTTTTTTTTCATTACATATATATACTGATAAATTGTTCTAGGTCTTATACTACTGCTCACTCATCTCAACCTATGATCATTCAGGGAAAGTATCTTTGCGGTGGTGGAAATGTCAAAAGAGTCGCTGGCTGCCTTGGCTCCAAAACTAGGCAACTCCTACCTTCTTTATATATTTATTTTCTCGAGGACAAAAGTTTAGGATTTGAGCATATTGGATCTAATTATACTGAATAAAGGAAAACATAGGTGGATTGGTTTAACTATGTAATCGTGCCTGGCAGCGTGTGCTTTCTTAATACTTTTTTTTCGTGGAGAAAATTTTGA
Source organism: Lolium perenne (assembly GCF_019359855.2). Lineage (NCBI taxonomy): Eukaryota > Viridiplantae > Streptophyta > Magnoliopsida > Poales > Poaceae > Lolium > Lolium perenne. Next base: position 122,893,878 of record NC_067249.2, on the reverse strand, counting down.
GAGACCATATTGGTAAGGGAAAACATACGTGTGTTACTGCAACTAAAATATAATATATTTTGGTCAAAGATTTCCCGTGAGCATGCGCTTCGGCTACGCCACTGCAAATGTAAGCATCTTTACTCTCTCCAACAAACTTTGTGCAGCCCTTCCCATCCTGGTCCTTCTGATCCACTACTACCCCTCGACTCTGCCTTTGGCTTCATCGTTGTCGACTTGTCGTTTTGTTTGCCGAACTCTACTACGCACCGCTATGCTGTCAAAGAGTTTCTTTTTTTTGAAGTCTGAATTATGTGGTAATACTGACGATGGATGGTGATGTATGAGGCACCTCATCTTAATTAGTGCTACCTCCGTTTCAAATTATAAGAGCATCTCCAGCTGCGTCCCCAAACGGCGCTGAATCGAGCGTTTGGGAGACGTGTTTTATTCGTGCCGTGTTTGGAAGACGTCGCTCCCCCGTCTCCTAAATGCCACCCCCAAACTTTTTATAACATTAAATACTCTTTTTTTCATATTTATTTCAATAGAGAAAAAAACATTCCACAAACTAATACTACCTCTCTCCATAAAAGGATGTCTCAACTTTGTCAAAATATGCATGTATCTAGACGCGTTTTAGTGTGTAGATACATGGAAATTTAGACAAAATTGAGACATCCATCCTTTTGTGGACGGAGGGAGTACATAATTCGGAACATGTTTATACAAACTAAGACATGGTTTGAGAGAAACGGAAACGTCTGAATCATGTCATGTTAACAACTAGCCCTAAGCGGCCATCGGATCAGAGTACCAGAGCAAGGAAGGCTGCGGCAAGCCGGCAAGGCTAGACGGGTCCAAACAGAAGGCAGGAACGTGAAGTTAAGCAAGGAAAAGAGCGTCCCATCCCCCACTAGGCACCACCTGGAGGAAGTAATCTTCTAAACTAAGAATACAACTAAATTCAGTGCTCGAACTTATCCGTCAACGATAATCATTAAGGTGGAGTACACTGTACACTATTAAAACTCAAAGATGTAATAAGCACGCGCAAAGGGCTCTGTTGATTCTCCCTTCCAAGGGTACGATCAGGAATAGTTCAGGAACAATGGTACCTTAGTTATCTCGCTTAATTGTCAAAATCCATGAAAAACAGAAATGGTAATTACAGATCACACTGAAACAAAATACCCTGGAGAATTATGCAATAGCAAATGATGGAATATTCTGAATGCTTGATAACTACAGACCAAGCAGATAGTTATACTTCAGATCATGATGAAGAATATATCCCATTAAGTGAATGCTGAAATGGATAAAGAATGAGAAGTAAATAAAACCCCATTAAGGTGAGCACTGCCAACTAAATAATATGTTATTTCCATTTTGTTCAACTATATTCATGCAAGAAACGAGTAAGGGACACTTATGTACAGGAAAATGCTAGAGAAACCAAAATAGAGCCAAAGAGGAACTTGAAAGTTGCATCAGATGGTGTCATCCCTGTAAAACAAAGGCTTTCCACTTCAGCATTTGGTATAGTAAATCAGCAAAAGCCATTTCTGATCAACCCCAAAAGGTAAAGAAGGATGATTAACTACATGAAGCCATTTTCTTATCAGCAAAAGCATTTGGTATAGTAAATCAGCACACTGAATGAAGAATTTAACTACAAGTTCGTTCATGCTTACCCTACATACCAAAAGGGAACATCAGAAGAGATATCACAGAACTGAAACCACATCAGCATGCAAAGACAAGCTTGAGACAAGTGCACCAAGCAAGTTAACAGCAGTACTAGAGTCAAGCAGCCTAAGAAACAGCGATTTTGTTCATTGTGACCAACACTAATCATATAGCAGCTAATTACTCTAACAACTCAGTTCATTGTCAATTCCAGCTTCTAAGCAGTGAATCATCATTTCTATCAGTTGAATCAACTCAGCACACTACCAGGTGTGAGCAACATACATAACACTGAAGGAATTACAAAATTACCGTCCTCCCATTGCATCAACTCATGATCCACATTGGGTTTGTTCGCACCTTTCTGTCCCAGCACCGCAAAGCTAGAATGAAGAAATCAGACCCTGAGAATCTGCAGTTTATTGGCAAATGCAATGGCAACCCAGTCAGGTTGGGTTGCTGACCACTGCAGCTGCTCAACCTCGGCCCCTGCCGTGTAAGCCAGTATAGGGTCAAGACCACCCTCTGCTGCTGCTGCTGCAGCAGCAGCAGAAGCATTGCCATTTCCATTGCCACCGCTATTGTTCCCGGTGCCCATGGATGATAGGTCCCATATGAGTGCCTGTGAGTCATCTCCCGCTGTGCAAATGTGGCAAGAAGAGTGAGGCGCCCATGCGATAGCATTGACAGGAGCATGGTGGCGGTGGAGCTCAACGACAGGCAGTGTTGGGTAGCGAATGTCAAGCACAACCACCTTGGGGCTATCCATGATGATGGTGGCCATGTACCTCGGGTCCTGCTTGTTCCACCCCAGCCTAACCAATGGCGTGGGCGACACAGCCCCACCATCGGCAGCAGCAGCAGCAGAATTGGAGCCAGCACCACCTGAACTGCTCTCATAGATGATTGTTGAATGCTCCTTATCCCGAAGATCAAACACACGTACCGAGCCATCAGCAGAGACAGATGCAAAGACACCGGCGCCACCCCAAGCAATGTCATAGACCTCCTTGTCATGTGCAATGAGCTGGGTGTCGACGGCCTCACGCTCGACGTCCCAGATGGTACATGTTGTATCGATGGACGATGTTCCAATGCGGCGTGGGTCGGCGTCGTTCCAGTCGAAGGAGGTGAGCGGGCCGCAGAAGTCGCTGTTGCGGTTGCCGTTGAGCTCGCAGCAGAGCTTGGCGCCCGGCTGCTGGGCAGCGGGGGCGCCTACACCGTTGCAGCGTACGGAGCCGTTGCTGGAGTCGGCGGCGGCGGTGGCAGCTTCGTCGTCGTCGGTGATGCGCCAGATGCGGAGGATGTCGGCGGAGGTGGCGAGCAGATCGGGGCGGAGGCCTTGCGGGTCCGGCACGAACATGGTCTTGGTGGGAGGGAAAGGGTGGTCGAAGGAGAGGACGGGAGCGATGTCGCCGGAGGACTCATCGAGCTGGACAACCTCGACGCGGTTGATGTACTGCTCGAGCAGGCTGGCGATGGCGAGGCGGTACTTCTTGTCGCGCCGCACGCTCCAGTTCATGCCGTAGATGTGCCAAGCGGCCTCGTAGGTGTAGATCTCCGACCGCTTCGCCTCCCCGCCGCCGCGGCTCCCGCCGTTGCCCTGCTCCTGATCCGCCCACCCGTCGCCGTCCCCGGCTGCGCCGCCGCCTCCCATGTCGCCGCCGCAGCTCCCTCTTCGAGGCAAGGGAGGGGAGGGGATGGGGAATAGTCGTGGTACTGATTTGAGGGTTCTTGATAGGGAAAGAAGGGAAGAATGGTGTGCGGTGAGGATGGGTGGCTTTCGGTTTCGGGGTTTGGTCAGGACCAAGGGTAGAGGACAAGGTCATAATAAAGCAGGCCTGCGTTCCATCGGTTAAAGGTTAATAAACTGGGCCGGCCTTTTGGTTAGGAGATAGCTAACTGGGCCTTAATCGTCCGCTACAATCATATACTACCGGGAAAGCAATAACGATCACAGCTGCTTTAAAACTTGTCTAAAAAAAGGAAAATGATTCACTTCCCCGGGGATATCACGCGCGCCAACTCCTTCAGAGCTTTATTGTACTCCTCCGTGTTCATGGTTGAAACATCGTCTGAGGTTGGGTTTAGATTGCCTAGTATTTATTCATCTTTGTCTCCGGCATTCTCTTCCTGATCCGGGGCTTCGCTGTCTCCGGCAACCTCTTGCTGATCCGGGACGTTGCTGTCTTCGGTAGCTTCAACCTACATGGGTCCAGCTCCTTCCTGAGGAGGGGCGGTTCCTGCGGTATGTGCGAGGAAGTGCACGAAGTGGCACATTTGCTTCTCTAACACCTGGGAGACCGAGCGGATCTGCATTGGTCTTCCACCGTAATTTCCTGCTCAGGGGCGAATTGGGTGGGCGTTGAAATTTCCAGATCTAAGGCGGAATCTTCCATAGGAAGCTCCTGCATCTCAGATCTGATCTTCGCGACTGCGTCCTGCTCAACGGCGGTCGCGTCAGCGTGACTTATCAGGGCGTTTCCGTCAGAATCGACGGTCTCGCGGATGAAGATGTGAATGCCGCCAATTGGGACGATGGAGAGCTTGACAGGGTTGGTCCTAGCCGGATTCTAGCACTCGTCCTGAGGGACGATCGGAAAATTTCCGGCGTAAAGAACATGCCCACAATGATGGATTCGTCGTAGCTACCCATGGTGGAACCCTCCCGGTTCCGGCCTCCAGACGCCGCTGGCCCCACGGTGGGCGCCAACTGTCGTTGCCTATTCGACGGTACCTCAGAGGAGGGATCCTCACGAGGGGGAGAAGAAGTAGGGGCCATCGGGCGGAGAGTCCTCGGGACGGTGGTACATGATTTACCCAACTTCGGAACACCTCCACAATGACAGGGCTTAATATTGCTTGTCTGGAATTATTTGGGCGTTTTCGCGTTGTTACAATGAGTTATGGTTGTGCCTCTAGGGCTCTCAGGATCCGGCTTATAAAGGCGCTCTGATCTAGGGTTTACACGAAGAGTCCTAGCCGGAATACAAGATGTCTAACTACGGAATATTACATTGCCGTGCACGTCAAGGATCCACCTCTCCTCATGCGCCATATTGGATCCGGATACTTCATGGGCCTTCTCAGATCCAACTATCTTCATAGGACGGTTAAGATCCGGCTCCTGTTACCTGGGCTAGACTTCATCCATCTTGATCTACATCAACTGAGCCGCCCGATGGACCATATGCCACCATCACCGTCTATGGGCCACCCGAGCTTGCCGAATCTAGGCCACGCTATTGATACACCCATAAATTATAACCACAACACCAAGTGAGAATCGATTGCAGGCCAAGAAGTAAGGTCAACGAAGTGAAGCTCGAGCCAATTTTTGATGAGGCTCCAAAGCCTTAGGGTGAATGTGTCATGAACAATAAGATGGTCAACCAACTCCTGATCTCTTTGGGAAAGTGGACAAAGGCCACAATTTGGTCATCTTGTCTTCTTATCACGGTTGGCCGTCCATGGCCTATTTTAAATCCATCTGTAATAACGGGACAACAAATAATAAGTATCTTTCATGAAAATTAAATAATCCAAAGATTAGATCTTCATTTATTTTCCATTCGGGAGGAGCCACCATGTAGGTATTCAGTTCTGCTGGTTGCGCACGTTGCAGCCTCTCACAACGGCGTTTTTTCATGTCGCCTGTGACACACACCAATTCGTTGCTTGATCGACCGATCTGAGTCAATTCACGATCGACTCCGGTTTTGCGTGCAGGACATGCCGGAGAAAAAAGAAAACAGGAGCCTTGAACCGAGTGCCCTACCATCTTCAACAATGGTGTGGATACTACGTTTAAGCTTCTTGTTAGGATAAGAGCGTTTGCAATTATTTGATCGTTGTGACTATATAGAAATGATAAGATTTTTAATAAATTTTTTTCCTCTTTTATGCAGGTCATATACCGGTGCACAGCTACACTCCGTTCATGGTTGCCACTTCAGCAGGTGGAGCATCGAGATCTCTTTACGAATGTGTCTTCACGATTGAAGGATACGGTGAGAGATATTTTTCCAACATGTGTGGCAACGTGATCTGCGCCTAGATCCACCTAACTAGTTTTTATATAGTTCGAGAACTTAAAAACTTGTGTTTAGGATTTCAGTGATTTTTTTTTAATGGACTAGGAAAGATACCCGTGCGTTGCACCGGGAGATAAAATATAATACACACTAAAACATTTTCATTCAATTTCACTCCCTTAAAAAAAGCAAAAGGCTTGCAAAAAAAAAATTCATAAGCATGCATGGCATGTAATGCATGATTACGGCCATATCTTGCTACTTCGCCATAGGTAAGTGACTTTGCGCCCACGAGCAATCCGCACTCTGTGACCGAGAGCAGTCTGTATTCGATACCATGTCTTACTGACTCACATCTTCTCAGTTCCGGGAGATTTACCCTAGCCATTCTCCTGAAATCATGTCAGAAAATTGTGGAGTATAATGTACAAGTATTTCATGTTCTACAGCTGGATTGCAGTTCGTATTGGTTCACATGCTTGTAACTTGGTTTAGCATGTCAACCAGGGAATATGACAGATGAATGTTAATGACTACATCTTGAAAACATAACAAATTATTAAAAAAAAAAACTTATAGTAGACCTTGGATGTAATCTTAGTTTTGTGATCAGCGTAAAATATATTGAGACATATGTCAACTTTTTTGTTTTGAATTACTACTAATGCATTGCTAACAAATAGTTTTCTAGATCCAATAGCCTACATTCTAGGGAAGTGAACCCACAAAAATAATATGCTAGCATACTAAACCATGTCATTTAGATTTCATTCGTAGCACAATGGATGGTGACTCAAGCCTTCAGCTCTAAGTGGGACAGCAAAATGAAACGGTACCAGAGCTCTATTTCATTTTTTCTGATTCTAGTAGCAGATTGTTTTTTGAGAGAGATAGTAGCAGATATTTAAACCAGCGTAGATGCATGTACAATCGTGTAAAATCACAGTATTTAAGTGCGAGAAACTTTCTGTTTCTGCCCATCCTTACGTGATTTAACCAACAAAGCTAGAGCAGTAAAAAAAAGCACCATATTAGCCAAACCTTCAGAATCGTTAGCTACATTAAAGTCAGAAAACAACAACAGTTGACTGGGTTTCCTTGCGGACTCAATCTGGATGTTTTTTCTTCACTCGCAGGTGAAGCTCCCTTAAGTTATCGGTACAAATATCAATCAGCTTCTTAGTATCTATTGTCATGTTAAAAAATTAAAATAAGCCTCACCATGCACTTAAGTTGAACAGTTACCGCACAGATAATTCTTTCCTAGCTAAAGATAAAGGTAATAATGCAATATTATCGCATATGGAGTATTGCATTTGCACTTTATCTGTTAATAAAGGTGCTGCAGTTATCTGTAAAGACCACTCAGAGTACCAACTTTCAGAAAAAATCACCAATGAACTACTCATCCATCGACCACTTGCTGGCTTCGGTGGGGAGAATTAGGATTACATAACAGGTACCCAACTCCATCATACTCCTCTGTGAGCACTGAATCCTAACTACAGGCTACACCCACCTAACCTAAATCTCTTCAGCCCTTCCCGGCCAGCTAATGGTAATGAAAAATCGAAGAATGAAGTGAAAACCATAGGTAATCATGGATGTACCAGTTCCATCTAAAGGCCAGCGATCAGCTATGCTCCAACGCCCTGGCATCTCACCGTTACCGCCTCCAACAGGAAGTTACTGCGAAAAATTGCTAGAGATTGAGAGGAGCTGTGCATTGAACATTCAGATTTACGGGCAACGGATTCAGAGATCAACAATAAACATCAGGAAACTCGATCCTCTGTGCGTCGCCCCATCGCTCGCCGGAGACCCTGCTGGCTGCTGCGAGCTCCGCTAACTCGAGGCCGCGTGCAGCGCCCCTGCCCTTCCGCCTTGCCGGAAACCCCATCGCCAGCTCTGAGAAGTCCAACCTCCAACGCCCATGCAGTGCCCCTGCCCTCACCGGAGACCACGCCAACAACTCCGGGATCTCCACGCCCCGTGCTCCTTCTTGCTGTCGTGCCCGCCGCCACCGCTACTCCGAATGGCGCTGCCGACCGCTCCAATGCAGGAATGTGGAGGGCGCTGCTGCAGGATCTCGAGGCAGAGGGTTGTACGGAGGAAGGAGCACGCGATAGGGGGAATTGGGATGTCCAGCGCTGAGCCTTGGGCTGGGGCGGAGAGCTCAGGACCACTCGCGCGATGGAGGGCGCCGGCGGCCGCGCGAGGAGAACGGAAGGACAGCGTGTCGTGGCCCTGCCTCAACGCGGAAGAGGATGGCGGCTTGTTGAAGGTCACTGCAGCCGAAGATTTTCGGGCCCGAGTTGTCAGGAAGATCGGGCCGGTGTGAATTGGAGTTGTGGATCTTTGGAGATTTTATGGAAGAGCACGACAACTCGCGTTTGGAAGATGGAATTCGATCTGGATTCAAACTGGGACCGATGGAACCGGCCAAGACGTACCAGCCCAGAAAAAGAACGAACCGTTTTTCCTTGACTAAGCGGTGGCAGAGTATGTAATTTTCATAGAAAAGTAGGGGCAAATAAAAACGGACCAACAAGAAGCTCTTTTGCTTTTTATTATTAGGTATAGATTATTGTACGGCTGTATGCATCTTAGCTATGCAGATACCGGATATATTGCTCAAAGTAATAAAGTGTCTATTATCGAAAACAATCTTCAACAAACATATCCGTTCCACATCAGTTCAATCGCAAAAAATCTCATAATTTCAACTAAATCATTGCGTCACTGTTAGCTATAACCTCATGAAACGCAACTGCATGCACATGCCAGAGCATTCATGAGGGCAAGAGAAGAGGACCTACCTCGCTCGTAACCACCTCCACATGACGATGAGGACCCCGGGTGGTTGGCAGATGATAATAGATCAGTGCAGAAGCCAAATTAAGAAAAAAGTGCAACTAAAACGAGATGCATTTTTCTCCAAACTGTAGTCGCACATTATTTAGGTGACTGACACTTGAAAAAATCCAATCGATTGAAACATAGACAAACCCTGTAAGCATATCATCATTATATGTACCTATTTTTTATTTTAAGCTTTTTCGAATTGCTAACCAGGTCTTGTGCTTAGATATATAATTACCATATCTCGTCTTGGTCTATCGTTGGAAATCAAATAGACCAGACTAATCAAAGCTATAGCAGACCTGTTGCTTATGGCATCTCCAGCGACCCAATCTATTTCAAACACTAGATGTGTCCGTCTTATCTATTTGGATCAGTCCACATATAGAAATAGCCTCGTCCTGTAAATAGAAATGTAGCCTCGTCCCATTTGGTCCGCGCTAGTATTTTGCCTATATGTTTTCCAATTTCACCCAATTGCCCAACATATGCATGAAAACAAATAATGCATTACAACAAAATTACATAAATACTTTACAACTAAATAAGAAACATAGTCCACAATGAAATGTAGGTCACAATCAAATTAAAACAAATAAACTGATAGGAGATGACAACTAGTTTCCTGCAATTTCCAATGATGCTCAATCAAATCGGCTTGAAGCTGATTGTGAGTGCGGTCATGGATGTCATTATGCAGATGGAGGAACTAGCCAAACATTGTGTAACATCTCAACATTTAGGACCAAGCGAGGGGTGGATTTAGGCTTTTGTGAATCTATATATATACATGCATTAGAAATTGAGGGGAAATTTTTCACACTCAAAATAATAAATCTTAGAGGGGTCAGAAACTCTTTTGATTGATGAATAGGTTTAGGTCATTAGTTGACTATTATATAATTTGATATGAAATTTGTTGATCTTAAGGTTTTGGGAAAGAAAGTTTGATTTCAAATTTGAATCGAGACTTAGGAAATTCATAACACATTTAAATTTGAACTTGAATTTGCATTTAAAATAGAATTTGAATGAGAACGAGAATTATAGGGAAAGATAACTAATTCACCAATGAATACATTATTCAATAAGTAAATTATTATTTATTGATATTAAACAATAATACAATGTCATTACAAAAGAAGAAATAGAAGAATAATATAAACATAGATACAAGTTTAGAAGAAGAAAAATAAAAGCCCAATCTAAATCTTGACCATCTTCTTCTTCTCAAATTCCAAACTTCCACATAAAAATTACACACTTAGGATATTTCATAGCCGAGGACATCCACAAGGGGAGGTGAACCTAAGGTGGGCCAAGCAAGCAAGCAGCTTACACATATCCATGCAAGGCGGTGTTGTTGACCAAGCACATCCCAAAAGCCACATATAAAAGAAACATTTCTTGCAGCACACAACAACATAACACATCCACGTGTCAATCCATTGACCAGAGCACCATTTCATCAAGAACATCAATAATAGTTCATCAAGAGAATCTCATAGAAAGAACCAACCAACAAAACCAACATATCATCACACGCACGACACACACACGCACATAGAACATCATAGAGGTCATAGTGACTTAAGAAGCGGCTAGGAGGAGAAGACCTACCACAAGAAGGTGGTAAATCAACATCCATAAGCTCAACAAGGCCAAGCACAACAAGATCTAGGAGTTGGAGTAAGATAAAGCTAACCATTGGATATATCACTTGGGATCTGAAAATCCAAAGGCCATATAGCATCCAAAGATATCACAACAAACATAGTACATTTGAATAATTTTTTACATCATTTGGATAGATTCTAGGGGAGTCTGGCAGCTATTAAGGAACTAGTTAGTAACATCACCAAAATCTTCAAAAACAAAAATGCAAGTTATGCATACTTTAAACAAACAACGTACCACAATATAGTTTTTTATGCACCAAGATTAGCACATGGAAAAATAATAAACATCCATCAAGTACAAACTCTAGACTAAACCATCAGTTCTTAGTTCAGTTCATCAATAAGCCAACAACTGAAACCATTATTTTTATCTACAAATGTTAATCCATTAATAGAATATAAGTGGCAACCAAAGACAGTTCACCTAATATTACCCTACTTACCAAACCATCAACATCACTCGGGCCACTTCACACAAAGGTTTCCAAAGCCGCCACCATCCACTAGAATAACCAGTTGATGGCATGGGCAAAGGAAAACCATGTAACATACACACAAACCATTCATAGTAATTATTCAAACTAATTCAAGCATTCTCTACTTCCCTTCCTTAATAATTGATTAAGGAAGAGAACATAGAAAATGTCCTAACTAACATTTGCCACAACCATGATCAAGATAATCAAGTAATAGAATCATCTGCAAGACATCGTGGTGATGCCAATTAACCAATCATATAATACCAACTATTGTATGAACTATAAACTAATACAGGTAATTAAAAATAGCCAAATGCTTCAGGAAAATATACCTGATGAAATACAAGTGTTAACTATCAAAACTGACAGAGGTTTATGAATAGGAAATAGAGCAAAGCACAAGAAATATACCACTAGAAATTCACACCAGAACCATTAAATCATTAACATGATCGAGATGCTACTCTATAACAGTGAAACCCTAGGATCAAATGAACAATAATTTCCAATAACCCTAACCCTGGAGAACCGAGAGAGACAAAGACATAGAGGAGTGAAAGAGAGCAAATAAAGAGAATATATGGAGGAGGATCTTACCATGAGCCTGGAAGCAACCAGCACTACATGATGTGGCTAGAGTCACGCGGATGTTATGAATACAAGTCCCTACAAGGCGTCGATGTTTAGCCGGCGACACCAGGAATAAGATCACGCATGCAAGGACCACGAGTCTACCATCACGTTGAGAAACCCCAGCGAGCACGAGAGGAACACAGAGATGCCACAAATCCGAAGCCCTAGATTCTAGAGAGGATGGAGTGAGGCCACAAGAGGAAGAGAAAATCATATCGATGCGGATAGGAAGAAGGGGCATATGATGGTGCATCGATTGTGACTAGAGATGGAAACAGAGGAGGTTGGAGCCGGCAGGAATCGAAGGACGACAACGGTCGCAACAAAATTATTGGAATTAGTACTCAAGAGGCAATAATAAAGGATATTTATTATCACCAATTCATGTTCATGATATTATTTGTTCACCGTGATTTTTTGTATTATTCGGAAACATAATACTTGTGTGGAGAAACAAATGAAGTGTCCCTAGTATGCCTCTATGCTAGTTCGTTAAGTAAGTGTTGGTTATTGGTTTACGTAACCATGTACATGATGTCACTTATTAGCGAGGTCATATTATTAAGTAGAAGAATATGATGGACTTGATCTAACCAAATCGTAGAAATTGATCATGTTACATAGTTCCGATTGCGAAGTTTTTCCATTGTCATCTATACTATTCATTTGACCATGAGATTATACACCTCCCGGGTATCCGAAGAATGCATAGCTTATTGTAAGCGCCACTTCATAATTGGGTGATTATAAAGCTATCTCGCATGTGTTCCATAAGATACTTGTTAGGTTGTATGTTATCAAGAGTGGGATTTGTCCATCCAAATAGCAGCAAGATATTCTCTGGGCCCTCTCGGAATACGCACTCTACCGTTTGCAAACACGTGACTAGGTCACAAGAGGGTGTGGTATTACAAAGAGAAAAGAGTACTTACAAGTAACAAGATAAGAACAAGGTATGGACATACTGACGATCAAATCTCGAGTAACTAAGATATCGCGGGACATGGGAATTATATATGTATGCCATAAGTGGTTCACTCGATGAAATCATCGTTGGGTATATGGGGTTTATTATGGATCTCCAGATCCCTCTATTAACCATTGGCTATGAATATAGTCATGTCAACATATTCGCGAACCCGTAGGGTCACACACTTAAGGTACGATATCGCTAGGGTAAGAGAGATATTTAGTGCGATGTTTTCGGAGTCCTGAATGGATTCGGGAATATCACAGATTGTTCCAGAATGGCGGCAAGCCTATAGGAACATATATGGGAATTATCAGAATGGTTCCAGAAAGTTCCGGAAGTTTCGAATGTATCGAATACTTTCAGAAGGGGGGAACCCACCGCCCTAGGGTTGGGTGGGTTCCGCGTGCCCCATGGGCCGGCCGGACGGCTGGCCGAGTGGAAGGGAGTGACTCCTCCTCCCTCCACTTGGATTAAAGGTGCAGGAGGAGACCCCTCTCCTCCTCCCTTTCCAATTCCATTGAGACTTCCATATTGGGTCCAATTTGAGTATGAAAAGTTTTGACCATGAGACCCCAATTAGGATTCGAAGATCCTACAGCCTCACGGATCAAGACCCTTTATATACGGGAGCCCCGGGGCAGCCAAGATACACAAGTCCACGCAGCCCAGAGCTCCCCACCGCCTGCACCACCCGCGCCACCGCACCATCATCGCCCCGTCGCCACCGCCGCACCATCGACAGTCGCCACCGCCACACCTTGCCACAAGCCTCAACCACCGCCGCCATTGTGCCCCACCGTCGGTGATCCCGTCGGAACCCTAGGGTTTTCGGCGATCTCTGTAAAGACCGTCCGGGCAGAGCCCTGTCGGTTTTTCACCAAGATCGTCACCACGCCATCGTGCTGACGAACTGATCTCTCTACTTTGACTCCAGCTCGCTGGAACAAGGAGAGCCGACACCATCAAGCCGTAAGTGTGCAACACCTCGGAACCGCCGCACAAGCAACATAATTAATTGAGATGGATCATCAAGACATGACAGATCATGATCGTCTTCATCGATGCCAACTGTCAAAGCTTCCGCATCGATTTACTCCGGTAGTATATCAAGTTAACACATCGTTACATGCAGCTCCTAGATATGATCTTGGTCGTTTATTCGTTTATGCGTAGGAATTTTTTATTTTGTATGCTATGAATCCCTACAGAAGAGAGGAGGAGCGAGTGAGGTTGCTGCGGTCGGTCTCGGTCGTTTGACTTCAATGAGCCGGCTGGTCAGACCTAACCTACTGGGTTTGGTATGACTAGTGGACCAAGGGTATTTTGGACTTTTCACAATTCCTAAAAAATCCCTTTTTTACTTAAAAACTTTCCACAAATATCATAAAGTACCAAAAACTTTCCTTTAAAAGAAATATTAAATTTAGAGAAGATTTTGATTTTTGATATAATTTTCTTATTATCCAAAATAACACTGGATTACTTAATGTTCCAAAAGGATTTTTCTTATTTAAATTTCAAGAAAATTTTCATAAAATTCCAAAAATAATTATTTGAATTAAATTCAAAATAAACTCAAATGAGTTCATTTCAAATCATTAAGGTTGATTTTAATGAATTAAATTCCTAAGAAACTATTTTTAATTACCAAACATGATATAAATCATTTAAAAAAATAGAAAATTAAACTCAAGGGGTAAAACACACAAAGAATTTAAGTCTGGTAATCTTACCAGACAATGATGCTATATTTTTAGAACCCAAGGTCTCGAGTCACCCTAAAGAATTGAACTGCACTATCTCGCAGTATCCATGCAAGTTTAATGCTTTCTCATGCCACTGATTATTTTATAGCAAATACTTGAAAATTACTATTCATATCATTCTTGCATCAAATATCAAAGCATTACTTTTCCAATTATGAATATGACTATGTGGTGGGCCATAGAACCATGATTTGAATTGACGGTGAAGGTTCCATTGCAACTGGGTTTCTACTCAGATATGACTAACAACCAATATCGTCTAGTTATTCGTGAGTCGTTATTACGTGTTAATCATGAAATCTGTAATGGCACTGGGAAGTCACTAGATCTTCTTCCTTTCGTATATCAACAGTTGATTAGATAGTCAAGCTATAGTGGATGTGATCCTATTGTATTAGAGATGGGAGGCTAGAGACGCCCCATCCATGGGGCGTATGCGCTGCTAGTATCTTTGATGAATTGTAAATTTGTAATGCCCGGTTGGAGTCAAGCACCCAAGGAGGTGAGCGACCAAGTAATAACCTAAACTCAGACATGACTACAAAAGGGTGGGTACGTGGGGTCATGGAGAAGAGTAGTGATTATCTTTGATCTTATATTAGGCCTCATATCAAGGCAGTGTGATCCGGAAAATACGCCTGGTTGTTAACAAGGATAAGAATATATTGTGGAAAAAGTGTCGTACATATGCAGAGTGTATTGAATGTGGCTTGTCACTCCTTGTTTCGAGAAGGAACGAACACAGCGGTAAAGGAACCGACGAGGGTGCTCCCCGGCAATGCCCACCATGAGGGCCTTAGGGTTGATGGAATTCTGCAGGCTGACATGAGGCATCGGATACCAAACAAACGGGGAGAGAGATTTACCCAGGTCTGGGGCCCTTGATGAGGTAAAACCCTTACTTCCTGCTTGTCTTATCTTGATTATCGAATATATCGGGTTACAATGGGGTAGCCGAAGGCTATAGTTGTGATCTCATCGAGAGGCTAAAATTCTAAGGTTCTAGCTCTTGAATTGCAGCGAATCTATGTGTTGAAGTTATTATCCGGCAGACCCTCTCCCGACCCTTATATTGCAGGCCAGGTCCCAAGAGTTCTGCCCGGATTCGACTAGGTTACAAAGAGATCTATTCTAATTTTTCCTTGTTAACGTCTTCTTGCCTTGTTCGTCAAGAATCCTTTTTCGGGTGAGTCTCCTTTACTGGAACCGACGTATAGGCCCACCCTGTTCGTTGGGAAATCTTCTTGGCCCCCTGGTTGGGCTGGAGGAGGTAGCCTAATGTTGGTTACCCGAACAGTAATGCCCACATTAGTAGCCCCCGAGTGACTGGCTGAAGTAAAGTTTCAGGAAGGGACTATAATTGCCTTCTGTGAAATGTCCATAGCTGTCGAAAAGACTTGATCCTTTTTCATCATTGTGAAGTCAAAATTTCTTTTTATCGGGTGCGCGTCCAGCGCTCCCGATGGGAGTAGCCCCCGTGTCTAGGGACGGATGCTTGCAACCGTGCGTAGAGTCAAGTTGTACCACTCGAAGATTCTGATGCCTATGTTTTCTAAATTATCGTAATCATCCGATATCTTTTTCTATATCTGGCCCTTTAATACTTCGAGTGAAGTCATGTAATATGATAGTACGTAAGGGATAGGAGTAACATGCCCATTTTTACTCGATAAATCGATGCTGGTTAACTGTCGATGGAAAAAACGACATTACTCTACTCTGAATCAAGTCCCCGGGCTTGATCCTGTATCTTCTGAAATCTCCAGGTTCATATTCCTTTGCTTTCAATAATTTTTATCGGGTGCGCGTCCAGCACTCCCGATGGGAGTAGCCCCCGAGTCTAGGGATGGATGCTTGCAACTGTGCGTAGACTCAAGTCAACCAACTTAATGTAGTAGATTCTTTCTGATGCTTTATGAGGAGTCGATACTTTTGGTGACATCATCAGTGACGTGGCTTCTGCGGCACCTCGATTGACAGGACGTGACTTAATGGGTCCAACCTACTTCTGCGCGGTCAGTTAGGAAATGACTGATCCTTGCGCGTTGATCGAGGCATTTCCTCGTTTGTTGTGCGTAGTGGGGGTAATGGGCTGCCGGTTTCTCTCCCTTCCTCACCCACTTCCCCATGATGCAAAACTAACAACCATGATCTTCGGCCATTTTTCATTAAAAGAGGAGGGGCGTTTTGGTTTTAATCTTTTACGCCTCCGAAACTGCTCATCTTCTTCCTTTACTTCCACCTCGCCATTGCCTCTGCGTCCAAGAACCTTCACGCGACCATGGGCAAGAAGAATACGACCGCCCATTCCAGTGTTGCTGCAAGCGCTGCCAAGGCCAAGGACTCCACCGCGTCGCACAAAGCGGGCGCTGCCGCCAGTCTTTATTGGGCAACGTCCACCATCTCAAAGCGTGATGAGAACAAGCTGAGGTCGTTAGGGCTCATCTCCTCCGTCGAGTCGGACTTTGCTCATCCAGGTTCTGCCTCTCGCCCGAAGCCCCCGAAGGGTTTCACTATTATGTTCTCTGCTTTTTTGCAGCGTGGGCTTTCTCTTCCAGCCCACGAATTCCTCCGCTGCCTTCTTTTCTCCTACGGGGTCCTGCTCTGGCAGCTGACTCCAAATTCCATCCTCCACCTCTCCATTTTCATCACGGTATGCGAGGCCTTCCTCGGCATTGACCCGCACTGGGGTCTTTGGAGGAAGATTTTCTATGTCAAGCGCCACAGCGGAGGCGAAGGTCCCCATGTGGTCGGTGGCATCGGCTTCGTCGTCAAGAAGGAAGTTAACTACTTCAACTTTCTGATGACGGAGTCTGTCCAGGGCTGGTGACAAAAATGGTTCTATCTTAGAGACCTCCCAGCGTCAGGCCACCGCTCAAACCTGCTGCCATTCGAAGACGTCCTCGAAGCAGTGCCAAAGAAATCTTGGCAAAACACTTTGACTACCGAAGAGAGAGAGAGGTGGCCGACCAACTATACGAGAAGATCTTAGATCTGAAGAGTGCAGGAGAACAGATAATGAATGGAACCGAAGTTGTTGCATTGTTCCTGCAGCGTCGGGTGCAGCCTGTGATGTCGAGGAGCCATCAACTTTGGAAATACACTGGCCCCGACGACCAAACTCGGATTAATGCAACTAATTTCAAGGAGAGCAAAATTCAGGACGAAGTGAGACGCTTTACTTGCTTCAGTCAGAAGGACGTCATTGCCATGACTTCGACTCATCTTCCCTTCGTACTCAGCCACCTCCCTTTCGAGGTATTTACTTAATTGCTTCGCAATCGATGTCATCCTTTGTACTTGAATTTAATGCTTTTGTTTTTTCTTTGACATCCCTCTACCATCGTCCAGTGCTACCCTTCAACACCTGAAAGCGGAGCAGCTCCTGAAGACGATGATGCTTCTGAAGAAACCGAACATAATCCTGATGCGATTGAAGATAGTGATGCTTTGGGTGATGAAGCTCCTGAAGAGGACGCACTCCTTGCCTCCATGCGTCGCATGAGAATAAATGAAGATCTGATGGCAACAGCGGAGTCGAGTCCTAGTGGACGTAATGACGAAGATGCTAATGTAAGTCCTTCTCATGCGCCTTCTCGTGAGGCCTCGGCTCCTCCAGCACCAAAGAGATTGCCAGGATTCTTCGCCGAGGAAGAAGATTTGATGTCACTTTTATAAGTTTCTTTTTTCCCTTGCGTTTCTTTCTCATACTTCCTGATAACCTTCGCCTCATAATAGTCCATATTTTCTTCGAATAGTTCTGGTGAAGATGAAGATGCTCCTCCTCTGAAGAAAACAAAGATGAACTCTGATAATCCAGAGTCAATGAAGGAGTCGACGCCCTTATCTTCCGAAGATGAACCTGCTGCTCCTCTCCCGCCAAGGAAAGCCGTAGCCAAGGCCAAAGCTTCTTCAGTTGATCCTTCAGCAAGTGCCTCCATTCCTCCATCATCGAATGATCATGCAAGTGTTTTTTTTTCTTTTTAATAGTCAGTACCTAGCAGCCCTCGAGTCGATAGTTGGCTTGGGCAGAGCCGAGTTATAGGTTAAGATATGTTTGTTGTATATTCTCACATACTCCTTTAATTCTATTGTTGCAGACAATTCATGCCGCAGTCGACATCGTAGTGGACTTCGCTGATTAGTTCATTCGATTGGAAGCAGAGAACGCCCAGCTCTGCCGAGGCTGCCAAATCTTCAGCTGATCAAGTGCAAGAAGCAAACAGGCTGGCAGCCGAAGCTCGGAATGAAAATGTGAGCCTAAAGGAAGAGCTGAAGAAGAAGATGAAGGAAGAGCAGGAGTCGAAGCTCAAGGCTTATGCCGAAGCAGACAAGAAAGAAGGCGCTCTTTTTAAATCCATCGAAAGCTTGTTAAGTAAGATTTCTTGATGCTCGTTTATTTCTTATTTTCTTAGGATATTTCTTCGTCGTAATGAATTACCTACCATAACTTTTTAGGTACTGCCGACATGCCCGTCGACCATACCAATAAGCTTAGGGTGGATTTTCCGATCATACCAATAAGCTGAAGAAGAAGGTGAAGGAGGAGCAGGAGTCGAAGCTCAAGGCTTATGCCGAAGCAGACAAGAAAGAAGGCGATCTTCGCAAATCCATCAAAAGCTTATTAAGTAAGATTTCTTCATGCTCGTTTATTTCTTCTTTTCTTAGGATATTCCGTCGTCGTAATGAATTACCTTCCATGACTTTTTAGGTACTGCCTACATGCCCGTCTACCGTACCAATAAGCTTAGGGTGGATTCCATGTCGGATGCCCTTTCTTTCGCTGTTGAATCCAGTGAGCAGATCCAAGAACTTCTTAAGAAGGCCAAGGGAGCTTTTTTGAAGCTATTCTCGTTGATGTTTCCCAGGCTAGACCAGAACAAGACTCATGGAGAGCTGGCGAACACCTTCTTCATCGACTCCAGTAGCGCTATCGAGGTATTGAAGCATCGCTCTCGCCTCTATGGAGCGGTTCTTGCTTTTCAACTCTTGATGGGGCATGGTCTTGAATCTAAATTGGAGCACCTATTGAAAGCGTTACCAACAGATGCAGATGGTTCTCCCGTCAATCTTGCCCCTTTCAATGAATCAACACAATTATGCGCAAGCCGTCTCCTCAAGTTAATCGATGAGGACAAGAAGAAAACTGCATCCGAGACTGCGCCAAGCTCGTCTACGCAAACTCAAGCGTCCTGAGTCCACTGATTTTCTTAGTTGTAAATTGAACATACTTATCTCGTCCTTTGTTATTGTAATAAATTAAGCTGGCTCTGTTGTTTGCACTCAACTTTTTTAACATAGTCTTTTGAATGAAAAGTTTTTTGATAGCTCCCGATGGGAGTTTCCTACACTTGATAATTTCCCTTTGCTGATTTTCTGAGAATGTATATTAAACAACTTGCTGCAGATACCTTTGACTTCTTCCCGAGCCGAAAGTTCTTTGAACTCTACAACCGTCGATGAATCTGAACTTGTGCGTCGACTGCGTAATCAAATTTCTCAATTGGATAAAGATATGGTTGGTCTCCATTCCATGGTTGCATTGGTGAAGAAGAAGAGTGAACTTGCCACGGCAGTCGAACAACATGCTCTGGATCGTCTGCGTGTGGCTACTGAAAGCCTAAGCTTTAAGCAATCACCACCCGTTTGTTTTTTATATTTTCATTTGGAAAGAATCTTCTCGTGACTTGCTTTTTTCTTCATCTTCAAAATTCGTTGCTTTCAACAAATCGGAGGAGAACATGCAAGTCCATGAGAAGATTGCAACAATGATCGATAATTCACACCCGAAGTGCGCATTATGGTCAGATAGATCAAAAGCCGTAATTGTGGCGAAGTTCGAGTACCGGGTTGAGAAGGTACATTATTATTTTGATAATTATCATGCTCACCTGACCATGGTGTGCAGGACCATGTTCCCTTTGGATCCAGCTCCCAAAACTCTGTCAGCTTTGTGACTCGATTCAAGAATCCCTCCAGAATTCGGTCTTTAGTACGCAAAGAACTTCTTGCTGGAACCGTATTGGCGTTTTCTTCTGTGTTAGCTTGCCATCCGACCCTGGATTAAGAGTCCATAGGTAATGCTAATGTAAAACTTGATCAGTACTACCCCGTGGCTAGGCATCCTGCGTATATTGTTATTTCTAGGATGGAGGCAGGTACCGAAAGAGACTTGAAGAATCAGGAGGAGGAAACCTCATTATGATAGAGATTCTTGATTATACTTGCACATAGTGTGCTTTTGTAATTACTGTGAATGAATCACTCTTATTTTTTAAGAGATACTTGCATTGTAATGATTATGTTCTTTTTTAACACCCTATGCTGTTGATGTTCTTTTTTTAACATCATAGCGAGTCAATGGACTGTAAGCCCAGTCGAAGTTTTTTATTTGTCGAAGGCAACTAAGGGATCAGGTCAGTTTGCTCATTCGATGACCCTGTAGTAATCGCAACATTTTTGTTGGGTCGTACGTATGTTTGTAATGGCGACAACCCTCGAGTAAACGAGGGAACTATGCGCTTATTTGGCTTTGTAACACGGTGCACCGGCGTGAGCCTTTCATATTTCGTATTGTTTCCACCATTTGCGGCACTCGCATGTTCCTTGAGGCTTGGTGGAATTGTTTTTTGTATGAAGATTCCCGTCAATTGTAGCACTCGAATGTTTGAGGCTCTTGACGAAAACCACAATAGGTCTTGCTACTCCCAAGTATTGCCGGGTAAGCTGTAATATGCCAATAACCAGAGCTCCCGATGGGAGTAATAGTAATCGATGAAACTGTAATAAATCAAGCAGCCCCCGAGTATTTCTGGGTAAACCATAACATGTTGATAACCAGAGCTCCCGATGGCACAAATAGTAGTCGATAAAAAAGCTCCCGAATATTTGTTCGAGTGAAATCGTAATTATATAAGCTGAATCAGATAATTTTATTCGTAATGTGCAATTGGGATATACATTATGATACGGGGTGGCTTTTGGACACCTCCTCCTCCAGACCGACAAGACCTCCTCGTGGCCCAATCACACGAGCTCGGGCCAAAGCCATACACAAAGAGGTGAATTCGCTCCTTTCCACGTATACGTTTGAAACCTCATTGGATGGAATGCTACCTCATGCCGAAACTCTATGTGTCATTAGGTACAAGTCTCACCAAGGATCTGAAGAAGATGCTTGATGACCCACAAGTATAGGGGATCGCAACAGTCTTCGAGGGAAGTAAAATCCAATTTATTGATTCGACACAAGGGGAGCCAAAGAATACTTGAAAGCCTTAACAGCGGAGTTGTCAATTTAGCTGCACCTGGAAACAGACTTGCTCGCAAGAGTTTATTAGTAGTAACAGTTTTATAGCAGTAGCAGTAGTGAAATATCAGTAGCAGTGTAACAAAGACAGCAGTAGTGACTATAGTAAACAGCAGGATTAAAATACTGTAGGCACAGGGATGGATGAACGGGCATTGCATGGATGAGAGAAACTCATGTAACAATCAAAGCAGGGCATTTGCAGATAGTAATAAAACGGTGTCCAAGTACTAAACAATCCATAGGCATGTGTTCCATATTTAGTCGTACGTGATCGCAATGAGAAACTTGCACAACATCTTTTGTCCTACCAGCCGGTGGCAGCCGGGCCTCTAGGGAATCTACTGGAAATTAAGGTACTCCTTTTAATAGAGCACCGGAGCAAAGCATTAACACTCCATGAACACATGTGATCCTCACATCACTGCCTTCCCCTCCGGTTGTCCCAATTTCTGTCACTTCGGGGCCTCGGGTTCCGGACAGCGACATGTGTATACAACTTGCAGGTAAGATCATAAAACAATGAATATCATCATGAAACAATAACATGTTCAGATCTGAGATCATGGAACTCGGGCCCTAGTGAAAAGCATTAAGCATAACAAGTTGCAACAATATCATCAAAGTACCAATTATGGACACTAGGCACTATGCCCTAACAATCTTATGCAATTACATGACCAATCTCATCCAATCCCTACCATCCCCTTCAGCCTACAGCGGGGGAATTACTCACACATGGATGGGGGAAACATGGCTGGTCGATGGAGAGGCGTCGGTGGTGATGATGGCGATGATCTCCTCCAATTCCCCGTCCCGGCGGAGTGCTAGAATGGAGTTTCTGGTCCCGAGACAGAGTTTCGCGATGGTGGCGGCGTTCTGGATGGTTTCTGGCGACTTCGACTTCCCGTCTCGCGTTTTTAGATAGAAACCCTTAAATAGTCCAGAGGGGGGCGTCAGAGGCTGGCCGAGGCGGCCTCACCATAGGGCGGCGCGCCCCCCCAGGCCGCGCCGGCCTATGGTGTGGGGCCCCTGGGCCTCCCCCAGGCCTGCCCTTCCGGCTCCGTGAATCTTCTGGGAAAATAGGCCCTTCTACATTAATTCCGGGGATTTTCCTGAAAGTTGAATTTCTGCACAAAAACGAGACACCAGAGCAATTCTGCTGAAAACAGCGTTAGTCCGTGTTAGTTGTATCCAAAATACACAAATTAGAGGCAAAACAATAGCAAAAGTGTTCGGGAAAGTAGATACATTTTGGACATATCAACTCCCCCCAAGCTTAGCTTATTGCTTGTCCTCAAGCAATTTAGTTAACAACTGAGTGCGATAAAAGAACTTTCACGAATACATTTGTTCATATGATGTAAATATTCTCATGATATGGACAAGTACTTAGGCAATTCATAATAAGATACATGCAAATAAAATCATCTAATAGCTATGTCAATCATGGAAAAGGTACCAACAAATTAATAATAAGCATCATGAATCATGTCTATCAGCAGGATTGCAATGTTCATAAAAGGATATGATAAAGTGGTATCTCGCTTGCCCGTATTTGTACATCAAAACATAAATGCTCGGGCACCTCTGAAGTTCATGGAAAGACTAGAAGTAGAGATTGTCAAAGATAAAAGCATCAAAGTTATACCACATTTAATCACATTTTGGGGCAAGCATATTATACTAAGAATGACAGTTGTGCTCTCAAGAAAGTGCTCAAAGAAAGGATGGTGACTCAACATAAAAGTAAAAGATTGACCCTTCGCAGAGGGAAGCAGGGATTAACATGCGTTGGAGCTTTTCATTTTTAAAACAGGAGTAAAATTATTTTGAGAGGTGTTTGTTGTTGTCAACGAATGGTAATGGGTACACCAACTACCTCGTCAACCAGACTTTCACGAGCGGCTCCCATGAAGGACGTTATTTCTACCAGCAAGGTAAATCATCCCTCTTCTCTTTTGTTTACACACGTACTTTAGTTTTATTATGAGTGACACTCCCCCCAACCTTTGCTTACACAAGCCATGGCTAACTGAATCCTCGGGTGCCTTCCATCAATCTCATACCATGGAGGAGTGTCTATTTGCAAAATTAAGTTGCTTACTGATGAATCAGGGCAAAACATGTGAAGAGAATTAAGTTTGATTAATTGGGGCTGGGAACCCCGTTGCCAGCTCTTATTATGAAAGTCTGTCAAAAGTAAATGACAAGGTTGAAAGATAAACACCACATACTTCCTCATGAGCTATAAAACATTGACACAAATTGAGAAGCATTTTGAAGGTTTAAAGGTAGCGCATGAGAATTTACTTGGAATGGTTTGAAATGCCATGCATAGGTATTTATGGTGGACACTTTGGAATAACTTGGTTTTCAGGGGTTTGGAAGCACGAGCAGCGTTCCCGCTCAGTACAAGTGAAGGCTAGCAATAGACTGGGGAGCGACAATCAAGAGAGCAATAACCGTCATAATCATGCTTGCGGCAAAATAAATTAACGGAGGCATAAAAGTGATACAAGAACTCTGAGGCAAAGTAAATCATCGAGGCTTAATTGACTTTTGTTCAGTCATATGCATGCGTGAGCATGTGCCAAGTCGATTCAAATGAATTATTCAGAGGAGGATACCACAATGTCATACCTATTTATGAATAAAACAATGCAAGCGAACATCTATGACATGCTACTCATATTAATAAGCTGGAGCTAAACATGAGAGATCATGAACTACTAGACTTTCTTAAATGACATATACCTCACATGAACCAACTAAGCATGCTCACATGGATGAGTATATGTACAAAAATGAAAACAAATAGAGTTCATACCAGCCTCTCACCATAGTCGAATTGTCGTAGATCATCATTATTGCCTTTCACTTGTGTAGCTTGAATAATATGAAATGAAAACCATGCTCCAGCCACCGAAGACTGTTGAACTCCAAAATGAACTTTACAAAACCAAAGAAGAACAGCAAATATTTTTGGTGTTTTCGAATTGGAAACAAGAACAAAAGGAAACAAGCAAACAAAGCAAAATCTTTTTGGATTTTCTTATAGCAAACCAACGATAGCAACAAAGCAAAATAAAAGCAAGAAACCAAAATAAGCAAATGGTGAAGAGAAACAACAGAAATATTTTTGGTCTTTTTGTGTTTTAGGAAAGAAACAAAGCAAAAACAAGAAAATGAAAACTAGAAGAGTCACATAAACACAAAGCAGCAGGAATTCGTCAAACTTGACAGCAGTACAGTAATCGATTTTTAAGAAATTATTGCGCTGCTCAGCTCGAAAAGTGTTCAACTAATGAAAGTTAGATAAAAACCTGGGGAACATGCAAAAAAATTTGCTTCGCAAAATAACGTTCTGGCTATTTTTGAGAATGTTTTTGGTATCAGTCCAGAATCTGTTTTCAGGCAGCACTTCCCCAAATATCATCTCCCTTTTATTAGAAAACCACTTTAAGAAACTAAACAAGTATGTACAAGTATCCAGCAACTATAATATGCAAAGAATGAGTGATGCCGGTATACCTCCCCCCAAGCTTAGGCTTTTGGCCTAAGTGGAATTCAATCCCATGGTGCCCATGAAGTAGCACCTTTGTAGTACGACGAAGATGGATCCTGTTCCGGGTATGTGCTGGAAGAAGCACCAGGATACGTGACGGTGTAGTCGTAGGAGGGCTCGGCGTCCTTGGAGTCATGCTGCTGGTGGAAGCCATGTATCTTCAGTTGCTCATCCACCTCCTCCTTAGAGCGCGACCACGGTTTCCTGTGAATACTGAATAAATCTGGCTGCGGCAAAGGGATTTCCCTCTCATCCCCGTCAGTAAACAACATTCTATAGACCATATTATCTAAACTAGAGTCAGTTGTAACAAATTGATGACTCTTCATGGTAGCAATATCAAGCCTTATAGGAGTTAATTTCACATCAGTAGTGATGTAGCCCCGCCTATCGTCGACGCCACACCATGGCCAAGGAGTCCCCCAAGTGGACCAACAACACAAACCCCCGCCATATATGTCAAGGTGAACTCTTTCCTCTCTATGGTCAACCTCAACACCAACTTGAATGGTATGCTACCTCATGCCTATCATCATTGTGTCTATAGGTGCCGACATTGACAAGGACCAAGAGAGAAGGAACTCCCATGGTGCAAGGAAGAGAGAAGAAGAAGAAGGAAAGAAGAGAAGAAGGAAGAGGAAGAAGAGACAGGAGGAAGAGGCCCAGCCTGGCCGGTCCAGGACCTGGTCAGACCGGACCCACAACCGGGACATCCGATCCCAGACCCGGTCAACCGGGCGCCCAACCGGATTCCCCTGCATCGTACCGGAAGGCAACCGGAAACTTCGCAAGATCCCGGTTGGCGCCCGGTCGACCGGACCCAGGACCGGACCACCCGGTCACAGGCCCGGTCTGACCGGATCCCAAACCGGATTTGACGGGAATGACTCACCAAACTTCCTAAGTTATCCACTTGCGTACCTTTTCGGCCCTAAGTTGCCTTGTACCTCTATATAAGCACCTAGGTCATCCCCTTTACCCGATAGACAAGATTTAGGCTTAGACATGGATTTGAGCTTTGTCTCCCTAGGGTTTCATCCCCTTTGTATCAAGGCTACCCTTGTTGGATGATTGGATTTGGTGTGTGAGATTCTAGTGCTACCCACTCTCTCTCCCACTCCTAGATTCATCTCCCTCACCAATCTCTCCGCTCGGAATTCTACCGCGCGTCTCTTCCGGGTTGATTCTATTGGCGTGGTCCATCGAGCCACGGGGGTAAGTATCGATTGTATCGGGTTGGTGTGCGTGCGTGAGTTCCTCGTGTTCATCGTGTTCTTCGCGCTCTCCCTCTCTTCCCTCTTTGGATTTCGGGTCAACCGCAAGATCGGGCCACAAACGGGGTCTTAGACCACATCATATGGTATCAGCAGCTCTTGGTTACCGCGATTTTGACCCTCCACCCACCCGATTTCGTTTCTAGAAAATTTTCCACAAAATCCTCAAAAATAGCCCCAAATTGCCACTTGACCGATCTGTGATTTGGTTGCGTTTTGAGTGGTTTTGGTCCGTGGATTCGATGTTATTGTGCTTGATCTACTATCTCCCCAACTTTTAGCCCCCAATTCCATCGTTTCCCTTCGTTTTGGTCGATTTGGCGTGGTTTCGCTCAAGAACAGGAGAGAGAAACTGCGCCCCGAGAAATCCGGTCAACCGGGCGCCAACCGGGCTGCAGACCGGACCACCCGGCGCCAGGGCCGGTCCGACCGGGCGCTGCATCGGCGCCAACCGGGCGCCAACCGGGCGCCAACCGGGCCAGAACCCGGTCAACCGGGCTGTAGACCGGCCAGGCCGGCCCAGGGCCCGGTCAACCAGGTGCCAACCGGGCGCCACCACTACCACCACCTCCGCCAACCACCGCCGCCCTCTCCGCCGCCGGCAAGCACCGCCACCCTCCCCAAACCACCGGGAAAAATCACCGCGACCCCATAACCTACGCCGCAACTGCAAGAGCATCGACACCACCCACCACCGGCTTACCACCGCCACCACCGCCAAGCTACTTTGACCGTTTTCTTCCGCTAACTTGTGTTTGCTTGTTCCGGTTTGAGTGCCTTGTTTGTGAAACTAACCCGCAGCTCCGAAGCAAGCGACGACATCCGAGGCACCCCGAGCTTGCAACCGTACTCTTTACACCACCGCCATCATCGCAAGTTGTGTGTTCCGACACCGACTAACATTTTCATCTAGGTATAACTTGCATTCCCCTTGTAACCCCTCTTCTTTTGCGATCTGTCCTATCGAGCATTGCTTATCAAGTGTTGCGAGACATTGCACGTGGCCCCGATTGTGAGGTGTGTGTGTGCGTAGCGTGGAGTCAAGCTTCTAAGCAAAACTCGTGTGGCAAGATAGCAAAAGCGAGCTAACGCTAACATAGGGCGAGAAAAAGCCGCCAAAACACAAAAAGAGCAAAAGAGTGTCAAGTGCCACCAAATACAAAAGAGGAAAAGCTTTTAAGCAAAAGAGAGAAAAGAGAAGAGAGGCTACGTGTGAATCTTGTTGTCTCTTCATTTGCAACCAAAGCTTTGATCTCTTCTTCTGTTAGTGTGACACCGAGCACCCTTGCTTAAGGGCTTCTTACACTTTTCCGCTCATTCCTTGGTCGCACTAACCCCGTTCATCTCGTGTGTGCGTTCCATATCTTTTCCGTGTTTATAGTGATCATCGCTTTGACATTTGAATTTTTGGACCTCACCCACTTTTAACAACATACTCGATCTTGGATTTGTCTTTTGGCTTTCCACCATACTCACCTAACACCATATTTGCTAGCTTTTGTGTGTGCTTTTGTGTGAGTACCCGATACAATTGTTCTAACTCTCGGTTTTGTTGGATCACCCCAATCTTGTCATACCACGGTAAGGTTGCGGGGTAGTGTTCTTCCACTAACATACACCATATAGATCTTGTCGTGCTAACATGTATAGCGACGAAGAAGATACGGAGGAGTACACGGAGCACTTTGAGGAGGATACCTCTTCAAGCACCGCGGATGTGGAGGAACATGTGGAGCTCGACACCGACTATGGCTCCACGAACATCACCGACATGACCGACATCGAGGAGCTCTACATCGACAATGACTCCTTAAGCATGGACGACATGGTGGAGCACCACCTTGAGGGCGACATCGACGAGCTCTACATCGACAATGGCTCCTCAAGCATGGACGACATGGTGGAGCACCACCTTGAGGACGACATCGACGAGCTCTACATCGACAATGGCTCACCACTCATGGACGACATGGTGGAGCAACGCCACGAGTATGACATCGATGACATGGTGGAGCAACACCACGAGTACGACATCGACACCATGGCGGAGCCTCACCTACGCTCCACGAGGAGCAAAGACGATGCGCCCAAGTACACCTACGTCGCCAATGGAGCTACATATGAAGATAGAGGACCTTCAAGATGGCACCATCATATGGAGCATCAAGAGCGTCCCCAACATGATCGCCATCGACACACTTCTCCGAGCTCCACAAGGCGCCACCATGAGAGTGCTTATGCACAAGATCATCGACATCAAGGACATCATATGGAGCTTCAAGGGCGTCCCCAACATGATCGTCATCCACACTCTTCTACAAGCTCCACAAGGCGCCCCAAGCAACATGCCAAGTCGCATGAGCCATCATCTAGGCATGGCAAGGACCGTCATCGACTCACACCATCTCATGATCGCCATCGACCAACATCTTTCACGAGTCTTCGACGACACCACTCAAGCCATGGTGATGATGCACGAAGACGAGAGCCTCGACATGAAGGCAACAAACACCATGATAGGGTGCCTACCACTCCAAGGATGGCAAGTGCACATCGCGCATACCTTCCTCATATGGCCACTTCCACCTCTTGCGCCACCACCACGATGGCCCCGAGCTCATCACATGCCTATGGACTCCGATGCTACAAGTGCAAGCAACAAGGCCACCCATCTCCTATGTGAGGTGTGCAAGGCCAAGGGTCACGTGGCATGGCAATGCACAACGCCAAGTGCCAAGACGCTCTACTTCGACAAGCTACAAGCACAAGCCCCCAAAATGCCTATTGCGCCCACACTTCAAGATGGAGATCTACAAGGTCAACTCAAGGATGATGTGGATCGACGCCTCGCTCTCTACGACACTATGGCACCACCGCTTGAGGATGACTTGGGAGGCGATGGAGTTGAGCATGGTGACCATGGGATTCTCCCTTCACCTATGGAGGCGCATGGAGTTGAGATGGTTGAGCATGGGAATTTCCCTTCAACCAAGGAGGCGCATGGAGATGAGAAAGTCGAGCCTACTCCCATATGCTTGATGGATGAAATTGGTACCAATCCCATGTGAGCATGAGAGCCACTTAGCCCACTTGAGTGAGAGTGATAGTGAGTTGAGTGACTTCCACCCCACATGTGAGTTTGAGTGCTTCCGTTTGGAGGACATGAGTGATACACTAAGTGAGTTGAGAGAGGTAGATGATAGGTCCATGGAGGACATCGCATTTTCTAACACATTAACCTCTCCCTCGTTTGTGTCTTCTTATGTTGCACTAGGTTCCACGGAGGACGAGTTCCCGCTCATGGAGACGATGTACATGGTGCATGAAGATGATGATATCTCACCATGCTTGCTTCAAGATGGACATGTCGACCACATGGATCCTCCTACTTCCACAACACCTACTTCAAATGAGTCGGCCTACAAAGGTAACAACATAGGTGTTGATGATGCCATGATCCCACTAGTGGACATGATGACTTATGAGTGCATACATGATCTTGATGATACATTTGCTACGTCACATGCTACTTTCACTTTCCCATGTGATGCTTTGCTTGATAACATTGTTGATCATGTGAAATTGCTTGCTTGTGATACCATGACCATGCCATGCTACGAGAGTTTCACGTTTTCCCCGCTTGCTTGCCATGATAATGATTATAATACTACTTGTGTTGTGCCACCCTTGATGAACACTAGCTCTTTCCATAGGGTCGTCGACAACAATGATAACATGTTCCGCATGTTTTGCCCCAAATGTTTACACCATTCCATGATCCTTGCATCTAAGATTGTGAACAATTGCCCTTTCTTATGCTTGGTATGCAAGAATGCTTATTTCGTTGTCCATGAGATGGCCCCCATAGCCTTCTCAATCTTTGATGATCATGAAGTACCACATGCCATGAATGCACCTTCTTGCCATATGCACCATCGCCATGCATTTCATACTATCTTGATTGACACTAATGGTGATGTGCACAAGACATGGAACATCATGTTGGATGATGTGTTCCTCTACCATGCACACACGCTTTTTGTTTTCTCTTTTGTGTGTATAGGTACCCGAATGATAACTTCCACCGCTACGGAGCATGAGCTCATGAAACGCGCAATTGAGAGCTACCCCAACAAGGACGAGATACATGATCCAACCCATGGGATTCACGCCAAAGTGTATGTTCCCAAACGCCTTCGCCCTCATGTGTTTCCAGCTTGTCTTGTCGAGCTTCCGGTTTGGACCAATGCCTCGTCAACTCTTTTGCTTCTTATGCAACATATCTTGACACATCTTGTTGGCACAATGGTTGTTGTATGTCTTGATGTTATCATCATACACACCGAGAATCTCAAGGACCATGTCATACATGTGAGAGACACCTTATGCATCTTGTGCCACATGTCACTCATAAAGTTGCTCTTCTTTGGATTTCTCATTTCACCTTTGGCAATTGAAATGGATTCTTTGACACTTGAGGATACCCATACTTGGCTCACGCCAACCATACTTTCCCAAGCTAGAAGTTTCCATCTCTTTGCCATTACACATAACAATTTTGCCCAAAATTTTGCCGCCGATACTTGCCTTTTGATTGTTCCATTTGTGTGGGACAATGCTACACATCACATTTTTGTCACTTTACAAACCAAACTTTTAAATGCACAAACTTTTGCCCCACCAAATTTTGAATATATCGAAAATCTTTTGGTTCCCATTTTTGCCAAATGCCTCTTGGAGAAACGACTTGATGCTTCGTATTTGATTGAGAGCCTCTTGTTCGCCGATCACCAAATTGGCATCCACAAGCTTTCCATTTGCAAGTTGTTTTTCCCCAAGCTCTTCTTCGACCGCGACTTTATCCCTCTACCACAACATGGGACAACCGTCATGGACTACACCGTCGGTGAGGAGGAACAAGAGTCGAGGGCGACTCTTCCCCAAGGGGGGGAGATGATTTAGCCCCGCCTATCGTCGACGCCACACCATGGCCAAGGAGTCCCCCAAGTGGACCAACAACACAAACCCCCGCCATATATGTCAAGGTGAACTCTTTCCTCTCTATGGTCAACCTCAACACCAACTTGAATGGTATGCTACCTCATGCCTATCATCATTGTGTCTATAGGTGCCGACATCGACAAGGACCAAGAGAGAAGGAACTCCCATGGTGCAAGGAAGAGAGAAGAAGAAGAAGGAAAGAAGAGAAGAAGGAAGAGGAAGAAGAGGCGGGAGGAAGAGGCCCAGCCTGGCCGGTCCAGGACCCGGTCAGACCGGACCCACAACCGGGCCATCCGGTCCCAGACCCGGTCAACCGGGCGCCCAACCGGATTCCCCTGCATCGTACCGGAAGGCAACCGGAAACTTCGCAAGATCCCGGTTGGCGCCCGGTCGACCGGACCCAGGACCGGACCACCCGGTCACAGGCCCGGTCTGACCGGATCCCAAACCGGATTTGACGGGAATGACTCACCAAACTGCCTAAGTTATCCACTTGCGTACCTTTTCGGCCCTAAGTTGCCTTGTACCTCTATATAAGCACCTAGGTCATCCCCTTTACCCGATAGACAAGATTTAGGCTTAGACATGGATTTGAGCTTTGTCTCCCTAGGGTTTCATCCCCTTTGTATCAAGGCTACCCTTGTTGGATGATTGGATTTGGTGTGTGAGATTCTAGTGCTACCCACTCTCTCTCTCCCACTCCTAGATTCATCTCCCTCACCAATCTCTCCGCTCGGAATTCTACCGCGCGTCTCTTCCGGGTTGATTCTATTGGCGTGGTCCATCGAGCCACGGGGGTAAGTATCGATTGTATCGGGTTGGTGTGCGTGCGTGAGTTCCTCGTGTTCTTCGTGTTCATCGTGTTCTTCGCGCTCTCCCTCTCTTCCCTCTTTGGATTTCGGGTCAACCGCAAGATCGGGCCACAAACGGGGTCTTAGACCACATCAAGTAGGGTCAAGAGGAAGATCTAGATATGCTAAAATGCGTGATGCAACAATTCCTCCAAAAATAGGCCTCTTGTTAGACAATCGGCGAGCAACAAGAGCACCAAGATGATAAGGTGTCTCTCCAGTAAGTGCAGCAACTAAGAAAGCAAGATGGTAACTAGAAATATTGCTAGTGTTCTCCCTACCAAGAATGCTAGTAGCAAGATAGTAAGCGAAATATTTAATGGCAGGGAATTGAATGTTTCTTATCTTGCCACGCTGAATGGTGCGGCAATCATCATTGGTGACTCCTCGATAGAGCTCCAGCAAAGCCTTGGGATTGTCCTCGATCTTCTTCGCTGTACCTACAGGGGCAATATCCAATGCAGTACAAAAATCCTTCAACTTCATAGTAATAGGATTACCATAAATCCTAAATGCAACTGATGGTTGATAGTGCTTGTTGTTGAACTGAAAGCTCTCAACAAAGATTTTAGTTAGCATATAGTATTGATCCCTCTCATCTTCCATATAGGCGGTTAAGCCCGCATTACCGACGAGGACCAAGAAATCATCCAGCAAACCTGCATTACTCAAAAAGTTATAACATGGAAAAGATGAAGCGTTAGGGACTCCATTGTCCTCTTCGGCTTCGAAGCTTGGTGCGATGACGTCCTCATTATAGGATCGCCTGAATCGAGTGGCGGTCCTAGAGGGCCTCCCCGTGCTTGTCGTCTCTCTTTCAAACACTTCTCCAAAGTTATAGTTATCCATCTCCCTTTTCTTGAATTGTATTGATATGGATCCAATCATAATATTTTGATATCCTTCTTTAGGCTCATATATAGGACAATCAATAGCTCCAACTTTGATAGTTCTCACATTAGAAATGGTATTAACTCCACATACTTTATCAATCCTCTTGGGGAAATAAACGGTATGCTCCTTGTCATCAACATTGAAAGTAACTTTTCCTTTATTGCAATCAATAACAGCCCCTGCGGTGTTAAGAAAAGGTCTCCCAAGAATAATAGACATATTATCATCTTCAGGCATTTCCAACACAACAAAATCAGTTAATATCAAGCAGTTATAAGTAACTTGAACAGGAACATCCTCACATATACCAACAAGAATAGCAGTAGATTTATCAGCCATTTGCAAAGATATATCAGTCGGTATCAACTTATCTAAATAAAGTCTCTTGTAAATAGAAAAAGGCATAACACTAACACCCGCTCCCAAATGGCATAGAGCAGTTCTAACATAATTATTCTTAATAGAACAAGGAATAGTCGGTATACCTGGGTCACCCAACTTCTTTGGAACTTTGCCATTGAAATAGTAATTAGCAAGCATAGTGGAAATCTCCTCATTAGGAATTTTCCTTTTGTTAGAGAAAATATCTTTCATATACTTTGAATAAGGAGGCAATTTAATAGCATCAGTCCAAGGGATTTGCAAGAATAAAGGTTTCATCCAATCGCAAAATTTATTATAGTGTTCTTCTTCCTTTGATTTTAGTTTCTTAGCAGGAAAAGGCATTTGCTTTTGAACCCAAGGTTCCCTTTCATTACCATGTTTCTTAGCAATAAAGTCTTCTTTAGTATACTTTTTATTTTTAGCATGCTTTTCAGGTTCATCTTCAACCTCTTCTTTATCAGAAGCATGATTCTTATCATTATCTTTATCATGTTCATTACCACTTTCAGTTTCAGCATCAGAAATAGAAATACTATTAGGATCATTATCAGGTTCAGAGGATTCTACAACATTTTTATGTTTCTTCTTCTTTTTCTTAGAAGGAGCACTAGGTTCAATTCGTTGAGAATCTTGTTCAACTCTTTTGGGATGCCCCTCAGGATATAGAGGATCCTGAGTGGATACACCGCCTCTAGTTGTTACTTCATAAGCTTGTTTCTCTTTAGAACTATTTTTTAACAAGTCATTTTGCACTTTAGTGAGTTGATCAATTTGAGTTTGAACCATATGAAAATGTTTAACAAGCATCTTAACATCATTGGAGGTTCTCTCCACAATATCATGCAAATTACTAATAGCTTGAGAATTTTCCATTAAATGATTCTCTACTCTCATATTAAAATTTTCTTGCTTAACAATATAATTATCAAACTCATCTAAGCATTGAGTAGGAGGTTTTGAATACGGAATATCTTCCCTAGTAAAGCGTTGAAGAGAGTTTACCTCAATCATGGATGAAGGGGGAATTATCTTACATAAATCTTCCATGGGAGGTAAATTCTTCACATCTCCAGATTTAATACCTTTCTCCTTAAGAGATTTCTTGGCTTCCCTCATATCTTCATCATTTAATTTAATAAAACCCCTCTTCTTCAATATTGGCGTCGGAGTTGGTTCAGGTGTAGTCCAATCATCATGATTCCGGCCTATTTTAGCCAATAATTCTTCAGCTTCGTCTGGAGTTCTTTTCCTGAAAACACAACCAGCACAACTATCCAAACATGCCCTAGACTCAATGGTTAGTCCACTATAAAATATATCAAGTAAATCATGCTTTTCCAAATCATGTCCAGGTCGAGCTCTGATAAGAGAACAAAATCTTTCCCAAGCTTCAGGCAATTTCTCTCCATCTTCCTGGTCAAAGCTATAAATTTTCTGCAAAGCAATATGTTGAGCACTAGCAGGAAAGTATTTCTGAAAGAAAACATCAAGCAAACCACTTGGAATATCAATAGAACCAGGAGGCAAACTATTATACCAAGTTTTAGCATCATCCTTTAATGAAAAAGGAAAAAAATTAGCAACAAAATAAGTACGCATCTTTACATCATCAGAAAACAAGCTACTCAAAGTAGAAAGTTCATTCATGTGTTCTACATCACTTCCTTTTTCAGTACCACAAAAGGGTGTTTTCTCAACAATAGCTATATGAGATAAATCAAGAGAAAAATCATAATCCTTATCCTTAATGTTTATAGGAGATGTGGCAAATTTAGGATCAGGAGACAGTTTATATCTAACAGTATGTTGTGCAAGAAACTTTTAAATTTTTCTTGCATCAGTAGTAGCATTGCATTTATCAATAAAATCATCATCAAGTTCCACATAATCCTCATCAGGATCATCACTAGAGTATTCAACAGACTCAGGTGAATTAACAGGTGTAGCAGCATTTTCATTAGGAGTTTCAGTATTTTCAATTTGTCTAGACCTAGCAATTGTAGCATCTAGAAAAGATCCCAATGAACCACTATCATCAAGCACAACAGAAGCATCATAAAAATTATAAGAATTTTCAGACTCAGCAGAAGTACCAGCAAATGAAGCTTGTGGTGGTGGAACAAGTTGACTTATCACAGAAGGTGAATCAAGAGCAGCAGAGGTACTCCGAGTTGTACCTTTTCTTGTAGTGGATGGTAATATGGCGACTTTAGGATCGCGAGATTTACCCATGATGGAGAATTTGCAGCGAACAATATCAATCCAATTGAACTTCCAAATAAAGCTATGCTCCCCGGCAACGGCGCCAGAAAATAGTCTTGATGACCCACAAGTATAGGGGATCGCAACAGTCTTCGAGGGAAGTAAAACCCAATTTATTGATTCGACACAAGGGGAGCCAAAGAATACTTGAAAGCCTTAACAGCGGAGTTGTCAATTCAGCTGCACCTGGAAACAAACTTGCTCACAAGAGTTTATCAGTAGTAACAGTTTTATAGCAGTAGCAGTAGTGAAATATCAGCAGCAGTGTAACAAAGACAACAGTAGTGATTATAGTAAACAGCAGGATTAAAATACTGTAGGCACAGGGATGGATGAATGGGCATTGCATGGATGAGAGAAACTCATGTAAAAATCAAAGCAAGGCATTTGCAGATAGTAATAAAACGGTGTCCAAGTACTAAACAATCCATAGGCATGTGTTCCATATTTTGTCGTACGTGCTCGCAATGAGAAACTTGCACAACATCTTTTGTCCTACCAGCCGGTGGCAGCCGGGCCTCTAGGGAATCTACTGGAAATTAAGGTACTCCTTTTAATAGAGCACCGGAGCAAAGCATTAACACTCCGTGAACACATGTGATCCTCACAACACTGCCTTCCCCTCCGGTTGTCCCAATTTCTGTCACTTTGGGGCCTCGGGTTCCGGACAGCGACATGTGTATACAACTTGCAGGTAAGATCATAAAACAATGAATATCATCATGAAACAATAACATGTTCAGATCTAAGATCATGGCACTCGGGCCCTAGTGACAAGCATTAAGCATAACAAGTTGCAACAATATCATCAGAAGTACCAATTACGGACACTAGGCACTATGCCCTAACAATCTTATGCTATTATATGACCAATCTCATCCAATCCCTACCATCCCCTTCAGTCTACAGCGGGGGAATTACTCACACATGGATGGGGGAAACATGGCTGGTCGTGTTATCACCAGAATTTGACCGAGTCAGAGGTGGGCCACGATTGAGATAGACTTGAAGATATACATGGAAGGAAGAACAAGAATCGGCCTTATATGCGAAGTTGGGCTAAATTGCCCATGTATCTGTAATATAGTAGATCGCATCTTAGATTAAAAGTTAGAGTTTTACTCGTGCACGGTTAGGTGCACGCCTGAATTAGAAAGTCCCCTGGACTATAAATATGTATCTAGGGTTTATGGAATAAACAACAACTCACGTTCAACCCAAACAAACCAATCTCGGCGCATCGCCAACTCCTTCGTCTCGAGGGTTTCTATCCGGTAAGCGACATGCTGCCTAGATCGCATCTTGCGATCTAGGTAGCACAAGCTCCACGTTGTTCATGCGTTGCTCGTACTGAAGCGCTTTTGATGGCGAGCAACGTAGTTATCATAGATGTGTTAGGGTTAGCATAGTTCTTCATGTAACATGCTTACGTAGTGCAACCCTTGCATATCTAGCCGCCCTCACACCTATCTTAGGTGTGGGGGCGGCACCCCGCTTGATCATTATTTAGTAGATCTGATCCGTTACGATTGCTCCTTGTTCTGCAAGGATTAGTTTAATATCTGCAATAGTTAGGCCTTACAAAGGGGGGGAGGATCCAGCGGCACGTAGGGTGTCGTTCGCAAGTCCTAAACAGGATGTTCCGAGGATCAACTTCATGTTGGTTTTTAGGCCTTGTTTAGGATCGGCCTACGATCACCGTGCGTGGCCGCGAGGCCCAACCTGGAGTAGGATGATCCGATTATGCGGTGAAAACCCTAAATCGTCGTAGATCTCATTAGCTTTATCTTGATCAAGCAGGACCACCATATATTCGTGCACCCCGTACGAATCATGGGTGGATCAGCTCCTTGAGCCGATTCACAGGATAACCTGAGAGCCGATCGAGGCTCGTATTTAATGTTTACGTGTATGCCATGCAGGAAACTAAGCGAGGCATCCCCATCACCTTCCTGACCAGGTATAGGTCAGGTGGCACGCCCTTGCACTTCGCATCGGACGTGTGACCAGAAGAGCTTTGCGGGCCGTCGCTCGGAGGGGTCTCAGCCAGCCGCGGCTCTAGGCTCTTCCCGGCTCTACAGTGTTGACAGTCGCTGCCCAGCCGGTGGGTTTTGGCAGGCAACACATTCTGGCACGCCCGGTGGGACAATCGTCTACATCAACCACATCGCCATCTACATCTGAGATGGCGGACGGCACGCCGGTCACCTACGAGGAGCTGCCTGACGAGCTCAAGAAGAGATATGACGAGATCAAGGCCACCCTCGAAGCCGACCTCATCGGCTCTTTTCAGAGAACCCGTTCCCATGGCATCAGATGGAAGGGATTCTCACCAGAAGGTGCACTCGATGGGATAGACCTCTCTGCCCCGTCGGAGGAACGCACCAGGGGCCTGCGGCAGGAGATCAACTACTTGGTGGCTCACTCGCTACACCGCCACTCTGAAAACCTGGTCAACGTGTTGGAGCGTGTCGCTCTTCGCGTGATCCAGGAGATCATGAGCCACCAGTACTCGCCGTCAGGACCAGCTCTCGGGACGCATCAGGGAGAGTTGCCACTCCAGTCCCGTCCACCGCTGCCATATGCGTTGGCAGCACCAGCTGAAGTGCCGGCTACACCGGCATTTGTCGTCTACAAGATCGGTGGTGACCCTAGTGACTACCAGTTCTTGACCGAGGCGCCTAAGGAGATCCCTCACGGATACGCGTGCACGTATGTGCCAGATTGTGGTAACTGGGCACTCACGAACCAGGCCACAACATCAGGGACTCCGGCGAAAACAGGAGGAACGTCAGCGACAGAGCTTGAAAAGCAGACGTGGCTAACTAAATACACCACCCCGACGAACCTCCAGAGCTCAGCTCCTGTAGTTGGCTCAGAGCTGGAAAAGCAAGCATGGCTGGCTAAGTACGCCACTCCGGCGAATCTTCAGAGTGCAACTCCTGCAGCCAGCACAGCGAATCAGATCAGTACCATACTGAGAGACCAGTTCGGCATGGTGCCGAAAAGAAGGGCAATCGGCTATTCCAAGCCGTACCCCGACGAGTACGAGATGATCCCGCTGCCACCTAAGTATCGGCTCCCTGATTTCTCCAAATTCAGTGGAACAGATGGCTCCAGCTCCATCGAGCACGTCGGCCGATATTTGGCACAACTAGGACCGGCTTCAGTGTCGGATCCGCTACGCGTGAGGCTCTTCTCACAGTCCCTCACAGGATCGGCTTTCGGATGGTACACCTCTTTGCCAGCAGACTCCATCCGGACTTGGAAGCAATTGGAAGAACAGTTCCATATGCAATACCATTCAGAAGCTTCCGAGTCTAGCATTGCCGATCTAGCACAACTACGTCAGAAGCGCGGAGAAACTGTGACAGAATATATCCAGCGCTTCAGGAATCTTAGGAACCGATGTTATTCGGTTCGTATAACTGAAAAGGAAGCAGTCGAGTTGGCAGCAGCAGGCCTTGCAACGCAGCTCAAGGACATGGCCTCCCAAGCAGATTATCCCTCACTGGCGCATATGGTTCAGAAACTATCGGCATATGAACAGCGCCACCCGGACCTGTACCAAGACAAGTTCAAGCGTGCAGTAGTCCTGGTCGATGCAGAGGAAGACGAAGTTCCTGTGGGAGACCAAGAGGTAGCAGCGGCTGAATGGACTCGGGGAGGAACCCCCGTGTCATGCAAATGGGTAAAGCCACCAGGCCCGCCCAGGGGATTTGATTTTGACGTGACCAAGACTGAGCAAATCTTCGACCTCCTGCTCAAGGAAAAGCAGTTGAAGATACCTGAAGGTCTCAAATTCCCCACGGCGCAAGAGCTGAATGGAAAGCCATACTGCAAATGGCACAACTCGCTTTCCCATGCCACCAACGACTGCAGGGTGTGGCGTCAGCACATCCAAGCGGCGATAGAGAACGAGCGTCTAATTTTCAACCAGTACGCCATGAAGGTCGACACCCAGCCCTTTCCCGCCGTTAACATGGTAGAGCTCACCTACCCTGAAGGTTGCCAGCCAGAGTCCTCATTCAGCATCAACATGGTAGGACCTGGAAATCACTCTGGCAAAGATGGAGATGAGGGCAGCTGCTCTCATAGCAAGGACACAGAGGAGGCCGCTCCACGCGATCGGCTCCGTCATGATGGCAAGCGCTACGTCACA
The DNA here is from genome assembly GCF_019359855.2 of Lolium perenne. NCBI lineage: Eukaryota > Viridiplantae > Streptophyta > Magnoliopsida > Poales > Poaceae > Lolium > Lolium perenne. The sequence goes on along the minus strand of NC_067249.2, from coordinate 122,854,079 downwards.
GAGGGAGAGGTGAAGAACATAAGATATCAGCGACCCCTCTCTGACCACCTCCTCAACAAGTATGCAAGGCAGTATGACCAACGCCGACAGTCCAGCTATGATGATGAGAGAGATAGTCTGGCTAGAGAAGCCAGAAGACATCGTCGGCATGATCGCGATGAGGAGAAGCACGAGCACCGTGCCACGGAAGGATCAAGGGAGCAAGATGACAACGCCAGGCACTGGGACTGCCCCTTCTTCAGACACTGCTGGGATTCAGGAATGAGCCGATTGCCCACAATCGGCAATTGCCTAGAATGCAACCGGAAGAAGAAGGAGGCAGCCAATGTATCTGTGTTCAAGCGTTTAGGGCCTCTCCCGCCACAAAACAAACGCGCTGAGTCACCTCGTTGGGCAGATCTTGAGGATTCAGAAGACGAGGAAGAAGAAGAAGAAGACAGGTGCCACCGACCAAGGTGGTGCCCTGACGGACTCAGCCGTTCACAAAAACGCAGGGTTCAGCGATTGCGCAGCCTGGAGGAAGCCGAAAGGTCATACCTGCATACGCTAAGGAAGGCACGGCCTGATCTAGCTGCAAAAGTTCAGCGAACCCTGGATGAAGAGGGTCGTCCACGAAAAATGGAGTGGCGCCCCAAACAAAGGAAAGCCGATGATGAAACATCGGCTGGCACAAATATGGTGTTCATCCTCCCTTCGGAGTTCAGTGCTCCAGGATTAGATGAGATACCTGTGGCACAACTTGACTGCGGCCCACGGCCGGTTATCTTTGAGAAGCCACGAGAAAAGAGCTACAGACATCTGAAGGCCCTGTACTTGCGAGGATATATCGATGGGAGGCCTGTAAATAAGATGCTGGTGGACACCGGAGCGGCAGTCAACATCATGCCGTACTCTATGCTGCGTCGGCTGGGACGCTCTAGCTCGGATCTAATCAAGACCAACGTGACATTGAGCGATTTCAATGGCCAAGCGTCCGAGGCACAAGGAGTTCTGAACGTGGATTCTGACCGTAGGAAGGAAAACTATCCCTACAACGTTCTTCATCGTCGATAGTACGAGCACTTATGCTGTTCTGCTAGGAAGAGATTGGATCCACGCAAACTGCTGCATTCCCTCCACGATGCACCAATGCATAATACAGTGGGATGGGGATGAGGTAGAGGTCGTCCAGGCCGATGACTCAGCCAAAATTTCGACGGCTGGCATGAACGCATGGGAAGCAGCAGGCCAAGAACCCCTCTCAGGTATCAATTTGGATGACTGCGAGCGCATCGACGTGTCAAAGGGAAGGGTTAAGCTGGTTTTATCCACTGGCCTGACCATGTAGTTGAAGCGAAGTGATGTGCAACTTGGCGAGGCTGATCCTTGTGATCGGCCCCAAAAGTCTATGAAGGGACGTTACAGAACCTTCAGTCAGCGCTTCAATCATTGTGGAGGCCGATCCCAGCAATCGGCCAAAATTATCCTTACCACATGTTCTGCTTGTGTTCGCCCTTGACCCTATCAGGAGCCGACGTGCGAATTACAGAGCCGATATCTGCCATTCCTTGACAGATTCGGCTCGGGGGGCACCTAAACATGGGAACAGATGCAGAGGGACATGTGTGCAATGAAATATTGGGGGCCGATAGGAGAAAATCGGCCGGTAAAAAAAAAAAAATTCAGACAGCCGATGCAAGGGCATCGACTTTAGAATTGAGAAGCAGCCGATGCGCAGCCATCGACTCTAGTGGAATTATGCGAGGTTAATCGAGTCTCCACCAAATCCAGGCCGGCGGTGGTGCCTTCTGTTTCTTCGAGGGAGTGAAGCAATGGAAATTTCTTCAGCTGCTTCGAGCCGATCCGGGTTCCTGAAACTTTTTGTTGATACTAGTTCAGCCGTGTTGACAGAAGGGGTATATCGGCTGTCTAAGGAAGAAAGGGGATCGGCTTTGGCGCATTCTCTCTGACACTCTCGCCTCGAGTAAGGCTCGGGGGGCAGCAGGCCTGGTGGATACTCTGTTTTGCTCTGTTTAAGGAGCCGATTGGGATACCATCGGCTGATCCTTCATTGCAACCTTCTTCACAAATGATGAGTACTGAAGAGGATCATTGGGTTTGGTTGGAAAAGTTCAAAGGTTTCCCTGAAGATTCTGCATTTTCCACCAGATTTAGAAAATCATCAGTTGAAGAAGGGAAGGGTGAATTTCAAAGGACCGATGCGTTGCTATCGGCTCATTACGCATTGGCAAAGGGGACGAATCGGCAAGGTCAGTAGAAGAGGGAATCGGCTCGATTAAACTCAGAAGAAATCGGCAAAATCAAATTGGGGAAAAGTTCTTCATTGATAGGCGAGATTTCTTACATAAAGAGCTAATTGCTCTCAAAAGGAAATACTAGGGGATACATTGCCCCATCTACTACTACTGGCCCTATTCTAGAGGTCCTATCTACGGGCCATCACTGCCCTCGTCGTCGCCGTCGTCGCCGCTGTCAGCGCTGCTTCCGGCGGGCTCGTCGTCGCTCCAATGGCCGCCGACCGGGCCCTCGTTATCCTCGTCTTCTTCGTCAGCGTCGTCCTCGTCGCTGTCGAAGTCGCTAAGGTTGCCCGGCCAAGGGCAGAACCGCTTGGCCGGCGGCTCGTCGGAGGGGCTGTCATCGTCGTCCTCCTCCTCCTCTTCCTCCTCCTCCACCCCCTCGGAGGAGGTGAAGTCATCCCAAGAGAAGCGATCGTCATCGCTCTCCTCCTCCGATTCCCCGTCGGCGAGGAAGCGGAGGTCGCTCTCCCCGTCCGTCGAGGACTGGTCGTCCTCGGACCAGATGGAGAAGTCATGGTCTGACTCCTCCCCGGCCGCAATGGCGCGGCGGATGTTGGCCGCGTGGACCTCCGCCGGGTTGTACTCCGGCGTCGGCTCGCGGGACGTGGAGGACCGGCTGGAAGGATCCGATGGAGCAGAGGAGGAAGAAGACATGGTGGCGCAGGAGGGCTTTTGGAGTGCTAATGCGAAGGAGATGCAGAGGAGAACTGTTCATAGCGGTTAAATAAAAAGGGGATATAGTGGAAATTCAATGCCACAGCAGTTTCCGAGGAAGTGGTGCCTAAAGAAAAAAAAAAACTGCCAGGTCACGCGGAGAAGTTGAGAAGGCAGGGCATCATGATGAAGGATACTGCAACGGTTCTGCCACGACATGACCCGACGAAGGAAAACAGAGTGATTTTGGAATTACCAATTCCAAAACCAGGGGGGCATGTGTTATCACCAGAATTTGACCGAGTCAGAGGTGGGCCACGATTGAGATAGACTTGAAGATATACATGGAAGGAAGAACAAGAATCGGCCTTATATGCGAAGTTGGGCTAAATTGCCCATGTATCTGTAATATAGTAGATCGCATCTTAGATTAAAAGTTAGAGTTTTACTCGTGCACGGTTAGGTGCACGCCTGAATTAGAAAGTCCCCTGGACTATAAATATGTATCTAGGGTTTATGGAATAAACAACAACTCACGTTCAACCCAAACAAACCAATCTCGGCGCATCGCCAACTCCTTCGTCTCGAGGGTTTCTATCCGGTAAGCGACATGCTGCCTAGATGCGATCTAGGCAGCACAAGCTCCACGTTGTTCATGCGTTGCTCGTACTGAAGCGCTTTTGATGGCGAGCAACGTAGTTATCATAGATGTGTTAGGGTTAGCATAGTTCTTCATGTAACATGCTTACGTAGTGCAACCCTTGCATATCTAGCCGCCCTCACACCTATCTTAGGTGTGGGGGCGGCACCCCGCTTGATCATTATTTAGTAGATCTGATCCGTTACGATTGCTCCTTGTTCTGCAAGGATTAGTTTAATATCTGCAATAGTTAGGCCTTACAAAGGGGGGGGGAGGATCCAGCGGCACGTAGGGTGTCGTTCGCAAGTCCTAAACAGGATGTTCCGAGGATCAACTTCATGTTGGTTTTTAGGCCTTGTTTAGGATCGGCCTACGATCACCGTGCGTGGCCGCGAGGCCCAACCTGGAGTAGGATGATCCGATTATGCGGTGAAAACCCTAAATCGTCGTAGATCTCATTAGCTTTATCTTGATCAAGCAGGACCACCATATATTCGTGCACCCCGTACGAATCATGGGTGGATCGGCTCCTTGAGCCGATTCACAGGATAACCTGAGAGCCGATCGAGGCTCGTATTTAATGTTTACGTGTATGCCATGCAGGAAACTAAGCGAGGCATCCCCATCACCTTCCTGACCAGGTATAGGTCAGGTGGCACGCCCTTGCACTTCGCATCGGACGTGTGATCAGAAGAGCTTTGCGGGCCGTCGCTCGGAGGGGTCTCAGCCAGCCGCGGCTCTAGGCTCTTCCCGGCTCTACAGTGTTGACAGTCGCTGCCCAGCCGGTGGGTTTTGGCAGGCAACAGGTCGATGGAGAGGCGTCGGTGGTGATGATGGCGATGATCTCCTCCAATTCCCCGTCCCGGCGGAGTGCCAGAACGGAGTTTCTGGTCCCGAGACGGAGTTTCGCGATGGTGGCGGCGTTCTGGATGGTTTCTGGCGACTTCGACTTCCCGTCTCGCGTTTTTAGATCGAAACCCTTAAATAGTCCAGAGGGGGGCGTCAGAGGCTGGCCGAGGCGGCCTCACCATAGGGCGGCGCACCCCCCCAGGCCGCGCCGGCCTATGGTGTGGGGGCCCTGGGCCTCCCCCAGGCCCGCCCTTCTGGCTCCGTGAATCTTCTGGGAAAATAGGCCCTTCGACATTAATTCCGGGGATTTTCCTGAAAGTTGAATTTCTGCACAAAAACGAGACACCAGAGCAATTCTGCTGAAAACAGCGTTAGTCCTTGTTAGTTGTATCCAAAATACACAAATTAGAGGCAAAACAATAGCAAAAGTGTTCGGGAAAGTAGATACATTTTGGATATATCAATGCTCCATTGGTCAAGGAAGAAGAAGAGAAGAAGCAAGAACCACGTCAGCCGGTGGCATCAGCTCAAGGCCGGCACTGCCGCCCTTCACAGGCCGGCAGTCCCAGTGGACGCACCCCGACACTGCCGGTGGATGCACCCCGGCACTGCCGGCAGACGCACCCCGGCACTACCGGCCTTAATGCACCGGCACTGCCGGCCCCGACCGACACTACCGCCCGAAGACGCAGCATCAACAAGTGGCAGGCACTGCCGGCCCCACCCGAGTTGACTTCATCTGAACCGTTGATTTTAATCTTGTGGCTGTGTTTATTTCGTAAATGACTAAGTTACCCCTGTTTTGGATCTGGCCTATATATAGGGCTCCCCCAGCCACGAATTAGGGTTAGACTTGTTTTTGAGATTGATATGAGCTTAGCTCCTCCCCCATAGGAAACCCTTCTAGAGATGAATCTATGAAGAGTAACAACGATCTTCGGAGTGTTTGGTCTCTTCCATTCTAGGGATTCTAGTGTTTGTGGATCTTTTGCTCTTGCAATTCTATCTATTTGCACTATTTCCCTCTTTGGAACTCTACCAATTGCTTGCCAATCTTTTGTGAGGGATTCTACTCCTTGTGGGTATTTGCCTTGCAATTCTATTGGGTTGGTGTATCGGGCCAACGAAGAACAACCGGTTGTGTGTGTTGCATTTGTATCTCCGATCCCCTCTGCTTTCCACCCGTGTTCTTCGTGTTCTTCGCCACCGCCATCGAATCCGTGAAGATCGGGCCTCCCCTAGGGCTTAGCCCTTATCATATGGTATCAAGAGCTCCTTGGTTGCCACGGATTTGATCCCCACATCCCCCAAAAAAATTCTTGAAGAAATTCGAAAATTCCCAAAAAATAACCCTAAATTGGCCTTGGTTGGATCTAACAAATTGTTGAGTTTTTGGTGGTTTTGTTCCAATAGAAGCATGCCTTTGGTGTTGATCTAGAATTACCCCAACTTTTCCCACCTAGTTGTGCCAATTTTCCCATGAAATCGAAGATTTTCGGGTCAGATTTCCGCCAAATTGACGAACAGCCGCGACCAGGCCGACACTGCCTCTAGGAAGGATCGGCACTGCTGCCAGGGCCAGCACTACCAGTGGCCCGAAATTTTCACAGCTCACTTCGTTTTCATTTTGGCACTTCCCATTTGTGTTTGGTCTTCGGTTTTGAGTGCCATTTCAGCTACCACAAGCTTCCGCAACAACGACAACAATGATGACACCCCGAGGATCCAAGCGGTTCATTTGACACCACCCACCACCATAGCAAGTTCATGATCATCGTCGACCACCATCATCAAGTGGTATAAGTTGCACCTTAGCATGTAGCCCTAGCCTCTTTTGCGTACCTTTCCCATCAAGAGTGGCTTTCTAGTGTTGCGAAGCATTGCGCAAGCGTCCCGACCGTGAGGGTGTGCGTGTGTTGAGCAAAACTACGAAGCAAAAGCTCGTTGTGAAAAGATATGCAAAAGAAGTGTGACATACTTACATAGATAGTAGTATCCTTACATAGTGAGAAAAAGAAAGAAAAATACAAAAAAGAAAATAGTGTGTGAGTGACACCTACATACAAAAGACTCCAAAGCTTATAAGCATAAGAGAGAAAAGAGAAGAGAGGCGTCTTGCGCAAATCTCGTTTCTTCTCAAATTTTCAACCAAGCCACGGTCTCTCTTGTGTTGGCGTGACACTGAGGTAGTAGTCTTTGTTAGGACCGATTTTGTTCGTGCTCATTTTCCTTGGTCGCGCTAATCCATTTTTGTCCCATGCGTGTGTTCCACCTTGTGTATGCCTTTTGTGATCACCGCTTTTGATTGTGACTTTTGGACCTTACCCACTTTTGACAATATACATTTTGTTTGGCTTTCCACATCCATACCTAACACCATATAGAGTTCATAGCCTTTTGCGTGTGTTTTTGCGTGTGTAACCGGTTGTTCCTCACCTTGACACAACTTTCCAATTTTGTTGTGAGTCTTTGACTTGTGAGTTTTTCTCTAACCCCCCACAACATAGTTCTTGTTTTAGTTTGTAACCATGTATAGTGGAGAGGGGAACCAACTTCTGATGATGCGGCACCAAAATTGGATAGCTACTCAAGCCGTCAACAAGAGCATACATGACCTCATGGCAAGGATAGACGAGACTATCATACGCTATGAAGAACAAGCTCAAGTGCAAAGAAGGGACCTCAATGTCCAAGTGCAAGACCTCCATGACAAGCTTGATGCTCAAGGCCCTGATATGAAGGCCACACTTGATGCTCAACAAAACATGGGGAGCATGAGAAGACAAGAAGAGAGGTTGGCACGCCTTGAACAAGCTATTGCCAACATAGCCAACAACCGGAGCCAACACTCAAGGTCTTTGCGCTCTCATAGTTCAAGGCATCGAGCTCCATATCCGTCTCATCATGCCTCCAATGAAGACCCACACAACCATAATGTGGATGCTCAAGTACCTTCAACGACAAGCTCAAGAGGCGGAACAAGCACGTGTTCAACTTGAACAAGAGAGGCTACAACAAGCAAATCATGAAGCTAAATTCCAAGAGGAACAACAACGTCTTCGTCATGATTAAGATCTTCTTCGAGCATGTGAGCAAGAATGTCTTCGCCATGAGCAAGCGGCACATCATCAACAAGGACAACCTCGTCCATCTCAAGTGGCCAATGCTCAAAGGCATCCACAACATGACGCCGACCAAGAAGTGAATCAAGAACGCCAAATCATCAATATTGATGCTCCTCAAGATGCTAGAGCAAGAAGGAACAACATGGACAATAGAAGACACAACCCTTTCAATTATCGAACTCGTCAAGCACCTCATTCTCATCAAGGTGAAGCAAGTCACCACAATGAAGACGTCACACCAAGTGAAGCTAGTGTAATGCCACACCCGCGACAACCACATGGAAGGCGTCCTCCCAATCCAAAACGACACAATGAAAAAGAGAATCATCATCAACAACCTTGTAACCATAATGAGGATCAAGAGGATGGAAGACGAATACATCGACGCAATGACCGTAATGAGGAAGAAATATTTGGGAAGATAAAGCTCACCATGCCCAAGTTCCAAGGAGAAGAAGACCCTGATGCATACTTGTCTTGGGTACTCAAGGTTGACAAGATCTTCCGCATCCACAACCTCTCCGAAGCAAAGAAGGTGGCCATGGCATCACTTGAGTTTGAGGGATATGCAAATATTTGGTGGGAAGATGTAAACAAGAAGCGTGCTAAAGAAGACTTAGAGCCCATTGACACATGGGAAGAAATGCAAGAAGTCATGCACACCCGCGTTGTGCCCACCCACCACAAACGTGACCTTTTCAACAAGCTCACTCAACTCAAGCAAAGCTTCAAGCCCATTGAGGAGTATTACAACGAGATGCACATGACCATGATGAGTGCGAATGTGGATGAGCGAGAAGAGCAAACAATGGCAAGGTTCTTGAATGGATTGAACATCCCCGTCAAGAGGATAGTGGAATTCTTGTCTTACACCAACATGGTTGAGTTACTTCATCAAGCTACAAGGTCCGAGCGCCAAGTGCGAGAATACTTAGCAAGTGCAAAGTCCAAGAACTTCTTCGCCGCAAGAAATGCAACGAATGCTTCCTCAAGCATAAAAAATACAAGTGCTATTGCCTCCAAGGATCCTCCCAAGAAAACAAAAAGTGCCACCAAGACAACAAGCTTCAAACCGGAGCAATCAACTATGTCCTCAAAAGCTTCCACCGGATCTAGTAACATCACTTGCTTCAAGTGTGGCACCCAAGGCTTTGAATGGAAGAACACAAGAGTTATGATAACTAGAGATGATGGAGATGTGGAGTACTTAAGCGAAGGTGAACACGAAGCCTTATTACAAGCCGCAACCAATCTTGAAGATGATGCCTTGGAAGACCAAGAGCAAATCCTATGTGCGCATGATGCAAGCCCATCACTTGTGGTGACCAAAGTCTTGACAACCCATGCAATCCCTAATGAAGACCAAAGATGCAACATCTTCCAAACAAGAGCCGGAATCAATTCCAAGTCCATCAAGGTCATCATCGATGGAGGTAGTTGCCACAACCTTGCAAGCACCGAACTATGTTCCAAGCTCAACCTTCCGCTCCGGAAACATCACCATCCTTACCATGTGCAATGGCTAAGTGACAATGGAAATGTGAAGATACAACACACCGTCACAATATCCTTCAAGATCGGCGCCTATGAAGACACCGTCGAGTGTGATGTAGTGCCTATGACGGTGTGCCACATGCTACTTGGTCGCCCTTGGCAATTTGACAAGAAAGCAAACCATGATGGTTACACAAATGCCTATTGCTTTAAGGTCGATGACAAGTCCTTCATCCTACTCCCAATGACTCCTAGCCAAGTAATTGCGGACAATGCAAAGGCTTTAGAAAGGGCTAAGGAAGCTACCATCACTAGTGAGATGAGAGGTGAGAGAGTGATCCACCAAAAAAGAGTGAGCGCCACAAGCCATATGTGAGCGAGATGAAGAGTGTCCTCCTAGCCACTAAGAGTGAGATGTGAGAAGTGCACCACAACCCATCCACCAAATTGCGCTATGTGCTCATTTGCAAGGGGCCATACTCGGAAACTAACGACTTAACAACACTTCCTTCGTCTTTGTTGTCTCTTTTGAAGGAGTTCCAAGATGTCTTCCCCGACAAGCTCCCTCATGGACTACCACCGCTTAGAGGAATCGAGCACTGCATCGACCTCATACCTGGCACCCCTCTACCAAACCGAGCCGCCTATCGCACCAATCCTGAAGACACAAAGTCGAATCAACGACAAATTCAAGATCTCCTAGAAAAAGGGTATGTTCGCGAAAGCTTAAGCCCTTGTGTGGTTCCGATCATACTTGTGCCTAAACCAGATGAGTCACAAAGAATGTGTATGGATTGTCGTCCCATCAACGCCATTACCGTTCGATATCGCCATCCCATTCCGCGTTTAGATGACATGCTTGATGAGTTATGCAGTGCCACCATTTTCTCGAAAATTGATTTGCGTAGTGGTTACCATCAAATCCGCATGGCCGTTGGTGACGAATGGAAGACGACCTTCAAGACCAAACTTGGTCTCTATGAATGTCTTGTCATGCCGTTTGTTCTATCCAATGGTCCTTCAACTTTCATGCGCCTTATGAAGCATATCTTGAGACCTCTAATTGGCAAGAGTGTGGTTGTCTATTTCAATGATATTCTCATTTATAGAAAAAATCTCGAGGAACATGTCGAACATGTGAGAGAAGTTTTATGGACCTTACGCAATGAGAGGATTTATGCAAACCTTCCTAAATGCACCTTTGCACAAAACAAGTTGGTTTTTCTTGGTTTCGTTGTTTCCTCCAATGGCATTCAAGTGGACTCTTCGAAAGTTGAGGCTATTCATAATTGGCCTGCGCCAACCAACGTTGCCCAACTTCGAAGCTTCCACGGTCTTGTCGGCTTCTACCGCCGTTTTGTGAAGGATTTTAGCACCATCGCTTGCCCTTTGAATGAGCTCACTAAAAAGAACGTTCCATTTGTTTGGGGCCAATCACAACAAAATGTTTTTTATGAGTTTAGAAAGAAACTTACCGAGGCACCACTTCTCGTTCTTCCGAACTTTGCAAAAACTTTTGAGATTGAGTGTGATGCGAGTGGACTCGGTATTGGTGGAGTCCTTATGCAAGATGGAAAACCCGTTGCATATCATAGTGAGAAGTTAGATGGCGCACTCCTCAACTATCCTATATATGACAAGGATCTTTATGCGCTAGTTCGAGTTCTTGAAGTTTGGCAACATTACCTTTGGACAAAAGATTTTGTTATCCACTCCGACCATGAGTCTTTGAAATATTTGAAAACTCAAACAAATTTGAACAAAAGACATGCAAAATGGGTTGAGTTCATTGATTCCTTTCCATATGTAATCAAATACAAGAAGGGAAGGACAATGTTGTTGCGGATGCACTTTCCCGCAAGCTCACCCTTTTACTCACTCGTTTGGATTTCCATGTTTTGGGTCTTGATGAAATCAAAGACCTATATCCTTCTGATACCTTTTTTGGCCCAATTTTTGTAAAGTGTTCTATTGAAAAGGGCATCGATGATTTCTATTTGCACCAAGCCTTCTTGTTCAAGGGCAACAAAATTTGTATTCCCAAGTCTTCGCTTCGCCTTTTGCTCTTACAAGAATCTCATGGTGGTGGTCTCATGAGAAGACGTATGCAATGCTTTCAACTCACTACTATTGGCCAGGAATGTACCGCGACGTGGAACACCTTTGCCGACGGTGCACAACATGCTTACGAGCTAAGTCCACTTCCAACCCCTATGGCCTTTGTACACCGTTGCCTATCCCTTATTCTCCTTGGTCCGATATAAGCATGGACTTTGTACTAGGATTGCTGTTGGGGGGATGACCCCCGGTATGCCAAAGGCATGCCAAACCGGATGGTTTGAGCCATCAAGATACCGGTTTAATGTTTATACCAGAGCACAAAGATAAGAGTTTGGTTAAGTAAAGCCAGGCCGGTATCCCCAAGAGGGGTATACCGGGACCGGATGAAGAAGACACCGGGCTACCGGTAAGAAGAGCATGTCGGCAAGACTGGTCAAAGATTCTCTTCAGAACTAGAGGACAAGGATGAGCTAAGCAAAGTAGCTTTAAACGAAGCCCTGGCGCCAAAGAGAGAGATGATGCTGAAAGAAGCCGGAGGACGTCACCCTGCCTGATTAAAGAAGACCCCGGCGTCATATATGATTAAAGTAGCTTTGTAAAGTAGTTTGTCCAGTCAAAGATGCCATTAGGGTTTCTTGCCCTGTAAGCCACCCTCTCCCCTATATAAGGAGAGGGGGCATAGCCTTTACGGGCACGGTTGCACAGACGATGAACTAGTAGAGGAATAGAGGAACCTTGTAACCAGAAACTTGTACCATGTTCAGATCAATGAAGATCGTGATCTAGAGCAGAGTTCTTCCTTGTGTGTTTCTTCTTGTATCACTGCCTTTGGCTGAGTTCTTGAGGAAAGCATCCGGAAGTTCATCCCATCTAATCACAAACCCTCCCCCGAATCCTCTTGCGCCCATTCGGCCCCAACTTAAGCCATCCCATGGCATCTGCTCGTTCACCACGACGACAGTTGGCGCCCACCGTTGGGCATGAAGTGGCGCTTGCTGGAGTTCACATTCGGGCGGGCATCCTCGACATCGCCGGCCAGCGTACAGTGTCCACGCTGGTGCAGCGCTTCTATGACATGGACTTCATCAACGACAACGCGGGCTGCTTCGTGATACGTCTCCGACGTATCGATAATTTCTTATGTTCCATGCCACATTATTGATGTTATCTACATGTTTTATGCACACTTTATGTCATATTCGTGCATTTTCTGGAACTAATCTATTAACAAGATGCCGAAGTGCCAGTTGCTGTTTTCTGCTGTTTTTGGTTTCAGAAATCCTAGTAAGGAAATATTCTCGGAATTGGACGAAATCAAAGCCCAGGGGCCTATTTTCTCACGAAGCTTCCAGAAGTCCGAAGGAGAGACGAAGAGGGGCCACGGAGGGGCCACACTATAGGGCGGCGCGGCCCCCCCTTGGCCGCGCCGGCCTGTAGTGTGGGGCCCCCGTGCCGCCTCTTGACCTGCCCTTTCGCCTATAAAAAGTCTCCGTGACGAAAACCCCAGTACCGAGAACCACGATACGGAAAACCTTCCAGAGACGCCGCCGCCGCCGATCCCATCTCGGGGGATCCAGGAGATCGCCTCCGGCACCCTACCGGAGAGGGGAATCATCTCCCGGAGGACTCTACGCCGCCATGGTCGCCTCCGGTGTGATGAGTGAGTAGTCTACCCCTGGACTATGGGTCCATAGCAGTAGCTAGATGGTTGTCTTCTCCCCATTGTGCTATCATTGTCGGATCTTGTGAGCTGCCTAACATGATCAAGATCATCTATCTGTAATTCTATATGTTGCGTTTGTTGGGATCCGATGAATAGAGAATACTTGTTATGTTGATTATCAAAGTTATGCTATGTGTTGTTTATGATCTTGCATGCTCTCCGTTACTAGTAGATGCTCTGGCCAAGTAGATGCTTGTAACTCCAAGAGGGAGTACTTATGCTCGATAGTGGGTTCATGCCTGCATTAACACCGGGACAAAGGATGTAAAGTTCTAAGGTTGTGTTGTGCTGTTGCCACTAGGGATAAAACATTGATGCTATGTCTAAGGATGTAGTTGTTGATTACATTACGCACCATACTTAATGCAATTGTCTGTTGCTTTGCAACTTAATACTGGAAGGGGTTCGGATGATAACCTGAAGGTGGACTTTTTAGGCATAGATGCAGTTGGATGGCGGTCTATGTACTTTGTCGTAATGCCCAATTAAATCTCACTATACTCATCATGATATGTATGTGCATGGTCATGCTCTCTTTATTTGTCAATTGCCCAACTGTAATTTGTTCACCCAACATGCTGTTCTTATGGGAGAGACACCTCTAGTGAACTGTGGACCCCGGTCCAATTCTCTTTACTGAAATACAATCTACTGCAATACTTGTTCTACTGTTTTCTGCAAACAATCATCTTCCACACAATACGGTTAACTCTTTGTTACAGCAAGCCGGTGAGATTGACAACCTCACTGTTTCGTTGGGGCAAAGTACTTTGCTTGTGTTGTGCAGGTTCCACGTTGGCGCCGGAATCCCTGGTGTTGCGCCGCACTACATCCCGCCGCCATCAACCTTCAACGTGCTTCTTGGCTCCTCCTGGTTCGATAAACCTTGGTTTCTTTCTGAGGGAAAACTTGCTGCTGTGCGCATCATACCTTCCTCTTGGGGTTGCCCAACGAACGTGTGAAATACACGCCATCAAGCTCTTTTTCTGGCGCCGTTGCCGGGGAGATCAAGACACGCTGCAAGGGGAGTCTCCACTTCTCAATCTCTTTACTTTGTTTTTGTCTTGCTTAGTTTTATTTACTACTTTGTTTGCTGCACTAAATCAAAATACAAAAAAAATTAGTTGCTAGTTTTACTTTATTTGCTATCTTGTTTGCTATATCGAAAAACACAAAAAAATTAGTTTACTTGCATTTACTTTACTTATTTCATAATGTTTACTCCTAAGTTTGTTCTTAAAGATGTACCGGTAGGTCGAGGGTCTATCCTTGGGAAAGACAATATAGAAGATTTTTTCACTCATATTAGTACGGTCGAAGATTTTGAAGATAGACACTTGGCAGAACTTGCCCCCACTTATGAAATTGCTGTTGCTTCTTTAGTACACGCATTAGAAGCTAGATTTGTTAATCTTAATCCTGTGATTCAACATATGTTTCTTAAACTTAGTGATATGGAAGAAGGAGAAAAGAAAGATTTTGTATTAGAAACCCTTCTTAAGGAATTTGGGGGAATAGCGAGAGAAGCTAGAAAAGTTTTCACTAAATATAATATGCTAGGTTCTTATACCAACTTTGCCAGTACCCTTGAGAAGATGGAAAAGGATAGACAAAAGTACACTAATAAAGTTAATTATGAGGGGGATATTAAAACATCAACACCTTGCAAGCTCTTGGGAATGTGTGAGGCACTAGAAAAGAATTTTGATTGGATTGTTCCTGAAGATTTGTTTGATGAGAGTAGCAAGCCCAAGACTAATGAAAAGAGAGCCTCTGAAACTCACATAGAAAAGATAATATGCATAGTTGAGAACACTCCGCACCCCGCTGAGAATGCATCACCCTTCGATAATACTTGATACACACTTTCTGTGCCTAGCTGAAAGGCGTTAAAGAAAAGCGCTTATGGGAGACAACCCATGTTTTTACCTACAGTACTTTGTTTTTATTTTGTGTCTTGGAAGTTGTTTACTACTGTAGCAACCTCTCCTTATCTTAGTTTTGTGTTTTGTTGTGCCAAGTTAAGCCGTTGATAGAAAAGTAAGTACTAGATTTGGATTACTGCACAGTTCCAGATTTCTTTGCTGTCACGAATCTGGGTCCACCTCCCTGTAGGTAACTCAGAAAATTAAGCCAATTTACGTGCATGATCCTCAGATATGTACGCAACTTTCATTCAATTTGAGCATTTTCATTTCAGCAAGTCTGGTGCCATTTTAAAATTCGTCAATACGAACTGTTCTGTTTTGACAGATTCTGCCTTTTATTTCGCATTGCCTCTTTCGCTATGTTGGATGAATTTCTTTGATCCACTAATGTCCAGTAGCATTATGCAATGTCCAGAAGTGTTAAGAATGATTGTGTCACCTCTGAATATGTCAATTTATATTGTGCACTAACCCTCTAATGAGTTGTTTCGAGTTTGGTGTGGAGGAAGTTTTCAAGGATCAAGAGAGGAGTATGATGCAACATGATCAAGGAGAGTGAAAGCTCTAAGCTTGGGGATGCACCCGGTGGTTCACCCCTGCATATATCAAGAAGACTCAAGCGTCTAAGCTTGGGGATGCCCAAGGCATCCCCTTCTTCATCGACAACATTATCAGGTTCCTCCCCTGAAACTATATTTTTATTCCATCACATCTTATGTGCTTTTTTTTCTTGGAGCGTCGGTTTGTTTTTGTTTTTGTTTTGTTTGAATAAAATGGATCCTAGCATTCACTTTATGGGAGAGAGACACGCTCCGCTGTAGCATATGGACAAGTATGTCCTTGGTTTCTACTCATAGTATTCATGGCGAAGTTTCTTCTTCGTTAAATTGTTATATGGTTGGAATTGGAAAATGATACATGTAGTAATTGCTATAAATGTTTTGGGTAATGTGATACTTGGCAATTGTTGTGCTCATGATTAAGCTCTTGCATCATATGCTTTGCACCCATTAATGAAGAAATACATAGAGCATGCTAAAATTTGGTTTGCATATTTGGTTTCTCTAAGGTCTAGATAATTTCTAGTATTGAGTTTGAACAACAAGGAAGACGGTGTAGAGTCTTATAATGTTTTCAATATGTCTTTTATGTGAGTTTTGCTGCACCGGTTCATCCTTGTGTTTGTTTCAAATAAGCCTTGCTAGCCTAAACCTTGTATCGAGAGGGAATACTTCTCATGCATCCAAAATACTTGAGCCAACCACTATGCCATTTGTGTCCACCATACCTACCTATACTACATGGTATTTTCCGCCATTCCAAAGTAAATTGCTTGAGTGCTACCTTTAAAATTCCATCATTCACCTTTGCAATATATAGCTCATGGGACAAATAGCTTAAAAACTATTGTGGTATTGAATATGTAATTATGCACTTTATCTCTTATTAAGTTGCTTGTTGTGCGATAACCATGTTTACTGGGGACGCCATCAACTGTTCATTGTTGAATTTCATGTGAGTTGCTATGCATGTTCGTCTTGTCTGAAGTAAGGGCGATCTACACTGAGTTGAATGGTTTGAGCATGCATATTGTGAGAGAAGAACATTGGGCCGCTAACTAAAGCCATGATCCATGGTGGAAGTTTCAGTTTTGGACAAACATCCTCAAATCTCTAATGAGAAAAGAATTAATTGTTGTTGAATGCTTAAAGCATTAAAAGAGGAGTCCATTATCTATTGTCTATGTTGTCCCGGTATGGATGTCTAAGTTGAGAATAATCAAAAGCGAGAAATCCAAATGCGAGCTTTCTCCTTAGACCTTTGTACAAAGTGCATAGAGGTACCTTTGTGATACTTGGTTAAAGCATATGTATTGCGGTGATAATCCAGGTAGTCCAAGCTAATTAGGACAAGGTGCGGGCACTATTGGTACACTATGCATGAGGCTTGCAACTTATAAGATATAATTTACATGATGCATATGCTTTATTACTACCGTTGACAAAATTGTTTCATGTTTTCAAAATCAAAGCTCTAGCACAAATATAGCAATCGATGCTTTTTCCTCTATGAGGACCATTCTTTTACTTTCAATGTTGAGTCAGTTCACCTATTTCTCTCCACCTCAAGAAGCAAACACTTGTGTGAACTGTGCATTGATTCCTACATACTTGCTTATTGCACTTATTATATTACTCTATGTTGACAATATCCATGAGATATACATGTTACAAGTTGAAAGCAACCGCTAAAACTTAATCTTCTTTTGTGTTGCTTCAATGCCTTTACTATGAATTATTGCTTTATGAGTTAACTCTTATGCAAGACTTATTGATGCTTGTCTTGAAGTGCTATTCATGAAAAGTCTTTGCTATATGATTCACTTGTTTACTCATGTCATATACATTGTTTTGATCGCTGCATTCACTACATATGCTTTACAAATAGTATGATCAAGATTATGATGGCATGTCACTCCGTAAATTATCTCGTGTTATCGTTTTTACCGCCGGGACGAGCAGAACTAAGCTTGGGGATGCTGATACGTCTCCGACGTATCGATAATTTCTTATGTTCCATGCCACATTATTGATGTTATCTACATGTTTTATGCACACTTTATGTCATATTCGTGCATTTTCGGAACTAACCTATTAACAAGATGCCGAAGTGCCGATTCTTTGTTTTCTGCTGTTTTTGGTTTCAGAAATCCTAGTAAGGAAATATTCTCGGAATTGGACGAAATCAAAGCCCAGGGGCCTATTTTCTCACGAAGCTTCCGTAAGTCCGAAGGAGAGACGAAGAGGGGCCACGGAGGGGCCACACTATAGGGCGGCGCGGCCCCCCTTGGCCGCGCCGGCCTGTAGTGTGGGGCCCCGTGCCGCCTCTTGACCTGCCCTTCCGCCTATAAAAAGTCTCCGTGACGAAAACCCCGCATCGAGAACCACGATATGGAAAACCTTCCGGGAGACGCCGCCGCCGCCGATCCCATCTCGGGGGATCCAGAGATCGCCTCCGGCACTCGCCGGAGAGGGGAATCATCTCCCGGAGGACTCTACGCCGCCATGGTCGCCTCCGGTGTGATGAGTGAGTAGTCTACCCCTGGACTATGGGTCCATAGCAGTAGCTAGATGGTTGTCTTCTCCCCATTGTGCTATCATTGTCGGATCTTGTGAGCTGCCTAACATGATCAAGATCATCTATCTGTAATTCTATATGTTGCGTTTGTTGGGATCCGATGAATAGAGAATACTTGTTATGTTGATTATCAAAGTTATGCTATGTGTTGTTTATGATCTTGCATGCTCTCCGTTACTAGTAGATGCTCTGGCCAAGTAGATGCTTGTAACTCCAAGAGGGAGTACTTATGCTCGATAGTGGGTTCATGCCTACATTAACACCGGGACAAAGGATGTAAAGTTCTAAGGTTGTGTTGTGCTGTTGCCACTAGGGATAAAACATTGATGCTATGTCTAAGGATGTAGTTGTTGATTATATTACGCACCATACTTAATGCAATTGTCTGTTGCTTTGCAACTTAATACTGGAAGGGGTTCGGATGATAACCTGAAGGTGGACTTTTTAGGCATAGATGCAGTTGGATGGCGGTCTATGTACTTTGTCGTAATGCCCAATTAAATCTCACTATACTCATCATGATATGTATGTGCATGGTCATGCTCTCTTTATTTGTCAATTGCCCAACTGTAATTTGTTCACCCAACATGCTGTTCTTATGGGAGAGACACCTCTAGTGAACTGTGGACCCCGGTCCAATTCTCTTTATCAAATACACCCATCTGCAATACTTGTTCTATCAAGTTTTCTCGCAAACAATCATCTTCCACACAATACGGTTAACTCTTTGTTACAGCAAGCCGGTGAGATTGACAACCTCACTGTTTCGTTGGGGCAAAGTACTTTGCTTGTGTTGTGCAGGTTCCACGTTGGCGCCGGAATCCCTGGTGTTGCGCCGCACTACATCCCGCCGCCATCAACCTTCAACGTGCTTCTTGGCTCCTCCTGGTTCGATAAACCTTGGTTTCTTTCTGAGGGAAAACTTGCTGCTGTGCGCATCATACCTTCCTCTTGGGGTTGCCCAATGAACGTGTGAAATACACGCCATCACTTCGCCAACGGCAGCATCTTCCCCAAGAACGGCCGCATCATCGAGTTTGGCAGCCACCGCGTCTACTTCGGCACTGTTCTTGTGCGCCAGCGCCCCTCGCCGGTGCTGGTGGCGCCGGATCCGCCAAGGTGGCTACATGCTGGCCGCGCACCCGGCAGCGTGGAGGTGATGATGGCAGGCGTGGTTGGCGCCGACAAAGAAGCTGTGGAAGAAGGTGCAGGGCGTGTGGCTTCAACCCGTGCGGCCAAGCCACCGCTCGAGCGCGACGCAGGCGCTGCGGGAGCATCATCCGCGCTACCGGAGACACCGCTCCAAGCGGCGATGAGCGTCCTCACCACGCCCATCGCGCAGAACATCGACCCGGCAGCAGCTCAGGCGGAGCTGGAGGCGCAGCGCCAGAAGATGCTCGAGAGCGGCAAGGACGTCGTCAGGGCGCAGTGCGAGCTGAACCTAACCATACGTGAGTATAACGCTGCCCATGGCTTTGCTTCTGTTAGCGCTCATGCTGCTAGGATACCGGAGAACCGGCTTAAGGCTCACAATCTAGATCAGGATCTGCGTAAGGAAATTCATGCCGGCAAAAGCACCTCTGCATCTGTGAGCATTGTAGAGAAGCCTAAGTACAGTAGCCCGGATAAAACTATAAAAGCTGCTAAGGCTGCAGTGCAGCTGTGTGAATCGCTTTCCGGGGACGCTCTGGTAAAACAACAAGAGCGTGTCCGGGAGCTACTTGAAACTATCGAGCAACAGAACGCTGAGCAGCTTGATAAGCTGAACAAGGCTGTGGCTTCAAAATCCGCGCGTTCAACAAGGAATGCCGGTAGCAAGTCCCATGGGCAGGCTTCGTCCCCCCATCCGGATAGAAGAAGATAAAAAGAGATGAATGCGCAGCAGATGATTGTGTACGATCCGGTTCTTGCCGGAAAACAGCAAGCCGGGCAACACGATGCCGGTAGAAAAAGCCAAGGGGCAAACAGAGGCTACGCCAAAGAAGGCTATGCCGAAACAATCATGCCGGTAGACACGAAACCGGGCAAAATTATCAAGCTGCAAGGGCAGCGTATGATGAGGAGGAAACACTTCCCCCGAGGTACCGGCATGCAAGGGCCGCGGTACCGGATTGTTATGATGAGGCTGATTCCACAAGACCGGCAGCATACCGGAATCCATTGGGAGAATGCTTGGGAGAAAGATACCTACCAGAACGGGATGCGAGGCACCGTCTGGACAGAGTATATTTGTCGGAAATGATCGAGGCAGAAGGACCTCCGGGCCGAAAGTGTTTTGGTCCAAGGATCATGAAAGAGGGGCCACCGGTTCGCAACTTCCAGTTGCCCCGTGACACAAAAACATATGATGGCACCACGAAGCCGGAAGACTGGCTCGCGGATTATGTGACCGCGGTATACGTCGCTGGTGGCGGAGGAACCGTAGCTGGAGGAGGAAACCGGCGTTGGGCCGTGAGAATCATACCATCATTCTTGGTGGGACCGGCAAGAATCTGGCTGAACAACTTGCCGGCAGGAAGCATAAACGGTTGGTTGGACTTTGAGGAAGCTTTTGTGAGCAACTTCAGCAGCACCTACCGAAGGCCAAACAGGCCACAGCAGCTCGCTCTGTGCATACATCGCCCGAATGAAACAGACCGGGACTACCTGGCCCGGTGGAACACCACAAGGAACTCCTGTGAAGGGGTGATAGAGGCGCAAGCCATTGCTTGGTTTAGCAGTGGGTGCAGAAGAGGTTCGCCGTTGTGGCAAAAGCTGCAGCGGAACATGCCGACAACGCTGGCGGAAATGATACGCGTGGCGGATAACTATGCGTTGGGAGACCCAATGCAGCCGGCGGTGCAACCTGAACCGGAGCAATCAAACCCGCCACAGCAGCGCCAAGAGCAACACCGGGATAACCGGAACAACAAAAGAAGGGAAGATTTCCCGGATCGAAGCTACGGTCCGCAGCAAGTTGCTGCTGTACAAGAAAACTCTGAGGCCAGCGGCAGTCAGAGGCAAAGAACCGGATCGCAGCCATGGGCGGGTCCAAAGAAACAGTGGGTTGAAAAGAAACCCTGGGGCCAGAAAAAGAACTGGCAAGAACCCGCAAAGTACACCATGGAAGCTGCCATGTATCAACCTTGCCGGTGGCACACACCGAATCCAGCTCACCCATCAAATCATCTGACGAAGGATTGTACCTGGACCAAGTACTTGATGCTAAAGGGAGCAGCGAAAGATGCACAGGCACAAGGGTGCTCCACCGTGCAACCAACACCACAAGATATGCTACGACAGCATCAGCTACCACCACCACCACCGCTTACCGGAGCAAATGCTTTACCGGTACAGCCTCAGCCAAACCGGCAGCAGTACCAGCAAGTTAACCAGGTGGGAGAAGGCAATGGCCAACCGCCTCCACCGGCACCTTTGGGCCGGAATGTTTACCATGACACAGATATGTGCTGCGTTGTGTTCGTAACTGAGCCAACCGACAGACAGAGCCTACATCGCCGTTCTATGGAAGTGAACGCGGTGATGTCGGCAGTGCCAAAATACATGCTGTGGTCTGATCAAGAGATCTCGTGGTCGTTTAAGGATCACCCCAAGATAATGCCTAACCCGGGTGGCTATGCTCTTGTCTTGGACCCAATCATGCAGGGCCAAACGCTCGAGTCAAGTTCAGCAAGGTGCTGATAGACAATGGGAGCAGCATAAACATCATGTACCGGCACACCATGAACATGCTGGGCATAACAGAAAACATGCTTCAGCCAACTCGTACAACTTTCCATGGAATCATTCCGGGCCTATCCTGCACGCCGGTTGGAAAAGTCCGGGTGGATGTGTTGTTTGGAGGACATGACAACTGCAGGGTTGAAAACCTTGAGTTCGAGGTGGTGGACTTAGGAAGTCCTTATCATGCATTGCTGGGGAGATCGGCATTGGCTGCTTTCATGGCCTCAACTCACACGGCGTATCTCAAGATGAAGATGCCGGCACCTCGTGGACCCTTAACTATAGTGGGAAACTACAAAGTCTCACTGGAAACTGCTTCCGCCGGATCAAACCTGGCAGAGTCGCTGGTGATCGTAGAGGAAAAGAGGAGGATGCAAACTGCGGTTGCGCTGGCTCAGTCTTCACAGCTGAGCTTAGCAGCAATGAGTGCAAACCTGGGCACACCGGCGTTCAAGCCGACAAAAGAAACAAAGGACATTGTGCTGGACCCGGCTTACCCTGAGCGCACCATTCGTATCGGTGCCTGCATGAATGAGGCATAGGAAAGCGCGCTCGTCAGCTTCCTCCATGAGAATCGGAATATTTTTGCCTGGTCTACTGATGACTTGGTAGGTGTTCCGAGGGAGTTGGCTGAGCACTCATTAAATGTCCGGAAAGATGCAAAGCCGGTAAGGCAGCCGCTGCGCCGGTTTGCTGAAGACAGGAGGAAGATCATTGGAGAAGAGGTGACAAAGTTGTTGGTTGCCGGTTTCATCGTGGAAGTACTGCACACTGAGTGGCTAGCCAATCCGGTGCTGGTCGAGAAGAAGAAAGAAGAGAACATGGAAGCAAAAGCTCCAAAGGTGTGGCGCATGTGCATCGATTACACCAACCTGAACAAGGCTTGCCCGAAAGACCCTTTCCCTTTACCTCTGATCGATCAAGTGATCGATTCCACTGCAGGGTGTGAGCCGTTGTCTTTCTTGGATGCTTATTCCGGTTTCCATCAAATCCCTTTGAAAAAGGAAGATCAAATAAAAACTGCGTTCATTACCCCGCACGGGGCTTATTGCTATGTCACTATGCCTTTTGGTTTGCGCAACGCTGGTGCAACGTACCAGCGCTGTATGCAAAAATGCTTGTTTGATCAGATCGGAAAAAACGTGCAAGTCTATGTGGACGATGTTGTGGTAAAAACCAAAGTAAAAGAAACCTTAATCGATGACCTCCGGCAAACATTTGATAACTTGAGAAGATTCCGGATGAAACTCAATCCGGCAAAATGCACCTTCGGTGTCCCTGCCGGCAAGCTGCTTGGCTTTCTCGTGTCAAGCCGGGGCATTGTTGGCGTCCGAAACCCACCGGTGAGCTACGGCTAGCAACACGAAGAGCCGGGAACAACCTTAGGGCTGCGGCTGGCCCTGGTCCCTCCGAGCGACGGCCCGCAAAGCTCCTGGTACGCACGTCCCGATGCTGGTGCAAGGGCGTGCCACCTGACCTATACCTGGTCAGGAAGGTGATGGATTTGCTTCGCTTAGGTTTCCTGCATGGCATACACGTAAACATTAAATACGAGCCTCGATTGGCTCTCAGGTTTTCCCGTGAATCGGCTCAAGGAGCCGATCCACCCATGATTCGTAAAGGGTTTACGATAGCATGGTGGTCCTGCTTGATCAACATAAAGCTAAAACGATCTACAACGATATAGGGTTTTCACCGCATAATCGGAACATCCTACTCGTGATTGAGCCTAGCAGCCACGCACGGTGTCAATAAACCAACCATATATAAGGCCTAAAAACCAACATGAAGTTGATCCCCGGAACATCTTATCTAGGGTTAGCAAACTGCACCCTACGTGCCACCGGATCCTTCAACCCGTTTGCAAGGCCTAACTATGCAGATATTAAACTAATCCTTGAAGAACAAGGAACAATCATAACGGATCGGATCTACTAAATAATGATCAAGCAAGGTGCCGCCCTTACACCTAAGAAAGGTGTAAGGACGGCTAGACGTCTAAGGGTTGCATGAACGAAAGCATGTAGCAAGGTAAAACGATGCTAACCCTAACACATCTATGATAACTACGTTGCTCGCCATCAAAAAGGCTTCAGCACGAGCAACGCATGGACGACGAATAAACGTGTACTGCCTAGATCGCAAGATGCGATCTAGGCAGCATGATGCTTACCCGGAAGAAACCCTCAAAACAAGGGGTCGGCGATGCGCCAAGATTGGTTTGTGATGAACGTGATTGTTGTTTATCTCGATAACCCTAGATACATATTTATAGTCCGTAGACTTTCTAACGTGGGAATAATCCCAACCGTGCACGAGTCAAGTTTTATCTAACCGACACGTATCCTACTATATTTACAGATACAAGGGCAAACTGCCCAATCTTCGTGTATAAGGCCGGTTCACGTATTTCTTCTATGTATATTCTTCAAGCCCAATCTTGATCGCGGCCCACCTCTGACTCGGTCAAATTCGGGTGATAACACATGCCCCCCTGGTTTTGGAATTGATAATTCCAAAATCACTCTGCTTTTTCTTCGTCGGGTCATGTCGTGGCAGAGCAAAACCGTCGCAGTATTCTTCATCATGATGCCTTGCCTTCTCAACTTCTCTGCAAGATTTGATAGCTTTAGCATCACTTCCTCGGAAACTGCAATGGCATTAAATCTCCACTAGGCTCCCCCTTATTTAACTGTGCCGACCGATTCGCCTCTTCATCCCCCTCCTCTGTTCTAGCTATCGGCACCGAAAAACCCTCTTTCCCTGTAGCAATGTCTTCCTCTTCCTCCGTCTCATCAGGCCTTTCTTTCCAATCCTCTTCCTCGAGCGAGCCGATGTCAGAGCCAGAGTGGGACTTCGACTTCGTGCTAGATGGCCCACCAGAAGCCCTCGTCGGATCAGATGGCGACCTGCCCCTGACTGATGGGGAGGGCGACCTCCAGTTCCTCATTGAAGGGGAACTGGAGAGCGAGAGTGAGGATGACCTCCACTCCTGGGGGAACCCCACTTCCTCCGATAAGGAGGAGGAAGAGGAAGACAAGGAAGAAGAGGAGGAACAGGAAGAAGAGGAGGAAGACGACTCCTCCTCCTCCGCTGGGTACCCGCCGGTGAAGCGCTTCCGCGCTTGGGCGGACAGTGAAGATGATGATGATGACGAGGAGGAAGAAGCTCCGGCCGAGGGTTGGGGCAGCAGCGACGAGGAGTTCTCCGGAAGCAGCGCCGGCGGCAGCTATGATGCCGACGATGAGGGTGGCGAGGATTAGTAGAGTAGGATCAGTAGTACTCGAGCAATCGGCTCTTCTTTTGTTCCCCCTTTCTTGAGCAATCGGATCTTCATTGT
The DNA here is from genome assembly GCF_019359855.2 of Lolium perenne. NCBI lineage: Eukaryota > Viridiplantae > Streptophyta > Magnoliopsida > Poales > Poaceae > Lolium > Lolium perenne. Next base: position 122,829,107 of record NC_067249.2, on the reverse strand, counting down.
AAAAAACCCTCCTTTATTAATGAAGAAGTGTTCCCAAATCAATTTTTTTCTTTTATGCTAATTTAGCCGATTTCCCCTCATACTGCCTTTGCCGATTGTCAACTTAATCAATGCCCAATGAGCCGATGGTAACGCATCGGTCCCTCGCAATCTATCCTTCAACTCTTCGACTGACGACTCTGAGAGCTGGTGTATAAATGTGGGAGACCCATGCCTTCAGGAGAGCCCTAGGACCGTTGCTGAAACAACTTGACGCTGAAGCTGATACTCTGTAGAATAGGTGCCACCTGCTCGCAAATCTCCCCGCGATAGTTTCCAGTGATGCTTTATAACCCTGCTCTATTTCTTTGCAGCAACAAGATGGCCCAGAGCCTGTCAATGATGATGGATCCCCTTTCAGATTCCTTTCAACAGCTCTGGTGGTCTTCTCCTGCAACAATTCACCACTTCTGAAGAAGGTTATGATGCAGAGCCAGCTGACAACACTCCAATCGGCTCTAAAAACAGAGGGTCTACCAGATCAGCTGCTCCCCGAGCCTCAGTTAAGGCGAGCACAGCGGCGAGGACGCACAGTTCAGTCGAAGGGCCTCGAACTCCGGCAATTCTGAGACAATCACCACGCAGAGCCAGCCAGACTTGCCACCGTCGGCTTCAAGAAAAGGTCAGCCCCTGAACCAGCCGTTTCCCAAACTCCCACCAAAAAAGGGCAGGGCAGCTCCATCCTCTCCTCGGCTCATGTTGCATGCCGACCCTTTGTCATTCTTATCGGCTAACCTCTTCCTCTGCAACTGATGACACCTCTAACAGCACTGCTGAACTGGCGACCTTGCACAAAGGGTTGGAGGTCCTCGAAGAGAAGGTTCGGGCAACAGCTCATTGAAGCTGAGGAAGCTCTCATCGTTCACTCCCTCGAGGAAGCAGAAGGCCTCGGGGCTGAACTGAAGACCGACTTGGTCGAAAAAACGCGTCTTGAACACGCGGCTGGTAGATCCTGTGTAATTTGTACTAGAGTTGATGGCTGTGCATCGGCTGTTCATCATGAGAATTTTTTTTTACTGGCCGATTTTTCTATCGGCCACTCAAATTTCACTGCCCATGTATCTCACATGTTCCTCTGATTATGTGCCCCCCGAGCTGAATCTGTCAGGTTACTGCAGATATCGGCTCTGCAGTTATCCAAGGCATTCTATTTGAACGTCAGCTCTGTTAGGACCAATGTTGACTTCTTCCAGCTCATCAGCCGATGTAAATCCGTTGCCCGTTCGATCGATGTTGAACACAGGCAGAACGTATGGTGAGGATAATTTTGGCCGATTGCTGGAATCGGCCTCCATGTTGATTAAATCACTCAATGAAGGTTTTGCAATGTTCGTGCTTCACTATGACTACGTGACATGCTTGAGACAAGATCATTACTTTTCATTTTTTGGGGGGGCGATCACAAGGATCGGCCTGCCCATGTACCTTCATAGACTTTGCTCCTGTTACACGGTCAGGCCAGTGGATAAGACCAGCCTCACCCCGTTTTTTGACACGTCGATGTACTCGCAGTCGTCCAAAGTGATGCCTGAGAGTGGCTCTTGGCCTTCCGTCTCCCAAACGTTCATGCCAGCCGTTGAAACCTCGGCTGTATCGTCTGCATGGACGACTTCTACTTCATCTCCATCCCACTGTATTAAGCATTGGTGCATCGTAGATGGAATGCAACAGTTGGCGTGGATCCAATCTCTCCCTAGCAGGACAGCGTAAGTGCTCTTGCTGTCGACAATGAAGAACGTCGTAGGGATGGTTTTCCTTCCTACGGTCAGATCCACGTTCAGAACACCTTGTGCATCAGATGCTTGGCCATTGAAATCACTCAGTGTCACGTTGGTCTTGATCAGATCCGAGCTAGAGCGTCCCAACCGACGTAGCATGGAGTATGGCATGATGTTGGATCGCCGCCCGGTGTCCACCGGCATCCTATTGACAAGCTGCCCATTGATATAACCTCGTAAGTACAGGGCCTTCAGTGTCTCAGAACTTCTTTCACGTGGCTTCTCAAAGATAACCGGCCGTGGGCCGCAGTCAAGTTGTGCCACAGGTGCTTCGTCTAATCCTGGAGCACAAAACTCCGCTGGAAGGATGAACACCATGTTTGTACTAGCCGATGTCTCATCATCGGCATTCCTTTGCTTGGGGCGCCACTCCATCTTTTATGGTCGACCCTCTTCGTCTAGGGTTCGTTGAATTTTCGCGGCCAGATCGGGCCGCGCCTTCCTTAGCGTGTGCAGGTACAACCTTTCGGCTTCCTCCAAACCGCGCAGTCGCTGAACCCTACGCTTTTGGGAATGGCTGAGTCCATCAGGGCACCACCTTGGCCGGTGGTACTTGTCCTCTTCTTCTTCATAGTCATCTTCCAACTCCTCGAGGTCTTCTTCCCGAGAGGACTCAGTTGGCTTGTTCTTAGATGGGAGAGGCCCAAGACGTTTGAACACTGACACGTCTGTTGCACCCTTCTTCTTCTGTCTACATTCTCGCGCTGCCGATTGTAGGCAATCGGCTCATTCCTGAATCCCAGCAGTGTTTGAAGAAAGGGCAGTCCCAGTGCTTGTCCACGTCGTCCTGTTCTCTCGACTTCTCCTTGGCGTAGCGCTCATATCCCTCCTCGTCGTGATCATGCCGACGATGTCTCCTGGCCTTCCTGCTAGCTAGACGATCCCATTCATCGTCTCTATTGTACCGCCGGCGCTGGTCATACTGACTCACATATTTATTGAGGAGATGATCAGAGAGAGGTCGTTGATATCGTACATTCTTCACTTCTCCCTCTGTGATGTAGCGCTTGCCATCGTGTCGGAGCCGATCGCGTGGAGCGGCTTCCTCTTTGTCCTTGCTACGAGAGCGGCTGCCCTCGCCTTTGTCCTTTCCAGAGTGGTGCCCAGGCTCGACCATGTTGATGCTTAACGAAAAACCTGGCTGGCACCCCTCGGGGTAAGCGTACTCCACCGTGTTAACGGCGGGGAAGGGGTGTGTGTCGACTTTCATGGCGTACTGGTTGAAGATTAGACGCCCTTGCTCTATCGCCATTTGGATCTGCTGACGCCACACCCTACAGTCGTTAGTGTTATGGCTGAACGTGTCATGCCATTTGCAATATGGCTTTCCATTCAGCTCCTGTGCTGTGGGGAGTTTGAGACCGTCGGGTAACTTCAGCTGCTTTTCCTTGAGTAAGAGATCAAAAATTTGCTCGGCTTTGGTCACGTCGAAGTCAAACCCTCTAGGAGGACCTTGTGGCTTCACCCATTTGCAGGACACGGGGGTTGCCCCCTGAGTCCATTCAGCTACTGCTACCTCTTGATCTCCCGCGGCCCCTTCATCTTCATCTGCTTCAACCAAGACTACCGCACGCTTGAATTTGTCCTGGTACAAGTCTGGGTGGCGCTGTTCATATAACGGCAGTTTCTGAACCATGTGCGCCAGTGAAGGGTAGTCTGCTTGGGAAGCCATATCCTTGATTGGTGATGCAAGGCCCACCACTGCCAACTCGACTACTTCTTTTTCAGTCACACGAGCCGAATAACATCGGTTCCTAACAGTTCTGAAGCACTGGATGTATTCTGCCACAGTTTCTCCACGCTTCTGACGTACTTGTGCTAGATCGGCAATGCCAGACTCGGAAGCCTCTGAGTGATACTGCATGTGGAACTGTTCTTCCAACTGCTTCCAAGTCCGGATCGAGTCTGGTGGCAACGAGGTGTACCACCCGAAAGCCGATCCCGTGAGGGACTGTGCGAAGAACCTCACGCGTAGTGGATCTGCAGCTGAGATCGTGCCCAGCTGCGCCAAATATCGGCTTACATGCTCGATTGAGCTGGAGCCATCTGCCCCACTAAACTTGGAGAATTCAGGGAGCCGATATTTGGGTGGTAGTGGGATCAAATCGTAGTCGTTGGGATACGGCTTGGAATAGCCGATTGCCCTCCTTTTAGGCACCATGCCGAACTGGTCTTTTAAGATCGTGCTGATCTGATCCGCCGTGCTAGCTGCAGGAGTTGAACTCTGAAGATTTGCTGGGGTGGCGTACTTAGCTAGCCACGCTTGCTTCTCGAGATCTGAGCTAGCCACAGGAGTTGAGCTCTGGAGATTCGTCGAAGAGGCATACTTAGCCAGCCACGTCTCGCTTTCTCAAGATCCGATCCGAAACTCCTCCCCGCTGTTCCGTAAGTCCCCCGCTGTTGCGGTCCGGTTCATGAGTGCCCGATTCTTGCTGTCCGGCACGTATGTGCACGTGTATCCGTGAGGGATCTCCTTGGGCGCCTCGTACAAGAACTGTAATCACTAGGATCGCCCCGATCTTGTAGACAACGAATGCCGGTGTATTCGGCACCTCTCGGTGCTGCCGCGAACGGCAGCGGTGGTCGGCTCTGGAGTGGTAGCTCCCCTTGATGAGTTCCTAGAGCTGGTCCTGACGGAGAGTACCGATGATTCTAGATTTCATGGAGCACTCGAAGAGCGACCCGCTCCAAAGTGTTCACCAGGCTCTCAGAGTGGCGGTGTAGCGAATGAGCTACCATGAAATTGATCTCCTAACGCAAGGACGTGGTGCGTTCTTCTGAAGGGGTGGACAGGTCCACTCCATCGAGCGCGCCTTCAGGTGAGAACCCTCTCCACCTGAGGCCGGGTGAGCGGGTCGGGGGGAAAGAGCCGCTGCGGTCGGCCGCGCGGAGAGCTTTGACATCGTCATACTTCTTCTTGAGCTCCTCTGGCAGATCCTCGTACGTGACTGGAGTACCTTCTGCCATCTCAGATGTAGATGGCGATGCAGTTGATGTCGAAGACGGTCCCACCGGGCGTGCCAGAATGTGTTGGCGTCCGAAACCCACCGGCGAGCTACGGCTGGCAACACGAAGAGCCGGGAACAACCTTAGGGCTGCGGCTGGCCCTGGTCCCTCCGAGCGACGGCCCGCAAAGCTCCTGGTACGCACGTCCCGATGCTGGTGCAAGGGCGTGCCACCTGACCTATACCTGGTCAGGAAGGTGATGGATTTGCTTCGCTTAGGTTTCCTGCATGGCATACACGTAAACATTAAATACGAGCCTCGATCGGCTCTCAGGTTTTCCCATGAATCGGCTCAAGGAGCCGATCCACCCATGATTCGTAAAGGGTTTACGATAGCATGGTGGTCCTGCTTGATCAACATAAAGCTAAAACGATCTACAACGATATAGGGTTTTCACCGCATAATCGGAACATCCTACTCGTGATTGAGCCTAGCAGCCACGCACGGTGTCAATAAACCAACCCTATATAAGGCCTAAAAACCAACATGAAGTTGATCCCCGGAACATCTTATCTAGGGTTAGCAAACTGCACCCTACGTGCCACCGGATCCTTCAACCCGTTTGCAAGGCCTAACTATGCAGATATTAAACTAATCCTTGAAGAACAAGGAACAATCATAACGGATCGGATCTACTAAATAATGATCAAGCAAGGTGCCGCCCTTACACCTAAGAAAGGTGTAAGGACGGCTAGACGTCTAAGGGTTGCATGAACGAAAGCATGTAGCAAGGTAAAACGATGCTAACCCTAACACATCTATGATAACTACGTTGCTCGCCATCAAAAAGGCTTCAGCACGAGCAACGCATGGACGATGAATAAACGTGTACTGCCTAGATCGCAAGATGCGATCTAGGCAGCATGATGCTTACCCGGAAGAAACCCTCAAAACAAGGGGTCGGCGATGCGCCAAGATTGGTTTGTGATGAACGTGATTGTTGTTTATCTCGATAACCCTAGATACATATTTATAGTCCGTAGACTTTCTAACGTGGGAATAATCCCAACCGTGCACGAGTCAAGTTTTATCTAACCGACACGTATCCTACTATATTTACAGATACAAGGGCAAACTGCCCAATCTTCGTGTATAAGGCCGGTTCACGTATTTCTTCTATGTATATTCTTCAAGCCCAATCTTGATCGCGGCCCACCTCTGACTCGGTCAAATTCGGGTGATAACAGGCATTGAGGTCAATCCGGTAAAAATCCGGGCAATTGAAAGAATGACTATACCGCGCGATCTCAAGGACGTGCAAAAGTTCACCGGTAGCTTGGCTTCGCTAAGCCGGTTCATAAGCAGGTTGGGAGAAAAAGCTCTGCCACTCTATGCTCTCATGAAGAAATCCGATACGTTCGTCTGGACCCCTTAGGCAGACACGGCGTTCAAATAGCTAAAAACAATGCTAGCCACAGCGCCCATACTGGCTTCACCTCTAGAAAGAGAGCCTATGCTATTATACATAGCAGCAACAAACCGGGTTGTGAGTGTAGTGGTTGTGGTTGAAAGAGAAGAGGAAGGAAAAACCGTCCAGAGGCCGGTATACTACCTGAGCGAGGTGCTCTCCCTCTCAAAACAAAACTACCCTCACTTCCAGAAAATGACTTATGGCGTGTTCATGGCCGCCACAAAGCTTAAGCATTATTTTGAGGAGCACCCCATGAAAGTGGTGAGCGAGGCGCCCATTTCCGATATCATGTGCAACAAAGATGCTAGCGGAAGGATCGCAAAGTGGGCAATTCAGATATCACCATATGTACCGGTGTATGAAAGGAGGGATGCCATAAAATCGCAAGCTTTGGCAGATTTCCTTGTTGATTGGGCTGAGATGCAATACAAGCCGCCGGATCAAAAGATAGAATACTGGAAGATGCACTTTGACGGATCCAAACTCAAAGAGGGTCTAGGTGCCGGTGTAGTGCTTACCTCACCTAAGGGAGATCATCTCCGGTATGTTCTGCAAGTACATTTCAGGGCATCAAAGAATGTCGCTGAGTACGAGGCTTTGATTCATGGGCTTAAAGTCGCAAAAGAAATCGGTGTGCACCGGATCATTTGCTATGGGGATTCAGATCTCGTGGTGCAACAGTGTTCCGGAGATTGGGACGCAAAAGATGCAAACATGGCCTCGTACCGGTTTCACGTGCAAAAGATTGCCGGCTTCTTTGAGGGCTATGAGTTTCACCATGTGCCACGAGCGGAAAATGAGGCCGCGGATGCTTTGTCCAAGTTGGGCTCATCTAGGCAAGAAATTCCTCCTGGAATAGCCTTGGCACACTTAAGGGTACCATCGATCAAACCAAGCCCGGAGTCGGAATCGATTTTCGTACCGGAATCGCACATAGTACCTATGGATATTGATGAAGGGAACCCGGGGACTGCTCCGGCAAACTCGGGGACTGCACCGGCAAACTCGGGGACTGCACCGGCAAGCTCGGGGACTGCTGCGGCTATACCGGAAGAAACAATGCTGGTGGATAACATGGAGATAGACGCACCGGTGTTTCTGGTTCGGGAGGCACCATCATGGGTTAAACCTATTAAGGAATTCCTGATCAACGGCACCTTGCCAGATGACGAAAACGAATCCAGAAGGATCCAGAGGAGGTCCAAAGCATACACCATCATCAATGGCGAGGTGTACAAGAGAAGTGTAACCGGTGTCCTTCAAAGGTGTGTGGAACCGGAAGAAGGAAAAGAAATGCTTGAGGAGATTCACCAGGGAGAATGTGGGCACCACGCTTCATCAAGGGCACTGGTAGCAAAGGTGTTCCGGCATGGGTTCTATTGGCCTACTGCTTTGGAAAATGCTGAGGATTTGGTAAGAAAATGCAATGGGTGCCAGAGGTACGCCAAGAAAAATCATACCCCAGCATCCGGTTTAAAAACTATACCACTAACTTGGCCGTTTGCTGTTTGGTGCCTTGACATGGTTGGCCCATTCAAAACTGCAAGAGGGAATATGACCCGCATCTTGGTTATGGTGGATAAATTCACCAAGTGGCTAGAAGTAAAACCTATTGCAAAGTGTGATGGGCGCACAACGGTGAAGTTTTTAAAAGATGTTATCTTGCGGTATGGATACCCGCATAGCATTATCACTGGCAATGGAACCAACTTTGCTCAAGGTGAGTTCAAAAGATTTTGTGAGGATAACAACATCCGGTTGGATTTGTGCTCAGTGGCACACCCACAAGGCAATGGCAAAGTGGAGAGAACGAATGCTTTGGTGCTTTCCGGTATCAAACCGAGACTAATCGAAGCGGTGGAAAAGTCACCGGGGTGTTGGCTCGATGAGCTACCATCAGTGTTGTGGAGCATAAGAACAACTCCAAACCGGTCCACCGGATACATGATGCGTGTGGTTGACACGTCCGTTGGGAACCCCAAGAGGAAGGTGTGATGCGCACAGCGGCAAGTTTCCCTCAGTAAGAAACCAAGGTTTAATCGAACCAGTAGGAGTCAAGAAGCACGTTGAAGGTTGATGGCGGCGGGATGTAGTGCGGCGCAACACCAGAGATTCCGGCGCCAACGTGGAACCTGCACAACACAACCAAAGTACTTTGCCCCAACGAAACAGTGAGGTTGTCAATCTCACCGGCTTGCTGTAACAAAGGATTAACCGTATTGTGTGGAAGATGATTATTTGCAGAAAACAGTAGAACAAGTATTGCAGTAGATTGTATTTCAGTATAGAGAATTGGACCGGGGTCCACAGTTCACTAGAGGTGTCTCTCCCATAAGACAAACAGCATGTTGGGTGAACAAATTACAGTTGGGAAATTGACAAATAAAGAGGGCATGACCATGCACATACATATTATGATGAGTATAGTGAGATTTAATTGGGCATTACGACAAAGTACATAGACCGCCATCCAGCATGCATCTATGCCTAAAAAGTCCACCTTCAGGTTATCATCCGAACCCCCTCCAGTATTAAGTTGCTAACAACAGACAATTGCATTAAGTATTGCGCGTAATGTAACTAGTAACTACATCCTTGAACATAGCACTAATGTTTTATCCCTAGTGGCAACAAGACATCCACAACCTTAGAACTTTCTCACACTGTCCCCGTATATCAATGGAGGCATGAACCCACTATCGAGCATAAATACTCCCTCTTGGAGTTACAAGCATCTACTTGGCCAGAGCATCTACTAGTAACGGAGAGCATGCAAGATCATAAACAACACATAGACATAACTTTGATAATCAACATAACAAGTATTCTCTATTCATCGGATCCCAACAAACGCAACATATAGAATTACAGATAGATGATCTTGATCATGTTAGGCAGCTCACAAGATCCGACAATGAAGCACAATGGGGAGAAGACAACCATCTAGCTACTGCTATGGACCCATAGTCCAGGGGTAGACTACTCACACATCACTCTGGAGGCGACCATGGCGGCGTAGAGTCCTCCGGGAGATGATTCCCCTCTCCGGCGAGTGCCGGAGGCGATCTCCTGGATCCCCCGAGATGGGATCGGCGGCGGCGGCGTCTCTGGAAGGTTTTCCGTATCGTGGCTCTCGGTACTGGGGGTTTCGCAACGGAGGCTTTAAGTAGGTGGAAGGGCAAGTCAGGAGGCGGCACGAGGGCCCCACACCACAGGGCCACGCGGCCAAGGGGGGGCCGCGCCGCCCTAGGGTGTGGCCACCTCGTGGCCCCACTTCGTCTCCTCTCCGGACTTCTGGAAGCTTCGTGGCAAAATAGGACCCTGGGCGTTGATTTCGTCCAATTCCGAGAATATTTCGTTACTAGGATTTCTGAAACCAAAAACAGCAGAAACAAAGAATCGGCACTTCGGCATCTTGTTAATAGGTTAGTTCCAGAAAATGCACGAATATGACATAAAGTGTGCATAAAACATGTAGATAACATCAATAATGTGGCATGGAACATAAGAAATTATCGATACGTCGGAGACGTATCAGCATCCCCAAGCTTAGTTCTGCTCGTCCCGAGCAGGTAAAACGATAACACAGATAATTTCTGGAGTGACATGCCATCATAACCTTGATCATACTATTTGTAAAGCATATGTAGTGAATGCAGCGATCAAAACAATGTATATGACATGAGTAAACAAGTGAATCATAAAGCAAAGACTTTTCATGAATAGCACTTCAAGACAAGCATCAATAAGTCTTGCATAAGAGTTAACTCATAAAGCAATAATTCAAAGTAAAGGCATTGAAGCAACACAAAGGAAGATTAAGTTTCAGCGGTTGCTTTCAACTCATAAAATGTATATCTCATGGATATTGTCAACATAGAGTAATATAATAAGTGCAATAAGCAAGTATGTAGGAATCAATGCACAGTTCACACAAGTGTTTGCTTCTTGAGGTGGAGAGAAATAGGTGAACTGACTCAACATTGAAAGTAAAAGAATGGTCCTCCATAGAGGAAAAGCATCGATTGCTATATTTGTGCTAGAGCTTTGATTTTGAAAACATGAAACAATTTTGTCAACGGTAGTAATAAAGCATATGTATCATGTAAATTATATCTTACAAGTTGCAAGCCTCATGCATAGTATACTAATAGTGCCCGCACCTTGTCCTAATTAGCTTGGACTACCGGATCATCGCAATGCACATGTTTTAACCAAGTGTCACAAAGGGGTACCTCTATGCCGCCTGTACAAAGGTCTAAGGAGAAAGCTCGCATTGGATTTCTCGCTATTGATTATTCTCAACTTAGACATCCATACCGGGACAACATAGACAACAGATAATGGACTCCTCTTTTATGCATAAGCATGTAACAACAATTAATAATTCTTCTCATATGAGATTGAGGATATTTGTCCAAAACTGAAACTTCCACCATGGATCATGGCTTTAGTTAGCGGCCCAATGTTCATCTCTAACAATATGCATGCTTAACCATAAGGTGGTAGATCGCTCTTACTTCAGACAAGACGAACATGCATAGCAACTCACATGAAATTCAACAAAGAGTAGTTGATGGCGTCCCCAGTAAACATGGTTATCGCACAACAAGCAACTTAATAAGAGATAAAGTGCATAAGTACATATTCAATACCACAATAGTTTTTAAGCTATTTGTCCCATGAGCTATATATTGTAAAGGTGAATGATGGAATTTTAAAGGTAGCACTCAAGCAATTTACTTTGGAATGGCGGAAAATACCATGTAGTAGGTAGGTATGGTGGACACAAATGGCATAGTGGTTGGCTCAAGTATTTTGGATGCATGAGAAGTATTCCCTCTCGATACAAGGTTTAGGCTAGCAAGGCTTATTTGAAACAAACACAAGGATGAACCGGTGCAGCAAAACTCACATAAAAGACATATTGAAAACATTATAAGACTCTACACCGTCTTCCTCGTTGTTCAAACTCAATACTAGAAATTATCTAGACCTTAGAGGAACCAAATATGCAAACCAAATTTTAGCATGCTCTATGTATTTCTTCATTAATGGGTGCAAAGCATATGATGCAAGAGATTAAACATGAGCACCCAAGACATTAATAGCAATTACTACATGTATCATTTTCCAATTCCAACCATATAACAATTTAACAAAGAAGAAACTTCGCCATGAATACTATGAGTAGAAACTAAGGACATACTTGTCCATATGCTACAGCGGAGCATGTCTCTCTCCCATAAAGTGAATGCTAGGATCCATTTTATTCAAACAAAACAAAAAACAAAAACAAACCGACGCTCCAAGCAAAGCACATAAGATGTGATGGAATAAAAATATAGTTTCAGGGGAGGAACCTGATAATGTTGTCGATGAAGAAGGGGATGCCTTGGGCATCCCCAAGCTTAGACGCTTGAGTCTTCTTGATATATGCAGGGGTGAACCACCGGGGCATCCCCAAGCTTAGAGCTTTCACTCTCCTTGATCATGTTGCATCATACTCCTCTCTTGATCCTTGAAAACTTCCTCCACACCAAACTTAGAACAACTCATTAGAGGGTTAGCGACAATAAAAATTAACATATTCAGAGGTGACACAATCATTCTTAACACTTCTGGACATTGCATAAAGCTACTGGACATTAATGGATCAAAGAAATTCATCCAACATAGCAAAAGAGGCAATGCGAAATAAAAGGCAGAATCTGTCAAAACAGAACAGTTCGTATTGACGAATTTTATCGAGGCAACAGACTTGCTCAAATGAAAATGCTCAAATTGAATGAAAGTTGCGTACATATCTGAGGATCACTCACGTAAATTGACATAATTTTCTGAGTTACCTACAGAGAAAACAGCCCAGAACCGTGACAGCAAAGAAATCTGTTTCTGCGCAGCAATCCAAATCTAGTATGAACTTTTCTATCAACGACTTTACTTGGCACAACAAAACACTAAACTAAGATAAGGAGAGGTTGCTACAGTAGTAAACAACTTCCAAGACACAAAATAAAAACAAAGTACTGTAGGTAAAAACATGGGTTGTCTCCCATAAGCGCTTTTCTTTAACGCCTTTCAGCTAGGCGCAGAAAGTGTGTATCAAGTATTATCAAGAGACGAAGTGTCAACATCATAATTTGTTCTAATAATAGAATCAAAAGGTAACTTCATTCTCTTTCTAGGGAAGTGTTCCATACCTTTCTTGAGAGGAAATTGATATTTTATATTACCTTCCTTCATATCAATGATAGCACCAACAGTTCGAAGAAAAGGTCTTCCCAATATAATGGGACAAGATGCATTGCATTCAATATCCAAGACAACAAAATCAACGGGGACAAGGTTATTGTTAACGGTAATGCGAACATTATCAACTTTCCCCAAAGGTTTCTTTGTAGAATGATCAGCAAGATTAACATCCAAATAACAATTTTTCAGCGGTGGCAAGTCAAGCATATTATAAATTTTCTTAGGCATAACAGAAATACTTGCACCAAGATCACATAAATCATTACAATCAAAATCTTTAACCTTCATTTTAATGATGGGCTCCCAACCATCCTCTAGCTTTCTAGGAATAGAGGCTTCGCGTTCTAGTTTCTCTTCTCTAGCTTTTATGAGAGCATTTGTAATATGTTGTGTGAAAGCCAAATTTATAGCACTAGCATTAGGACTTTTAGCAAGTTTTTGCAAGAACTTTATAACTTCAGAGATGTGGCAATCATCAAAATTCAAACCATTATAATCTAAAGCAATGGGATCATCATCCCCAATGTTGGAAAAAATTTCAGCAGCTTTATCACGGTGCAGTTTCAGCAGCTTTTAGCAGTTTGTAGTTTCTCGCGCTTTGCATTAGAAGTGGAAACATTGCTAACACCAATTCTTTTATTATTAATAGTAGGAGGTGCAGCAACATGTGTAGCATTAGCATTACTAGTGGTGGTAATAGTCCAAACTTTAGCTACATTCTTCTCTTTAGCTAGTTTTTCATTTTCTTCTCTATCCCACCTAGCACGCAGTTCAGCCATTAATCTTATATTCTCATTAATTCTAACTTGGATGGCATTTGCTGTAGTAGTAATTTTGTTATGATGATTTTCATTAGGCATAACTTTCGATTTCAAAAGATCAACATCAGCAGCAAGACTATCGACTTTAGAAGCAAGTATATCAATTTTCCCAAGCTTTTCTTCAACAGATTTGTTAAAAGCAGTTTGTGTACTAATAAATTCTTTAAGCATAGCTTCAAGTCCAGGGGGTGTGTTCCTATTATTGTTGTAAGAATTCCCATAAGAATTACCATAGCCGTTGCCATTATTATAAGGATATGGCCTATAGTTGTTACTAGAATTGTTCCGGTAAGCATTGTTGTTGAAATTATTATTTTTAATGAAGTTTACATCAACATGTTCTTCTTGTGCAACCAATGAAGCTAACGGAACATTATTAGGATCAATATTAGTCCTATCATTCACAAGCATAGACATAATAGCATCAATCTTATCACTCAAGGAAGAGGTTTCTTCGACGTAATTTACCTTCTTACCTTGTGGAGCTCTTTCCGTGTGCCATTCAGAGTAGTTGATCATCATATTATCAAGAAGCTTTGTTGCTTCACCAAGAGTGATGGACATAAAGGTACCTCCAGCAGCTGAATCCAATAAATTCGCGAAGAAAAATTTAGTCCTGCATAGAAGGTTTGGATGATCATCCAAGTAGTCAGTCCATGGGTTGGGCAATTTTTAACCAAAGATTTCATTCTTTCCCATGCTTGTGCAACATGTTCAGTATCTAATTGTTTAAAATTCATTATGCTACTCCTCAAAGATATAATTTTAGCAGGGGGATAATATCTACCAATAAAAGCATCCTTGCATTTAGTCCATGAATCAATACTATTCTTAGGCAGAGATAGCAACCAATCTTTAGCTCTTCCTCTTAATGAGAAAGGGAACAATTTTAATTTTATAATGTCACCATCTACATCTTTATATTTTTGCATTTCACATAGTTCAACAAAATTATTAAGATGGGCAGCAGCATCATCAGAACTAACACCAGAAAATTGCTCTCGCATAACAAGATTCAGTAAAGCAGGTTTAATTTCAAAGAATTCTGCTGTAGTAGCAGGTGGAGCAATAGGTGTGCATAAGAAATCATTATTATTTGTGGTTGTGAAGTCACACAACTTAGTATTTTCAGGGTTGGCCATTTTAGCAACAGTAAATAAAGCAAACTAGATAAAGTAAATGCAAGTAACTAATTTTTTTGTGTTTTTGATATAGCAAACAAGATAGCAAATAAAGTAAAACTAGCAACTAATTTTTTTGTATTTTGATTTAGTGCAGCAAACAAAGTAGTAAATAAAACTAAGCAAGACAAAAACAAAGTAAAGAGATTGAGAAGTGGAGACTCCCCTTGCAGCGTGTCTTGATCTCCCCGGCAACGGCGCCAGAAATTTGCTTGATGCGTGTGGTTGACACGTCCGTTGGGAACCCCAAGAGGAAGGTGTGATGCGCACAGCGGCAAGTTTCCCTCAGTAAGAAACCAAGGTTTAATCGAACCAGTAGGAGTCAAGAAGCACGTTGAAGGTTGATGGCGGCGGGATGTAGTGCGGCGCAACACCAGAGATTCCGGCGCCAACGTGGAACCTGCACAACACAACCAAAGTACTTTGCCCCAACGAAACAGTGAGGTTGTCAATCTCACCGGCTTGCTGTAACAAAGGATTAACCGTATTGTGTGGAAGATGATTATTTGCAGAAAACAGTAGAACAAGTATTGCAGTAGATTATACTTCAGTATAGAGAATTGGACCGGGGTCCACAGTTCACTAGAGGTGTCTCTCCCATAAGACAAACAGCATGTTGGGTGAACAAATTACAGTTGGGCAATTGACAAATAAAGAGGGCATGACCATGCACATACATATTATGATGAGTATAGTGAGATTTAATTGGGCATTACGACAAAGTACATAGACCGCCATCCAGCATGCATCTATGCCTAAAAAGTCCACCTTCAAAGTTATCATCCGAACCCCTCCGGTATTAAGTTGCTAACAACAGACAATTGCATTAAGTATTGCGCGTAATGTAACTAGTAACTACATCCTTGAACATAGCACTAATGTTTTATCCCTAGTGGCAACAACACATCCACAACCTTAGAACTTTCTGTCACTGTCCCAGATATCAATGGAGGCATGAACCCACTATCGAGCATAAATACTCCCTCTTGGAGTTACAAGCATCTACTTGGCCAGAGCATCTACTAGTAACGGAGAGCATGCAAGATCATAAACAACACATAGACATAACTTTGATAATCAACATAACAAGTATTCTCTATTCATCGGATCCCAACAAACGCAACATATAGAATTACAGATAGATGATCTTGATCATGTTAGGCAGCTCACAAGATCCGACAATGAAGCACAATGGGGAGAAGACAACCATCTAGCTACTGCTATGGACCCATAGTCCAGGGGTAGACTACTCACACATCACTCTGGAGGCGACCATGGCGGCGTAGAGTCCTCCGGGAGATGATTCCCCTCTCCGGCAGGGTGCCGAAGGCGATCTCCTGGATCCCCCAAGATGGGATCGGCGGCGGCGGCGTCTCTGGAAGGTTTTCCGTATCGTGGCTCTCGGTACTGGGGGTTTCGCAACAGAGGCTTTAAGTAGGCGGAAGGGCAAGTCAGGAGGCGGCACGAGGGCCCCACACCATAGGGCCGCGCGGCCAAGGGGGGGGGGGCCGCGCCGCCCTAGGGTGTGGCCACCTCGTGGCCCCACTTCGTCTCCTCTTCGGACTTCTGGAAGCTTCGTGGCAAAATAGGACCCTGGGCGTTGATTTCGTCCAATTCCGAGAATATTTCGTTACTAGGATTTCTGAAACCAAAAACAGCAGAAACAAAGAAGCGGCACTTCGGCATCTTGTTAATAGGTTAGTTCCAGAAAATGCACGAATATGACATAAAGTGTGCATAAAACATGTAGATAACATCAATAATGTGGCATGGAACATAAGAAATTATCGATACGTCGGAGACATATCAATACACTCCATTCTTCATGGTTTACAGAGCAGAAGCGGTCATACCAACCGACATCATCCATGACTCACCAAGAGTGCAGCTGTATACCGAGCAAGAGGTAAAAGAGGCCAGAGAAAATGATGTGGACTTGCTAGAAGAAGCAAGAGAGTTGGCATTGGCAAGAACAGCCATTTACCAACAAAACCTCAGACGCTATCATAGCCAGAAGGTTAACCCGAGAGTATTCCGGGAAGGAGACCTGGTGTTACGCCTGGTGCAGCACACTGAAGGCCGGCATAAACTTTCACCCCCATGGGAAGGTCCCTTCATTGTGAGCAAAGCTCTCCACAATGATGCCTATTACTTGATCGATGCACAGGAATGGAAAAAAGGAAAGGCGGACAGGTCCGGAGAGGAGAGCAAGCGTCCATGGAACGTAGCCCTGTTGCGTCCATTCTACTCTTGAAGTTGTGGTGTAAGAAGTTCCTTTTTGTACCTTATATGCTATGAATAAAAGATGTGGGAACCTCGAATGAATCTCGGGGACTACCCCTAAAGTTGCATGCAATATGTTTATTTTTTCAGTTCACCGGTTGCTTAGTGAACATTTTTTCTTTCCGGTTTAGTAGCGTGCTAAACCTACCGGAATCTTCGACTCTGCTGTTGTCCGCAACCCGGATTCATGGCAAGCAAGATAAACCGGTAGCAATTAAGCACGCGAACTACGAAAAGAGAGAGTGGGAACGAACAATCCGAAAAAGCTTAACTAACCCCGGTTAAACCAGTTTTTTGTGAAAATTTCGAGTTATTTCTAAGTTCAAGAAAGTGCTTGCTTGGTAAAAGAACTTTGTGCTCATATGCCAAAGAACGCCCAGAGAAGGCAGGCAGAGCCAAAGCAAAAGAGCCAAGTGTGCATCGAATTGGATGCGGAAACAATTCCGAAATCTTTGCAGTGCAAGAAAAAAGCAACATGATAAGCAAATACGCTAAGGCAAACATAAGTTAATTAACTACCGGTATAGTGTACCGGCATAAAATGTTGTAGCACAACCAGAAGATCGATTAAGTTTATCTTACATCATAGACCCCGGCATACCGGGGTAGAATTTAACAGACATTGTTTTGAAGTTAAACAGGGCAGACATGCAGATAACATGCAGTACTTAAGCAACAGGGGCTTCAGGAGGAGCGTCGTCGGCGTCGGGACCTTCCGGAGGTGCATCACCAGCTCCGGCCTCCTCATCATCTTCACCTTCCTCCTCGTCGCTCAGATAGTCCTTGACGTCTGGAGGAGGGGGGATGAAGGTGCGCATCTCGGCGTACTCCGCGATGTGGTACGCTCGATCCTGCCGCTTCGCGGTGAGGACCGGGTCCAAGTCAGTGGGAGCTTGCTCGCGCACGCCGATGAGGGCGTCCAAGTCCAGGTCCGGATACCAGGAGCAGGCAACGCGAAGCGCTGAGTCCGCTCCAGCACGGGCAGCTGAGCACTACCACTCCTGGATCCTTCGACCGGCACCCTTCAGGCGGTCGCTGATGAGCGAGAAGGTGTCCGGCACCTCTTCTCTAGGCCAGAGAGTCCGGAAGAGCTGGGTGGCCACCTGCGGAATGTCAGAGAGGTTCCGATCCACACAACGCATGTGGGAGACCCGCGCGTTCAGCGCGACCAAGTGGTCATAGGGGTCCCAGGGCGCATCCAAGTTAGCATATGCCTGTGCAACCCGGCGCTCTCCAACCTTCTTCACGGCGTACGCCTGGGAGTCCGGGAAGAGCCCTGCAAGACAAAGGAAAGAAGCTAAGCAAATGCTACCGAAAGAGATAAGCTTATAAGCAGAAACCGGAAAAGAAAAAAGAGAAACTTACGGAGGGCAAGCGCGTCAGTTTGCGTGACCAGAAGGTCATACTCCTTCTGCTCCGCCTCCAGCCGCGCGGCCTTGTCCTCGGCTGCTTTCCGCGCCTTGGTGGCCTCCTCCAGCTCAGCCTGCAACACCACATTGGAGTTGCCAGCATCCTCCAGCGTCTCGTGCAGCTTGGTCTCCGCAGCGGCTTGGGTGGCCTTCATCTCCTCGTTGTGCTTGAGCCCAAGCTGGATGAGCTGGTCCTTAAGCTCCTTGGAGATGGCCTTCTGGGTGCTCAGGTCCTCCTGATGCTGCCGGATGAGCTGGTCCTTTTCCTCTGGAACCCGGAAAGAAGTTGTTAGCAAAAGTTGAACTGATAAAGTGAAGAGGAAACAAGTCAACCGGAAAAGAAGAAGCAGTACCTTGGACGGCGGCAAGCTGAGTCCTGAGGGCCTCAATAGAAGCTTCCGGGATAGCTGTTAAAGCAGACAATCATAAGTACTAAGAGAAAGAAAATCTTCCGGTAAGAGGATGCCGGAGGCACAGAAGTTTACCTTGGCTCTTGCTGTGTGCCTCAGCGAGATCCCGGTGCTCCCAAAGAAGCTCCTCAAAGAGGATCTTCCGAGCGTCAGCCGTGGTCTGATCAAGAAAAAGATGTTAGCTAAGTTTCGCGCTAAGTGCAAAGATCTTAACCCGAAACTCGGGGACTGGCTATGCCGGTTTCGCGCGTTTTTAGCTAAGTTTCGCGCTAAGAGCAAAGTTCTTAACCCGGAACTCGGGGACTGGCTATGCCGGTTTCGCGCGTTTCTAGCTAAGTTTCGCGCTAAGAGCAAAGATCTTAACCCGAAACTCGGGGACTGGCTATGCCAGTTTCGCGTGTTTCTACTTAAGTTTCGCGCTAAGAGCTACGCTCTCAACACGAAACTTGGGGACTGGGAAGATAGACAAGATTCAGCAAAAGAGAAACTGGCATAGATTTTAAAAGTTGAAGGGAAAATAGAAAAGATCCGGAAGAAAAGAAACCGGTGTGAATCGAAAAACGGAAAAGGTTGGTGAGACTTACCATCATATTGTTCGTGGCATCGAACCACGCGCTGTTGATACGTCCAATTTGCATCACTATTTTATATCATAATTTGCTGTTATTCATTGATATATTTCATATTGGGACACAATACTTATGTTATTTCATCTATTTTGCATGTTTCATCATTATTGGAGGATCAAGCACCGGAGCTGTGGATTCTCACTGGAAAAAGCACCGTCAGAGCGCAATATTTCGGAAGATCAACTGTGGGAGGAAATTATACCAAAAATTCTATTTTTCAAGATGACGAAGGAAGCCAGAAGGAGGAGCCAGAAGGAGCCAGGGTGGGCCCACACCCTAGGGCGGCGCGGCCCAGGCCCTGGCCGCGCCGCCATGTGGTGTGGAGGGCCCACGGCCCCTTTCGCCTCCTTTTCTTCGCCAAACCCTTCGTCCCGAAGACCTAAGCCACAGAGGGTACCTCGTGAAGAGTTACAGCCGCCTCTGCGGGGCGGAGAACACCAGAGAGAAAAGAGCTCTCCGGCGGGCAGGAATCCGCCGGGGAAATTCCCTCCGGGAGGGGGAAATCGACGCCATCGTCACCGTCATCGAGCTGGACATCATCGCCATCACCATCATCATCATCTCCACCATCATCACTGCCGTCATCACCGCTGGACACCGTCACCGCCGTAGCAATTTGGGTTTGATCTTGATTGTTTGATAGGGGAAACTCTCCCGGTATCGATTTCTACTTGTTGTTGATGCTATTGAGTGAAACCATTGAACCAAGTTTATGTTCAGATTGTTATTCATCATCATATCACCTCTGATCATGTTCCGTATGATGTCTTGTGAGTAGTTCGTTTAGTTCTTGAGGACATGGGTGAAGTCTAAATGTTAGTAGTGAACTATGGATGAGTAATATTCAATGGTGTGATATTTAAGTTGTGGTGTTATTCTTCTAATGGTGTCATGTGAACGTCGACTACATGACACTTCACCATTTATGGGCCTAGGGGAATGCATCTTGTACTCGTTTGCCAATTGCGGGGTTGCCGGAGTGACAGAAACCTAAACCCCCGTTGGTATATCGATGCAGGAGGGATCGCAGGATCTCAGAGTTTAAGGCTGTGGTTAGATTTAATTCTTAATTACTTTCTTGTAGTTGCGGATGCTTGCAAGGGGTATAATCACAAGTATGTATTAGTCCTAGGAAGGGCGGTACATTAGCATAGGTTCACCCACACAACACTTATCATAACAATGAAGATTATTTAGCCGTATGTAGCGAAAGCACTAGACTAAAATCCCGTGTGTCTGTCCTCGAGAACGTTTGGTCATTATAAGTAAACAAACCGGCTTGTCCTTTGTGCTAAAAAGGATTGGGCCACTCGCTGCAATTGTTACTCTCGCACTTTACATACTCGTACTTTATTCAACTGTTACATCAAAACCCCCTGAATACTTGTCTGTGAGCATTTACAAGAATCCTTCATCGAAACTGCTTGTCAACACCTTCTGCTCCTCGTTGGGATCGACATTCTTACTTATCGAAGATACTACGATACACCCCCTATACTTGTGGGTCATCAAGACTATTTTCTGGCGCCGTTGCCGGGGAGTGAAGCGCTATTGGTAAGTGGAATTGGTAAGGAAAACCTTTACTGTTGTGCTGATTTTATTTCTGCCTGCTGGTATAAGTCATTATGGAGAGATCTTCTCTTCAATTTCTATTTGGGAAATCTACTACTACTGCAACGGTAGTGGATGAGGCGCCAGGTGAGGAAGTAATACCATATAAAATACCTATGAAAATTATTGAACGTGTTATGGATAACCGCTATGAAGGGGATGGAACTGTCCACCCCGGTGATCATTTACTGTTTTTGCATGCATTATGCGGGTTATTCAAATGTGCAGGTATTGCTATGGATGAAGTGAGGAAGAAATTATTCTCTTTATCGCTGTCCGGTAAAGCGGCGCATTGGTATAAATTACTGGATAATGGGGATTCTCTTGAATGGAATGATATTGTGCCCCGGTTTTATTCTAAGTTCTATCCTCCAAGTGAAATTCATAAGGATCGGAATCGCATATATAATTTTTGGCCTCATGATGGAGAGAGTATTGCCCAAGCTTGGGGGAGATTGAAGTCTTTAATGCTCAAATGCCCCATTCATGAGCTTCCTGGTAATGTTATTATTGATAATTTCTATGCAAGACTTTCTTTTCAAGACAAGACCTTGCTGGATACTTCTTGTTCTGGATCATTTACACGCAACAAAGAAGAGTTTAAAAGGGACCTTCTCGATCGAATCCAAGAAAATACTGAAGGTTGGGAGAACGACAAGGATAGAGAATCAGGTATAATTTATGATTATAAATGCATTGAAGCTTTTATGGATACTGATAAATTTCGTAATATGAGTGCTACATATGGTCTTGATTCTCAAGTTGCTGTAAATCTTTATAAAGCTTTTGCCTCTCATTATGAATTGCCAAAGAAGAATTTTGATAAGTATCATGAACCGTATAAAGATAAAATTGATTCATCTATTAATAAATGCGTTGTAGTTGAAACTGCTGATCATGTTATTCCTGAAGCTTATATTGAAAAAACTCCTTTCCCTGCTAAAATGAAAGAGTACTCTGTTATAAATAGTGCGGTTCATAAAAATGAAAAGAAACCTGTAGAACCTGAAGAACAAATAAAAGTTGAACTCATTGTTGCAATAGTTAAAGATCTTGTGACTGAAAATGTGGAGGATGGTCATATTATTTTCTGTGAAGATGCTTCTAATATTGTTTCACATCCTAATAAACCCAAACAAGCTAGTGTTCCTATGCTATCTGTTAAAATTGGTGATCATTGCTATTATGGATTGTGTGATATTGGTGCAAGTGTTAGTGCTATTCCTTATGAGCTTTACACGGAGATTATGCACGAAATTGATTCTTGTGAACTTGAAGATATTGATGTGGTTATTCAGCTGGCTAATAGAGAAACTATTTCTCCAATTGGTATTGTTCGAGATGTGGAAGTTTTATGCGGTAAGATTAAATATCCTGCTGACTTTTTGGTACTTGGTTCTGCTGCTAGTGATTATTGTCCTATTATTTTTGGTAGACCTTTTCTAAATACTTGTGGAGCTATTATAGATTGCAAGAAAGAGAAAATTTTGACTAAATTTGCTGGTGAATCTTATGAGTTTAACTTCTCTAAATTTACTAAAACTCCTTATAAAGCTGATTTGCCTAGTAATGATTTTAAAATGGAGCAATGTGCATCTATTGTTCTTGTTCCTAACAATCCTTTGCAGCAACATTTGGAGGATAGCGAGAGTGAAATTTTTAGGAAAGAAAGAGATGAGCTTGAGGAAATTTTTCTTCGCCAACCTATTCTCAAGCATGATTTACCGGTGGAAGATTTGGGTACAACACCGCCACCTAAGGACGATCCTGTTTTTGGTTTAAAGCCTTTACCCGATAATCTTAAATATGCTCATATTGATGATAAGAAAATATATCCTGTTATTATTAGTTCTAAGCTTTCAGAGATTGAGGAAGAAAGGTTATTGGAAATATTGAAGAAGCACCGAGGCGCTATTGGCTACACTCTTGATGATTTGAAAGGGATTTCTCCTTCTATTTGCCAACACGCTATTAATATGGAAGATGATGCGAAGCCTGTTGTTGAACCTCAGCGTCGTCTAATTCCAAAGATGAAGGAAGTGGTAAGGAATGAGGTATTACGACTTCTTGAAGCTGGTATTATATATCCTATTGCTGATAGTAGGTGGGTTAGTCCTGTGCACTGCGTTCCCAAGAAAGGAGGTATGACTGTTGTGCCTAATGATAATGATGAGCTCATTCCTCAAAGAGTAGTTGTAGGGTATAGAATGTGCATTGATTTTCGAAAAGTTAATAAAGTTACTAAGAAAGATCATTACCCTTTACCATTTATTGATCAAATGTTAGAAAGATTGTCTAAAAATACTCATTTTTGCTTTCTTGATGGTTATTCTGGGTTTTCACAAATTGTCATAAAGCTAAAGATCAAGAGAAAACCACTTTTACTTGTCCCTATGGAACTTATGCTTATAGACGCATGCCTTTTGGTTTATGTAATGCTCCTGCTACTTTTCAAAGATGCATGTCTGCTATTTTTCATGGTTTTTGTGAAAGTATTGTAGAGGTATTCATGGATGATTTTTCCGTCTATGGGAATTCTTTTGATAGTTGCTTGCGAAATCTTGATAAAGTTTTGCAGAGATGTGAAGAAACTAACCTTGTTCTTAATTGGGAGAAATGCCACTTTATGGTTAATGAAGGAATTGTATTGGGACATAAAATTTCTGAGAGGTATTGAAGTTGATAGAGCTAAAGTTGAAGCAATTGAGAAGATGCCCTATCCGAGGGATGTTAAAGGTATTCGTAGTGTTCTTGGTCATGCTGGGTTTTATAGGAGATTTATTAAAGATTTCTCCAAGATTTCAAAGCCTCTTACTAATCTTCTTCAAAAAGATGTACCATTTGTTTTTGATGATGATTGTAAGGAAGCTTTTGATACTCTTAAGAAAGCCTTAACAACTGCTCCTATAGTTGAACCCCCTGATTGGAACTTACCCTTTGAAATTATGTGTGATGCTAGTGATTTTGCTGTAGGCGCTGTTCTTGGACAGCGAGTAGATAAAAAGCTGAATGTTATTCATTATGCTAGTAAAACTCTTGATGCTGCTCAAAGAAATTATGCTACAACTGAAAAAGAATTATTAGTCGTAGTCTTTGCTTGTGATAAATTTAGATCTTATATTGTTGATTCAAAAGTTACTATTCATACTGATCATGCTGCAATTAGATACCTAATGACAAAGAAAGATGCTAAGCCGAGGCTTATTAGATGGGTACTTCTTTTGCAAGAATTTGATTTACATATTGTAGATAGGAAAGGTGCTGATAATCCCGTTCTTTGATAATTTGTCTAGATTGGAAAATATTGCTTATGATCCTGTTCCTGTTAATGATAGTTTTCCAAATGAACAATTGGCTGTAATAAAGGTGAGCTCGCGAGACAGTCCTTGGTATGCTGATTATGCTAACTTTATTGTTTCCAAGTACTTGCCTCCAACCTTTTCAGCTCAGCAAAGGAGGAAATTCTTTTATGATTTGAGGCATTATTTCTGGGATGACCCACACTTATATAAAGAAGGAGTGGATGGTATTATGCGAAGATGTGTTCCCGAATATGAACAACAGGAGATATTGAGTAAATGTCATGGTAGTGCTTATGGAGGACACGCCGGAGAAAGAACCGCGCAAAAGGTTCTACAATCAGGTTTTTATTGGCCAACTCTCTTCAAGGATGCGAGAAAGTTTATTTTATCTTGTGATGAATGCCAAAGGGTTGGTAATATCTCCAGACGCAATGAAATGCCCATGAATTATACTCTTGTTATTGAACCGTTTGATTGTTGGGGATTTGACTTCATGGGACCTTTTCCGTCTTCGGAAGGTAACACTCATATACTTGTTGCTGTTGATTATGTTACTAAATGGGTGGAAGCTATAATTACAAAAAGTGCTGATGGTGAGACCTCTTTAAGAATGCTTTTAGATATTATTTTTCCTAGATTTGGAGTACCTAAATATATTATGACTGATGGAGGTTCTCACTTTATTCATGGAGGTTTTAGAAAAACTCTTGCTAAGTATGGTATTAATCATAGAATTGCTTCCGCTTATCATCCTCAAACTAGTGGTCAAGTAGAATTATCAAATAGAGAGATTAAATCTATTTTGGGAAAGAACGTTAATAAAACTAGAAAGAATTGGGCTAGTAAATTGAAGGATGCACTTTGGGCTTATAGAACTGCTTATAAAAATCCCATGGGAATGTCACCTTATAAAATGGTTTATGGGAAAGCTTGTCATTTACCTTTAGAACTAGAGCACAAAGCTTATTGGGCTGTTAGAGAATTAAATAAAGATCCTAAACTTGCCGGTGATAAGAGGTTGTTGCAATTGAGTTCTCTAGATGAATGGAGAAGTGAAGCTGATGAAAATGCTAAACTCTTTAAAGAGAAAGTTAAAAAATGGCATGATAGGAGGATTATCAAAAGAGAATTTAATATTGGGGATAAAGTCCTATTGTATCGGTCTCGTCTCAGATTCTTTGCAGGAAAATTACTCTCGAAATGGGAAGGACCATATGTTGTCGAGGAGGTGTATCGTTCAGGAGCAATCAAAATTAGCTCTCTCCAAGGCAATGCTACACAAGTGGTGAATGGACAAAGACTCAAGCATTATATCTCAGGTGATTCCTATAATGTTGATGTTGATATTATTCAAGTGGAAACACCGGAAGCTTTCATCAAAGGGCAAATTGACAAATCTCATTTAACTCGACTTTGAATAGGTAACAGTACTGGTAATGAAAAGTACGCAATTTACTTTCCGAACTATATTTTTGCTGTTTTTGGAAAATATGAGAAATTACGAGTTCGAAACGGAGTGGAAAGGACGCACGAGGGGGTGCCACCATAGGGCGGCGCGGCCTGACCTGGGCCCGCGCCGGCCTATGGTTTGGCCGCCCCGTCGCCCCTTTCCGACTCTGGTTCGATCTGGTACTTTCCGTTTGTCGTGAAAATTTTTGCTATATAATCCCCCGGACCCCTGGAGGTCCGTATATCGTGTTTTTGACGCGTTTTGTTTCGAGCTGTTTCTGCCAGGATCTGTTTTCGGTTTAGAAGCACCATGGTCTCCAGGAACAAGGGCAAGGAGTTTCCGGATGAAGATGATCGAGATCTTGGGTGGAAAGAGGAAGACAAAGACGTCAAGAAAGAAGATGAAGAAGAGGTGGAGGAAGACTCGCGCGCACGCCCGCGTGCTACCATCGCAAGCATCAAGGTGGTGGACAACCCTTTTAGTGCAAACAAGAGCGCAAGAATTCGCACTGGAGGAGCGGTTCCACGTCATTACCTAGCTCCGAAAACATCTCCATCAGGCACTCATCACCCCTTCCACAATCTAATTTTCAATAATCAAATTGAAGGGACTCCCAAGGCAGCTTTGCCTAGCCAGTGGGATATAGATCGCTCTAACATTGCAGGAGAGAAGGAGCCTGAGGATGAAGAGTGGGGAAATAACTCCAAGAGCTGGGATTCGCCATCAGACAGACTCTTTAACCGCGTCGAGCACAACTCAGAGATGATTCGCAATCTCATATACAGGATTGACGAGCTTCAGGAGCTTATTGAGAAGCTTGTCAGGAATTCATCACCACCATCGCCGAAGGAGTAATTCATCATCGGTATTGGCATCCCCTTGGTTTGTTCCAAGCTTGGGGGAGTGCCGCGGTATCACATTATCACTACCTTTTACTTTTTATTGTCAAGTAGTGTCATATCATGAGTAGGGAAGTTATCATATAAGATGGGTTGCGTTTGGAAGTATCTCTCCTTTAGTTGGTTATCTATGTATCCCTTGGTGTGAGTTATCGTTATGGAATATTAATGAGAAGTCTTATCATTTACATATTGCACATCTTATTTAGTTTGCAATCTCTACTATATGATTCACCTTGTTGTTAGTATTGGTATCACTTTGGGAGCATTGAATAAATCTATTTGGTTTTGGCAAACTTTGCATTGGTCAATAGCAACAACATTTTGAGGTTTAAATAGAAAAAAGAAATACATGTAGATGTTTTATTGTCTTTCTTGTTTGCTCATAGCTTATTATTCTGAAGTTAAGATTGTTTGTGCTTACAAGGAAGATGCTTGATTGTTTCTATCACATGTATATTTGTTTGTTTCCCTCGACTCTTATGCTTGCTAATTAACCTTGCTAGCCAAAGATCTGTACTGAGAGGGAATACTTCTCGTGCATCCAAACCTTAACCCAAACCTATGTCATTTGTGTCCACCATACCTACCTACTACATGGTATTTTCTGCCATTCCAAGTAAATACTTCATGTGCTACCTTTAAACAATTCAAAACTTAGTATCTCTTATTTGTGTTAATGTTTCATAGCTCATGAGGAAGTATGTGGTGTTTTATCTTTCAATCTTGTTGGGCAACTTCCACCAATGGACTAGTGGCTTCATCCGCTTATCCAATAATTTTGCAAAAAGAGCTGGCAATGGGATTCCCAGTCCCAAATTAATTAAACTAAATAGACACTCCTCCATGGTATGTGATTGATGGACGGCACCCGAAGGATTCGGTTAGCCATGGCTTGTGTAAGCAAAGGTTGGGGGGAGTGTCATCATCATAATAAAACTAAAATAAAAAGGCACTCCTTCATGGTATGAGATTGTTGGCAGGCACCCGATGATTCGGTTAGCCATGGTTCGTGAAAGAAAGGTTGGAAGGAGTGCCACATAAAATGAAAATAATATGGGAGCCGCTCTTAGGAGGTTGTCTGGCAAGGGGGTTAGAGTACCCGCTACCAGTCGTTGACAACAACAAACACCTCTCAAAATGTTACTTTTATTATCTCTATATGATTTCAAAACTGAAAAAGCTCTAGCACATGATTTAATCCCTGTTTCCCTCTGCGAAGGGCCTGTCTTTTACTTTATGTTGAGTCAGTAAACCTATTTCCCTCCATCTCAAGCAAGCATTTGAGTAGTTGTGATCAAACCATTATATTGTGATTTGCTACATCATGTCTTTTATTCTTCCTTGTTTAGTACAAGTTTTACCTGAATGAATATAGCTTTGCAAGTTATCAATGATCATGAGAAGACCATTATGATTGAGTATGCAAGTTGTGCCTTATAAACTTTAACATGAGAGCGCTGCTCAATGAGATAAATATAATCTGTTAATTGTTCTCTGACCAAGAACGAAGTTTGCCATCACCAATCATGATTTCTCATGCACCTTTACTTGAGATTACCTTATACTTGCTTCAATATGAGTTATAAGAGGTTGTTTACTATAATGTCCTGTGTGAATGAATATGATGCTTCTTGTCCGTATTTTATTCATCGACTCTTCACTCCATAAACATGTGGTCATGTCTATCGAGCTCAGTTTCGCTTGGGGACAAGCGAAGTCTAAGCTTGGGGGGAGTTGATACGTCCAATTTGCATCACTATTTTATATCATAATTTGCTGTTATTCATTGATATATTTCATATTGGGACACAATACTTATGTTATTTCATCTATTTTGCATGTTTCATCATTATTGGAGGATCAAGCACCGGAGCCAGGATTCTGCTGGAAAAAGCACCGTCAGAGCGCAATATTTCGGAAGATCAACTGTGGGAGGAAATTATACCAAAAATCCTATTTTTCAAGATGACGAAGGAAGCCAGAAGGAGGAGCCAGGAGGAGCCAGGGTGGGCCCACACCCTAGGGCGGCGCGGCCCAGGCCCTGGCCGCGCCGCCATGTGGTGTGGAGGGCCCACGGCCCCTTTCGCCTCCTTTTCTTTGCCAAACCCTTCGTCCCGAAGACCTAAGCCACAGAGGGTACCTCGCGAAGAGTTACAGCCGCCTCTGCGGGGCGGAGAACACCAGAGAGAAAAGAGCTCTCCGGCGGGCAGGAATCCGCCGGGGAAATTCCCTCCGGGAGGGGGAAATCGACGCCATCGTCACCGTCATCGAGCTGGACATCATCGCCATCACCATCATCATCATCTCCACCATCATCACCGCCGTCATCACCGCTGGACACCGTCACCGCCGTAGCAATTTGGGTTTGATCTTGATTGTTTGATAGGGGAAACTCTCCCGGTATCGATTTCTACTTGTTGTTGATGCTATTGAGTGAAACCATTGAACCAAGTTTATGTTCAGATTGTTATTCATCATCATATCACCTCTGATCATGTTCCGTATGATGTCTTGTGAGTAGTTCGTTTAGTTCTTGAGGACATGGGTGAAGTCTAAATGTTAGTAGTGAACTATGGATGAGTAATATTCAATGGTGTGATATTTAAGTTGTGGTGTTATTCTTCTAGTGGTGTCATGTGAACGTCGACTACATGACACTTCACCATTTATGGGCCTAGGGGAATGCATCTTGTACTCGTTTGCCAATTGCGGGGTTGCCGGAGTGACAGAAACCTAAACCCCCGTTGGTATATCGATGCAGGAGGGATCGCAGGATCTCAGAGTTTAAGGCTGTGGTTAGATTTAATTCTTAATTACTTTCTTGTAGTTGCGGATGCTTGCAAGGGGTATAATCACAAGTATGTATTAGTCCTAGGAAGGGCGGTACATTAGCATAGGTTCACCCACACAACACTTATCATAACAATGAAGATTATTTAGCCGTATGTAGCGAAAGCACTAGACTAAAATCCCGTGTGTCCTCGAGAACGTTTGGTCATTATAAGTAAACAAACCGGCTTGTCCTTTGTGCTAAAAAGGATTGGGCCACTCGCTGCAATTGTTACTCTCGCACTTTACATACTCGTACTTTATTCAACTGTTACATCAAAACCCCCTGAATACTTGTCTGTGAGCATTTACAGTGAATCCTTCATCGAAACTGCTTGTCAACACCTTCTGCTCCTCGTTGGGATCGACATTCTTACTTATCGAAGATACTACGATACACCCCCTATACTTGTGGGTCATCAGCTGTCCAGCTCCTTGACGGCCCGACGCAGCCGCATAAAGTGCTCCTCTGAGCACCGAGTACCAGCAGGGTCAGGCGCCGGTAGCCGGTCCTTGCCCAGGCCGCGGGTCGCCTCAGACACGTCCACGGCGTTCCACTTTTCGGCGTAGGGCAGCAGGTGCCCCAGCTCTCGGCCTTCGCGCTGGAACTCCGTAATCCGGCCAAGCAGGCCGGTGGCCTTTTCACCGGCAGCGATGGCAGCGCGGGTGGCGTGCAGCACCAAGGGCTGCTGGCCGCCGGAGGAGGTACCGGAAGCCGTCGCCTTCCCCTTGACGATCTTCAAGGTTTTGGGCGGCGGCGGCGTTGGCGTGGCCCCGGCTGGCTCAGCGCGAGGAGCTTCCGGTGGTGGCGTTGGCGTGGTCCTGGGAGAAGGGGGAGCGTCAGGCGCGTCACCCGGGTTGGAGCTTGTCGGCGCGGAAGTATCCGGCGCGGCTCTGGAGGGGGAAGAATCCTTGGTCTTCTTCTTCTTTCTTTTCTGGACGGGAGGAACCAAAGGTTCCGCCCGCCCGACAGCTTCTTCTTCGGCACCGATGTTGCTGGCGCCGGTGTCTTCTTTTTCTGGAGGGGAGATAAGTTCCTCCTCCGCGCGGTGATCTGGCGGTGTAGGGGCCGCGCGCCCCGCACTTGTCGTGCCTCCCAGAGGGGAGGCAGAAGCGTTGCCGGCACCAGATGGTGTCGGGCTTGTATGAGGAGGAGGGGTTGAGGTCCTTGCAGATCCACCAGAGCCCTCAGGCCTTGGGCCGAGCTTGAGCGCAGGGCTGAATGAGAGAAAAAGAAAGGGTTGGAAAAAAGCAACCGGAAAAGAACTTGGTAAAAACAAAACAAGTAGAGAAGCGGGGGCTTACCCAGAAGAGGTCGGCATCTGTTTTCCCTTGTAGCGCCTCACGCCTGCGACCTTCCCCGCAAAGGGTTCCGTCCGGAAGCGCTTGGAAGGAGGGGCCTGGCTCGAACCGGCGTCAGACGCCGGAGCTTTGTTCTTCTGGCCTTGGGCCATGAGCTTCTCAACAAACTCTTGGCATGCCTCGGCCCGCAGGGGAGGAACATGCTCGTGGACCTGCGGGTTGGTGTTGGCTGAGGGAACATCTACAGAGGAACAATAACAGAAGAATATAAGAGATCAAAAAGAAGAGCTACCTTGTCAACACCCGGATTTTTGAAGTCCGGATGCCTATTATGTCATACATCGCAATCCCAGGAAATTGTTGTTGCGAGGCATAATAGTTAAGTATCACAGTCATCATTCATTACAACCCATAATGTCTTACAACTTGGAATCACATGACCCATATTACACAAATAGTTGATCTACTGATCAACGAACAAACACAAGTTCATAGCGGAAGCGTAAGATACAAGGACTCTCTAGTCCACAGGCCAACGCTTGACGTTAGAAGCTCCTAGTTGTGGTAGACGTCCTGCTGATCGTCATCCTCGTACTGCTGCTCGGCTTCATAGTCTGGCCATTTGAATAGCCAGGGACAAAGCCGTGAGTACTTTATGTACTCGCAATCTAATACTAATGTAAGTACTAACATTACTATTGAGGGTGTTCTAAGCTCTAAGTTTATTTGCACAAAGCCAATTTTATTTCATAAACACTTTTGTAAACAACTCCCCGAATGCTAACTAACTCAAGTGGGAACATTAGTGTCATTCCCACAACTCAGTTGTGATTCAAATTCAAAGTCACCATTCAAGTTCAAAAAGATATAAATTCTGATGACGAAAACAGAATGGCCTTTCCAATTGTCCATATCCGCGGACGCGGCTATTCGAATAGTTCTACACTCTGCAGAGATCGCACACTTGTGCCACAACATTTGATTTCATCCGTCAGGGATAAAACCCTGAATAATCGTAACTCAGTACGCGGATCATCAACCATTAACCTTTCACTTACGCACCCTAGTATAGGCACCTCTCCCCATGAGCTTGGCCTCCCGGTGAAAACCAACTGTTAACCCGGGAACTGCACAGGGCTTGGGCCGGACATTCACCTCATATTCACGTCATATCATATCATCTCTTTTGTTGTAGAGGCAGCTTTCGGCATAACCCCGATGACGCTTGTTTAGAGGGAACCCATACTAAGACACATAAACTTCCAGTTAAGCCCTACCCATAATCAGGTATTGTGGGGGTACTTAATATTGGGAAGGTATCGCATCCAACTCAATCATCAGTTTTTAACCAAAGTCACCAAGTCAAACTTCAGTGTCATATTCACCTTCAAAATCTTTCAATGGAAATGACTAATCATTCCAAGGTTTTCACCATCATCATTTCATCAACACATGTTCCCATCTAGAGTAGTCATTTTAAATTTAGCACTAGCAACTATGTATGAGGGGTGCTAAGTATTTGCTTTGCTTCTAGGCTAAGTTTGATACTCTTGTACTAACTCCATACTAACCTAGTAAATCATAAATCAAAAAGTACTTTGATAAAACGAAAGTAAATAAAGCTTGTAAAGTAAAACTGGGGAATAGGCTCATAAGCATAAAGTAAATGGGGTAATGCCTTGCTCATGGTGAGCTTTGCACTTTGCAAGAGTATTATCTTGCCTTGGTTGGGAAACTGGTCAAAGTGGTCTTCTTCTTCCTGGAAGTAGACCTCCTCCTCCTCCTGATACTCCTCGGTACTAGCGTCTAAAATACGAATACGGAGTACACAATCATCACACCAAACTAATCTACTAAGCTATGCACAATCATGGTTCACACACTTAAACTAGCCTCACATATTACTATTAAATTGGTGGATGGTTTCTTCTTATCAATTAAGAAAAATAATTTCCTCTCATTATCTTATTAAGATTTAATTTCTCTTATGCATAATATGTGACCTAGGTTGACCCAAGTCAACCTCTTCACACTTATCATTTAGAGAAAAGATTTAAATGAGGTGAGCACCTCATACCATTTAATTCTAGCATAACAAGGATTTAATATCACCAACAATTCCTATGGGACCTAAATAACCAGAGTCTCCACTTCACTTGGAATTGGTGGTGACAAGATTTAAATGAGGGAAACTCCCACATAAGATTTATTAATAGTTTTGGACAAAATCTTTGACTAGAAAATAGCCATAAGGGCATTTAAATCAACTCAACCATGATCATTCAAAGTAAGCATGGCATATTTTTGTAGAAACAATTAGTATAAGTGAAATGTGAATTATTGGAGGTGGAATTAACTGAAAAGCATTTATGGTTGATTTTTAAGAATTATTATAAGGCAGAAAAGTCCCTGCCTTGTTTATTTTGTCATTTTAATTCTACAAAAGATCTAGGGTTCTATCCAGTGGCATTGTGTAGATAATTTCATAAGGTTTCCAGAAATATAAAGTTTGTAAAATTTGGCCGAGTAGATTTGTCACAATTGAATTTCAAAGTTTGCATCAGATTGGATATTTCATATACTCTGGAAAATTTGAATTCAAACTGGTGGGCTTGCGCGGGAAAAAGGAGTTGGGCCGGCCCACTTCGCGTCCAGCGCGAGCAGGCCGTCTGACGGCGGGTCCCACGCGTCAGTGGGTTTTACCCCAGCGAAACGGTATGTGGAATGTGAGCCGCACGATTAGAAGAGGATCGCACGGCCCAGAGACGTCATCGTCTCCGGCGAGAGAGGAGCTTACGGGCGGCGACGGTGGACGGTGGGCGAGGTCGTCGGAGCTCCGGGGTCGTCGGAGGGGTGCGCCGCGTCGTTGTCGAGGATGGGGAGGCGCCTGGAAGCAGCGGCGTCTCCAATGGTGGCCTCCTGCTCCGGCGGCGTCCGTGTACTGGCGGCGGCGTCGATCTTGCGATTGGCGGTCTCCGGCGGCTTTTCTATGAAATTGAGGTGGCAGGGGGAGTTCTGAGGAAGAGTGGAGGCGATTGGCGTGCTCAGTTTGGACGGAGGGGTCCTCCTTTTATAGCGGCGAGAGGTGGCTGTGGCGCCCGGCTAGGTTTGCCATGGTCGCCGTCGGTCCAGGGCCGCGAAGAGCCAAGTGATGGGCGCGGAGTGTTGGCGACGTCCATGCGGTGCTGACGCGCTTGACGGTGATGAAAACGAGGCACTACAGCGGCGGTGAGCTTGACGGGAGCTCGCGGGCAGTGGCGGATGGGCGTCGACGCGTTCGTCACCTGCGGCGTTCCCGCGGGCCAGCGAGCGTGTCCAGGCGTGTCACGGTGAGGTGAGGCGTCGACTGGCGGTGAGCGTGAGGGCTGAGGTGATGCGTGGACGCGGGGCGTCGTCACGCTCTGGGCGTCCAGGGTGCTCGCCATGCGCGCTCTGGCGCGGCATGGGCGTTGCCTGGGCGTCACTGGGCGCGCTGTTTCCGGCGTGTGCGTGCGTCGTGTTGACCAGGGGATGGTACGGGCGTGTCCAGGAGAGTGAGGGGAGGCTAGTGGACACGGTGGTGCAGGCCAGAATCGACCAGGTGAGGAGATGGCAAGGTGAGGCCATGCCATGCCACGGCATGGCATGTTTGAGGTGATTTAATCTAACCATGGCCAGTGCAAGTGGTGAAGTGATGTGGTGAGGTGAGAGGGAGACTCCAGGGTGCAGGGAGGTCCAAGTTGGACCAAGTCCAAGTAGAAAAATGAGGCATGGGCTCAAGATTTTACCCTGCCTGCAATGTGTTCGACAAAATGCCCGCAAGAAAATTATTTTCGAATTTTGAAATTCTTTTTGGTGGGTTGAAATCATATATTAAGTGGAGCATTTTGGTGGTGGTGGTGGTCAAAATGAATTTGATATGCAAAATCACATTTTGCATATGATCTTAAATCTGTTTCAAAGTCCTGACTTTGCTTGCTTGTCATTTCAAATTGGTGATGAATTTGGGGTGGTGACTTTGGGCAAAGTTGAAGTGCTTGATGTTGTCTTGGATGAGGTGTGAAGAGTTGACAAAGTTTAGAAGTGGAAAGAAGAAAACCAGGGGCTCAAAGTGGGCATCAGACTAAAAATGGCACAAGTGACCATATTTCATGTGACTTGGAAATTGAATTTGATTTTGGTTTGATTTGAGTTTCTTCACTTCCAATAGTGTTTAAAAGTGTTTAGTAACCATTTACACACAAAGGTGCAAGCCAAAGTGGGCTAGGTTAAGTATTAGCAAAAATGGCATAGGCCTTATGTGAGAGGTAAATGGATTTTTGGAAATTCTTTATATTTCCATTTTATTTGGCTAGGGGTGATCAAGTGATCATTGCTAGGTTTTTAGAGTGAGAGTAACACACAACAAGCATCATGGCAATTGCACACTCAAAATAATTAATAAGGTGATCTATATGCATAAACCTATATGATAAGAAAAAGTTTTTGTTAACCCTGATTTTTGGATTCTTGAAAATCTCCCTTGTTCATTTTATTGAAAAGTGGGATGTTACATACCTCAAGCAAGGTCAGGTCGTCGGACGAACCGGATGCTTCCGGTGGAGATTTACCGAGGCGCGAGGCTGGCATCCGGCCCATCTTCAGATCTTGCCAATGAATGTAGGGGTCCGGGTCTACCGCGTCCAGAGCGCGTTTCCGGCAAGGGCCTCGCCGATCCGAATCGATGCGAGGAAAGCGGTCCTTGGCCTGCAACAAATGAAAAGAAGGTAGCGACCAAGAGGCCGGAAGCCCCATTCCCAATCAATTGGCATGGCAGTCTGGCAGATCTGCCTAGCCTTGAGGACAATGTCCTTCTTGCTGAGAGGAAGGCCGGTGATCTTGGTAGGATCACCGGGACCGTACATCTCACTCATCTTGTGAGCCCGACGCTTAAGAGGAAGCACCCGGCGCGGATGATATCATCAGAGCAGATGTTGGTCTCCTTCATTAGCTGCTCCATGAAGCGTACCACCCGGTTTGTTTCGACATGATTTGTCTTCGGGCTGAAGCCCCAGTTGACTTTTCTGGGCGGCGCCGGATTGAAAGGTGGCAGATTGATGAGATCTGCGGCGCCGTCGTTCTTCACGTAGAAGAAGGTCCCTTGCCATAACCGGCATGACTCGAGACCGGAAAACTTGAAGAAAGGGCTCCCTTGGCGGGAGCCGATGATGGAAGACCCGCATTGCACGGGGGTTTGGGTTTAGGAATTTCCTTGCCGTGAACGGAATTGATCCGAAGAGCAAAGAAACGGGCAAACGTCTCGCGAGTGGGACGAATGCCGATATAAGCCTCCATAAAGGTGGCATAACAAGAGAGGTAAAAAACGGCGTTGCCGGGAAGATGGTGAGGTTGGAGTTGGTAAAAATCAAGGAAACTCCGGAAGAAATCGGAGGCGGGGAGGCCGAAGCCGCACTCGAAGTGAGCGCAAAAAACGACGTGTTCGCCGGGCAGAGGCACCGGATCGATCTCGTCGCCAGGAAGCCGGCAGGATACTCCCTCCGGAATCCTTCTGGACCGGTAAAGCCAGTCAATCTCGTACTGGCTAACGTTAGAGCCCATCCAGGCTCCGCGTGTGATACCGGCAAGATCTACGCCGGAAGCTTGGCTAGAGCTGCCGGCCTTTTGGTCGCTACCGGCATCGACGTCCATCTGGACAAGATCGGCGGTTAAACCGTCGGAAGATTGGCTATGGTGGCTACTGGAAGATGAAGCGGAGGAGGACTCTTCGCTAGACATAGGAATCGACGCAGAAAAACACAATCCCCAAGATTTACCCCCGTGCGAAGATCTACGAGTAAGAGAAAAAGCAAAAGAAAAGAGGAAGTAAATATACTACCGACCCAAGATCTAGAAAGCAAGCAAAAGAGGGGCAAAAGCAGATTGAGCCTAACCTGAGGCAGCGGCGTCGTTGAGGAGGAAGTTCTCGCCGGTGGAGCGGCGAACTAGCGGTTGACGAGGAGCTCCGGCGACGGCGAGGTGGAGAAGAGCTCGAGGAGGCACTAATGCCGCGGCCGCGAGAGGAGCACCACGAAGATTCTCCGCGCGGTGAAGTTCGGCGAGGTTCGGCGGAGCGGCAGCGGAGGTTCGCCGGGCGGCGAGGTGCGAGCGACGAACGGGAGTGACGGAGGCGCAGAGGGCAAAGAGCTCTGTGCGCGAGGAAGTGGGGAATGCGAAGAAGGAAGAAGAAGGGGCGGTTTTCTCCTTATAAAGGAAGAGGAAGAAGTGGGCCGAAAACCGCTGGGCCGCGACGGTTCGCGCCGCAGGCCACCACGTGGCACAGCGATACACGCGAAGAAAGCAGAAAGCCACAGGGAGGCCACATGGATCCGAAACGGCGGCCAGGATCCGCTGTGCAGCAGTTAATGCGGGCGCAGAAGCCGAAGGGAAGTGACCCCTGACACTGGCGCGTCAGTTATAGTGCGCATGTCACTGACAGGCGCGGGGCCCGAGAAATTCTCGACTTCACCGAGGAGATGTTTAATGACTAAGATACCGGAGGATAAGATACCGGAAAATGCCTGGCAAAGAGAGAGAACGTGAGTCCGGGCAAAGATGCCGGATCTGAGCTAACCGCCGGAAAGATTAAACCGGTATCCTAAGATATGAGAACCTGGCATGGTCTGTTGGATAGAATTCACCAGACTATACCAGCTTCGAGGACTAATGTTGGGGGGATGACCCCCGGTATGCCAAAGGCATGCCAAACCGGATGGTTTGAACCATCAAGATACCGGTTTAATGTTTATACCGGAGCACAAAGATAAGAGTTTGGTTAAGTAACGCCAGGCCGGTATCCCCAAGAGGGGCATACCGGGACCGGATGAAGAAGACACCGGGCTACCTGTAAGAAGAGCATGTCGGCAAGACTGGTCAAAGATTCTCTTCAGAACTAGAGGACAAGGATGAGCTAAGCAAAGTAGCTTTAAACGAAGCCCTGGCGCCAAAGAGAGAGATGACGCTGAAAGAAGCCGGAGGACGTCACTCTGCCTGATTAAAGAAGACCCCGGCGTCATATATGATTAAAGTAGCTTTGTAAAGTAGTTTGTCCAGTCAAAGATGCCATTAGGGTTTCTTGCCCTGTAAGCCACCCTCTCCCCTATATAAGGAGAGGGGGCATAGCCTTTACGGGCACGGTTGCACAGACGATGAACTAGTAGAGGAATAGAGGAACCTTGTAACCAGAAACTTGTACCATGTTCAGATCAATGAAGATCGTGATCTAGAGCAGAGTTCTTCCTTGTGTGTTTCTTCTTGTATCACTGCCTTTGGCTGAGTTCTTGAGGAAAGCATCCGGAAGTTCATCCCATCTAATCACAAACCCTCCCCCGAATCCTCTTGCGCCCATTCGGCCCCAACTTAAGCCATCCCATGGCATCTGCTCGTTCGCCACAACGACAATTGCCTCGAACTAAGTATGGTCACGATTCAATATTTGTGGTGGTTGATAGATTCTCTAAAATGGCTCATTTTATACCTTGCTCCCGAGCGGATGATGCTTCACATATTGCCTCCTTGTTTTTAGGGAAATTTTGAGACTCCACAGTGTACCAAGAAGCATTGTCTCAGACCGAGATGTCAAATTCATGAGCTACCTTTGGAAGACACTAATGAACAAGTTCAACGTCAAGCTTTTGTTCTTATCATCATCACACCCCCAAACCGATGGGCAAACCGAAGTGGTGAACCGAAGCCTCTCCACACTACTACGAGTCCTTGTCAAGAAGAATTTGAAAGCATGGGAAGATTGCATCCCGCATGCGGAGTTCGCCTACAATCGCGCCAAGTACTCGACAACAATGAGAAGTCCCTTCATGGTTGTATATGGGTTCGAACCACTAATGGCGATCGACCTACTTCCTCTTCCGCTACATGAGCAATTAAACATGGACATCGACAAGCGAGCCCAATACATGAAGAAACTCCATGAAGATACAAGAGCAACAATCGAGCAACAAGTGCTTCGTCAAGCCACTAAACTCAACATGAAGAAAAAGTAAAGGATCTAGTGTGGATACACCTTCGCAAAGACTGTTTCCCTCAAGAACGCAACTCAAAACTCAAGCCCCGAGGTGATGGTCCCTTCAAGGTCCTCAAGCGCATTAATAACAATGTCTACGTCGTCAACATACCATCATCTAAGTACTTGGTGAGCAACATATTCAATGTGTTGGATCTTTCACCCTATCATGGAGATGAGGAGAACATAGAGTCGAGGACGACTCTTTCGCAAGGGGGCAGATGATACGGGGTGGCTTTTGGACACCTCCTCCTCAAGATCGACAAGCCCTCCTCGTGGCCCAATGACACGAGCTCGGGCCAAAGCCATACACCAAGAGGTGAATTCGCTCCTTTCCACGTATATGTTTGATACCTCATTGGATGGAATGCTACCTCATGCTGAAGCTCTATGTGTCATTAGGTACAAGTCTCACCAAGGATCTGAAGAAGAAGAAGCTCCATTGGTCAAGGAAGAAGAAGAGAAGAATGGAGAACCACTTCAGCTGGTGGCATCAGCTCAAGGCTGGCACTGCTACCCTCCATAGGCCAGTAGTGCCGGTGGACGCACCCCGGCACTGACGACCTCAACGCACCTGCACTGCCGGCTGATACGTCCATTTTGCATCACTATTTTATATCATAATTTACTGTTATTCATTGATATATTTCATATTTAGAGTTTATGTTATTTCACCTATTTTGCATGTTTCATGATTATTGGAGAATTACTCACCGGAGTCAGATTCTGCTGGAAAAAGCACCGTCAGGATACAATATTTCTGAAGATCAACAATTGACGGAAAATATACCGAAGCTCTTATTTTTCCAGAAGAAGGGGCCAGCCAAAAGGGGAGGCCGAGGAGGGCCGCCATGGGCCCTCCCCATAGGCCGGCGCGTCGCCACGTGGGGAGGGGCCCACGACCCCCCTCGGCCATCTCCCTTTCGCGTACTTCATCTACCCGAAACCCTAAGGTGCAGAGGATGATCGAGAATAGACACAGCCGCCTCTACGGGGCGGAAAACACCAGAGAGAAAAGAGCTCTCCGGCAGGCTGCAATCTGCCGGGGAAATTCCCTCCCGGAGGGGGAAATCGTCGCCATCGTCACCGTCATCGAGCTGGACTTCCTTGGGATCATCATCATCTCCACCACCGACACCGTCATCTCCACCGCTGCACCTCGTCTCCGCTGTAACATCTAGGGTTGAATCTTGATTATTTCATAGGGAAAACTCTCCCGGTGTTGATTACTCCTTGTTATTGATGCTATTGAGTGAAACCGTTGAACCAAGATTTATGTTCAGATTGTTATTCATCATCATATCACCTCTGATCATGTTCCATATGATGTCTTGTGAGTAGTTCGTTTAGTTCTTGAGGGCATGGGTGAAGTCTAAATGTTAGTAGTGAACTATGTTGAGTAATATTTAATGGTTTGATACTTAAGTTTTGGTGTTATTCTTCTAGTGGTGTCATGTGAACGTCTACTACATGATACTTCACCTTTATGGGCCTAGGGGAATGCATCTTGTATTCGTTTGCTAATTGTGGGGTTGCCGGAGTGACACTAACCTGAACCCCCGTTGGTATATCGATGCATGAGGGATAGCAGGATCTCAGAGTTTAAGGCTGTGGTTAGATTTATCTTAATTACTTTCTTGTATTTGCGGATGCTTGCAAGGGGTTTAATCAAAAGTATGTATTAGTCCTAGGAAGGGAGGTGCATTAGCATAGGTTCACCCACACAACACTTATCAAAGCAATGAAGATTAATCAACTATATGAAGCGAAAGCACTAGACTAAATCCCCGTGTGTCCTCAAGAACGTTTGGTCATCATAAGTAAACAAACTGGCTTGTCCTTTGTGCTAAAAAGGATTGGGCCACTCGCTGCAATTATTACTCTCGCATTTTACTTACTTATATTTTATTTATCTGCTATATCAAAACCCCCTGAATACTTGTTCGTGAGCATTTAAAGTGAATCCTTTATCGAAACTACTTGTCAACACCTTCTGTCCCTCGTTGTGTTCGACACTCTTTTTTATCGAAAGTACTATGATACACCCCCTATACTTGTGGGTCATCACCGGCCCCGACCCGCACTGCTAGCCTCCACACGCCGGCACTGCCGCCCGAAGACAACACAACAGCATGTGGCCGACACTGTCATTGGGCGCACCCCGACACTGCCGGCCCCATCCGAGTTGACT
Organism: Lolium perenne; assembly: GCF_019359855.2. Taxonomy (NCBI): domain Eukaryota; kingdom Viridiplantae; phylum Streptophyta; class Magnoliopsida; order Poales; family Poaceae; genus Lolium; species Lolium perenne. The sequence continues at coordinate 122,788,263 of NC_067249.2, read as the reverse complement.
TCATGTGAACCGTTGATTTTAATCATGTGGCTATGTTTATTTCGTAAATGACTAAGTTACCCCTGTTTTGGATCTGACCTATATATAGGTCTCCCCCAGCCACGAATTAGGGTTAGACTTGTTTTTGAGATTGATATGAGCTTAGATCCTCCCCCAAGGGAAACCCTTCTAGAGATGAATCTATGAAGTGTATGAAGGATCTTCTGAGTGATTGGTCTCGTCCATCCTAGGGATTCTAGTGTTTGTGGTTCTTTTGCTCTTGCAATTCTATCTATTTGCACTCTTTCCCTCTTTGGAACTCTACCAATTGCTTGCCAATCTTTTGTGAGGGATTCTACTCCTTGTGGGTCTTTGCCTTGCAATTCTATTGGGTTGGTGTATCAGGCCAACGAAGAACAACCGGTTGTGTGTGTGTTGCGTTTGTATCTCCGATCCCCTTCGCTTTCCACCCGTGTTCTTCATGTTCTTCACCACCGCCATTGAATCCGTGAAGATCGGGCCTCCCCTAGGGCTCAGCCCTTATCACATTACTTGGCTGAAAAGCCTTATTGTAAAATAAAAAAGTAAGTGATCGATTCAAAGCTTAAGCGTAGAAGTGTCGCAATTGTGCAGCGTTCCACGGGTTGCCTTCCACTAGTCCTATTGTAGTTTTGATACGATAGGCTCCTCCTGGGATAACTTCAGTGACGATGTATGGTCCTTCCCATGGAGATTCAAGCTTCAGATGTCCCTTCTGCTTTAATCGTAGTACTAGATCGGCTACGTCAAAGCTTCGAGTGCGCACCCTTCGGCTGTGATAATTCCATATCGCGTGATGATATACTCTTGTTCTCGCTAGAGCAACATATCGACCTTCATCGATGAGATCCACAGCGTCTTGTAATGCTTGAACAAAGGCTTTCTCATTGTATGCCACCACCCGAGGTGCCTCGAAGCAAACGTCGCCAGGCAGAACGGCTTCGGCTCTGTGCACAAGGAAGAAGGGAGTATACTGCATCGATCTATTCAGCGTAGTCTACAGGCTCCAAAGTACCGATGGAAATTCTTTGACCAAGGCTCCAGCTGCTTTTGTGAGATTTTTTTAATGCCATCGCAGATTAAGCCATTGATTCTCTCTACTTTCCCACTGGTTTGAGGATGCGAAACCGAAGCAAAACTAAGCTTGATGCCATTATCTTCACAAAATTCGTGAAATTCTTTGGATGCAAAGTTGGTTCCATTGTCCGTGATAATGCTATGAGGTACGCCGAGGCGACAGGTGATGCCTTTGAAGAATTTGACAGCCGTTGTAGCTGTTTGGTTGGTTACTGGTATAGCCTCAATCCACTTGGTAAATTTGTCGACTGCCACAACAAATATGTATGGCCACCTGGCGATGATTTTGGCATTGGACCAACTTGGTCAAGTCCTCATTGTGCAAAAGGCTATGCCAGAGGTATTGTCACGAGGTCCGTAGCAGGTGCGTGCAGTTTTGGTGCAAAACGTTGACAAGGATCGCATTACCGAACTAAGTCTCTTGCATCGGCTGCTGCTGTTGGCCAATAGAACCAAATCTGAAAGTTTTAGCCACAAGTGCTCTGTTGCTTGCATGATGACCACACGTGCCATTGTGTATCTCTCGCAGCAGGGCCTTTCCATCGTTGATGGCGATGCACCGTTGAAAGATGCCAGAAATACTTCGTTTATAAAGTTCACCATCCACTATAGTAAACGCTTTGGAGCGTCGCACAATGCGCCTAGCCTCTGCTGGATCATCTGGCAACTTTTTTTGAAGTAAATACGCCAGAAAGGGTTCAGTCCACAGAGGCTCGAGGAGTAGAAGTTGTTGTTCGGGTCCAACAATAATATCTTCGGCAACATCTTGGGGCGTAACCCCCGAGTCAGTAGTCAATTTTTCAGGAGGTGCCGAAGTCTTTATTTTAATAAACCGTTGAGTAATTACTTCATAGAAGACTCCATCTGGAATTGGAGAGCACGTAGATCCGATATTCGCCAAGGCATCAGCTTCCTTGTTGCTAGCTCTGCTGATATGTTTTAACTCGCAACCTTCGAACTTGGCTTCCATCGATTGATACATTTGGCGATAAGCGATCATGTTGTCGCAGATGGCGTCGCACAAATTCATTGACTACTGAACCACGAGGTTCGAATCTCCATAAATATCCAAACGGGTAGCTCCACATGCCTTGGCCATATACATACCATGGAATAATGCTTCGTATTCTGCTTTGTTGTTTGTTGGCAGCGAGAGGTTCATTCTCATCACATACATCATCTTGTCTCCTTGTGGTGAGATTAACACTACACATGCGCCTGCACCCGTGCTTCGTTCGGAGCCATCAAAGTACATAGTCCAAGAACCAGACATATCGGGTGCCGCCGGAGTTTGAGATTGAATCCAATCGAAAAAGAAATCTGGGAGGACCTGAGACTTGATAGATGTTCGGTTGATGTAGGAAATATCATGCGGTGCTAGCTCGATACCCCACTGAGATACCTGACCTGTAGCATCTGGATTGGTGAGTATATTCTTCAGCGGAGCTTCGGTTACAATGATAATCGGATGCTCGGTGAAGTAATGCCTCAACTTCCGTGCTGTCATCCATACAACATATCCCAACTTCTGGTAATGTGGATACCGTTGTTTTGGTGGTGTAAGTACTTCGCTGAGGTAATAAACAAGGCGTTGTACACCGTCAACTTTCCCCTCTTCCACGTGCTCGACAACAAGCACAGTGCTGACAACTCGACTGGTTGCCACGATATAGAGTAACATCGGCTCCCTGTAGTGTGGAGTAACGAGGACCGGAGAAGTTGACAAAAACTTATTCAAATTGTCGAAAGCATCTTATGCTTCTGTTGTCCACTCAAATTTTTTCGATTTCTTCATTAACTGATAGAAGGGCGCAGAGCCTTCTCTCCTAGTTTTGCAATGAACCTGTTAAGAGCTGCCACTCATCCTGCTAACTGTTGCACCTGCTGTAAAGTCCTTGGTGGCTATATGTCCTGAACGGCTTTAATTTTTAAAGGATTTGCCTCTATTCCCCTGGCTGAAATAAAGTACCCGATTACTTGGCCTCCTGGTACCCCGAAAAAGCATTTCTTCGGGTTCAACTTGATTTTGTAACGGCCGAGGTTGTCGAAGGTTTCTCTCAGGTCGTCAATGAGCGTGGCGGCGTTTCTAGTTTTGACGATGATGTCGTCGATATAAACCTCAATATTCCGGCCAATCTGCTCCCCGAGGCAGGCTTGCATGCACCGTTGATAGGTTGCACCCGCATTTTTTAACCCGAAAGTCATGACGTTGTAGTAGTAGACACCATGCGGTGTGATGAATGCTGTTAATTCCTAGCCTTCTTTTTTAAGCTTGCTCTGATTATATCCTGAGTAAGCATCGAGAAAGGAGAGGCGATCGCAGCCTCCATGGAGTGGACTATTTGATCGATGCGGGGCAACGGGAAATGATCCATCGAGCAATGCTTGTTGAGGCTCGTGAAGTCAATGCACATACGAAGTGCTGTCGTATCTTTCTTCGGCAGCATGACTAGGTTAGCTACCCATTTGGCTTCCTTGAGCTCTCGAATAAACCCGGCTTTGTGGAGCCGATTAACTTTATCTCCAATGGCTTTTCTTTTCGGTTACAAAAAACGACGTAACATCTGTTGTACATGCTTGGCTTTGGGGTCAGCATTGACGGCGTGCTCAGCGAGTTCCCTGGGAATACCTGGCATGTCAGATGGTTCCCATGCAAATATTTCCCAGTGCTCACGGAGGAACTCGATGAGCGCGCCTTCCTATGCGACAGTAAGATCTGTCGATGCATTGATTGTTTTCTTCGGATCAAAGGGATGCACTTGATGCTTCTTTGCTTCCTTAGCGGCGTCAAACTCATCGGACTTTGTGTTCCGATTATCAGCAGGTGGCTGTGTATGGTCGGTGAGTACGTCTAGTGCATTGTGCTCTTCCGTGACTCCGAATTTGGAGGCGATCTTCTGGAAGTCTTTGTCGCAATTATCAGAATGAGAAAAACTTCCGTGAACAGTTATTGTACTCCCGTTATTGCCTGGCATCTTCAGCTTCAAATACGCATAATGAGGAACTGCCATAAACTTGGCAAATGTTGGTCGGCCGAGGCTGGCGTGGTATTGTAATTCCTAATCTACCACCTCGAACTCGAGTCTCTCCTCCCTGAAATTGCTAGGTGTGCCGAAGACAGCGTCCAGAGAAATCTTGCCAAGGGGATATGCGGGTCAGGTCGGGATGATGTCATGGAAACCAGTGTTGGATTCTTTTAACATATCGACTGTCAAACCCATTGCCTTCATTGTTCTTGCAAACAAGAGATTTAGATCACTTCCTCCATCCATGAACACATTGCTCATGTTGTATCCTATGATATGTGCCTCAAGGATTAGGGCTGCGTGACCGGGACTTGGGATGGCCATTAGATGATCTGCCCTGCTAAACAGGATGTTTTGATCTGACCAATCGATAAAGTCGGGTACTATCACCATAGCACTTCTGCAAGCTTTATCTCCCATGAAAACTTCTTGGACTCCCTTTTTGGAACGGTGGCCTTGTGAATCATGTTCACTTGCCGTTGAGATGCAGGGTAGACTTCGGTAGGTATATAGATATCTTCGTCTGGCACATACTACTGTTGTTGAGGATGAGCGTTATCGGCCATTCCTCCTTTTACCAAACATGCCTCTACTTCCGAATAAGACCTTAGCTCTTCACACAACTTCTGAATATCGAAGAACTGCCGACAATCTTTGAGTAGATGCGATCTAATATCCCAGGTTTAGAGGCAACAAAATGAGAGAACACCAAAGTGTGCATTGCATTCATGCATAGAAAATCCGGGGAATTTTCGCGCTTCCAAATAAAACTTACCACAGTAACTGAAGTTTCACTTGACTTGCTGGAATTGAAGTAGATCATCAAGTCAAGCGCTATAAACTTCATTGTGATCTTTGTTAAAACCTTGTTTTGGGTAGAGATGATTTGATCTATGGATTAGATCAAATGGAATTAGATTTACAACAACACATTCTTTAAGAATCAAACCCTAACTTATTAACCCTTAAAAGTTAGCAACTACCTTTGTGTGTAAATTAATTCACTTCTAAACTTATTACCAAATAAGGTAAACCACAGGGTTTAAAGTGCATAAAAGCCACACATTCTTATTTAAATCATAACTTATTAAATACATGGAATATCATAAAACTAAATCCATTTACATTACGACTTATAGTCCACACTATTTGAATAAGACTAACTATGAGTATTTTGAAACTCATATGATCATGCCTTGGTGAAATCAAACACCAACTATCCAAATTTGAGGAATAACCTTCAACCTTGATCTTTTGACCAATATTATAATATAAATCCAATCTAATATGATATAGTGACTCATCAACAATAGTAAAACCATCCACAAGATATTTAGTAGCAAATGCCACTTGGCTATCCAAAAATAAATCATATGAGAGGATAATGATCTTGCCACATGGGATGAAAATATCTACATGACTTGCATCCCAAGCTTTGCCACCTCATGCTCAAAGGATTGCTATGGATGAGGGCATGACAACCAAGCATCTTACTCATCAAACCAACACAAGAGTCACCACCTATGTGTCATGATGCTAGAGCTTGCCCAAGCCTATAAATAGAGCCACACCCTTCATCCATTTCATCATCTTGTAGCATGATACAAGGATCAAACACTTGAGACCTTCCATGTGAATTAGATAGGATCAAGATGAAGAAGCTAGGAGGTGGAGGCATACCACAAGATGCAGGTTAATCAGATTTCCTGAAGAACAAGCTACATAAGTTACCAAGGTAGAATTCCTAGGCAGACCATATTTTTAGAGGATCATATCATCATCTCTTAAGTAGGACCTTAGGATATTCCAAGATATTGAGAAGTGAGAGAAGATATAATATTAACCATAGCCATGTCCATACAAGAATATTAGAATAGTACTAAACTTAGTTGTTCAAGACAACAATTGATCTTGGAGGTGAGAACCCTATTCCAATAGCAATACCTTAGGAAACCAATTCCATAATCATCACAATTTGGTATTAATTATAAACCCTATGAATCTAGGATGAGTGTGATGAGAGGAATATTAAAGAGGGATTAGTGAGGAATGAGTGGATCTTGTCTAATGCATGATCTTACCTTATAAATTTAGATGGTAAGTTCAACCTATATATGTGATCAATAGATCTCATCTATCACATGAAATGATAAGTAAATCACTAGTAGATAACTAAACCAATACTCATGCCTTGTGTAGTATTGATATGGTATTTAAACCGTGCCTATCCAAACACTTGAGACAAACCTAGCATTGCCTTGATACAATAATTCTACCTATGTGAGGAGGATAACCCTAGCCACTAAAACATGATCAAAGCTTGTACCATATCTTAATCCTAGTTGTGTATCACATTGGTGATCATAACTAAAACCCTATGCCATGTTTGAATTTCAATCCAAGTATCACTTTGGATTATAAGTAGAACCCTGCCATGCCTCATGCCTACTTATATTACAATTTAATGAAGAGTATGCAAAATCTACACCTTTTCACATAGGATCCATTCCACATAAAATAACATGTCCTAACTTGTGTATCTTAGATCACAAGTATAAACCAAGCCATATATACCTAATGACTAAATGCCATTTGGTGAGAGGAGTAAAACCAATATCCAATTCTATTTGGTATCCCAAGTACTTGTTTAGTTAACCAAATAGGAAAATGTATCATAGTTTGAACCATCACCTTAGCAAGTGAATTGACCAATGATGAGCTTGGGAATTATCCTAAGTAATCCAAGTAACAAGTTGCTAAGCAAGATTAGTAATTATAGAGTTAATTAAATCATCTTCTTAAACCCTTAGAAGTAATTCTCCACATGAAATCATGAACCAATCCCATCTCAACACCATTTAATTTAAACTCTAGCAATAATTATAAACATGGGAACAAATCATATTATTAAGTACTAGCTCAACCTAATCATGTGTTCATTATGCACAGGTTATAAATTTTCAAACCACTTAAATAGATTTGGTTCTCAAATGAAAAAGGAATGGAGATAAAAATCTAAAACTATTTCTATGTTAATTAAACCTCACAACATATCAATCCAATCAAAAATTCAATGTTTATTTAAACAACAAAATGATACAGTAAGCATTATTATCAATTTATGTTGATATTCAAATAGTTTAGAACCTGCAAAACAGAGCAGAAATCAAATTTGAATTCAAACCAGAAAATAGAAAACAAAACAAAATTCAAAACAGAAATTTAAAAGAGAATGAGAGGGAAACTTACCTGGCAGGCCGTCGCAGCCCAGCAGCAACCCACGATGTAGCGCAGCACAGCAGCATCCCGAAGCCAACCAACTCAGCCCAGACTCGGCCCAGCCCACGAATGAAAACAACCCAGGTACCGTTTCGGCTTGCTTCAAAAATCGTGCGAGGTGTCGTCATGGCGAACGAACAGATGCCATGGGATGGCTTAAGTTGGGGCCGAATGGGCGCAAGAGGATTCGGGGGAGGGTTTGTGATTAGATGGGATGAACTTCCGGATGCTTTCCTCAAGAACACTGCCAAAGGCAGGGATACAAGAAGAAACACAAGAGGAAGAACTCTGCTCTAGATCACTATCTTCATTGATCTCAACATGGTACAGGTTTCTGGTTACAAGGTTGATCGCGCCTACAAAGGGCTGTGCCCCCTCTCCTTATATAGGGGAGAGGGTGGCTTACAGGGCAAGAAACCCTAATGGCATCTTTGACTGGACAAACTACTTTACAAAGCTACTTTAATCAGGGATGACGCCGGGGTCTTCTTTAATCAGGGGCGCTGACGTCCTCCGGCTTCTTTCAGCGTCATCCCTCTCTTTGGCGCCAGGGCTTCGATTAAAGCCACTTTGCTTAGCTCATCCTTGTCCTCTAGCTCTGAAGAGAATCTTTGACCAGTCTTGCCGACATGCCCTTCTTTCCGGTAGCCCGGTGTCTTCTTCATCCGGTTCCGGTATACCCCTCTGGAGATACCGGCCTGGCTTTACTTAGCCAAACACTTATCTTTGTGCTCCGGTATAAACATTAAACCGGTATCTTGATGTCTCAAACCATCCGGTTTGGCATGCCTTTGGCATACCGGGGGTCATCCCCCCAACATTAGTCCCCGAAGCTGGTATAGTCTGGTGGATTCTATCCGACAGACCATGCCAGGTTCTCATATCTTAGGATACCGGTTTAGTCTTTCCGGCGGTTGGCTTGGATCCGGCATCTTTGCCCGGACTCACATTTTCTCTCTTTGCAAGGCATTTTCCGGTATATTATCCTCCGGTACCTTAGTCATTAAACACCTCCTCGGCGAAGTTGAGAATTTCTCGGGCCCCGCGCCTGTCAGTGACATGCGCACTGTGACTGACGCGCCAGTGTCAGGGATCACTTCCCTTCGGTCTCCGCGCGCGTATTAACTGCTTCACAGCGGATCCTAGTCACCGTTCCGGATCCGTGTGCGCCTCCCTGTGGCTTTCTGTTTTTACGCGTGTATCGCTGCGCCACGTGGCGGCCCGTGGAGCGAACCGTCGCGGCCCGCGGAGCGAACCGCCGCGGCCCAGTGGTTTTCGGCCCACCTCTCTCTCTTCCTTTATAAGGCGAAACCGCCCCTTCTTCTTCATCTTCTCGCATTCCCCACTTCTTCGCGCACTGTGTCCTTTGCCCTCTGCGCCTCCGCCGCTTCCTTCGCCGCTCGAACCTCTCCGCTCGGTGAACCCTTGTTGCTGCTTCGCCGGACTTCGTCGCGCGAAGAATCTGTGCGGTGCTCCTCTCGCGGCCGCGGCATTGGTGCTTCTTGAAGCTCTTCTCCACCTCGCCGTCGACGGACCTCCTCGTCAACCGCAAGCTCGCCACTCCACCGGCGAACCACTTCCTCTGCGACTCCGCCGCCTCAGGTTAGGCTCAATCTGCCTTTTCCCCTCTTTTGCTTGCTTTCTAGATCTTGGGTCGGTAGTGTATTTACTTCTCCTTTTCTTTTGTTTTTTCTCTTACTCGTAGATCTTCGCGCGGGGGTAAATCATGGGATTCGTGTTTTTCCGCGTCTAATCTCATGTCTAGTGAGGAGTCTTCCTCTGCCTCTTCTTCTGCCTCTTCTTCTACCTCTTCCTCTGGTAGCCGGCATAGCCAATCCTCCGACGGATTATCTTCTGATCTTATCCGGATGGACATCGATGCCGGTAGCGACCAAGAAGCCGGTAGCTCTAGCCAGGCTTCCGGCGTAGATCCTGCCGGTACCACACGCGGGGCCTGGATGGGCTCCAACGTTAGCCAGTACGAGATTGACTGGCTTTACCGGTCCAGAAGGATTCCGGAGGGAGTATCCTGCCGGCTCCCTGGCGACGAGATTCAACCGGTGCTTGAACCCGGTGAACACGTTGTTTTCCTCGCTCACTTCGAGCGCGGCTTCGGCCTCCCCGTCTCCGAGTTTTTCCGGAGTTTTCTTGATTTTTACCAGCTCCAACCTCATCATCTTCCCGGCAATTCCATTTTTTACCTTTCTTGCTATGCAACCTTTATGGAGGCTTACATCGGCATTCGTCCCACTCGTGAGACGTTTGCCCGTTTCTTTTCTCTACGGATCAATTCCGTTCAGGGCAAGGAAATTCCTAAACCCAAACCCCCCGTGCAGTGCGTGTCTTGTATCATCGGCTCCCGCCAAGGGAGCCCTTTCTTCAAGTTTTCCGGTCTCGAGTCATGCCGGCTATGGCAAGGGACCTTCTTCTACGTGAAGAATGACGGCGCCGCTAATCTCATCAATCTGCCACCTTTCAATCCGGCGCCGCCCAGAAAAGTTAACTGGAGCTTCAACCCGAAGACAGATTATGTCGAAACCAACCGGGTGGTACGCTTCATGGAGCAGCTGATGAAGGGGACTAACATCTACTCCGACGATATTATCCGCGCCGGGTGCTTCCTCTTAAGCGCCGGCAGCATAAGATGAGCAAGATGTATGGCCCCGGTGATCCCACCAAGATCACCGGCCTTCCTCTCAGCACGAAGGACATCGTCCGCAAGGCTAGGCAGATCTACCAGACTGCCATGCCAGATGACTGGGAATGGGGCCTCCGGCCTCTCAGTTCCACTAACCCTCTGACCCAAGAAGTAAGAGATTACGCAACTCGGGTTGGTTTACCGGTAACTTTTATGCTGCTGTTAACCTTCTTTTTACTTGTTTCAGGCCAAGGACCGCTTCCCCCGCATCGACGCGGACCGACGAGGCCCCTGCCGGAAGCGTGCCCTGGACTCGGTTGACCCGGACCCTTACATTCGTTGGCAGGACCTGAAGATGGGCCGGACCAAAGCTTCGCGCCTTGGTAAATCCCCGCCGGAACCATCCGGTTCGTCCAACGACCTGACCTTGCTTGAGGTAGTTCTCTTTTTGATCTCTTATACTTTTTCATCATTGTTCCTCTGTAGATGTTCCCTCAGCTAGCTCCAACCCGCAGATCTACGAGCACGCACCTCCCCTGCAGGCCGAGGCTGGCGACGAGTTCGTGGAAAAGCTCGAGGCCCAGGGCCAGAAGAACAAGGCTCCGACCTCAGACGCCGGCTCGAGCCAGGCCCCTGCATCCAAGTGCTTCCGGACTGAGCCCCTTGCGGGGAAGGTCACAGGCGTGAGGCGCTACAAGCGCAAGCAGATGCCGACCTCCTCTAGGTAAGCTCTTGTTTCCCTGCTTGTTTCGTTTTTACCAAGTTCTTTTCCGGTTGCTTTTTTCCAACCCTTTCTTTCTCTTTCTTTCAGCCCTGCGCTCAAGCTCGGCCCCAGGCCTGAGGGCTCTGCTGGATCCGCAAGGACCTCAACCCCTCCTCCTCATACAAGCCCGGCACCATCTGGTGCCGGCAACACCTCTGCCTCCCCTCTGGGAGGCACTACAAGTGCGGGGCGCGCGGCCCCTACACCGCCAGATCACCGCGCAGAGGAGGACCTTGTCTCCCCTCCCGAGAACCAAGACACCAGCGCCAGCAACATCGGCGCCGAAGAAGAAGCTGCCGGGCGGGCGGAACCTCTGGTTCCCCCCGTCCTAGAAAAGAAGAAGAAGAAGAAGACCAAGACGTCTTCCCCCTCCAGAGCCGCGCCGGAAACTTCCGCGCCGGCAAGCTCCAACCCGGGTGACGCGCCTGACGCTCCCCCTTCTCCGAAAACCGCTCCAACACCGCAGCCGGAAGCTCCTCGCGCCGAGCCAGCCGGTGCTACTCCAACGCCGCCGCCGCCCAAGACCTTGACGCTCGTCAAGGGAAAGGCAACGGCCTCCAGCACCCCCTCCGGCGGCCAGCAGCCCTTGGTGCTGCACGTCGCCCGCGCCGCTAGCGCTGCCGGCGAGAAGGCCACCGGCCTGCTTGGCCGGATTATAGAGTTCCAGCGCGAAGGCCGGGAGTTGGGGAACTTGCTGCCCTATGCCCAGAAGTGGAACGCCGCGGACATGTCCGTGGCGACCCGCGGCCTGGGCAAGGACCGGCTGCCTGCGCCTGATCCTGCTGGTAGCCGGTGCTCAGAGGAGCACTTTATGCGGCTGCGTCGGGCCGTCAAGGAGCTAGACAGCGCGTGGTTTGATGCCACGAACAATATGATGGTAAGTCTCACCAACCTTTCCGTTTTTCGATTCACACCGGTCTCTTTTCTTCCGGATCTTGTCTATCTTTTCTTCATCGTTTAAACTTTTGCCGGTTTCTCTTTTTTACTGAATCTTGTCTATCTTCCCAGTCCCCGAGTTTCGTGTTGAGAACGTAGCTCTTAGCGCGAAACTTAAGTAGAAACACGCGAAACCGGCATAGCTAGTCCCCGAGTTTCGGGTTAAGATCCTTGCTCTTAGCGCGAAACTTAGCTAAAAACGCGCGAAACCGGCATAGCCAGTCCCCGAGTTCCGGGTTAAGATCCTTGCTCTTAGCGCGAAACTTAGCTAAAAATGCGCGAAACCGGCATAGCCAGTCCCCGAGTTTGGGGTTAAGATCTTTGCTCTTAGCGCGAAACTTAGCTAGAAACGCGCAAAACCGGCATAGCCAGTCCCCGAGTTTTGGGTTAAGATCTTTGCTCTTAGCGCGAAACTTAACTAACATCTTTTTCTTGAACAGACCACGGCTGACGCTCGGAAGATCCTCTTTGAGGAGCTTCTTTGGGAGCACCGGGATCTCGCTGAGGCACACAGCAAGTGCCAAGGTAAACTTCAGTGCCTCCGGCATCTTCTTACCGGAAAGCTCTCTTTCTCTTAGTTCTTAACACTTATGATTTTCTGCTTGAACAGCTATCCCGGAAGCTTCTATTGAGGCCCTCAAGACGCAGCTTGCCGCCGCCCAAGGTACTGCTTCCTGTTTTCCGGTTGGCTTGTTTCCTCTTCATTTTATCAGTTCATCTTTTGCTAACAACTTCTTTCCGGGTCTCAGAGGAGAAGGACCAGCTCATACGGCAGCATCATGAGGATCTGAGTGCCCAGCGAGCCATCTCCAAGGAGCTCAAGGATCAGCTTATCCAGCTTGGTCTTGACCATAACAAGGCGCTGAAGGCCGCCGAAGCCGCTGCGGAGGCCAAGCTGCATGAGACGCTGGAGGATGCTGGTAATGCCAATGTGGTGTTGCAGGCTGAGCTGGAGGAGGCCGCCAAGGCGCGGAAGGCAGCCGAGGACAAGGCCGCGCGGCTGGAGGCAGAACAGAAGGAGTACGACCTTCTGGTTACACAGACTGACGCGCTTGCCCTTCGTAAGTTTCTCTTTTTTCCTTTCCGGTTTGTGCTTATAAGCTTATCTCTTCCGGCAGCATATGCTTAACTTCTCTTCTTTGCCTTGCAGGGCTCTTCCCGGACTCCCAGGCGTTTGCCGTGAAGAGGGTTGGAGAGCGCCGGATGGCACAGGCATATGAGAACCTGGGTGCGCCCTGGGATCCCTATGACCACCTGGTTGCGCTGAACGCGCGGGTTTCGCACATGCGTGCCATAGACCGGAACCTCTCTGATATCCCTGATGTGGCCACCCAGCTCTTCCGGACTCTTTGGCCTGGAGAAGTGGTGCCGGACACCTTCTCCCTCATCAGCGACCGCCTGAAGGGTGCCGGCAGAAGGATCCGTGAGTGGCAGTGCTCTGCTGCCCGTGCCGGAGCAGACTCAACGCTTCGCGTTGCCTGCTCCTGGTACCCGGAGCTGGACCTGGACGCCCTCACCGGAGTGTGCGAACAAGCTGAAACCGATCTGGACCCGATCCTCACCGCAAAGCTGCAGGATCGAGCGTACCACATCGCGGAGTACACTGATATGCGCACCTTCATCCCCCCTCCTCCAGACGTCAAGGACTATCTTAGCGACGAGGAGGAAGGTGAAGGCGATGAGGAGGCCGAAGCCGGTGATGCGCCTCCAGAGGGTCCTGATGCCAACGACGCTCCTCCCGAAGCCCCTGTTGCATGAATATCTGCTGTTACTTGTTTGCCTGTGACATGGTTGTTTGCCCTGCTCAACTTTGAAACATTGTCGGTTAAATTCTACCCCGGTATGCCAGGGTCTATGATGTAAGATAAACTTAATCTCTCTTTTGGTTGTGGTACAACAGTTTATGCCGGTACGCTATACCGGTAGTTAATTAACTTATGTTTGCCTTAGCTTGTTTGCTTGTTGATTTGCATTTTCTTGTACTGCAAAGATTCCGAAATTGCTTCCGCATTCAATTCGATGCACATCTGGCTCTTTTGCTTTGGCTCTGCCTGCCTTCTCTGGGCATTCTTTGGCATATGAGCACAAAGTTCTTTTACCAAACAAGCACTTTCTTGAACTTACAAATAACTCGAAATTTTTGCAAAAAACCGGTTTAACCGGGGTTAGTTAAACTTTTCCGGATTGTTCGTTCCCACTCTCTCTTTTCGCAGTTCGCGTGCTTAATTGCTACCGGTTTATCTTGCTTGCCATGAAGTCGGGTTGCGGACAGCAGTAGAGTCGAAGACTCCGGTAGGTTTAGCACGCTACTAAACCGGAAAGAAAAAATGTTCACTAAGCAACCGGTGAACTGAAAAAATAAACATATTGCATGCAACTTTAGGGGTAGTCCCCGAGATTCATTCGAGGTTCCGACATCTTTTATTCATAGCATATAAGGTACAAAAAAGGAACCTCTTACACCACAACTTCAAGAGTAGAAGGGACGCAACAGAGCTACGTTCCATGGACGCTTGCTCTCCTCTCCGGACCTCTCCGCCTTTCCTTTTTTCCACTCCTGTGCATCAATTAAGTAAGAGGCATCATTGTGGAGAGCCTTGCTCACAACAAAGGGACCTTCCCATGGAGGTGAAAGCTTATGCCGGCCTTCAGTACGCTGCACTAGGCGTAGCACCAGATCTCCTTCCCGGAATACTCTCGGGTTCACCTTCCGGCTATGATAGCATCTGAGGTTTTGCTGGTAAATGGCTGTTCTTGCCAATGCCAATTCTCTTGCTTCTTCTAGCAAGTCCACATCGTTTTCTCTGGCCTCTTTGACCTCTTGCTCGGTATAGAGCTGTACTCTTGGTGAGTCATGGATGATGTCGGTTGGTATGACCGCTTCTGCTCCGTAAACCATGAAGAATGGAGTGTATCCGGTGGACCGGTTTGGAGTTGTTCTTATACTCCACAGCACTAATGTTAGCTCATCGAGCCAACACCCCGGTGATTTTTCCACCGCTTCGATTAGTCTCGGTTTGATACCGGAAAGCACCAAAGCATTCGTTCTCTCCACTTGGCCATTGCCTTGTGGGTGTGCCACTGAGCACAAATCCAACCGGATGTTGTTATCCTCACAAAATCTTTTGAACTCACCTTGAGCAAAGTTGGTTCCATTGTCTGTGATGATGCTATGCGGGTAGCCATACCGCAAGATGACATCTTTTAAGAACTTCACCACTGTGCGCCCATCACACTTTGCGATAGGTTTCACTTCTAGCCACTTGGTGAACTTGTCTACCATGACCAAGATGTGAGTCATGCTGCTTCTTGCAGTCTTGAATGGGCCAACCATATCAAGGCACCAAACAGCAAATGGCCAAGTTAGCGGTATGGTTTTTAAACAGGACGCTGGGGTATGATTTTGCTTGGCGTACCTCTGGCACCCATTGCATTTTCTTACCAAATCTTCAGCATTCTCCAAAGCAGTGGGCCAGTAGAAACCATGCCTGAATACTTTTGCTACCAGCGCCCTTGATGAAGCGTGGTGCCCACATTCTCCTTGGTGAATCTCCTCAAGCATTTGTTTTCCTTCTTCCGGTTCCACACACCTTTGAAGGACACCGGTAACACTTCTCTTGTACACCTCGCCATTGATGATGGTGTATGCTTTGGACCTTCTCTGGATCCTTCTGGATTCGTTTTCGTCATCCGGCAAGGTGCCGTTGATCAGGAATTCCTTAATAGGTTTAACCCATGATGGTGCCTCCCGAACCAGAATCACCGGTGCGTCTATCTCCATGTTATCCACCATCATTGTTTCTTCCGGTATAGCTGCAGCAGTCCCTGAGCTTGCCAGTGCAGTCCCCGAGTCTACCGGAGCAGTCCCCGAGTTTACCGGAGCAGTCCCTGGGTTCCCTTCATCGATATCCATGGGTACTATGTGTGATTCCGGTACGAAAATTGATTCCGACTCCGGGCTCGGTTTGATCGATGGTACCCTTAAGTGCGCCAAGGCTATTCCGGGAGGAATTTCTTGCCTAGATGAGCCCAACTTGGACAAAGCATCCGCGGCTTCATTCTCCGCTCGTGGCACATGGTGAAACTCATAGCCGTCAAAGAAGCCGGCAATCTTTTGCACGTGAAACCGGTACGAGGCCATATTTGCATCTTTTGCGTCCCAATCTCCAGAACACTGTTGCACCACTAGATCTGAATCCCCATAGCAAATGATCCGGTGCACACCGATTTCTTTTGCGACTTTAAGCGCATGAATCAGACCCTCGTACTCTGCAACATTGTTTGATGCCCTGAAATGTACTTGCAGAACATACCGGAGATGATCTCCCTTAGGTGAGGTAAGCACCACACCGGCACCTAGACCCTCTTTGAGTTTGAATCCGTCAAAGTGCATCTTCCAGTACTCTATTTTTTGATCCGGCGGCTTGTATTGCATCTCCGCCCAATCAACAAGGAAATCCGCCAAAGCTTGCGATTTTATGGCATCTCTCCTTTCGTACACCGGTACATATGGTGATATCTGAATTGCCCACTTTGCAATCCTTCCGCTAGCATCTTTGTTGCACATGATATCGGAAATGGGTGCCTCGCTCACCACTTTCATGGGGTGCTCTTCAAAGTAATGTTTAAGCTTGGTGGCGGCCATGTACACGCCATAAGTCATTTTCTGGAAGTGAGGGTAGTTTTGTTTTGAGAGGGAGAGCACCTCGCTCAGGTAGTATACTGGCCTCTGGACGGTTTTTCCTTCCTCTTCTCTTTCAACCACAACCACTACACTCACAACCCGGTTTGTTGCTGCTATATACAATAGCATATGCTCTCTTTCTAGAGGTGAAGCCAGTATGGGTGCTGTAGCCAGCATTGTTTTTAGCTCTTTAAATGCCGCGTCTGCCTGAGGGGTCCAGACAAACGTATCAGATTTCTTCATGAGAGCATAGAGTGGCAGAGCTTTTTCTCCCAACCTGCTTATGAACCGGCTTAGCGATGCCAAGATACCGGTGAACTTTTGCACGTCCTTGAGATCGCGCGGTATAGTCATTCTTTCAATTGCCCGGATTTTTACCGGATTGACCTCAATGCCCCGACTTGACACGAGAAAACCGAGCAACTTGCCGGCAGGGACACCGAAAGTGCATTTTGCCGGATTGAGCTTCATCCGGAATCTTCTCAAGTTATCAAATGTTTGCCGGAGGTTATCGATTAAGGTTTCTTTTACTTTGGTTTTTACCACAACATCGTCCACATAGACTTGCACGTTTTTTCCGATCTGGTCAAACAAGCATTTTTGCATACAGCGCTGGTACGTTGCACCAGCGTTGCGCAAACCGAAAGGCATAGTGACATAGCAATAAGCCCCGTGCGGGCTAATGAACGCAGTTTTTATTTGATCTTCCTTTTTCAAGGGGATTTGGTGGAAACCGGAATAAGCATCCAAGAAAGACAACAGCTCACATCCTGCAGTGGAATCAATCACTTGATCGATCCGAGGTAAAGGGAAAGGGTCTTTCAGGCAAGCTTTGTTCAAGTTGGTGTAGTCGATGCACATGCGCCACACCTTTGGAGCTTTTGCTTCCATGTTCTCTTCTTTCTTCTTCTCGACCAGAACCGGATTGGCTAGCCACTCAGTGTGTAGTACTTCCACGATGAAACCGGCAACCAGTAACTTTGTCACCTCTTCTCCTATGATCTTTCTCCTGTCTTCAGCAAACCGGCGCAGCGGCTGCCTTACCGGCTTCGCATCTTTCCGGACATTCAATGAGTGCTCAGCCAGCTCCCTCGGAACACCTACCAAGTCGTCAGTAGACCAGGCAAAGATATTCCGATTCTCACGGAGGAAGCTGACGAGCGCGCTTTCCTATGCTTCATTCATGCCGGCACCGATACGAACGGTGCGCTCAGGGTAAGCTGGGTCCAGCTCAATGTCCTTTGTTTCTTTTGTCGGCTTGAATGCTGGTGTGCCCAAGTTTGCACTCATTGCCGCTAAGCTCAGCTGTGAGGACTGAGCCAGCGCAACCGCAGTTTGCATTCTCCTCTTTTCCTCCGCGATCACCAGCGACTCTGCCAGGTTTGATCCGGCGGAAGCTGTTTCCAGTGAGACTTTGTAGTTTCCCACCACAGTTAAGGGTCCACGAGGTGCCGGCATCTTCATTTTGAGATACGCCGTGTGAGTTGAGGCCATGAAAGCAGCCAATGCTGGTCTCCCCAGCAACGCATGATAAGGGCTATCTAAGTCCACCACCTCGAACTCTAGGTTTTCAAGCCGGCAGTTGTCACGTCCTCCAAACGACACATCCACCCGAACTTTTCCAACCGGTGCACAGGACAGGCCCGGAACGATTCCATGGAAAGTTGTACGAGTTGGCTGAAGCATGTTTTCTGTTATGCCCAGCATGTTCATGGTGTGCCGGTACATGATGTTTATGCTGCTCCCATTGTCTATCAGCACCTTGCTGAATTTGACTCGAGCGTTTGGCCCTTGCATGATTGGGTCCAAGACAAGAGCATAGCCACCCGGGTTAGGCATGATCTTGGGGTGATCCTTGAACGACCACGAGATCTCTTGATCAGACCACAGCATGTATTTTGGTACTGCCGGCATCACCGCGTTCACTTCCATAGAACGGCGATGCAGGCTCTGTCTGTCGGTTGGCTCAGTTACGAACACAACGCAGCACATATCTGGGTCATGGTAAACATTTCGGCCCAAAGGTGCCGGTGGAGGTGGTTGGCCATTGCCCTTTCCCACCTGGTTAACTTGCTGATACTGCTGCCGGTTTTGCTGTACCAGTAAGGCGTTTGCCCCGGTAAGCGGTGGTGGTGGTGGTAGCTGTTGTTGCCGCGGCATGTCTTGTGGTGGTTGCGCATCTTTTACCGTTCCTTTGAGCATCAAGTACTTGGTCCAGGTACAATCCTTCGTTAGGTGATTTGACGGGTGAGCCGGATTCGGTGTGTGCCACCGGCAAGGTTGGTCCATGGCAGCTTCCATGGTGTACTTCGCGGGTTCTTGCCAGTTCTTTTTCTGGCCCCAGGGTTTCTTTTCGACCAACTATTTCTTTGGACCTGCCCATGGCTGCGATCCGGTTCTTTGCCTCTGACTGCCGCTGGCCTCAGAGTTATCTTGTACATCAGCAACTTGCTGCGGACCGTACCTTCGATCCGGAAAATCTTCCCTTCTTTTGTTGTTCCGGTTATCCCGGTGTTGCTCTTGGCGCTGCTGAGGCGGGTATGACTGTTCCGGCTCAGGTTGTACTGCCGGCTGCGTTGGATCTCCCAACGCATAGCTATCCGCCACACACGTATCATCTCCGCCAGCGTTGTCGGCATGTTCCGCTGCAGCTTTTGCCACAACGGCGAACCTCTTCTGCACCCGCTGCTAAACCAAGCAATGGCTTGCGCCTCTATCACCCCTTCACAGGAGTTCCTTGTGGTGTTCCACCGGCCAGGTAATCCCGGTCTGTTTCATTCTGGCGCTGTATGCACAGAGTGAGCTGTTGCGGCCTGTTTGGCCTTCGGTAGGTGCTGCTGAAGTTGCTCACAAAAGCTTCCTCAAAGTCCAACCAACCATTTATGCTTCCTGCCGGCAAGTTGTTCAGCCAGATTCTTGCCGGTCCCACCAAGAATGATGGTATGATTCTCACGGCCCAACGCCGGTTTCCTCCTCCTGCTACGCTTCCTCCGCCACCAGCGACGTATACCACGGTCACGTAATCCGCGAGCCAGTCTTCCGGCTTCGTGGTGCCATCGTATGTTTTTGTGTCACGGGGCAACTGGAAGTTGCGAACCGGTGGCCCCTCTTTCATGATCCTTGGACCAAAACACTTTGGGCCCGGAGGTCCTTCTGCCTCGATCATTTCTGACAAATATACTCTATCCAGACGGTGCCTCGCATCCAGTTCTGGCAGGTATCTTTCTCCCAAGCGTTCTCCCAACGGGTTCCGGTATGCTGCCGGTCTTGTGGAATCAGCCTCATCATAACATTCCGGCACCGCGGCCCTTGCCTGCCGGTACCTTGGGGGATCCATCTCCTCCTCATCATACGCCGCCCTTGCAGCTCGATAATTTTGCCCGGTTTCGTGTCTACCGGCATGATTGTTTCCGGCATAGCCTTCTTTGGCGTAGCCTCTGTTTGCCCCTTGGCTTTTTCTACCGGCATCGTGTTGCCCGGCTTGTTGTTTTACGGCAAGAACCGGATCGTACACAGTCATCTGCTGCGCATTCATCTCTTTTTCTCTTCTCCTGTCCGGATGGGGGGACGAAGCCTGCCCATGGGACTTGCTACCGGCATTCCTTTCGAACGCGCGGATTTTGAAGCCACAGCCTTGTTCAGTTTATCAAGCTGCTCAGCGTTCTGCTGCTCGATAGTTTCAAGCAACTCCCGGACACGCTCTTGTTGTTTTGCCAGAGCGTCCCCGGAAAGCGATTCACACAGCTGTACTGCAGCTTTAGCAGCTTTTATAGTTTTATCCGGGCTACTGTACTTAGGCTTCTCTACAATGCTCACAGATGCAGAGGTACTTTTGCCGGCATGAATTTCCTTACGTAGATCCTGATCTAGATTGCGAGCCTTAAGCCGGTTTTCCGGTATCCTAGCAGCATGAGCGCTAACAGAAGCAAAGCCACGGGCAGCGTTATACTCACGTATGGTTAGGTTCAGCTCGCGCTGCGCCCTGACGACGTCCTTGCCGCTCTCGAGCATCTTCTGGCGCTGTGCCTCCAGCTCCGCCTGAGCCGCTGCCGGGTCGATGTTCTGCGCGATGGGCGTGGCGAGGACGCTCATTGCCGCTTGGAGCGGTGTCTCCGGTAGCACTGACGATGCTCCCGCAGCGCCTACGTCGTGCTCCAGCGGTGGCTTGGCCGCACGGGTTGAAACCGCACGCCCAGCACCTTCTTCCACAGCTTCTTTGCCAGTGTCGACCGCGCCTGCCATCATCACCTCCACGCTGCCGGGTGCGCGGCCAGCATGTAACCATCTTGGCGGATCTGGCGCCACCAGCACCGGCGAGGGGCACTGGCGCACAGGAACGGTGCCGAAGTAGACGCAGTGGCTGCCGAACTTGATGATGCAGCCGTTCTTGGGGAAAATGCCGTCGTTGGCGAAGCAGCCCGCGTTGTCGTTGATGAAGTCCATGGCGTAGATGCGCTGCACCAGCGCGGACACCGTACGCTGGCCGGCGACGTCGAGGATGCCCGCCCGAATGTGAACTCCAGCAAGCGCCACTTCATGCCCCACGGTGGGCGCCAACTGTCGTCGTGGCGAACGAACAGATGCCATGGGATGGCTTAAGTTGGGGCCGAATGGGCGCAAGAGGATTCGGGGGAGGGTTTGTGATTAGATGGGATGAACTTCCGGATGCTTTCCTCAAGAACACAGCCAAAGGCAGGGATACAAGAAGAAACACAAGAGGAAGAACTCTGCTCTAGATCACTATCTTCATTGATCTCAACATGGTACAGATTTCTGGTTACAAGGTTGATCGCGCCTACAAAGGGTTGTGCCCCCTCTCCTTATATAGGGGAGAGGGTGGCTTACAGGGCAATAAACCCTAATGGCATCTTTGACTGGACAAACTACTTTACAAAGCTACTTTAATCAGGGATGACGCCGGGGTCTTCTTTAATCAGGGGAGCTGACGTCCTCCGGCTTCTTTCAGCGTCATCCCTCTCTTTGGCGCCAGGGCTTCGATTAAAGCCACTTTGCTTAGCTCATCCTTGTCTTCTAGCTCTGAAGAGAATCTTTGACCAGTCTTGCCGACATGCCCTTCTTTCCGGTAGCCCGGTGTCTTCTTCATCCGGTTCCGGTATACCCCTCTGGAGATACCGGCCTGGCTTTACTTAGGCAAACACTTATCTTTGTGCTCCGGTATAAACATTAAACCGGTATCTTGATGTCTCAAACCATCCGGTTTGGCATGCCTTTGGCATACCGGGGGTCATCCCCCCAACACGAGGCGAGTCATCATCTTCGTCTTCCTCCACGGCGTCGACAGCGCAGAGAGGAGCTCTGGCCACATCCTCGTCGTGGATAAGCTCACCCGTACGCCGCAGAAGGTTCTAGAGCTCCACACTATCAACCTCGCGTCCGAGCCTATCCGGAGACATCAAGATTTGTGCCCAAATTGTACTTCACCGTCGCCAGTACGTCTCCACCCCTGCCGCCGGCGAGATGACGAACGAGACCTCGTCGTGGTCTATAAATACGCCAATAGCTCCGCACTGAAACCCTAATGCCTCACTGCCTCACCATTCCCTCTCTAACTCAACCAAACTCTCGCCATCTTCTACTCTCTGTCGCCGGAGTCGAGGATGAGTTCGACGGAGGAGGCCACCCCGAGCTCGATTGAGCGGTCCAGGAGGAGCGCCTGGACTCCAGGAGCACACTGGAGGAGCAGAGCATCAAGGGGAGCAAGGAATCAACTC
This sequence comes from Lolium perenne, assembly GCF_019359855.2. Lineage (NCBI taxonomy): Eukaryota > Viridiplantae > Streptophyta > Magnoliopsida > Poales > Poaceae > Lolium > Lolium perenne. Next base: position 122,766,110 of record NC_067249.2, on the reverse strand, counting down.
AATTTCGATGTTCCCTTCCGCAGCAGTTCGCCGGGAAATCATCAATCGCCGTCGTCTCCGTCGACCATCGCTGGAGCCGACCACACCTTGAGCTGCACGGTGAGATTCCGCGTCTGTAGAGCATACTCCCGCATCCTATCGACATCTGTAGCTCCGTTTAGCCACCTCGCCGGAGTGCACCGCCGCGGGACATGGTTTCCGACGAAGCTCCGGTGATCCCCTTACTAAACCAACACCACCATCATTCTCAGCATGTCGAGGAGAATAAAAAACCATCAGTAGCCCGTCCTAGGAGGCCCTGTAGCGTAGCGCCGCCGTAAATTGGTCGCCGGCGTTTAGCCGCCGGAAGCGCCAACGTGTCGTGTGGGGTCACGGGTCAATGTTGACTGGTCGTTGCCATCGTGGCAACTGACCTAGTCAACGGTCCCACTCGTCAGTGTCTGTAGCTAGGTGTGAACCGGTACATTTAGTGTTTTTGCTTTATTTCAAATTCCAGAAAATGCTGAAACTTTGCAAAATTGTATAAAATCCATTTCAACTCAGAAAATTATGAATAATATATCAAAATGCTCACAAAAATAAACTCTATTTGAATAAAATATAAAACAAAAATGTGTGTCAAAATAAAAATTCACTTATTTTAACCTTATTAATTATGCCATCTCATTTATTAAAAAATACAATTTGAATTCAATAATTAGTGAAGTTTCAAAATTAAATTTGAACTATTCAGTAACTAAGTAAAATGTTAAGATTAATTTTATTTATCATATTTGCATTAACTTAATTATTAGTGGTAATTCATAAACCCTAATTTGCAAATTACTATTTTCCATTTTCTTTAAATAGTAATAACTCAAGAAAATATTAAAAGCCAATATTATTTTAGTAGCCCAACAATTATGTACTTAAGAATTTTTTAGTTAACAAGTCATTATTTTAAAACCTAACAATAATTAGGAAACCCTGATTTCTAATTAAACCCTAACTAGTAATTATTTTAATTCTTAAACCCTCTAAAAATTAATAGCATGTTAAAATTATTAATAACTCTATTTCAAGTACTTAATCACATTAGTTCTAGTACCAAGTATTACTTTAAGAATTGGATCATAATTTAGAAACCCTAGTTTTAATATAAGTTAGAATCTGGATCCCATTATCTTATGTGATCATTTGAAAATGCTTTAACCCTAAACCCTAGTTGCTTATCACATGTGATCATGTGAATGTCACCTTACATAGAGAACCATTTTATGTGACCAACAAATACAAGTCATGATCCACTAGCATAAAACCAAGTCACATGAGATTATCATTTCATGTCCCTATTCAAACCTATATGATTCCCTAAGTGTCACCTAGGTATAAACTCTAACTTGTTAATTGAATTAGTACCATTGACCACTATCCTATATACCATACCATTAAGATCAACCTCAACCATCAAACCTAGTAGAACTATAATAATGAACTCTAATATCAACCTTGTGTAGCAATTCACAACACATGCTCCTATTCCACTAAACCTTAATTAGGAAATGATAATCCACTTAGCTTAGAAACCATTAGAGATTACTTAGTGAAGCAATTGTGAAACCATAGTAAACCCTAATAGCTAATTTATAGAACCATCTTGACCATCATCCTTTGATATGATACCATAATCAACCATAGTAATAAACCTGCCAATACTTGTTGTATATAGAACCAATCCAAGTTAAGAACCAACTAGTTCCTATTAGAAAACTAAATGAATCCAATAATAAACCCTAGAAAGCCATAGCTCCTATGTATAGTAGTTCATATTCTTATTTAACCTGTTCTTCAAAAGTTATTCTTTTGAAGTACAAATGTCAATCAAACCTTAGAAGCCTAATCCTTCTTTGAAATACTCATTATTTCTTAAACAACATGTTCTTCAAAAGTTATTCTTTTGAAGTATAGTATAAGTAATCATCAACCATGTTCTGTAGAACTTAAAATTTACAACAGTTCTTTACATATTATTCCACCACTATTCTTTTGTATGTAGGATTGCTATGATGTCTTATATCACTTGGTTATGATGCTATTATAACCAAACCCTAATAAGAACCTTGTGTGAGAACCATCCTAAAAGTGCAACACACCCTAAAGAAATCTTTACAACTCATCCATCCTAAATCATCGAGGTTAGGTTACGCTCGGGACGATTGCATCTCATACTATGCATTATAGCATCTTTGCCAGTGCTTTAAACATTGTCCTTACCGGACGATGATGGTATTTCAGCATTTGGAGTTCTCACGTATCGAAGCTTTTGCCTGCATAATCTTGTAGTCAAGAAAGGCAAGTTCATCGCTTGCTCATGTCATTTGATTATTTGTATCAAACTATATGCAAAGTACTATACTTATCACTCATGCATTGAAAAGCAAAGTATTATTTTACAATTATGAATATGACTATGTGGTGGGCAATGGAACCATGGTATGTGTTGATATGGTGGAGGTTCCATTGCATGGGTACTACTCATCTAGGACTAAGTACCAATGCCGTCCAGTGATTCTAGCGCCGTACATATCGCGTTGACCATAAGATCTATAACGGCTCTGGGGAAGTCAGCTGTATCTTTTCCCTTCTGCACGCCAACGGATTGGTAGAGCCACGGGGTGTTGGAGGCACTGCCGTAGGTTGGGATAGCCTTTTAAATCCCCATCCGTGTGTGATGTTGGGCTCTACGATCTATGATGGATTGTCCAAAGTACACCGTGAGTAAAGCCGTATTATCGGGAGAAGTCTACCGGGGGTGTACGGGTGGACAAAAGGGTGGGTTTGCAGTCGCGGAGAATGCAGTGATTGGCTTGGACCTTACACCAGGCCCCACACCAAGGAAGTGTGGACGGGAACGATCACCCGGTTGGTATCAAGGATAAGTTCTCTTATGGGAAAAGTAACGCACCTCTGCAGAGGATACTGAATTGTGACTGTCACTCCCTGTTCCGGGAAGGGAACTGCGAACGCGGCAGGAAAGGAACTCCACGAAGTTCTGGTCAACCTGTGAAGACAGACGGGCATAGTTTTCAGAATAAAATAAACCTTTTGAAGAAATGTTTATGAAAACTTGCATTGGCCTATGACTTTCTGGTCTATGGCTGTAGCTAGTGCATGATACACCTATTTCCTAATATGAACTTGCTGAGTACGCTCGTACTCATTCCCTCCCATTTGAACCCCCTTCTTAGATCAAGGCACCGAAGGAGAAACTACCGTGGAACTCGAAGACAAAGGAGTCAACTTCAACAAGATGAAGAATCCAGTCAAAGAAATCAATGGAGTCAACTTATGCATTAGCTAAGATGGAAACCTAGACTAGTAATAGAAGGGAACCTTTCCCTAATCCTAGCACCTAAGTAGCTAGATTTCTATAGCAAGCCAAGTAGCTCTTAAGCTTGAGTTAGCAACAAGTTAGACTACGAGTCGTTCTTCTGGAGCTTTATTTGAAGTTTTACCTCACTGTAAAGTAGGAGGCTGTGTGGATCTTATGTAAACAGTTCGTGTGTACTTCTATAGACATACCTTGGACTCGCATATGTTTCTGTTGTACCACTCTGAGAGATGTAATATGAGTGGAACGGTGTTTCACTTGTGTTATGTCAACGACTTTTGTACTACACCATGCCGTGGTACGCTGGGTCATCACAGCTGGTATCAGAGCAAATGCTTTGACCCCAGGATTAAAACCCTTTAAAGGATACCTATAGGTTTTGGTAGTGTCTATAGGAAGTTGTCTTAGCCAAACCAACTATTCTTCTGACTTGAGATGGGTATTCACTTGAGAATTATCCTGACACACTTGAGTCAATCTTTCTTATCTATTTTCTTAAGTAAAGTTAGTTAGTTATCTTGCTTCATTCCAAATAACTAGAACACCATTGAAGCTTAAGATAAAGGGTGGTAGTAGACCACAGTTGGTATACCACACATGGTAGTCCAAAGAAAGGATACAACCATAAGGAAGATATCCTATTGGAAGAAGTATACCAATACAAATATGGTTAAGTAAGAGTCATATAAAATGTCAAATGACTGATGTTAAGTAAGGGAGATAAGTTATATAAGGTAGTGTATGTCTATGATGAGTCAATCATAGGAGGTAGGGAAGAGTGATAGGAGTATTTAAGTCTACTTTTCATGGTAAAGTTGGTAATCATATATGATTCACTTAAGAATCATGATGTGAGGGAGTAGAACATCACAAGTGAATTACAAGAGTGTGATAATGTTATCACCAGAATTTGACCGAGTCGGAGGTGGGCCACGATCAAGATAAGCTTGAAGGTTATATATGAAGAAAATACGAAGATCGGCCTTTTATGCGGAGTTGGGCTAGGTTGCCCATTTATCTGTAATTTATTAGATCGTGTCTTAAGTTAGAAGTTAGAGTTTGTATCGTGCACGCTGGGATATTCCCACGTTAGAAAGTCCGCTGGACTATAAATATGTATCTAGGGTTTATGGAATAACAACAACACAACGTTCACCCCAAAACAAACCAATCTCGGCGCATCGCCAACTCCTTCGTCTCGAGGGTTTCAATCAGGTAAGCGACATGCTGCCTAGATCGCATCTTGCGATCTAGGCAGCACAAGCTCCACGTTGTTCATGCGTTGCCCGTACTGAAGCGTCTTTGATGGCGGGCAACGTAGTTATCATAGATGTGTTAGGGTTAGCATAGCTCTTCGTATAAACATGCTTACGTAGTGCAACCCTCGCATGTCTAGCCGCCCTCACGCCTATCTCAGGCGTGGGGGCGGCACCCTGCTTGTTCATCATCTAGTAGATCTGATCCGTTACGAGTGCTCCGTGCTCTGCAAGGATTAGTTTAATATCTGCAATAGTTAGGCCTTACGAAGGGGGGGAGGATCCAGCGGCACGTAGGGTGGCGTTCGCAAGTCCTAAACAGGATGTTCCGATGATCAACGTCACGTTGGTTGTGTGGCCTTGTTTAGGATCGGCTTACGAGCACCGTGCGTGGCCGCGAGGCCCAACCTGGAGTAGGATGATCCGATTATGCGGTGAAAACCCTAAATCGTCGTAGATCTCATTAGCTTTATCTTGATCAAGCAGGATCACCAAGTATTCGTGCACCCCGTACGGATCATGGGTGGATCGGCTCTTTGAGCCGATTCACGAGATAACCTCGAGAGCCGATCGAGGCTCTTATTTAATGTTTACGTGTATGCCATGCAGAACTAAGCGAGGCATCCCCATCCCCTTCCTGACCAGGTCTAGGTGAGGTGGCGCGCCCTTGCACTTCGCATCGCCGCGTGTGACCAGAAGAGCATTGCGGGCCGTCGCTCGGAGGGGTCTCAGCCAGCCGCAGCTCTAGGCTCTTCCCGGCTCTACCGTGTTGACAGGCCGCTGCCCGCCGGTGGGTTTTGGCGATCAACACATTCTCGCACGCCGGTGGGACACTCATCTACATCAACCACATCGCCATCTACATCGAGATGGCGGCGGACGGCACGCCGGTCACCTACGAGGAGCTGCCTGCTGAGCTCAAGAAGAAACATGACGAGATCAAGGCCACCCTCGAAGCCGACCTCATCGGCTCTTTCGGAGAACCCGTACCCATGGCATCGGATGGAAGGGGTTCTCACCACAAGGTGCACTCGATGGGATAGATCTCTGCCCCGTCGGAGGAACGCACCGTGGCCCTACGGCAGGAGATCAACTACTTGGTGGCTCACTCGCTACACCGCCACTCAAAACTTGGTCAACGTGTTGGAGCGTCTCGCTCTGCGCGTGATCCGGGAGATCATGAGCCACCGGTACTCGCCGTCAGACCAGCTCTCGGGACGCACCAAGGAGAGTTGCCACTCCAGTCCGTCCACCGCTGCCATATGCGTTGGCAGCACCAGCTGAAAGTGCCGGCTACACCGGCATTCGTCGTCTACAAGATCGGTGGTGACCCTAGTGACTACCGAGTTCTTGGCTGAGGCGCCCAAGGAGATCCCTCAAGGATACGCGTGCACGTATGTGCCAGATTGTGGCAATCGGCCACTCTCAAACCAGGCCACAACGTCGTGGACTCCGGCGCAAACAGAGGAACGTCGGCAACAGTAGCTTGAGAAGCGCACGTGGCTAACTAAGTACGCCACCCCGACGAAACTCCAGAGCCCAGCTCCTGCAGCTTGGCTCGTAGCTGGAAAAGCAAACATGGCTGGCTAAGTACGCCACCCCGGCGAATCTTCAGAGTGCAACTCCTGCAGCCAGCACAGCGGATCAGATCAGTACCATATTGAGAGACCAGTTCGGCATGGTGCCGAAAAGAAGGGCAATCGGCTATTCCAAGCCGTACCCCGACGAGTACGAGATGATCCCGCTGCCACCTAAATATCGGCTCCCTGACTTCTCCAAATTCAGTGGATCGGATGGCTCCAGCTCCATCGAGCACATCGGCCGATATTTGGCGCAACTAGGACCGGCTTCAGTGTCGGATCAGCTACGCGTGAGGCTCTTTTCACAGTCCCTCACAGGATCGGCTTTTGGATGGTATACCTCTTTGCCAGCAAACTCCATCCAGTCTTGGAAGCAATTGGAAGAACAATTCCATACGCAATACCATTCAGAAGCTTCCGAGTCTAGCATTGCCGATCTAGCACAACTACGTCAGAAGCGCGGAGAAACGGTGACAGAAAGTACATCCAGCGCTTCAGAATCTTAGGAACCGATGTTATTCGGTTCGTATAACTGAAAAGGAAGCAATCGAATTGGCGTAGCTGGCCTTGCAACACAGCTCAAGGACATGGCCTCCCAAGCAGATTATCCTCGCCGGGCGCACATGGTTCGTAAACTATCGGCATATGAACAAGCGCCACCTGCACTGTACCAAGACAAGTTCAAGCGTGCGTAGTCATGGTCGATGCGAGAGGAAGGTGAAGTGCCTGCGGGAGACCAAGAAGTAGCAATGGCTGAGTGGACTCGGGGAGGAACCCCGTATCCTGCAAATGGGTAAAGCCACCAGGGCCGCCCTGGGATTTGATTTTGACGTGACCAAGACTGAACAAATCTTCGACCTCCCGCTAAGGAGAAACAGCTTGACGATTCCTGAAGGTCTCAAGTTCCCTACGGCGCAAGAGCTAAACGGAAAGCCGTACTGCAAATTCCACAACTCGCTTTCCCATGCCACCAACGACTGCAGGGTGTGGCGTCAGCACATCCAAGCGGCGATAGAGAAGGGGCGTTTAATTTTCAACCAGTACGCCATGAAGGTAGACACCCAGCCCTTCCCCGCCGTTAACATGGTAGAAGTCATCTACCCCGAGGGCTGCCAGCCAGGTCCCACGTTCAGCATCAACATGGTAGGGCCTGGGAACCACTCTGGCAAAGATGGAGATGAGGGCAGCTGCTCTCATAGCAAGGACACAGAAGAGGCCGCTCCACGCGATCGGCTCCATCATGATGGCAAGCGCTACGTCACAGAGGGAGAAGTGAAGAACGTAAGATATCAGCGACCTCTCTCTGATCACCTCCTCAACAAATATGTGAGTCAGTATGACCAACGCCGACGGTCCAACTATGATGATGAAGGAGATCGTCTGGCTAGAGAAGCCAGAAGACATCGTCGGCAGGATCGCGATGAGGAGGAGCACGAGCGCCGTGCCACGGACAGGCCAAGGGGGCAAGATGACAACGCCAGACACTGGGACTGCCCTTTCTTCGGACACTGCTGGGATTCAGGAATGAGCCGATTGCCCACAATCGGCAATTGCCCAGAATGCAACAAGAAGAAGAAGGAGGCAGCCAACGTGTCTGTGTTTGAGCGCTTAGGGCCTCTCCCACCACCAAGCAAACGCGCTGAGTCACCTCGTTGGGCAGATCTTGAAGATTCCGAAGACGAGGGACTAGAAGAAGAAGAAGACAGGTACCACCGTCCAAGGTGGTGCCCTGACGGACTCAGCCGTTCACAGAAACGCAGGGTTCAGCGGTTGCGCGGCCTGGAGGAAGCCGAAAGGTTATACCTGCATACGCTAAGAAAGGCACGGCCTGATCTGGCTGCAAAGGTTCAGCGAGCCCTGAATGAAGAGGGTCGTCCATGGAGAATAGAGTGGCGCCCCAAACAAAGGAGAGCCGATGATGAAACATCGGCTGGCACGAACATGGTGTTCATCCTCCCTTCAGAGTTCAGTGCTCCAGGGTTAGATGAGACATCCGTGGCACAACTTGACTGCGGCCCACGGCCGGTTATCTTTGAGAAGCCACAAGATAAGAGCTACAGGCATCTGAAGGCCCTATATTTGCGAGGATATATCGATGGGAGGCCTGTGAACAAGATGCTGGTAGACACCGGAGCGGCAGTTAACATCATGCCGTATTCTATGTTACGTCGGCTGGGACGCTCTAGCTCGGATTTAATCAAGACCAATGTAACATTGAGCGATTTCAACGGCCAAGCGTCTGAGGCACAGGGAGTTCTGAACGTGGATTTGACCGTAGGAAGGAAAACTATCCCTACAACGTTCTTCATCGTCGATAGCACGAGCAGGTATCTTTGTCTTCTTTGGGAAGAGATTGGATCCAGGCCAACTGCTGTATTCCCTCCACGATGCACCAATGCATAATACAGTGGGATGGAGATGAGGTAGAGGTCGTCCAGGCCGATGATTCAGTTGAAGTTTCAACGGCTGGCATGAACGCATGGGAAGCGGCAGGCCAAGAACCCCTCTCAGGCATCAACTTAGACGACTGCGAACGCATCGATGTGACAAAGGGAAGGGTTAAGCTGGTTTTATCCACCGGCCTGACCATATAGTCGAAGCAAAGCGACGTGTAACTTGGCGAGGCTGATCCTTGTGATCGGCCCCAAAGGTCTATGAAGGGACATTACGGAACCTTCAGTCAGCGCTCCAATCATTATGGAGGCCGATCCCAGCAATCGGCCAAAATTATCCTCACCACATGTTCTGCTTGTGTTCACCTTTGACCCTATCAGGAGCCGACGTGCGAATTACAGAGCCGATATCTGCCATTCTTTAACAGATTCGGCTCGGGGGGCACCTAAATACTGGAACAGATGCAGGGGTACATGTGTGCAATGAATACTGGGGGCTGATAGGAGAAAATCGGCCAGTAAAAAATTTACAGCCGATGCAAGGGCATCGACTTTAGAATTGAAAGGCAGCCGATGCGCAACCATCGACTTTAGTGGAATTATGCAATGTCTATCGAGTCTCCACCAGATCCAGGCCAACGGTGGTACCTTCTGTTGCCTCGAGTGAGTAAAACAATGGAAACTTCTTCAGCTACTTCGAGCCGATCCGGGTTCCTGAACCCCGTTGTCAAGGATTTCCAATCTTTGGGGCTAGTTCAGCTGAGACGGAAGATTATCGGCTGATTGGAGGAAGAAAGAGGATCGGCTGTGGCGCATTCTCTTTGACATTCTCGCCCCGAGTAAGGCTCGGGGGGGCAGTAGGGGCGAGTAAGACTCGGGGGGCAACAGGCCTAGTGGATACTCTGTAAGAGCCGATGGGGATGCCATCGGCTGATTTTTCATTGCAGCCTCCTTCACAGATGATGAGTATTGAAAAGGACCATTGGTTTTGGTTGGAAGAATTCCAAGGTTTTCCTGAAGATTCTGCATTATCCGCCAGAATTAAAAAAAAAAAAATCATCAGTTGAAGAAGGAAAGGGCGAATTTCGAAGGTCCGATGCGGTGCTATCGGCTCATTACGCATTGGCAAAGGGGACGAATCGGCAAGGTCAGTAGAAGGAGGAATCGGCTAAATTAAACTCAAAGGAAATCGGCAAGATCAAATTGGGGAAAGTTCTTCATTGATTAGATTTCTTACATAAAGAGCTGATTGCTCTCAAAAGGAAGTACTAGGGGATACATTGCCCCATCTACTACTACTGGCCCTATTCTAGAGGTCCTATCTACGGGCCATCACTGCCCTCGTCATCGCCGTCGTCGCCGCTGTCGGCGCTGCTCCCGGCGGGCTCGTCGTCGCTCCAATTGCCGCCGACCGGGTCCTCGTTGTCTTCATCCTCTTCATCAGCGTCGTCCTCGTCGCTGTCGAAGTCGCTAAGATTGCCCGGCCAAGGGCAGAACCGCTTGGCCGGCGGCTCGTCGGAGGAGCTCTCGTCGTCGTCCTCCTCCTCCTCTTCCTGCTCCTCCTCCTCCCCGGAAGAGGTGAAGTCGCAGGAGAAGCTGTCGTCGTCGCTCTCCTCCTCCGTTGCCCCAACGGCGAGGAAGCGGAGGTCGCTCTCCCTGTCCGTCGAGGACTGGTCGTCCTCGGACCAGATGGAGAAGTCGTGGTCTGACTCCTCCCCGGCCGCAATGGCGTGGCGGATGTTCGCTGCATGGACCTCTGCCGGATTGTACTCCGGCGTCGGCTCACGGGATGCGGAGGACTGGCTGGAAGGACCCGATGGAGCAGAGGAGGAAGAAGACATGGTGGCAGGAGGGCTTTTGGAGTGCTAGTGCGATGGAGATACGGAGGAGAACTGTGCGTAGCGGTTAAATAAAAGGAGATATAGTGGAAATTCAATGCCACAGCAGTTTCCGAGGAAGTGGTGCCTAAGAAGAAAAAAAACTGCCAGATCACGCGGAGAAGTTGAGGAGGCAGGGCATCATGATGAAGGATACTGCGACGGTTCTGCCACGACATGACCCGACGAAGGAAAACAGAGTGATTTTGGAATTACCAATTCCAAAACCAGGGGGGCATGTGTTATCACCAGAATTTGACCGAGTCGGAGGTGGGCCACGATCAAGATAAGCTTGAAGGTTATATATGAAGAAAATACGAAGATCGGCCTTTTATGCGGAGTTGGGCTAGGTTGCCCATTTATCTGTAATTTATTAGATCGTGTCTTAAGTTAGAAGTTAGAGTTTGTATCGTGCACGCTGGGATATTCCCACGTTAGAAAGTCCGCTGGACTATAAATATGTATCTAGGGTTTATGGAATAACAACAACACAACGTTCACCCCAAAACAAACCAATCTCGGCGCATCGCCAACTCCTTCGTCTCGAGGGTTTCAATCAGGTAAGCGACATGCTGCCTAGATCGCATCTTGCGATCTAGGCAGCACAAGCTCCACGTTGTTCATGCGTTGCCCGTACTGAAGCGTCTTTGATGGCGGGCAACGTAGTTATCATAGATGTGTTAGGGTTAGCATAGCTCTTCGTATAAACATGCTTACGTAGTGCAACCCTCGCATGTCTAGCCGCCCTCACGCCTATCTCAGGCGTGGGGGCGGCACCCTGCTTGTTCATCATCTAGTAGATCTGATCCGTTACGATTGCTCCTTGCTCTGCAAGGATTAGTTTAATATCTGCAATAGTTAGGCCTTACGAAGGGGGGGAGGATCCAGCGGCACGTAGGGTGGCGTTCGCAAGTCCTAAACAGGATGTTCCGATGATCAACGTCACGTTGGTTGTGTGGCCTTGTTTAGGATCGGCTTACGAGCACCGTGCGTGGCCGCGAGGCCCAACCTGGAGTAGGATGATCCGATTATGCGGTGAAAACCCTAAATCGTCGTAGATCTCATTAGCTTTATCTTGATCAAGCAGGATCACCAAGTATTCGTGCACCCCGTACGGATCATGGGTGGATCGGCTCTTTGAGCCGATTCACAGGATAACCTGAGAGCCGATCGAGGCTCTTATTTAATGTTTACGTGTATGCCATGCAGGAACTAAGCGAGGCATCCCCATCACCTTCCTGACCAGGTATAGGTCAGGTGGCACGCCCTTGCACTTCGCATCGCCGTGTGTGACCAGAAGAGCATTGCGGGCCGTCGCTCGGAGGGGTCTCAGCCAGCCGCAGCTCTAGGCTCTTCCCGGCTCTACCGTGTTGACAGGCCGCTGCCCGCCGGTGGGTTTTGGCGATCAACAGATAAGGAGTAGGATTTAAGGAATAGTTCGAAAGCTTAGGCCTAAAAATCCTAATAACTGAACCAAATATGTTAGAACCATAGTCCTTAATTTAAAGAAGGCTTATTTAGTATATATCACATAGAGAAATCCGGGAGTTATAGGTGGTATATTCTAAACAATCATGTGTTTAGAGTAGACATGTTAGAACTAATTGTACTATAGGAAGTAGTCCTCCATAGCACATATATATGGTATACTATTTTGTTAGTACTTCCAAGGAAAACTAGGTTAACTTCAACTATCCCAGGCCATTTTGTTCAAGTTTGTCACATTGCAAATGTGCAATTAAGATAAATGTTGAGACAAATAGTAGAAATTCACGTATTCGTGCTAAGTATCACAACCTAAACCTATCTTATGTGGTGTTATATATTGCACATCTATGCCTGATGTTTATGGATGTTTTACCCAACTATTATATTCAGGCATATAAGGATGTGTATTATAAGCACAAAGCTGGATTTTCTTGGATTTTATGGATTTTCATTGATTGACTAGATCCATACATGAAGTTTGACTTTGATATGCAAATGCATGTTGCAATATCAAGCTCTTACTTCATGTTATAGGTCTAGAGGGTAAAGGTATTCGTGTGAGGAAGTGACGAATTATGAAGATTTTGAAGATAAGATGAAGGTTCATTAGAAGAAGGAAGTGAAGTTGTGGGAAGCAACCACAGCAATCTGAAGGAAGGACCAATCAAAACTCACTTTTATCCTTAATCAAGGAGTACTTCAACATGGAAGTATCATGAAAGTGAGAAAAATAGTGAATATTGAGCGGAAGAAGTAGAGCCGTATTCATTATGGAAGAAGGGAATGCAAGTGAAGTCACTTACAATACTATTTTCATAGTGTCAGCAAATGGTTATCTTGCAAAACAAACCCTAGAAGAAGGAAAATAGACAAGTGAAGTCGCAGCTGGTATAATAAGACCGCAGCTCATATAGGATAATCATGAAGAGAAAGTATGTGAAGTGAGGTATATCTTAACTAAAACTATAAAAGTAGCCACAACTGGTAGGTAGATGTTGACTAGAAACATATATAGTCCACAACTGGTATCAAATAAGCCACCTCTGGTGCTAGTTAATCTGCAGCTGGTACCAGATAGTCTGCAGCTTGGATATTCCTTTACTCTAAAAGAAAGAGGGATTCCGCAGCTGGTAAACATTTAGTCGGAGGATTCACATCGGATACCCACAATTGTGTGGATACACCGCAAAGAATTCTTCGTGAGACTTTAGAAAAGTACAAAGTATAAGCCAGACCAAGACCAACCTTCTAACCTTGGAGTTTAATGATAATGAGAAAAGACCATTAGTAAACTCCAAGGGGGAGAGGAAGGTTGAAGTAGAAGTATTGTGATATGACTTGGAGTATGACAAAGAATGTCTGAACTGAGAGGAAGTCCGATCCTATTTTCATAAGATTGGTGGAAAGTATCCATATAATCGTACTCTCAGGAGGTTGTCAGACCAGAAGCCGAGGTTCATATCTCGAGGAAGTAAGAGTTAGATTCTAACTTGAGTGGGTAATTTATAATTACTCAGAAGTAAAAGACCTCAAGTAAGTCTAAGATAATGGAGTTGGATGAAGAAGATGTCGAAGGACAAGCAAAGCCTAAGAATTGAAGATAGAAGACCAAAGGAGTTTGACCATACCACAAAATAAGACCAATAGAAAGATTCCTTTCATGGAACCTAAAGAAACCAAAAGGAGGATAACTAGCATAAACTAGAAGCCATGATTGGATGGACTAAATGAGTCTAATCCATTTGTAGGAATAAACCACCAGGACCATGCCTATTGTAAATACCTTACTAAGTACCATTACTTTCGTTATGGTAGTAAGGGAAAACCATACCCTACCTTAAATAAATCTTTTAGAATTAAGGTTTGGGCACCGCATCTGGTACACCGTAGTGCCATATTACACCGTAGTTGGTAGAATCAAGTTTTGGGTACCCAGATAGGAAGCTATCACCACAACCATTAGTAAAGTCCATTAGCATAAGAAGATGTCCTAATCTAAGGATATTTGAAGAGTAAGACTAGAAGCTTAGAGTGTTGGAAGAAATCATAGAATAGAAGAAACTATCAGTGCCGGATATTAGAAGACTACAAGAAAGATCTGAACAAGGGATATATCCAATTATATCTAGTGAGATCACTTCGGAGTTTGAAGGATTGTGATCTATTCAAGTCCGTTCCACATTCTGAAACATGAGAGCGTTCGAACTTCGGGACGAAGTTCAGTTTAAGGGGGAGAGGCTGTAATATCCCAGGTTTAGAGGCAACAAAATGAGAGAACACCAAAGTGTGCATTTCATTCATGCATAGAAAATCCGGGGAATTTTCACGCTTCCAAATAAAACTTACCACAGTAACTGAAGTTTCACTTGACTTGCTGGAATTGAAGTAGATCATCAAGTCAAGCGCTATAAACTTCAGTGTGATCTTTGTTAAAACCTTGTTCTGGGTAGAGATGATTTGATCTATGGATTAGATCAAGTGGAATTAGATTTACAACAACACATTCTTTAAGAATCAAACCCTAACTTATTAACCCTTAAAAGTTAGCAACTACCTTTGTGTGTAAATTAATTCACTTCTAAACTTATTACCAAATAAGGTAAACCACAAGGTTTAAAGTGCATAAAAGCCACACATTCTTATTTAAATCATAACTTATTAAATACATGGTGACAACGTATTAACTTGTCAATGCCTCCGGGTTGTAGACTAGGGTTTAGTTGGAAGTAGAGGGCAAGTAGATCTTGAAGGTTTCAGCCGAAAAGTACTCGACGATTACGAAACTAGGGTTTGAGAAACGATGATTCGATGCTTTCTTTGTCCCTCGACTCCCCCTTATATAGGAGGCGGAGCCGAGGGATTCGTATTGTACAAGTTACAGAGTCCGGGAAGGTTTCTAACTCATCCCGCAAGATTACAAATAATGCTTCCTATTACAACTCTACTTTCCTTAATAATATCTTGGGCTTCCGAATCTCCTTATTCTTCGGGTAGTGGGCCTTCAGTAAACCCCGAGTACTATCTTCGGCAGGCCCACTGGGGATGCCTATGTCAGTAGCCCCCGAGATTTTGCTTGAATCGTAGAGTCAGGGAAAATCTCCACTGTTTATTTTTACTCGACAACTTAAAACTTTTCTATATTTCTTCACATAAATTTCTATATTGTACAGGGATAGGTAGTTGGGGCTAGTTCATCTGACGGATCAGGTACTAGTTAACTGCTCTAGTGGCAATCCGCAAAAACCTACTTCAAGATCACGTCCCTGGACATGATCTCGGGATACTGGTGTAAACTTCGACATGTGCCGCTTAAGGTCTTACCATTCTGTCGAGTCCCAGTCAAATTTATCGGGTACCTAACGCGTCCGTTAGGATTTTTCTTCGTATCTGTTGATACGGATAAAAGTAGCAAACCGTCGTCAGAGACGGCGCCACGCCTCACAGAACGGATCTGGGGTCTTACCTTCGCAAAGTTTTGCGGCATTTAGAAATTGATCACAACTTTGGCGTTCTGAGAATATATTGTCGAGTGCTTATTCGGCTGTTGGAATGGCACATTTTATTGAGTCAAAGATGACTTATATTGCTCTCCCGATGGGAGTATATGCAGAGTTATTTATAACTCGAAATATACTCTTTTGCTCTTCTATCTTTCTTCTTTTCATTCTTTCTTTCTTTCTTTTTTATAATTTCATCGGGCACGCGAACAGCGTTCCCGATGGGAGTAGCCCCCGAGGCTACAGCCAAGGACTTGTGCTTGGGTGTAGGCTTCACGCCTTATGCTGCTATATTTTCTTTTTCTCCCGAAGTTTTATAATTTCTCGGGTGCGCGAACAGCGCTCCCGATGGGAGTAGCCCCCGAGGCCATGAGCAAATATTTGTATTTGATCATAGGCTCTCGCCATTTCTATATTGTCTTTCTTGATCTTTTCATTTTTTCAAAGTAGCCCCCGAGCATTTGATAAAAAACTTGTATTTGATCAAAGGCTCATCAATATTTTCCATATCGCCTTTTTATGAAGCTGTTGAGGTGAATTTTTCCTTCTGCCAAGGTGACGTTATTGCTGACGATAGCCACGATTGCGAGTCTGAAAATCGCGAGAAGTTTTCTCCCGCTGCCTTGCGGGCCCAAATTATCCATTATCTTGACACGTCGTGCAGGTGGGGGACACACGTCCTCCGCTTTTCCTGGCGCACGTACCGTAACTTCTCCAGTGTTAAAATACTTTCTTACCCCTATTCCACGTGGTTATCATTTGCCACACAATCTTTCCATCCAACGGTCCGCCGCTTTGCCGCACCTCTATATAAGATCTCCTTCTTCTTCCTCGAGCACTTTCGCTCGCGCCGTTCTCCTGCTCTCCTCTGCAAAACTTCCTCCTGCGCCCCACAACTCCCTAAGCTCATCTTCTCCAAGCTGCATTCCTGCGCCATTGTTGATGCCACCGCGTCGGTTGATCAAGCACAGCACGCCTGAATCATCAATGGCTGCCGTGGATCTGGGAAGCACGGAGTGGGAAAGGTCCAAAATTTCCACCCAGGACATCAACCTCTTGAAGAAGCTAGGGATCAGCAAGAAGCCGAAGGCGCTGTGCTTCCCTAGTGAAGAAAGCTACCCAACCCCTCCAATGGGGTATCGGGTAAGTTTCGTTGACCATCTCATCCGCGGTCTTTCCGCCCCCATTCATCCTTTCCTCCGCGGACTGCTTTTTGTTTATGGTCTGCAACTTCACCACCTCACGCCCAATTCTATCCTCCATATCTCCATTTTCATCACCCTCTGCGAGGCCTTCCTTGGCGTCCAGCCTAACTGGGCTCTCCCAATGTCGCCTACAATATAGGCGGCGTTGTTATTTCCATTCGCCCCACAGTCGATTACTTCGACGTCAAACTCCCTGACTCAGTTCAAGGGTGGCGCAAGAAGTGGTTGTACATTCAGGAGGAGAACCATGGATGTGCTGAAGACAACATCCCTCCTTTCGATGGTGCCGAGAAAATCCTTCGCCGCCGTTCCTGGGATGCAGAGGCTACCGAAGAAGAAAAAATATCGATGGAAGCCCTGATGACTCGCATCCATGAGTTGCAGAATACTCGCGGCAAAGAGCTGTCAGGTATTCAAATCACGGCGTATTTTCTTAGAACCAGAGTGCAGCCTCTTCAGGCTCGCAAATACCCTCTCTGGAAGTATGCTGGCGACAAGGACACAGATCGGTTGTCGGCGGATTTAGAGGTCAAAGACTTAGAGAAGCTTGTCCGAAAAATCTCCTCCCTCAGCAAAAAAGATCCTGTCCCTTCTTCTTGTCGTGTAAAACCGTACAGCACCACCAATGCGCTTCCCAAGGTAAACTTTGTCGATTGATTTGTTATTGCCTTGCTATCTTTTTTTTGTAACTCCTTTTTTGACATCTTCCCCTGTTTTTTATATAGAACCATCCAAATCTTGTCTCGCTTCCTCCCCTTCCTGAAGGTGGAGAAGTCGAGGAAAGGGCCGTTGTCACTGACGACAACCAAGATGCCCCCTCTTTTGTGAATGAACCCACAGATTCTCAAAAATCCGCGGGATCTTCTGAAAAGGAGGCTGTCTCCGAAGGTACTGCATCGGCACAATCTCCTCCTCCTACTGTTTCTCCAAGGAACAAAAGGAAAAGGGACGATGTCGAAGATTCCGGCACCTCCAAAGCCGAAGAAGTTGTTCCTTCACGCCAGAAGGCAGCTTATGATCCATACCTTGAGGCCCTCATCAGCTCGTAAGTCACCTTTTATTTCCCTTTATTTTCGTACTCGAAGATTTTTGTCTATCTTGCTTTTTATACTGCCGACATTTAATCGTAGTGATGATGAGGAAGAAGTACCAGCTGTTGATGTGGCTGCTCGAACGAGTACGTCACATACTCTGGTTGTTTCGGAGACGCCAGTCGAAGGAGAGGAATCCTCGCCTCCTCAACAAAACGTCGGCGCTCCTACTCCTCCTTCAAGCCCCCTTGTCCCTTCACCAAAAAGGACAAGAGTTGAAACAATCCCGGAGCCTACCCTCCAATTGGGTAGCTCTTCTAATCCTCTCTTGGATGATGTAAGTTCTTAATTTTCTTATCACTGTCTATATTTCCTCTGTTTGCTTCTTTATGCCATCATATTTTCCCCATACCGACGTTTTCTTTCTTTTTCCTTCTTTGATAGCCTATGACCAAAGAGCTTTCTCGCATCGGTGCCCAATTCATTGGGTACCGTGAATATGCCAGCAAGACTGAAGGTAATAATTCTTTGCTGGCCCTTGTTTATAACTTCTTGCTCCTGTTTTGTCGCAATTTTGACGATTCTTAACTATTTTGGCAGAAAAACTTGTGGAAGCCAACAAGCTTGTCAACACGCTTGCTCAGAAATTAGAGCAAAGTGAAGCGGCTCGCAAGAAGGCTGAACTTGATGCTAGCAAAGCTAAAGCGGAGGCTGATAAGGCCAAGGCAGAAGCTGCTGGTGTCGAAGATCTGCAAAAAAGACTTGATGATGCCGAAACTGCTTTGAACGAGCACAAAGTCGCACAGGCTACTCGTGAGAAGGCGATCATCATGCGCTTGAACACGCAGATTCGGCGCTTTGTTGGTAATTTTGTCGATCCATTCTATTTTTCTTAGACTTGCTTTTCTTTACTTACTGTCGACCAACATATATTTTCTGCGATAGGTAAAACAAACCAAGAATTTGAGCTTGAAGATCCCGACAACGATCCTCTTCTTGACGCGCTCTCTGTCTTTGAGCTTAATGGAACCGAAGCTCGCGAAGGCATTGAACAGGCTGATGCAGGATTGTCACGGCTATTCCCCTACTTCTTCCCGAAGAAAGCGGAACCCAAGACTTTCCTTGCTCTTGCCAAGGACTTCAACCCACCAGAGGATCTTGGACTGAAGATGCGCCAAGAAAACATGAAGATTGCTGTCGAAAGTACTGTCGCCTTGGTTGCCGACAGCCAACAAACTATCGACTGGGCGAAAGTAGGCAACACAGAACATATAGAGCAAACACAATGGCGATCGCTGATCAGGGCGGCAAAGCCCAACACGAAGAAAATCCTGGCCTATCTCGGAATCAAGCCATCTTCAACTCCTAGCTCATCAAAGCCGGAGGTCTAGTTGAATGCCCCTTCTTTTTATTTTTTCTGTTTCTTTAGCTATTGTCGCCATATTAGCTTTGGCGACAATTACCTTAGTAGTCCTTTTGAAGAACTCCTTCTGTAATATCCATGTAAATTTCCCAAAGATCAATGGATTTCTGTCTTTTGCAATCATTTGATATTGAAATTTTCTTTTCCAGTTGATATTTGATAACTATTCTGCCAATCCTCCTTCTGCCGATACTTCTCCTGCTTCCTCCTTCTCGAAGAAAACACTGGTCGATGCTAACCTCATCGGAGGTTCTTTAAGCCAACATTTGTCGCAAGATTTGCAAGAACTGCGCCAACAACTTCAATCCATGAAAAAACAGACTCTGGTAATGATGGAGCAATCGCGACAAGCATTCGAGAGAGAGAAAATTGCTCTTCAACAGGCGAAAGAAGCCATTGCTGCAAAGGATGCTGCTGTTGCTGAGGCTACCGAAGCTTCTTCTCGAGAAAATTATATGCTTCAGCTAATGACTGACGCCAGCCTGGACATGACAGGTATGTTTCCTGTTCATAACCATGCTGGATGTTGTTTTTGCTATTTTTCCTTCCTTGACAATTTACTTGCTGTACCAGGCTCATTTTTGGATACTGCTGCCGAAGATCAACGTGTTGAAGCTCGAGCGAATGTTCTGCTCAGACTGGCTGCACAACATGGTTCTAATTTTTGGGTTACCCCTGAGCGTACCCGCCAAATTGTCAGATTCCAAGATCGCGCGGCTCAGGTCCGTGACTTCCTTGACTTCTGTACGAAGACTTTGTTTTTAGTTTATGGAACCATGTTCCCTCGCAACAAGATGCCAGAAACTCTTCCTGCTTTAATGGAAAAATTTCGAGATGCTCCTCGAATCCATGGCTTTGTGCGGGCTCAACTCTCTGCTGGCGCAAGATTTGCTATGATGATGATAAAGATTTGCTATCCAAAATTGCCCATGAATCAAATTGTTCCCATGTGCCTGGCTAAGATGTCAAAGAAAAAGAGAAACATGGGCAAGATTGATGATCTGGTGACTCCTGTAGCCGAAGATATGATGGATGAACTTCTTCGAATGGATGCTGAATTCTTTGTGAAGGGTAGCTATGCCGAGCATAGTACTCGTCCTTCCAATGAGAGAATAACCAAAGACCATGTGCTAGGTATCCGCTGAGAATTTTTTCCTTTTTCTTGCTGTAGTTTCACCATTGATACGTCTTTGTTGTATTTGTAAACATGATCTATATTGTAAAGCTGTCAACTCTGAAAATATGTATTGCTTCTATTTTTGACCGTCAAGCCCCCGAGCCTTTGGCTGGAGTTCATACTGCTTTGTTATCCCGAAGATTTTTCTCTTGTTGCAAGGAGATATATTTTGCTGTCAATGGGTACGAGCCCCCGAGTGTCTTGGTGGTGACGTTCTATATTTTTGTTGCGAGGTTTTTTGACCAAAGCAGTAAAATTTTGATGAGTACACTATATTTATAGTTGTTAGCTTCCGATGTTCTATTTGGCGAGGTATTCTTGTACCAAGGCGAAATATTTCGGTAAGTCTAGTTTATCTATATTGTGTATATTTTGTAACTTGAAGGCGTTGAGCCCCCGAGCGTGTCGAAGAATAAGAAGTATATCTCCACTATCTTTATTATATTGCAGCACCGCGAGCCCGCCTCATTAAAAACCTTTCCGGCCCCACTCGGTGCCCCGAAAAGGAAAAGAGTGCGTCTGAAAACTCGCGGGCGTTTCAGTAGATTGTATTTTTACATAGGAGGACTATATTTCGACTCTAAGCGTAAAACCGCCTGAGCTGCGCCACGTTCCAGGGGTTTTTCTCGGGAACCCCTGTCTTCTTGTCCTTGATCCTATATGCTCCTCCGTCGATGACTTCCGTGACGACGTAAGGTCCCAACCATGGTGACTCGAGCTTTTCAGTACTTTGCTAGTTAAGCCGTAAGACCAAATCGCCGACCTGGAAAGATCTGGGCCGCAATCGTCGACTGTGGTAGTTTTTCAGGTCCTGCTGGTACTTGGTGACTCGTGATAGTACTTCATCTCGAGCTTCATCGAGTGCATCCATATCATCTTCCCAAGCTTTTCGTGATGTTTCCTCGTCATACTCTGTTACTCTTGGAGAATCATGCCCTATTTCAATTGGTAGTACTGCTTCGGCTCCGTGGACGAGGAAAAACGGAGTTTCTTGTGTCGCCATATTTGGTGTTGTTCGGATGCTCCACAAAACACTTGGCAATTCTTCTGGCCAGGTATGTCAAGCTTTTTCAAGCGGTCCTAGCAGATGTTTTTTAATGCCGTTGCAGATGATACCATTGGCTTTTTCGACTTGGCCATTGGTTTGTGGATGTCCTACTGACGCAAAGTGCAATTTAATGCCTACTTCTGCGCAGTATGCCTTGAACTCCTTAGCTGTAAAGTTGGTACCATTGTCTGTGACAATGCTATGAGGCACTCCAAACCGAAAAACGAGGCCCTTCACAAACTTTATTGCCGACGCTGCATCTGGTGAATTTATTGGCTTCGCTTCTACCCACTTTGTGAATTTGTCGACAGCAACCAACAGGTACTCATATCCTCCTGGCGAAGCTTTGTGCAACTTGCCCACCATATCGAGTCCCCATTGGGAAAAGGGCCACGACAATGGTATTGGCATCAGCTCTGCCGCCGGAGAGTGAGGTTTTGCGGCAAATCTCTGGCATGCGTCGCAGGTTCTTACTATCTCTTTTGCATCCTCGATTGCTGTCAACCAGTAAAATCCTGCCCGAAAAACCTTGGCTGCAATAGCTCGGATGCTCGCGTGGTGACCACATATTCCTTCATGCACATCCTTTAGGATTATCCTTCCTTCTTCGGGTGTGACGCACCTTTGCAGGATGCCTGAAATACTTCGCTTGTATAACTCCCCTTTGACCACTGTGAAAGCTTTTGACCGTCGAATAATTCGCCTTGCCACAACTGGATCGTCGGGTATTTCTTTCCGAAGGATATACGATATGTACGCTTGCATCCAAGGAACTTCTACCATCATCACAAGCTCTTGGTCCTCTTCGTCCTCCACGGCTTCTTTGAGAGGCGCCGAAGTTTTTTCTTCCTTTGCTTTTTTCTGCGTTTTCTTCACCTTTGTGGATCTCTCCGCTATTTCTTCCCAGAATACACCTGGCGGGA
Source organism: Lolium perenne (assembly GCF_019359855.2). NCBI lineage: Eukaryota > Viridiplantae > Streptophyta > Magnoliopsida > Poales > Poaceae > Lolium > Lolium perenne. The sequence continues at coordinate 122,743,842 of NC_067249.2, read as the reverse complement.
TTGGGAGGCACTGTGACCCGATGTTTGCGAGAATGTCGGCTTCATCATTGCTCAACCTACTGATGTGATTTACCTCACATCCATCAAACAGCTTCTCAAGCTCATTGTACACCTCCTTGTATGCTATCATGCTATCATTGACTACATCACATTGGTTCATAACTTGCTGAGCCACCAATTGTGAGTCGCCAAAGATTTTTAGTTGAGTTGCGCCGCAAGCTTTCGCCATCTTCATCCCGTGTATGAGGGCTTCGTATTCTGCTTCATTGTTGGATGCGTTTGGGAACATCATCCGTAGGACATACTTTAACTTGTCGCCTTCGGGTGATATAAGTATCACTCCTGCGCCAGCTCCTTCTACTCTCTTGGATACATCAAAGTTCATAGTCCAAGTTCTCGATAAATCTGGGGGTCCCGTGTTTTGCAGCTCCATCCACTCTGCAATGAAATCTGGCAAAACTTGCGACTTGATTGCCTTTCTTTTTTCATACGTGATGTCCCGAGGGGAAAGTTCTATTCCCCAAAGGGAGACACGCCCTGTAGCTTCTGGATTGTTCAGTATATTTGAAAGAGGTGCTTCATTGACTACTATTATCGGGTGTGCCGAAAAATAGTGGCGCAACTTTCTTGCCGTTGTAATCACTCCATATGCTAGCTTCTGGTACTGCGGTTACCACTGTTTGGAAGGCGATAAAACTTCACTGATGAAATATACCGGCCTTTGCACTCCATGGAGTTTTCCTTCTTCTTCTCTTTCAACGACTAACACCGTGCTAACCACCTGGGGTGTGGCTGCAATGTACAGCAGGAGAGGTTCTTTTTTCTTTCGGCGCCACAAAGATTGGTGGTGTCGAGATTGCGCGTTTCAGATCCTCGAAAGCTCTGTCGGCTTCTTCGTTCCACTGAAATTCTCCCCTTGCTTTATTAAAGCGTAGAACGGTAACGCTTTTTCTCCCAGCCTGGCGACGAATCTGCTTAAAGCTGCGACTCGCCCAGTTAGTTGCTGTATTTCTTTCAACTTTGTTGGCTTCCTCATTGTTACGATGGCTTGTATTTTGTCGGGATTTGCTTCAGTCCCTCTTGCTGAAACTAGGAACCCAAGAAGTTCTCCTGCTGGGACGCCGAATGAGCACTTCGTCGGGTTCAGCTTGAGGCAGAATTTGTCGAGGTTGTCAAAGGTTTCCTTGAGATCCTCGATCAACGTCGTCCCCTTTTTTGACGTTAAGACGACATCGTCGATGTACACTTGCACATTTTTTCCAATCTGTGTCGCCAGACACTTCTGCATCATCCTCTGATATGTTGCTCCCGCGTTTTTTAAACCAAAGGGCATTGTTCTATAGCAAAACACGCTGTAAGGTGTGATGAATGCTGTTTTTACTTCGTCTTCTTCTTTTAATCTGATCTGGTTATAACCAGAATATGCGTCCAAAAAGGAAAGACGTTCACATCCTGCCGTGGAGTCGATAATTTGGTCGATCCTCGGGAGGGGAAAGTGATCCTTTGGATAATGTTTATTGAGACACGTAAAGTCGACGCACATGCGAAGGACCTTAGTGTTTTTCTTCGGCACCAACACTGGATTTGCTACCCATGTGGCCTCTGTGTGTAGCTCCTTGATAAAACCAGCTTCTCTTAGTCGATCAATTTCTGATAGCATAGCCTTGCGGTTTGGTTCCGAAAAACGTCGCAAAGGTTTTTTGATTGGTCTCGCTAGTGGATCCAAGTTTAGGTGGTGCTCGGCAAGTTCCCTGGGTACTCCTGGCATGTCAGCTGGACACCATGCAAAGATTTTCCAGTTCTCACGGAGGAACTCGACGAGCGCGCTTTCCTATGCGAGGTCCATGTCATTTGCGATGGACGTCGTCTTTTTCGGGTCTGTCGGGTGAATCTGCACCTCCTTAGAATTTTTCTCAGTATTGAAAGTTGATTCTTTATTTGGCCTTCCAACGTCTGGCAGCACGTCGTAGTCAGTCATGAGCCTTGACGCCAAATACTCAGCTTGCATCCCGAAAGTTTCTGATATTCGATGAAAATCCTTATCACATTTATCGGCTAGGGCGAAGCTTCCTTTGACTGTGATTGGTCCCTTAGGGCCAGGCATCCTCCACAACAGGTACGTGTAATGTGGTACCGCCATAAATCTAGCATATGCTGGTCGTCCCAACAGAGCGTGGTACTGTGACGGGAAATCTACGACTTCAAACTCCAACTTCTCGATTCTGTAATTTTCTCGGGTCCCAAACTGAACGTCGAGATTAATCTTCCCCAGCGGATAGCTTGGCTTCTCTGGTGTGATACCGTGGAATCTCGTGTCTGTTGGCTTCAGGTTTGCTAGGGATATGTTCATCTTCCTTAATGTATCTGCGTACATAAGGTTTAGGCTGCTGCCGCCATCTATAAACACGCGAGATACGTCAAATCCTGCGATGACCGCTGGTAGTATGAGTGCTGACTGCCCTGGTCGAGGAACTTGCTGTGGATGGTCCGCTATGGTGAAGCCAATGTCTTGCCCTGACCAATTAAGATACTCGACTGTTGGTGGAGGCATTTTTTCTGCCATGAACACCTGCCGCGAGATTACTTTCTGAGCTCTATTGGATGGCCTTCCCTTCTGAATCATCGAGACCGCTCCGTTAGAATTAGGATCCACGTAAGGCGGTGGTGGAGGTGCTGCCGCTATTCTGAGCTGATGTCGATTGTCGTCCGTAATCACGGGAGGAGGTGGCAAGTGAATCTCACTCCTGGGTTCTCGAGGATTTCTCTGTGCTGCCTGAGCATTAGCATGCCCTGCATACCTTAGCATTGCCTGGAAATTGCGACAATCCTTTTGCAGATGTCCTGACTGTCTTTTTCCGTTGCTGTCGAGGAAAAAGTGCATCTGACACGGCCCGTTCATCATCTCTTCGGGAGACACGAAGGGTCTCTGGAACCTTGGCCCGCTATTTTGCCTATTGTTTCGAGAGTCATCTCTATTGTCGCCTCGTTGCTTCTCTGGTACTCATCTCTGTTGTTTCCTCCTGCGCTTGCTCGGAAACCAGCCGAGATTTGTCCTGGAGCATCATAGCTTGAGTACTACCGAGGAAATCGTCGCCTTGGTTGATAATTTCGACCGCGGTCTTCCTCTGGCGACCTATGTCGTTTGTTGTGAACAACATCTTCTCCATCTGCCCATCTGTTTGCTATTTCCATTAATGCGGATACTGTCTTTGGATTGGTCCTCCCCAAATCCTCGACAAAATCTCCACGCCTGATCCCTGCGACAAACGCATCTATTGCTCTCTCGTCAGATATGTTTTCTGCCGAGTTTTTGATGATATTCCACATTTGGATATATTTTCTCATCGGCTCGTCTGGATTTTGTCGGCACGCTCTTAGCTCCTCTAATGACGCAGGTTTTTTGCATGTGGATCGGAAGTTCTTGACGAACACGTCCTCGAAGCTATCCCAGCTGTCGATAGATCCTGGAGGAAGTTTCTTTATCCAAGATCGTGCGGCTCCACTCAAATGCACCTAGATGCTTTGCATAGCTGTTGCTCTGGTTCGTCCTGTGAGTTTCACCGTCTCGAGATAATCAACTAGCCAATCCTATGGATCTTGAAGGCCGTCGAATTTCTTGAAGTTATCGGGTAACTTGAATCCTGAAGGGACTCGAGTTTTTTGAACTCTCCTTGTGAAGCATGGCAACCCACACATATCCTCGTCGTTTAGCTCTGGGGACTGCCGATGTTCCCTTCTGCTTTGTCGCGCTCTATCGACCCTTGCTTGTGCTGCCGTGTCCCTTGCTCCACTTGGTCCTTCGGCAGCTGCTGCTGTTGCTGCCGCAGGTCGTGGACTATTTTGCCTTGCTGTTCCTTCGGGAGGTGTTGATACAAACGCCGTCCCCATGGCTCCAACTCCTGCCATTGCCATGTTATACAGTGCCTCCCTTGGATCTCCTGGTGGTGGCCTGGATGCAAGGATGAAAGCTTGTGTCGCCATATACCCAGCTTCTGGTGTCTTGGGGATGATGTTCCCTCTCGTGTCTATCGACATAAAAGACATGTCGAGGTTTTGAACCAAGTGCTCTCTTTCTCCTTCAGGTACGTTTTGCAACCTTGATCTTGCTCTGTTCCGAGCTTCCCTGTGGCTATCACCCGAAGTTCTAGATTGTCGACTCAGCTCTGCCCTTCGCCTACTTGATGCAGAGGCTGCCTCCTTTCTTCTCTTTAGCTCAGCTGTCTGTTTTTCCAATTCCCTTGCAGCTCGTGCGAGCCTATATTGATATGCTTGTAATTCTTCCGGCGTGGTTGTGGTGGCCATTGGTTCTGAGCCATCCATAGCCCTTGCGGCTCTATCCCATGCTGCTTGCGGGAGTTGGACTCTATCTCGCGGCTGTGGCCCGATATATTTATTGCCTAGGCCTCGTCGCAAATCAGAGGGATCAACGTATGGATTTCCCAAATCACCGAAAGCCTCAGATGTTTCCTCCTGATCACGACTTGGCTCTCCGATGACATAAATCTGATGATACTTTGTATTCAGATCTATGTTGGGTTTGGTGACACCATCATGAAGATTGGCGAAGACCTTGCCCACTGTAGTAGATTTGTCGATGAAGTCGTAGCTGTCGACACTGCTTGAGCCATCGCTTATATAGGAGTCCGCAGATGACTCAAACGACATGTCGCTGAAGATCTTGGCAAGTTTTTCTCTTGCCCTGGTGCTGATGAAGCGTGACGACGAAGTTTCTTCCTCTCCTGATTCGGTTGACAATGTATAGCTTGAAAAATCGGAATCGACCGCCGACGATCCCGACGAAATCGGAATTTCAACACGATACGATCCCTCTTTCTCGACGCGAAAGTGAAATCTTCCGAACGTCATCTCCATAGGCTCCTCCAGATACGCATATGCATCCAAACGGGAGGGCGGGTGAGGAACAAAATCGACAAGACCAGTTGCGATCTGTTTACCTCGATCCATCGCGTTGCTTGCGGTTGATGAAGTCGACGATCTTGAACGTGCCATCGAGATCGGATCCTTGATGCCTCTAGTTCCCACAGACGGTGCCAATTGACAAGATATTAACTTGTCAATGTCTACGGGTTGTAGACTAGGGTTTAGTTGGAAGTAGAGGGCAAGTAGATCTCGAAGGTTTCAGCCGAAAAGTACTCGACGATTATGAAACTAGGGTTTGAGAAACGATGATTCGATGCTTTCTTTGTCCCTCGACTCCCCCTTATATAGGAGGCGGAGCCGAGGGATTCGTATTGTACAAGTTACAGAGTCTGGGAAGGTTTCTAACTCATCCCGCAAGATTACAAATAATGCTTCCTATTACAACTCTACTTTCCTTAATAATATCTTGGGCTTCCGAATCTCCTTATTCTTCGGGTAGTGGGCCTTCAGTAAACCCCGGGTACTATCTTCGGCAGGCCCACTAGGGATGCCTATGTCACATGGAATATCATAAAACTAATCCATTTACATTACGACTTATAGTCCACACTATTTGAATAAGACTAACTATGAGTATTTTGAAACTCATATGATCATGCCTTGGTGAAATCAAACACCAACTATCCAAATTTGAGGAATAACCTTCAACCTTGATCTTTTGACCAATATTATAATATAAATCCAATCTAATATGATATAGTGACTCATCAACAATAGTAAAACCATCCACAAGATATTTAATAGCAAATGCCACTTGGCTATCCAAAAATAAATCATATGAGAGGATAATGATCTTGCCACATGGGATGAAAATATCTACATGACTTTCATCCCAAGCTTTGCCACCTCATGCTCAAAGGATTGCTATGGATGAGGGCATGACAACCAAGCATATTACTCATCAAACCAACACAAGAGTCACCACCTATGTGTCATGATGCTAGAGCTTGCCCAAGCCTATAAATAGAGCCACACCCTTCATCCATTTTATCATCTTGTAGCATGATACAAGGATCAAACACTTGAGACCTTCCATGTGAATTAGATAGGATCAAGATGAAGAAGCTAGGAGGTGGAGGCATACCATAAGATGCAGGTTAATCAGATTTCCTGAAGAACAAGCTACATAAGTTACCAAGGTAGAATTCCTAGGCAGACCAAATTTTTAGAGGATCATATCATCATCTCTTAAGTAGGACCTTAGGCTATTCCAAGATATTGAGAAGTGAGAGAAGATATAATATTATCCATAGCCATGTCCATACAAGAATATTAGAATAGTACTAAACTTAGTTGTTCAAGACAACAATTGATCTTGGAGGTGAGAACCCTATTCCAATAGCAATACCTTAGGAAACCAATTCCATAATCATCACAATTTGGTATTAATTATAAACCCTATGAATCTAGGATGAGTGTGATGAGAGGAATATTAAAGAGGGATTAGTGAGGAATGAGTGGATCTTGTCTAATGCATGATCTTACCTTATAAATTTAGATGGTAAGTTCAACCTATATATATGATCAATAGATCTCATCTATCACATGAAATGATAAGTAAATCACTAGTACATAACCAAACCAATACTCATGCCTTGTGTAGTATTGATATGGTATTTAAACCTTGCCTATCCAAACACTTGAGACAAACCTAGCATTGCCTTGATACAATAATTCTACCTATGTGAGGAGGATAACCCTAGCCACTAAAACATGATCAAAGCTTGTACCATATCTTAATCCTAGTTGTGTATCACATTGGTGATCATAACTGAAACCCTATGCCATGTTTGAATTTCAATCCAAGTATCACTTTGGATTATAAGTAGAACCCTACCATGCCTCATGCCTACTTATATTACAATTTAATGAAGAGTATGCAAAATCTACACCTTTTCACATAGGATCCATTCCACATAAAATAACATGTCCTAACTTGTGTATCTTAGATCACAAGTATAAACCAAGCCATATATACCTAATGACTAAATGCCATTTGGTGAGAGGAGTAAAACCAATATCCAATTCTATTTGGTATCCCAAGTACTTGTTTAGTTAACCAAATAGGAAAATGTATCATAGTTTGAACCATCACCTTAGCAAGTGAATTGACCAATGATGAGCTTGGGAATTATTCTAAGTAATCCAAGTAACAAGTTGCTAAGCAAGATTAGTAATTATAGAGTTAATTCAATCATCTTCTTAAACCCTTAGAAGTAATTCTCCACATGAAATCATGAACCAATCCCATCTCAACACCATTTAATTTAAACTCTGGCCATAATTATAAACATGGGAACAAATCATATTATTAAGTACTAGCTCAACCTAATCATGTGTTCATTATGCACAGGTTATAAATTTTCAAACCACTTAAATAGATTTGGTTCTCAAATGAAAAAGGAATGGAGATAAAAATCTAAAACTATTTCTATGTTAATTAAACCTCACAACATATCAATCCAATCAAAAATTCAATGTTTATTTAAACAACAAAATGATACAGTAAGCATTATTATAAATTTATGTTGATATTCAAATAGTTTAGAACCTGCAAAACAAAGCAGAAATCAAATTTGAATTCAAACCAGAAAATAGAAGACAAAACAAAATTCAAAACAGAAATTTAAAAGAGAATGAGAGGGAAACTTACCTGGCAGGCCGTCGCAGCCCAGCAGCAACCCACGACGTAGCCCAGCACAGCAGCAGCCCGAAGCCAACCAACTCAGCCTAGACTCGGCCCAGCCCACGAACGAAAACAACCCAGGTACCGTTTCAGCTTGCTTCAAAAATCGTGCGAGGCGAGTCATCGTCTTCGTCTTCCTCCACGACGTCGGCAGCGCAGAGAGGAGCTCTGGCCACGTCCTCGTCGTGGATAAGCTCACCCGGACGCCGCAGAAGGTTCTAGAGCTCCACACTATCAACCTCGCGTCCGAGCCTATCCGGAGACATCAAGATTCGTGCCCAAATTGCACTTCACCGTCGCCAGTACATCTCCACCCCTGCCGCCGGTGAGATGACGAACGAGACCTCGTCGTGGTCTATAAATACGGCAGTAGCTCCGCACTGAAACCCTAATGCCTCACTTCCTCACCATTCCCTCTCTAACTCAACCAAACTCTCGCCATCTTCTACTCTCTGTCGCCGGAGTCGAGGACGAGTTCAACGGAGGAGGCCACCCCGAGCTCGATTGAGCGGTCCAGGAGGAGCGCCTGGACTCAGGGAGCACACTGGAGGAGCAGAGCATCAAGGGGAGCAAGGAATCAGCTCAATTTCGATGTTCCCTTCCGCAGCAGTTCGCCGGGAAATCATCAATCGTCGTCGTCTCCGTCGACCATCGCCGGAGCCGACCACACCTTGAGCTGCACGGTGAGATTCCGCGTCTGTAGAGCATACTCCCGCATCCTATCGACGTCTGTGATGACCCACAAGTATAGGGGATCACAGCAGTCTTCGCGGGAAGTAAATCCCAATTTATTGATTCGACACAAGGGGAGACAAAGAATACTTGGAGGCCTTAACAGCGGAGTTGTCAATTCAGCTGCACCTGGAAACAGACTTGCTCGCAAGAGTTTATCAGTAGTAACAGTTTTATAGCAGTAGCAGTAGTGAAATAACAACAACAGAGTAACAGCGACAGCAGTAGTGATTATAGTAAACAGCAGGATTAAAATACTGTAGGCACGGGGACGGATGACGGGCGTTGCATGGATGAGAGAAACTCATGTAACAATCATAGCAGGGCATTTGCAGATAATAATAAAACGGTGTCCAAGTACAAAGCAATCAATAGGCATGTGTTCCAATTATAGTCGTACGTGCTCGCAATGAGAAACTTGCACAACATCTTTTGTCCTACCAGCCGGTGGCAGCCGGGCCTCAAGGGAATCTACTGGATATTAAGGTACTCCTTTTAATAGAGTACCAGAGCAAAGCATTAACACTCCGTGAACACATGTGATCCTCACATTACCATCCCCTCCGGTTGTCCCGATTTCTGTCACTTCGGGGCCATTGGTTCCGGACAGCGACATGTGTATACAACTTGCAGGTAAGACCATAAACAATGAATATCATGATGAAATAATAACATGTTCAGATCTGAGATCATGGCACTCGGGCCCTAGTGACAAGCATTAAGCATAACAAGTTGCAACAATATCATCAAAGTACCAATTACGGACACTAGGCAATATGCCCTAACAATCTTATGCTATTACATGACCAATCTCATCCAATCCCTACCATCCCCTTCGGCCTACAGCGGGGGAATTACTCACTCATGGATGGGGGAAACATGGCTGGTTGATGGAGAGGCGTCGGTGTTGATGATGGCGATGATCTCCTCCAATTCCTTGTCTCGGCGGAGTGCCAGAACGGAGACTTCTGGCTCCCGAGACGGAGTTTCGCGATGTGGCGGCGTTCTGGAGGCTTTCTGGCGACTTCGACTTCTCCCCGTGCGTTTTTAGGTCGAAGGCAATATATAGTCCGAAGGAGGGCGTCGGAGGCCGGCCGAGGGGGCCACACCACAGGGCCGCGCGGGCCCCTCCTGGGCCGCGCCGGCCTTTGGTGTGGGGCCCTTGGGCCTCCACCTGGCTTGCCCTTCTGGCTCCGCCAATATTCTGGGAAAATAGGGCCTTCTGCATAAATTCCGAGGATTTTCCTAAAAGTTGGATTTCTGCAAAAAAACGAGACACCAGAACAGTTCTGCTAAAAACAGCGTTAGTCCGTGTTAGTTGCATCCAAAATACACAAATTAGAGGCAAAACAATAGCAAAAGTGTTCGGGAAAGTAGATACGTTTTGGACGTATCAACTCCCCCCAAGCTTAGCTTATTGCTTGTCCTCAAGCAATTCAGTTAACAACTGAGCGATAAAAGAACTTTCACGAACACATTTGCTCATATGATGTATATATTCTCATGCTATGGCTAACACTTAGGCAGTTCATAATGAGATGCATACAAATAAGATCATCTAACAACTATGTCGATCATGGAGAGGTACCAACAATTAATAATAAGCATCATGAATCATGTATATAAGCAGGATTGCAATGTTCATAAGAGAGTATGATAAGGTGGTATCTCGCTTGCCCATATTTGATCGGCAAAACATAAATGCCCAGGCACCTCTGAAGTTCATAGAAAGACTAGAAGTAATGATTGTCAAAGATAAAAGCATCAAAGTTATACCACAATCAATCATATTTTGAGACAAGCATATTATACTAAGAATGACAGTTGTGCTCTCAAGATAGTGCTCAAAGAAAGGATGGAGACACAACATAAAAGTAAAAGATTGACCCTTCGCAGAGGGAAGCAGGGATTAACATGCGCTAGAGCTTTTCATTTTTTTAAACAGGAGTAAAATTATTTTGAGAGGTGTTTGTTGTTGTCAACGAATGGTAATGGATACACCAACTACCTCGCCAACCGGACTTCCAAGAGCGGCTCCCATGAATTATTTTTATGTTTATGTGGCACTCCTTCCAACCTTTCTTTCACAAACCATGGCTAACCGAATCCTCGGATGCCTGCCAACAATCACATACCATGAAGGAGTGCCTTTTTATTTTAGTTTTATTATGATGACACTCCCCCCAACCTTTGCTTACACAAGCCATGGCTAACCGAATCCTTCGGGTGCCGTCCAACAATCACATACCATGGAGGAGTGTCTATTTAGGTTAATTAATTTGGGACTGGGAATCCCATTGCCAGCTCTTTTTGCAAAATTATTGGATAAGCGGATGTGCCACTAGTCCATAATCAAAGTCCGTCAAAAGTAAATGACAAGATTGAAAGTTAAACACCACATACTTCCTCAAGAGCTATGAAACATTAACACAAATTGAGAAGCATTTTGAAGGTTTTAAAGGTAGCACATGAGAATTTACTTGGAATGGTTTGAAATGCCATGCATAGGTATTTATGGTGGACACTTTGGAACAACTTGGTTTTAAGGTGTTTGGAAGCACGAGCAGCGTTCCCGCTCAGTATGAGTGAAGGCTAGCAAAAGACTGGGGAGCGACAAATTAAGAGAGCAGTAACTGTCATAATCATGCTTGCGGCAAAATAAATTAACGGAGGCATAAAAATGATACAAGAACTCTGAAACAATGTAAATCATAGAGGCTTAATTGACTTTTGTTCAGTCATATGCATGCGTGAGCATGTGCCAAGTCGATATAAATGAATTATTCAGAGGAGGATACCACAATGCCATACCTACTTATGAATAAAACAATGCAAGCAAACATCCATGACATGCTACACATATTAATAAATTGGAGCTAAACATGAGAGATCATGAACTACTAGACTTTCTCAAATGACATATACTTCACATGAACCAACTAAGCATGCTCACATGGATGAGTATATGTAAAAAAATGAAAACAAATAGAGTTCATACCAGCCTCTCACCACAATCCAATTGTCGTAGATCGTCATTATTGCTTTTCACTTGTGTAGCTTGGATAATATGAAATGAGAACCATGCTCCAGCCACCGAAGACCATTGAACTCATGATGAACTTTACAAACCAAAGAAGAACAGCAAATATTTTCGGTGTTTTCGAATTTGAAACAAGAACAAAGGAAAACAAGCAAACAAAGCAAAATCTTTTTGGGTTTTCTTATAGCAAACTATAAATAGCAAATCAAGCGAAATAAATGCAAAAAATCAAAGCAAACAAATGATGAAGAGAAACAACAGAAATATTTTTGGTCTTTTTGTGTTTTGGGAAAGAAACAAAGCAAAAACAAGAAATAGCAAACTAGAAAACTCACATAAACACAAAGCAGCAGGAATTCGTCAAACTTGACAGCAGTACAGTACTCGATTTTTAAGAAATTCTTCTACTGCTCAAATCGAAAAGTGTTCAACTAATGAAAATTAGATAACAACCTGTGGAACATGCACAAAAATTGGCTTCACAAAATACTGTTCTGGCTATTTTTGGGAATTTTTTCGGTAACAGTCCATAATCTGTTTTCAGGCAGCACTTCCCCAAATATCATCTCCCTCTCATTAGAAAACCACTCAAACAAACTAAACAAGTATATACAAGTATCCAGCAACCATAATATGCAAAGAATGAGTGATGCCGGTATACCTCCCCCCAAGCTTAGGCTTTTGTCCTAAGTGGAGTTCAACCCCAACGAGGGTCGCTGTTCCTCGCCGGTGGATAATGCATGGCGTAATCGTAGTAAGGTTTCTGTGCAGAAGAAAAGCGTGGAGGCTCCACATGCCCAACATGTTGATGCGAGGAACTTGCTGCATCGGACGATGAGTCGAGGTGTTCCTCGGCCTCCTCCGTGTTGTCTCTTGCATGATGGCCTCCTCCCTCTATGTGTGCATTCAGTGCACTTTCTGTGACTGACCAGTCCTCCCTGGAATCAAGGTTAAATAGAACAGGCGCAGGCAATCTCACTAGTTTTTCAGTTTTCTTAGTCGTTCTCCAAGACTTCTTGTAATATGTTATCTTATAAAACAGGTTACCCAAATTAGATGAATCAGAAACAAATTCATGTTTAATCATGGAGACTATGTCAAGTTTTTCTATGGAAAGTTGAATATCAAGATGATGAGGTTCTACATTATGCAAAGCTAGTAAACGAGAGGCGATAAGACCTCCACAAATTCCACCTTTCTCACGGTTAGTAGCAAGTCTATAAGCTATCAATGCCCCCAAATTATAAGTCTTACTACCTTGCAGTGCAGCAGCTAGAAAAGCTAAATCCTGGGTAGATAGTTTACCACCACTCTTTCTAGCAAGAACGCATTTAGTAATGAAATAAGCAAAGTAGCGGATAGCTGGGAGTTGAATGCTAGTGATTTTACCACCATCGTCTGAGAAACTCCTCCCATGACAAATCATCTCGAAGAGGCTTAAAAGCTCTCGCGGCGATCCCCTTATCTTCTCGCATGACCCCCATTGCGGTACTCTAATTGTTGTACAAAAATCATTGAATGGCAAGTTGATAGTTTTATTATAAATCTTATACTGAACCATGGGGTTAGATCGCGACCAATTGAACTTAAAGTCATGCACAACAGACATAGTCAATTTTGCATATTGGCATGGTTCTCCCTCAACAAAATCATTCAGCCCTGCACGAGAAATTAGATTCTGAACATCTTCCAGTATTCCTGCGCTTCTCATGAAATCTGTGCACGGGTAGTAAGAGGGGTATACTCCCTCTTCGCGGTTCACTCTCATGACTTGTTGCACCTCCAATTCTTGTTGGTTTAGTTGATATTTATTCCACTCCATTTTCTGAAATTTTTCAACAAGTGATATAAAACTTGATTTGGTGACATATAATCAAGGGGAACTACTATAGGAACTTGCTAGAGTACTAATCATGCTTCAAAACTAGTTTATACAACTTAGAACAAGCATGCAAGCTCACTAAACATGTTACCTACAGCAGCAAAATATTCAAGATATACTCAACCAAACAAAATTCTACTTGGATAATCGGAGGAGTCACATACCGGAGAGCAAATGTGCCAAATTTCAGACAGAAATCTGGGCTGAGCAAAGAGATTGAAAAAATTCTGAGCTCTTGAGCAAAAACGCGAGTGAGAGGAAGCTGGTGTTGATTTTTTCGGGAGAGAGAAGAGTCTGGGAGGAAGAGATGCTGAAGTGGGGTAAAGGGGGCCCCACACGACAGGGTGGCGCGCCCCCCTTCCAGGCCGCGCCGGCCTGTGGTGTGCCACCCTGGGGTGCCCCACAGGTCATCCTCTGGTGCTCCCAGGTGCATTTTCGAAAAATAGGACCAACGGTATAATTTTTGTGAATTTTTGAAAACTTTGAAAAATGCACATTTCTGGGTATTAAGTTTATTATTACTGGCCAGGAAATTTTTTGAAATCTCTAATTAACTAAGGAACTTTGCAAATCAAAAGTGCTACAGCAAATAAAGAGTGGAGGAAGAAAGAGATGTTGTTTACCGCCTCTATGCATATAAAAAGTATTCGTTAACAAGGTTGATCAAGTCTTGCCACCGAATAATTTTTACATAGCATATGAAGAAATAAACCTCAAATCAATCATGTTACCTTGAATTGTATTGATATGGATCCAATCATAAGACTTTGATAACCTTCTTTAGGCTCATATATAGGACAATCAATAGTTCCAATTTTGATAGTTCTCAAATTAGAGATAGTATTGACTCCGCATACTTTATCAATCCTCTTGGGGAAATAGACGGTATGCTCCTTATCATCAACATTGAAAGTAACTTTTCCTTTATTGCAATCAATAACAGCCCCTGCGGTGTTAAGAAAAGGTCTCCCAAGAATAATAGACATATTATCATCTTCAGGCATTTCCAACACAACAAAATCAGTTAATATCAAGCAGTTATTAGTAACTTGAACAGGAACATCCTCACATATACCAACAGGAATAGCAGTAGATTTATCAGCCATTTGCAAAGATATATCAGTAGGTATCAACTTATCTAAGTAAAGCCTCTTATAAAGAGAAAAAGGCGTAACACTAACACCGGCTCCCAAGTCACATAGAGCAGTTTTAACATAATTATTCTTAATAGAACAAGGAATAGTAGGTATACCTGGGTCGCCCAACTTCTTCGGCACCTTGCCATTGAAAGAGTAATTAGCAAGCATAGTGGAAATTTCCTCATTGGGGATTTTCCTTTTGTTAGTAACAATATCTTTCATATACTTTGAATAGGGAGGCAATTTAATAGCAACAGTCAAAGGGATTTGCAAGAATAAAGGTTTCATCCAATCACAAAATTTATTATAGTGTTCTTCTTCCTTTGATTTTAGTTTCTTAGCAGGAAAAGGCATTTGCTTTTGCACCCAAGGTTCTCTTTCATTACCATGTTTCTTAGCAATAAAATCTTCTTTAGTGTACTTTTTATTTTTATCATGCTTTTCAGGTTCATCTTCTACCTCTTCTTTATCAGAAGCATCATTCTTATCATTATCATTATCATGTTCATTACCACTTTCAGTTTCAGCATCGGAAATAGAAATACTATTAGGATCATTAACAGGTTCAGAGGATTCTACAACATTTTTATGTTTTTTCTTCTTTTTCTTCTTAGAAGGAGTACTAGGTTCAATTCGTTGAGAATCTTGTTCAATTCTTTTGGGATGCCCTTCAGGATATAGAGGATCCTGGGTAGAGACACCACCTCTAGTTGTTACTTCATAAGCATGTTTCTCTTTAGAATTATTTTTTAGCAAGTCACTTTGCACTTCAGTGAGTTGATCAATTTGAGTTTGAACCATTTGAAAATGTTTAACAAGCATCTTAACATCATTGGAGGTTCTCTCCACAATATCATGCAAATTGCTAATAGCTTGAGAATTTTCCATTAGATGATTCTCTACTCTCATATTAAAATTTTCTTGCTTAACAATATAATTATCAAACTCATCTAAGCATTGAGCAGGAGGTTTTGAATACGGAATATCTTCCCTAGTAAAGCGCTGAAGGGAGTTTACCTCAATCATGGATGAAGGGGGAATTATCTCACATATATCTTCTATGGGAGGTAGATTCTTCACATCTTCGGATTTAATACCTTTCTCCTTGAGAGACTTCTTGGCTTCCCTCATATCTTCATCATTCAATTCAATTAAACCCCTCTTCTTCAATATTGGCATTGGAGTTGGTTCAGGTGTATTCCAATCATCATGATTCCAGCTTATTCTAGCCAATAATTCTTCAGCTTCATCTGGAGTTCTTTTCCTGAAAACACAACCAGCACAACTATCCAAATATGCTCTAGATTCAATAGTTAGTCCACTATAAAATATATCAAGTAGATCATTCTTTTCTAAATCATGTCCAGGTCGAGCTCTGATAAGAGAACAAAATCTTGCCCATGCCGCAGGCAATTTCTCTTCATCTCCTTGGTCAAACCTATAAATTCTCTGTAAAGCAATATGTTGAGCACTAGCACGAAAATATTTTTGAAAGAAAACATCATGCAAATCAGTTGGACTTTTAATAGAACCAGGAGGCAAATTATTATACCAAGTTTTAGCATCATCCTTTAATGAGAAAGGAAATTTTTTAATGACAAAGTAAGTACGCATCTTGTCATCATCAGAAAACAAGCTACTCATAGAAGAAAGTTCATTCATGTGTTCTACAGCACTTTCTTTTTCAGTACCACAAAAGGGTGCTTTCTCTACAATAGCTATATGAGATAGATCAAGAGAAAAATCATAATCTTTATCCTTAATGCAT
This sequence comes from Lolium perenne, assembly GCF_019359855.2. Taxonomy (NCBI): domain Eukaryota; kingdom Viridiplantae; phylum Streptophyta; class Magnoliopsida; order Poales; family Poaceae; genus Lolium; species Lolium perenne. Next base: position 122,727,654 of record NC_067249.2, on the reverse strand, counting down.
ATAGGTGATGTGGCAAATTCAGGATCAGGAGATAGCTTATGTCTAACAGTATATTGTGCGAGAAACTTTTTAATGTTTCTTGCATCAGCAGTAGCATTGCATCTATTAATAAGATCATCATTAAGCTCCACATAATCTTCATCAGGATCATCACTAGAATAATCAAGTTCAGGTGAACTAACAGGTGTAGTGGCATTTTCATTAGGAGTTTCAGCATTTTCAATTTGTCTAGACCTAGCAATTGTAGCATCTAGAAAGGATCCCAATGAACCACTATCATCAAGCACAGCAGAAACATTATCAATATTATGAGAGTTTTCAGATTCAGCAGAAGTACCACCAAGAGAAGCTTGTGGCGGTGAAACAAGTTGACTTATCACAGATGGTGAATCAAGAGTAGCAGAGGTACTCAGAGTTGTACCTGTTCTTGTAGTGGATGGTAATATGGCGACTTTAGAATCGCGAGTTTTACCCATGATGGAGAATTTGCAGCGAACAATATCAATCCAAGTGAACTTCCAAATAAAGCTATGCTCCCCGGCAACGGCGCCAGAAAACAGTCTTGATGACCCACAAGTATAGGGGATCGCAGCAGTCTTCGCGGGAAGTAAATCCCAATTTATTGATTCGACACAAGGGGAGACAAAGAATACTTGGAGGCCTTAACAGCGGAGTTGTCAATTCAGCTGCACCTGGAAACAGACTTGCTCGCAAGAGTTTATCAAGAGTAACAGCTTTATAGCAGTAGCGATAGTGAAATAACAACAGCAGAGTAACAATGGACGATAGTGATTATAGTAAACATCAGGATTAAAATACTGTAGGCACGGGGATGGATTACGGGCGTTGCATGGATGAGAGAAACTCATGTAACAATCATAGCAGGGCATTTGCAGATAATAATAAAACGGTGTCCAAGTACAAAGCAATCAATAGGCATGTGTTCCAATTATAGTCGTACGTGCTCGCAATGAGAAACTTGCACAACATCTTTTGTCCTACCAGCCGGTGGCAGCCGGGCCTCAAGGGAATCTACTGGATATTAAGGTACTCCTTTTAATAGAGTACCGCAGCAAAGCATTAACACTCCGTGAACACATGTGATCCTCACATCACTACCATCCCCTCCGGTTGTCCCGATTTCTGTCACTTCGGGGCCATTGGTTCCGGACAGCGACATGTGTATACAACTTGCAGGTAAGACCATAAACAATGAATATCATGATGAAATAATAACATGTTCAGATCTGAGATCATGGCACTCGGGCCCTAGTGACAAGCATTAAGCATAACAAGTTGCAACAATATCATCAAAGTACCAATTACGGACACTAGGCACTATGCCCTAACAATCTTATGCTATTACATGACCAATCTCATCCAATCCCTACCATCCCCTTCGGCCTACAGCGGGGGAATTACTCACTCATGGATGGGGGAAACATGGCTGGTTGATGGAGAGGCGTCGGTGTTGATGATGGCGATGATCTCCTCCAATTCCCCGTCCCGGCGGAGTGCCAGAACGGAGACTTCTGGCTCCCGAGACGGAGTTTCGCGATGTGGCGGCGTTCTGGAGGCTTTCTGGCGACTTCGACTTCTCCCCGTGCGTTTTTAGGTCGAAGGCAATATATAGTCTGAAGGAGGGCATCGGAGGCCGGCCGAGGGGGCCACACCACAGGGCCGCACGAGCCCCTCCTGGGCCGCGCCGGCCTATGGTGTGGGGCCCTCGGGCCTCCACCTGGCTTGCCCTTCTGGCTCCTTCTGCATAAATTTTGAGGATTTTCCCGAAAGTTGGATTTCTGCTCAAAAACGAGACACCAGAACAGTTCTGCTGAAAGCAGCGTTAGTCCGTGTTAGTTGCATCCAAAATACACAAATTAGAGGCAAAACAATAGCAAAAGTGTTCGGGAAAGTAGATACGTTTTGGACGTATCAGTCTGTAGCTCCGTTTAGCCACCTCGCCGGAGTGCACCGCCGCGGGACATGGTTTCCGACGAAGCTCCGGTGATCCCCTTACTAAAACAACACCACCATCATTCTCAGCATGTCGAGGAGAGTCAGAAACCATCAGTAGCCCGTCCTAGGAGGCCCTGTAGCGTAGCGCCACCGTAAATTGGTCGCCGGCGTTTAGCCGCCGGCAACGCCAACATGTCGTGTGGGGTCACGGGTCAATGTTGACTGGTCGTTGCCATCGTGGCAACTGACCTAGTCAACGGTCCCACTAGTCAGTGTCTGTAGCTAGGTGTGAACCGGTACATTTAGTGTTTTTGCTTTATTTCAAATTCCAGAAAATGCTGAAACTTTGCAAAATTGTATAAAATCCATTTCAACTCAGAAAATTATGAATAATATATCAAAATGCTCACAAAAATAAACTCTATTCGAATAAGATATAAAACAAAAATGTGTGTCAAAATAAAAATTCACTTATTTTAACTTTATTAATTATGCCATCTCATTTATTAAAAAATACAATTTGAATTCAATAATTAGTGAAGTTTCAAAATTAAATTTGAACTATTCAGTAACTAAGTAAAATGTTAAGATTAATTTTATTTATCATATTTGCATTAACTTAATTATTAGTGGTAATTCGTAAACCCTAATTTGCAAATTACTATTTTCCATTTTCTTTAAATAGTAATAACTCAAGAAAATATTAAAAGCCAATATTATTTTAGTAGCCCAACAATTATCTACTTAAGCATTTTTTAGTTAACAAGTCATTATTTTAAAACCTAACAATAATTAGGAAACCCTGATTTCTAATTAAACCCTAACAAGTAATTATTTTAATTCTTAAACCCTCTAAAAATTAATAACATGTTAAAATTATTAATAACTCTATTTCAAGTACTTAATCACATTAGTTCTAGTACCAAGTATTACTTTAAGAATTGGATCATAATTTAGAAACCCTAGTTTTAATATAAGTTAGAATCTGGATCCCATTATCTTATGTGATCATTTGAAAATGCTTTAACCCTAAACCCTAGTTGCTTATCACATGTGATCATGTGAATGTCACCTTACATAGAGAACCATATTGGGTGACCAACAAATACAAGTCATGATCCACTAGCATAAAACCAAGTCACATGAGATTATCATTTCATGTCCCTATTCAAACCTATATGATTCCCTAAGTGTCACCTAGGTATAAACTCTAACTTGTTAATTGAATTAGTACCATTGACCACTATCCTATATACCATACCATTAAGATCAACCTCAACCATCAAACCTAGTAGAACTATAATAATGAACTCTAATATCAACCTTGTGTAGCAATTCACAACACATGCTCCTATTCCACTAAACCTTAATTAGGAAATGATAAGCCACTTAGCTTAGAAACCATTAGAGATTACTTAGTGAAGCAATTGTGAAACCATAGTAAACCCTAATAGCTAATTTATAGAACCATCTTGACCATCATCCTTTGATATGATACCATAATCAACCATAGTAATAAACCTGCCAATACTTGTTGTATATAGAACCAATCCAAGTTAAGAACCAACTAGTTCCTATTAGAAAACTAAATGAATCTAATAATAAACCCTAGAAAGCCATAGCTCCTATGTATAGTAGTTCATATTCTTATTTAACCTGTTCTTCAAAAGTTATTCTTTTGAAGTACAAATGTCAATCAAACCTTAGAAGCCTAATCCTTCTTTGAAATACTCATTATTTCTTAAACAACATGTTCTTCAAAAGTTATTCTTTTGAAGTATAGTATAAGTAATCATCAACCATGTACTGTAGAACTTAAAATTTACAACAGTTCTTTACATATTATTCCACCACTATTCTTTTGTATGTAGGATTGTTATGATGTCTTATATCACTTGGTTATGATGCTATTATAACCAAACCCTAATAAGAACCTTGTGTGAGAACCATCCTAAAAGTGCAACACACCCTAAAGAAATCTTTAAAACTCATCCATCCTAAATCATCGAGGTTAGGTTACGCTCGGGACGATTGCATCTCATACTATGAATTATAGCATCTTTGCCAGTTCTTTAAACATTGTCCCTACCAGACGATGATGGTATTTCAGCATTTGGAGTTCTCACGTATCGAAGCTTTTGCCTGCATAATCTTGCAGTCAAAAAAGGCAAGTTCATCGCTTGCTCATGTCATTTGATTATTTGTATCAAACTATATGCAAAGTACTATACTTATCACTCATGCATTGAAAAGCAAAGTATTATTTTACAATTATGAATATGACTATGTGGTGGGCAATGGAACCATGGTATGTGTTGATATGGTGGAGGTTCCATTGCATGGGTACTACTCATCTAGGACCAAGTACCAATGCCGTCCAGTGATTCTAGCGCCGTACATATCGCGTTGACCATAAGATCTATAATGGCTCTGGGGAAGTCAGATGTATCTTTTCCCTTCTGCACGCCAACGGATTGGTAGAGCCGCGGGTTGTTGGAGGCACTGCCGTAGGTTGGGATAGCCTTTTAAATCCCCATCCGTGTGTGATGTTGGGCTCTACGATCTATGATGGATTGTCCAAAGTACACCGTGAGTAAAGCCGTATTATCGGGAGAAGTCTACTGGGGGTGTACGGGTGGACAAAAGGGTGGGTTTGCAGTCGCGGAGAAGGCAGTGATTGGCTTGGAACTTACACCTGGCCCCACACCAAGGAAGTGTGGACGGAAACGATCACCCGGTTGGTATCAAGGATAAGTTCTCTTATGGGAAAAGTAACGCACCTCTGCAGAGGATACTGAATTGTGACTGTCACTCCCTGTTCCGGGAAGGGAACTGCGAACGCGGCAGGAAAGGAACTCCACGAAGTTCTGGTCAACCTGTGAAGACTGACGGGCATAGTTTTCAGAATAAAATAAACCTTTTGAAGAAATGTTTATGAAAACTTGCATTGGCCTATGACTTTCTGGTCTATGGCTGTAGCTAGTGCATGATACACCTATTTCCTAATATGAACTTGCTGAGTACGCTCGTACTCATTCCCTCCCATTTGAACCCCCTTCTTAGATCAAGGCACCGAAGGAGAAACTACCGTGGAACTCGAAGACATAGGAGTCAACTTCAACAAGATGAAGAATCCAGTCAAAGAAATCAATGGAGTCAACTTATGCATCAGCTAAGATGGAAACCTAGACTAGTAATAGAAGGGAACCTTTCCCTAATCCTAGCACCTAAGTAGCTAGATTTCTATAGCAAGCCAAGTAGCTCTTAAGCTTGAGTTAGCAACAAGTTAGACTACGAGTCGTTCTTCTGGAGCTTTATTTGAAGTTTTACCTCACTTTAAAGTAGGAGGCTGTGTGGATCTTATGTAAACAGTTCGTGTGTACTTCTATAGACATACCTTGGACTCGCATATGTTTCTGTTGTACCACTCTGAGAGATGTAATATGAGTGGAACGGTGTTTCACTTGTGTTATGTCAACGACTTGTGTACTACACCATGCAGTGGTACGCTGGGTCATCACATGCAATGCCCTATCAATGTTGTCCTTTGGGTCGATGTAAGTATGCAAGTAACATGGAGCAACAAGTTATTCTGCGGCTGGCAGGTAAGGCGCACAACTGCAACTTTTAGTTAATTGCACGCTATAACACCCTTCGTTGCGTTGATAAGGATGATTTACGGCCCAATCAATTGCCTCGTGATGAAGATCCCTTATCCTTTTCCGACGCTCCTGTCTGCTCCCAGTGCTACTAATATTTCTTCGGATGCTTACATCGTTGTTACCGAATGAGTACGGTGAATTAACCGCAACTAGCGGCGGGATGGCGATTTTTGGAGTCAAAGTCCTTGACGAGCCTGGCGCATCTGAGCCTGGAAGCCGTAGAAAACCTCCGGAGTCTATGATGAAGTGGACACCGCCGAATGTTGTGTCCATGTCGCCGCGTAACTCCGAGGGAGTTGGACACTACGCCCTGTTAGAGCATCTCCAACAGGCGCTGTAAAAGCCCCGCGCGGCAAAAAAAATGCCGGTTTGCCGCGCGCGGGCGCTGTTCCAGAGGAGGCGGGAAAATGGCGCGCGCGCTAAATTTTTTGCCGCCCGCGGGCTTTCGCGCTATCCCGCGCGGGATATGTGCCGCGTGCGCTACCGCGCGCGCTATAAACACGCCACGCGCCAAGCGGCCAACTGCTGTCCCTCCCACGCGTCTCCGCCTCCGTCCGTCTCTCTCCCCGCCTCTCTCCCTCCCGCGCCGCTCCACCTCCGGCCGTTCCGCCTCCACGCGACTCCGCCGTCGTCCCCTCCGCCCCCGCGCGAAGATGCCTCCGCGCCGCCGCCCCGCCTCTGGCTACCACGGCGTTCGGGCGCGGCCGAGCGGCCGATTCGACGCGGAAATCCGTTTCGGCGAGGAGCGGATCTGCCTCGGCACGTTCGACACGGCGCGGGCGTACGACGCCGTCGCGTGGCGGCTGGGCCGCTCCCGCCGCGCAATGAACTTCCACGACGTGTTCACGCGGGAGCAGGCGGAGATGCTCGCGCCGCCACCGCCGGTGATCACGCGGGAGCAGCAGCGCCGACAGCGGGAGCTGGAGCAGCGCCTTCTCATCGCCGAGCGCGACGAGGCGCTTCGCCTTGAATGGGCGCGCCGCTTCCCCGAGGACGTCGCCGCCACGGCGGCCTTCTACGCGGAGAAGGAGCAGAAGGAGGAGGAGAAGGCGGCGGCGAAGGCGAAGAAAAAAGCTAGCCGCGACAAGCGCCGCGCCAAGTCCGCGGCGAGGAAGGCGGCGAGGAAGGAGGAGGAAAAGAAGAACGGCACAGGGCCGTCGACCATCGTCCTCTCCTCCTCCTCCTCCTCCTCCTCCTCCTTCGAGTGGACGATGACGCCGGTGTCGGAGACAACTCCGAGCAGCTCGGACTTCGATTGGGAGTCGGACGAGTAGTTAGCAGTTCTATATGTTGCATTGCATCGTTAAACTTTTAAAATATATTCGTATTTTCGATCAAATTTTCATAGTTTGTTTGATTTAAATTTTCAAAAAAACGGTCGGATTAGCAGTTTGTGCCGCGCGCGCTGCAAAATAGAGCCTCTGCCAGAGGTGCGTTTTTCGCACAGCAATGCGCGCTGCAAAATAGAGCCTCTGCCGCGGGCAAATTCGCTAACACGCGCGCTAGCGGAATACAGCATGCCGAATCGCCGGTTTACAGCGCCAGATTTTACAACGCCTGTTGGAGATGCTCTTACGTGGGGTAAACTCGAAGGATCCGTAGCTAACTGAGTCCCTCGAGTCTGAAGGTGTTGGTGATGTCAGCACGAACGCTGCTGATGTGACTGGAGCAGCCGATGATGTGCCTTGTGCCGACATGTTTCCCACAGACGGTGCCAATTGACGAGGGTGCTCCCTGGCAATTCCCACCATGAGGGCCTTAGGGTTGATGGAATCCTGCAGGCTGACACGAGGCATCAGATACCAAACAAACGGGGAGAGAGATTTACCCAGGTTCGGGCCCTTGATGATGTAAAACCCTTACTTCCTGCTTGTCTGATCTTGATTATCGAATATATCATGTTACAATGGGGTAGCCGAAGGCTATAGTTGTGATTTCGTCGAGAGGCTAAGATTCTAAGGTTCTAGCTCTTGACTTGCGGCGAATCTATGTGTTGAAGTTGTTGTCCGGCAGACCCTCTCCTGGCCCTTATATTGCAGGCTAGGTCCGAGAGTTCTGCCCAGATTGGACTAGGTTACAAAGAGATCTATTCTAATATTTCCTTGTTAACGTCTTCTTGCCTTGTTCGTCAAGAATCCTTCTTCGGGTGAGTCTTCTTTACTGGAACCGATGTATAGGCCCACCCTGGTCGTTGGACAATCTTCATGGGCCCCTAGTTGGGCTGGAGGAGGTAAACCTAATATTGGTTACCCGAAGGGCAATGCCCACATCAAATATATTGTGGAAAAAGTGGTGTACATCTGCAGAGTGTATTGAATGTGGCTTGTCACTCCTTGTTTCGGGAAGAAACTGCGAACACAACGGTAAAGGAGCTCGGTGAAGTTCTAAACACCCTATGAAGGCTGGCACACGTAGCTTTTCAGAATAAAATCAATATTTTGAAGAAATATTTGCACAATATGCATTGGCCTATGACTTCCTTGTCAAAGGCCGTAGTTAGTGCATGAAACATCTTTTTTTCCTTTAAGTTGAGCTTGTTGAGTACGCTCGTACTCACCCCTTTACTTCTAAAAACCCTTGCTAGACCGTGAGCATGATGGGGGAGACTACACCGAAGAACCGGAGGGCAGCTATGATGTCTACTATGAAGAGCCTGATCGGTTAGGTGGAGTGGAAGGCGTAGACTAAGACGTAGTCTACAAAAATTGTGGAGGTCGAGACCGAGCAGTAGGAAGAGTCCGCGTAGTTGTAGAGGAACCGAGCAACCTAGAACCTTACTTGAATAAACTACTGAGTTCCAATGGTACTTAGTTGAGTACTTCTTCTGTTTTGTAAGTTGTTTAGAATCGGAGGTGAGTTGGAGTGGTATAGTCATTAGACCCATGAGGATATCGAAGTATTGGTACACTTTTGACTTGTAATAATAAGTGTTTGATATGTAGACCTACAATATTTATGTTATACACTGATGCAATATTTGTGAATTGGTACTTTCAAAAGTGTTATGTTAATAAATTGCATCTACAACAAGCAATGGTATGTCGGGTTACGATAAGTTGCTAGCCTAGGCTGCAGCTCAACCAATTCACCTTAAAATTTCCACCATTGGTCATGGAGGCTATCATCATGCTCATCATCAATGGTCATGTTGTGCATGATCACACAAGGAGTCATCCCCTCCCACATGTTCTCACTCGTCCAAGTTCTAGCAGGGTGAAGAACAATAGCCCACCGAGACTGGAGCACACCAAATACCTGCTCCACATCCTTCCTACACACTTCTTGTTGTTTGGCAAACCTTTTTTCTCTTCTTTAGGAGCGTGAACTGTTTTACAAGTGTGGACTAGTCAGGAACTCAGGATAGATGGACGAGGGCCGCCACGGCCATCATCTTTTCGGTATCACCGTCTGAGACATCATCCGATGATGTGTCGGTGGAATTCTTGTAAAAATACTTGATTGAGCTACTGAGATTCATATACGTACAACATGAGACAATGGTCATATAATTATCACAAGTGAATATCTATGCCAACATAAATGGCCGATAGACCAAGTTTTATACCTCAAATTCAGCCGTGCAAATAGCCAAACAAGCCATGTGCATCGATGTTGGCGGGTGGGCTCGAGTTGACGGATGGCGAAGTGGACCTTTCGAGACGACAAGTGGGCGCAAGACCGCCGGCCAATGGACTGGCCTCTGTCAAGCAGCGGCTAAATTGGGCGGTACCGGCAACGGAGATGGGCGGGCCAGACAGCAGCATCATAGCACAGAGGAAAGGGTGCGATCTAGGTCAAGTGACTTGTGTGCCACTGGCGTGCGGGGTGAGAGCACGAGGGGACACCCGCCAATGCTGTCTGCGCAAACGTATTTCAACCAAATTTTGGGCCGAATGAGTCTGTTCACACGCCTCCGTCCGTTTGCCATTGGGTCAGTTCCTTCTATGCTCCTACTTGCCAGGACCAAAACAGACAATCTCGATTCGTTTGCTCCCGCCGGTGGAGCCGCCCTTGTAACTGATAATGAGAAAAATATTTACCTGGACTAAGGCTGGTGCCAATGTATAGCCTCACTCTCACCCGCCACGTCAGCTTTTTTTCCTCACTCTCACCCCACTCCCCACGGTGCCAGTGCACAGGCTATAATGTCAACTTTACTTCTCTTTCCTCCACGTCAGCTTTTCTCTCTCCTCGACATCAGCATTTCATTTTCAGATTACAACAATATAAATATTGCAAGGAAATTATTTTATTGAACTAAAATTGTTACCGATTACATCATAAAATAGTGCCAGCTCTATTTAAATTTTTGTGCAAAAAGCCCCTCAAAATTTGGCTCAAAACACCCTAAAATGCCAAATCCTACCATGTTTTTATTTTTCCTAAGCAAATCCTAAAGTCCAGGGGGTTTTCTGCAAAACCCCCTTTATCTTCTTCTCCACGCACGCAGCCAAGCTGCTGCTTGTCGACGCCGTGGCCGTCGATGGCGCTGGCGGCCAGGATGGCCCTCGCCGCCCCTGGCTCCGCCGCCATTGGCTCCGCCGCGACGTCCTGGTCCTCCTCCACCAAGCGCCGGCCGCCGGGGAGCCCTCTTCTGCGCCAATCGGGCGACGTCTGCGCCGCCGGTCTCCGCCGCTCGCCGGCGATTCCGGCCCCTCCCTCTCGCCCTGTGCCGCCAGCCGCGCCGCCCGCCTCTCGCCCGCCTATCGCCTCCTCTCGCCCCCGAGGCGCGGGCGGTGGCCGGCGGGAGCGGCGATAGCGCCCGGCGCCAGCGCCACCGCCCCGCGCTGCCCTGTCGCCCCTCCCTCGCCTCTCTCCCGCCCCACGCCGGGCGATACCGCCTCCGCTCGCGCCTGCGTTGGCACCCGCCTAATCAAAATCATCAGGGTCACGGCGTCACGGGTCTATGGATCTGAATAAATATCTTATCTCATTCTGTGCGCTGTCGTCGGAACCCCACGATGGTCCATGGTAGTGCCGTAGTGGGCACCTTTCCCCCAGGCGAACCTGGATGGTAGTGAAATATACCGAAAACTAGTAAACAGATAGGAACAGTGAATGATCTCCGAATCCGTCATGCTCAAGCAGCCCAACCAAAACTGGAACAGGAAAATTAGGGGAAGATTGAGCCAGAAACCACCATTGGAACCAGTAAGTCGTCATCTTCACTCCATATCTCCCGGATTTCGGCATCATGTCGTCTCCTTCCCGTCACAGCAAAAGATTTCTATAGAAGGGGTCCATGTCTTGAACCGAAAGAGACCCATCTGATAGTATGATCTACAAACATGATCTACAAACGTAGGGTTCCAGCTGACAAATCCACAAGTTGTAATCAGCATCCTTATCGGACATACATGTTGTAATCAACAACCACCACCACCAAAGGTAAGTGGACATGATAGCTCAAAAGTTCACACGATCTCAGGCGTAGCAACAAGAAGGGACTTCAATAGGATGGTAATTATACATATGTAGAGAAGACCCACCTCCACTAGAACTAGAGGGCCCTTTCTTCCCATTTCCCAGATTATAGTAGTCCAATAGAAAGGGCGTGGAATTACTTCGCTCAAAGCAAGAAGTCATGCCATCATAGATAGATAGAGAGTCTAATCCAACACATCAAAAAGAGAAGAAACAGGGTAGAGGCGGAAAAAGAAGTCCAATAGCATGGAGATCACAACAAGGGAAATAGTAGTAAAAATAAACTCCCTTTTGATGATATGTTATGATGTTCTTTTCTTGCTTCCCATCTCCTCATCTTCATGATTTTTTGTTGGCCTGACGATAGTGCAGTGGGGTGCGTCACTGCGAGGAGGTGGGGGACGATTCCGGCGGGGACGAGGCGGAGGCCCCGGCCGGAGAGACCGGAGGGGAAGGGTGGAGGTGCCCGTGGCCCTGGGAGTTGGTGCGGTGAAAACGGCACTTGAACGATCCTGCGTGCGTCGCTGGCGCGCAGACGCACTTGCCCGCGCCGCCGCCGTGGCTGCCCGAGGACGCGGACGAGAAGCTCCGGCGCATCACACGCGGGGACGACGCCGCGGCTCCCGTGGGGGTCGTGCTTCGGAAGGTGCCCTCCTCGCCGGTGGCGTCGACGAAGTTGGAGGCCATTAGTTTCTGCGCCTCTCCCTCTCTGATCTGCTGCAGATGCCAAAAGGAGAAGAGATGTCAAGACTCGAGTTCATGAGTCCGGAAGATACAGAGCAAAACACATTTCAAAATTAATTATGCGAATTCGATCGTGATGTGCACGCTCTACTAGCAACCAGTACTACAAAGAACGGACAAGGAATCGAGCATCGAGCAACAGAATGAAACGTGCTCGATCTTGTGCAGAATTTGCCCGGCGACGACAAAGAAAGAAGAGATAAGCGTCTGCTATCTTATCTGTCATATACTAGCTAGTATATTAGTCCACAAGATAAGAGTGGAGACTTTGAGAGAAGATAAGAGTGGAGACTTTGGGAGAAGATTAGAGTCGAAGACGCTACCTATGAGGAAGGACCGCAAGAGGAAGAGACGGCCGGCAAACTGCGTTATTCAGGACTTGGCGCCCTTTCTTATAGCGGCCTCGGAGGAGGAGCTGCCCACGGGCAGGGGCAGGCCTGCTCTGCCCGGGATTCCACTCACCTCTCCACCCAACCCGCGGGGCCCACGGGCCCGCCACATCGCCAGCAGCCCTTGTGGCTCTGTCGCTGTGTGCGTACGGCCTAACCTGATCAAATACGTTACCACCGGTGAGCGGAATGACAACGGCACCCTCGCCGTCCAGAAGACACGGCAGGGATCAGCAGGTAGGTGTGGAAACGGATCGGATGCATGCGGATTGGATAGCGCTATTTCCATATTCGTTTCCATATTTTCAAAACGGATACAAATACTTTTTTTTTTTTTTTTTTTTTTGAGGAAGGATCCGACCCATATATTCAAGATACTCAGTACAAATTACAAGCAAGTCCACCAAAGAAAAGAGAAGAAACAAAGAGGACCCGGAAATTTGCACAAAGCACCCTGAGCAATCTGAAAGAAAAGCAATCGGATCCAAAGCCGGCTCCCAAGAAACCTAGACTTCGCCGCCGTCGCCGTACCTCGATCCGCCGGGGAAGGAGCACCGCCACATGTTGTAGATGGCCGCAAGAGCCGTCCGCCGCCTCGCAACGGAACCTAAACGCGATGAACGCGCACGGCCACAGCACCACCTCCCTAGCACCGCCCATCTTCCAGCCGACGAGGCGCCGCCTGGGCCAACCACCACCTGCACCCAACTGCCTCCAGCCGCTGCTCCCCACGCCGCCACGGCCAGCCAGAGCAGACACGCCGAAGAAGAAAACCACCTCCACCATAAGCACCAAAAACGGATCACCACCAACCACCAGCTTCTCCCCTCGCCGCCACGGCCGGCCAGAGAAGCAAGGACGGAGCTCACCGGACGAACCACCTCCACAGCCTCCCCAGCGTCGCCGCTGGAACGGGGAAAGGAGGGGGAGGACGAAGCCCTATACACAGACGCCACCGCCGCCGTCTTCGGAGACGCCATGGGCACCCACACCTAGAAGCCCTAGGACTAACTACACGCACGGACAGAGCCGAGGCTCCCCCCCACCTCGCGGCGCCGAAACGGCGGCCGGAGGCGGAGGGGAGCAGCAGATCCGCCGGCGAGAAACTCTGGACCCGGAGTCGCCTCCTTTTCGCCCCTGGGCACTGTAGCAGGACTTAGAAGGGGATTCTTAAAACGGATACAAATACGGATGTAGATGTTGCCGAATATAAATTCGGAGCGGATGTTACTCGAATACGAATACCGATCGGATGTTTTCTCGATTTGAAGCGGATACGAATATAAGAAAATAATAGATTCATGTCTTATAATGAGCCAACTATAAAATGGTAGAGGGATAAATATACTGATATAATGCATAGTAGTTTCAAATGAAATGACATAAAAGAATATTTGGCCGATTTGTTAGTTTCTCTACGTAGATAATTGGCATATTGGGGTCAAATTACTAAAATTGGATGACATAATATTATTCGGATACGGATATATCCATTTCCATATCCACATTTGCTTCAAAATTCAAAATCATATTTGTATTTGCATTTTGTAAAATGGATCCGGATATTTACCATATCCATTTTCACAGACGTCCGGATCCGGATATTACCACTTCCATTTTTAATTTCTCGAATACGAATATCGGATAATATGGACTATCCACTACCAATTTTCACCCCTATCAGCAGGGGCTAATCGGAAATGTCATCAGCAGTTATGCTTTTTAGTGTACCTGGTCGGCATCATCTGGCCACACGATAGCCGAATATATCTATAAGCATTTTTAGCAAACTATTTTAGTTCACTAAAACAGAAGATTATGAAAAGAGTGATAACATTTATCCTTTTTGGATAAAGGGAATAGGTTAATATAAAAAGATACCAAATAGGCTCAGTCTCTGCAACGACGCCCCACCCTAGTGGCAGAACGAATGCACACAGCTAAAAAAGAGTAAAGAAAACTAAGAAATAAAGGTCCCGTTACATCATTCCGGACCTAGCAACAGCAATACAACCACAATATGGATAACATTTATCCTACTGATGAGGATTAATGAAAGCATACAAAGCTGGATCAAAAGGATCAGTAATTGTTGATATGGTGCCTAAATGTATTGTAAAAGAGGTATATCATGTCGATGAGGATCAACAAGGACATGGAAAGCTGAGTTTAAAGGGTCATGTATGGCTATATCTGGGCATTCTTCTGGCCAGGCCGAACAAAGGACAATGCAAAAAAAAACTCAAGCCCGGACTCGACCGGGCACTACTGGGCCTAATTTTCAAGCCTCGGCCTGGCCCATCACTGCAAAAGACCGTCGGGCCTTAGGTTGGGCTCCTTCCCTATTTCATACTTTGTCATATGCGAATAATAGGGGTGCATCGACAAGTATGTAGGGAAGTAAGGATTCCATGGAGGCCCGAGGGGCCGAGGTTAGGGAAGCATGGAAGTGAAGATGAATAGTAGGAGGTGCCAGGAACAGTATTCTGCTCAGGATGACCGGTACTATCAGACCAAGATCGATGCTGCATAGAATACACTAGCATGTGTTTGGATGCACAGAATTAGGCTTTAGAATTGTGGAATTGGAATTTAGGCCACAAATTCAGCTGTTTGGGTGTGTCTAGAATTAGGGTCTAGAAACTGGAGGCATTTCCAACCCAGACCCGCACGGGCGCGTTTTCTACATTACCAAATTCGGAGGGTGAGAGCTCTGTATTAGCCTGGAATTTGCGTCCCGAAGCAGTACGAGGGGAGGGAGGCTTCTTCTTCCCGAAGACTACAACTCTCCCATCACAGGCGAGCGAGCTCCTGAGTAACTCACCGTTGGCGCACCTTGCCTCCCAGACCTCCTCCCTCTCTCCCAGCTTCAGCATCCCCGCACTATCCCGTTGTTCTCTCGATGAGCAACAACGCCGCCATCCCTGTTGTTGCCCTGCCCAAACCCTAGGATTGGGGATAGCATAGGATACGGCAGTGGTGGCCGTCGCCCCGCAGGCCTTTCCCCAGGTGATGATGCCAGCGTTGCCGAGGCCCCCACGCAGAAGCTTGCGCAGCCGCGGGCCGAACGTCGCCGAATCTATACCATCCCGATGCGTCCGGTCAAAGTCCATGCCCTTGGCCCGCAACAGCGTGATCGACTCCTGCGCTTGGTTGTGGCGCCGGCGAACTCATGGAAGTTAAATCCCACATGTACTTCGCCAGTGCCGTGGTGCGGGAGCCAGCCCGCAGCGATGAGAAGGATGAGGCTGGCGCATGAGGTCGTGCAATTCAATTCAACTACTAGATGACACCCAAACAGAATCAGGAATTGACTACTCTATTGATTCCAACAACCCATATTTTGCACAACCAAACACTAGAATTGGTATTAAAGCTCATTTCAATATGATGGTTGATTTGGTATTGGGAAAAATTCAATTCCAAGCTTCCAATTCATTACATCCAAACACAGCGTAAGGAATTGACGTGTGACTCCTCTGGACATTCCAATAACAAGGGACAATACTACCGTTCTGATACGAGGTTCCCACCTGGTCCTCGCGAGGTTTGACCGATCTTTCACAACGAGACAACCTGGTAGTAGATACTCCCAATCACGTGTGGAACACAACCTGAAGTAGAAGAACGAATCTAGCAAACAACGTATCGAAGAACGACACGCCTCAAACCCTAGCTTGATAATCCTTGATGAACACAACAACCCTCGCAACAATCTCTATTGGAAACAGATAAACGGCATCGCCGTCCCCGAAGGGATGCTAAACCATGAGCACAAGCGAGAGTACTTAGACTAAACTTCAAACGTATGCTAACCCTAACCCAACCCTACGCACCATCTCCTTATATGAGGGGGTGGTGGCCGGCCAAGCCCTAGTGGGCTTTCCTAGTTCGACTCAGACAGGCCCAAGTCGAAAACACACAACTTATTAAAAACACTAATTGGCCCACATATGACCAGAAATATAAAAGACATAAAATAAGATAACAAGGTTGGTGGAGTCCTGAATTGGGCTTCACCTCAGCCTTCATGCCCGTATCATCCTCCCCCCTTCAAGAAGCGTTGTCCCCAACGCGGCAGGGTCTTCTCGAAAAGGTGACATGATATGAACATCATAGATCCGCGTCGTCTTCGAGTCTTGCCTGCTTACCACACCACATCCCCCTCTCGGCGTGCTTGACTTGATACAACACTTGGCGCCTCCTTTCTTCGCAACATGAACTTGGACTTTGGCGCCAACATCTTCTTCTTATTAACTCTTGTTGGACCCATGTGTTGCTGAACATGACCCTACACAAGATGTGTAATGCATGGACCACATAAATGTTGAACACGTCCATCCTTGCCTCGATGCATCCGCACTATGGCTGAATTTTGGCCGACAGTGCCGGTGTGCACTGCCACTGGTGCCATTCTCCTGTGACGCGCTCGCCTCCCGCTCCTCCCTTGCGCATCTCAGCACTGACCTCCACATGAGAAGCACAAACATCATCATTCTGAACTCCTATATCAACACAGAATGGAACAATAGTACATGCTGCAACATCCTCATCAACAATAGTCTTGACTTCAACCGGCTTGTCACCAACAAGGACAGACTTGTCATGTACATGCATGGCTGAAACATCACCAACATCGATGCTTGGAACATCATGCACCTCATGTTGCACTTTAGGCTTGTGCAACTTCTCCTTACGTACCACTAAATCCACATCGGACTTGATATGATCATCACCCATAGTCTTCAAAGTCCGTTGTTTGCCACCATGTATAAAAGAATATGTATTTGCTCTCCCAGCATGTGTCACATTACGATCATACTGCCATGGATGCCCAAGTAACAATCCACACACCTCCAATGGAAACACATCGCACTCTATCTCATCAACATAATCATCAACTATAAATGGCACACGCACCTTATGAGTAACTTTTAGCATACCACAGCTATTCAACCACTCAAGATGCTTAGGCTCAAGAAGACACCATGTAGACAACCCCAATGCTGCTACCATCGCCTTGCTTATGCCATTAATATAGCTACCACCATCAATCGTCAACTTGCAAACCTTGCCCTTTATAATGCACTGAGTCTGAAACAAACTCCACCAATGACCCTTGTCAACTGTCTTGCAAGCATCATCTTGTACCTTGTTGAGTTGCAAGTTCAGCCAACTCAATGGTACATCCTCCTCCATGGTAGTGTTAGAGCACACCACCTTCTTGTCCAGCTCCGTGGACTTTACCAAAAATCTAGCACGCAAAAACTGCTTGAAATCTTCCCAGCTAGATGTTCCACCAATGATACCTTTCGCAGCCCTGTCTTCACGCCACCAACTAGCAACCACTTCATCAACACGCCGATATGCAAGAACAAATTCAGTGTGGCCACCAAACTTGCTATCAAATACCTTGCATCTCTCAAAACCACCGTCAATATGGGACTCCCAAATCTGAAATTCTTCCGGTGTCACGGAACTAGCCAACCCCCACTTGATTCTAGTTGCATCAAATGTCGAACCAGTCAGTCAAAGTAAACATCTTCCTTCTTATCCGTAACACCACCAAAACGTGAAGAAACCATAGTTGTGCGTGAAGCGAACAACAACAGCAGGAAATCAAACAGCAGCAGCAGGGACAATTGCCGGCCTAGGCGCTGGTCCTGCCGACCTGGGCGCCGGCACGGCTGGCCTGGGGCCCGGTACTACCGACCTGGGGACCGGATCTTCCGGCCTGGGGACCGGTATGCCGGCCTGGGGGGCGGGCGAGGGGACTTAGCTCCCTAGATGGTACCCCGGTGTGCACCGGCGTGGGAGCCGGTTTTTGCCGGGTCGGCCGTTGGTATAGTCGGCAACGCCGGGCCTAGTGTTGGGTCGTCCGGTGAAACGGCCGGTGCTGCCGGGCGTGATGACGGAACCGTCACGAATATACTTCTTCTTCCTAACGATTTTTCCTCTTCATCGCGATTTTTCCTGTTGTAACAGCCCTGGATGGTAGAGAAAAGGCTTCCTGGTAGAGAATCTGAAGCACACTCTTTCCTCCACGTCAACCTCCTTCAACCTTGAGCAAAAACTCTTCCAATGCAAACCGATCTGACAAGATCGATCAACAATTCCTCGCTGTGAGCAACCCAGAGCTCTGATACTACATGATACGAGGCTCGGACCTGATCCTCGCGAGGTTTGCCCGATCTTTCACAGCGAGACAACCTGGTAGTAGATACTCCCAATCACGCGCGGAACACAACCAGAAGTAGAGGGACGAATCCACCAAGCAACGTATCGAAGAATGACACGCCTCAAACCCTAGCTTGATAATCCTTGATGAACACAAGAACCCTCGTAGCAATCTTTATTGGAAACAGTTAAACGGCATCGCCGTCCCCGGAGGGATGCTAAACCACGAGCACAAGCGAGAGTACTTAGACTAAACTTCAAACATATGCTAACCCTAACCCTAGCCGCACCATCTCCTTATATGAGGGGGAGGTGGCCGGCAAGCCCTAGTGTACTTTCCTAGTTCGACTCGGACATGCCCAAGTCAAAAACACATAACTTATTAAAAACCCTAATTGGCCCACATATGACCAGGAAATATAAAAGACATAAAATAATATAACTAGCTTGGTGGAGTCCTGAAATTGGGCTTCACCTCAGCCTTCATGCCCGTATCATGCTCGATCAGCGCTACCGGAACTAGCGGTAGTACCTCCCCTGAGGACCGGTACTAACGGCCCTACTAGTCAACACTAGGAAGCCCTTCCCACGAGTTGTGTCTTGTTTTGCCTATCTTTTGTATCCAAACTACCCCTCCACTTGTAACCCTATATAAGGACCCCTTGGGGTCAGATCTACAGTTAGAAATCATGAAATGAAGAACTAAACTTAGGCATCAACCTCCCATGTGGGAATTCAACCCTCTCTTAGACACAAATCTATGAGTTGTATCCAAGGCCCTCTTTTTTGTGACTGATATTTCATGTGTATGATTCTAGTAGAAGAAAGTCTATTCCGATTGTCAACTCTACTTTTCTACTACTCTTTCATGCTTGTGATTCTATCATTTTCATATTGATCTTTGTCTTGGAGATTCTACCTTGTGTCTTTCTATTGAGTTATTCCATCGAACAATAGTTTGGGTCATTGAGAGCAAATCAGATTGTATTGGGTTATTTTTGAGTGTGTTCATCGTGTTCTTTTTTTTCATTCATGTTCATCCTTGACCCTCCCTCATTTCCCATGGTTAACTCGTGAGATCGAGACACCCTTGTAGGCTTGGCCCACATCAGCTACTAATGTAGATGATCGGGCAGATCTAATTGCTTCGAGGCCTATGTCGTGGGGAAATCGAAGCCATCATCATCATCAACTCCTACTTGGCTTAGGGGAGAGCCTCTCCATCAGCATCTCCATAGTCCCCAACATCAACACTGACTTCATATCAAAGATGTCCTCCATAACCCTCATAGTTTGTGATAGATCGGAACCATGAATAACTTTGTAGTGTTGTGTACATGCTTGTCCTTTGGTGGTGAAGTAATATTTTCAGATTGTGTTGTATAAAAAGTGGACCGGGGTTCATGGGTTCACTTGACTATTCTCTCTTAAAGTTGTGGCGGACAAAAAACAATTCATAAATGAGATATGAAGGTGCAGATAATATTATATGTAAGATCAAAATTAATATAGGCATCACTTCCTATCATAGAGATGATGAAACACACCTCTCTTATACTCCACAAGAACGAAACTTCATCAATCTTGTATTAAGAATTAACAGAGCATAGCAATAAGTACTTTGACATGAACTTTGAATATCAAATATGCTACCTTGAACAAACAAGATCATCATTACTGTCACATGATGAACATAGCACATGCATTCACTTTATCCCTAGTGAGGTTGCAAAAGAAAGGAAGCCATAATAGATTTTGAACATATTGTCACTATCCTCACTAAAACTGTGCTACTCATCTAACACACACATCACCCCACACACGCTCTTGCATAGATGTTGGATCAGAACATAAACTTAAGAACGGGGTACATAATATGCATCTATCAATATGTCTCACCATATAATAAGATCGGATCTTATAAAAATATCATAGAATAAGGATCCACCACATAGGTATTACAAATATGACCATAATCATGATAGGAAGCTCATATGGCAGTAAGAACTAGGAACAACATGAGATAAATAGATCAAGCTACTGCCACAAACCCATATTCCATAGGTGGACTACTCCCTCTTGGTCATGGTTATGATGATGAAGACGTTGGAGAAGGTGGAGATCCCTCCGGCGGTGATCCCGGTGGAGTTTCGCCCTCAAATCTACAACATCCTCCGTTTTTGTGTTGTTGTGTTTGTGTTGTGCTCTCCTCCCTAGAACTATTCGGGGTTATATATATAGTCATTTTTAGGGAAAAATACGTCGGTTCGCGAAAGAATCAAGACAAACGGGCGATCGACGGCTGAAAGAGGGGGGTGGCGCGGCCTGACTTCCTGGCTGCGCCACCTGGCCTCTTTTGGCCCTCGGGCTGAGCTTCTAGGGCCCATCCCGCTTCTCCCGATGAAAAAATGACGCTCCAAAAAATCTCAGGTCAATTTCACTCTGTATAGGTCTGTGAAAGTGAAAAATACACAAAACAGGGTTTTCCCGTTCTGCAGCGTTATAACCTAAATAAAGGGGGTCATTGGTAAATCCCCTTAAACAAACGTAAAACATGGCATTATCATCATATATGTTGCAAATATGCGGGAATTCAATATGATAAAGGACAAAGTTCATGTATGCATTTTACATGCATCAACATCCCCAAGCTTAACCTATGTTCATCCCGAGCATGAAGGAGATAAAACTAACATGAACTTTGGATTTTATAATATATAGCTTCTAAATAATCATGCAAAGTATCATAAGGTTCAGTCAATAAAGAATGATAATAAGTAATATGAACTCGTCAAGTGATAACTCTTACATTCTACATAGCATGCATAAAAGTAAATAGCATTGTAAGAAACATGAATGATGAGTATTATGAATCATAAAGCATGCTTGAAATAATCCTAAAGAACTGTTGGAAGACTCTTTGTCCTCTCTTTTCAGGAATATTTCTTTTGACTCTTGAACACAAGAAAGTAAGCAGGGAATGCATATGCTAAACCTCCAACAAAATAAAACGTAGAGAGCATAAAATATGGTTTTGAGCTATGTAATTCATGTCAACAATAATAATAATGATGGGGTACCAAGTATCTCATGTATGAAGATATCTATGTGTCATGAGTTTGACCTCTGATGAGTAAGTGTTGCCTCATTTTTCTGAATACTAAGGAATACACCTCTCGTTTCACAACTTCGGGTTACCAAGACCTTTCAACATACATGTTTTAACCAAGTATTTCAATTGAGTACCTTCATGCCGCCCAAAGGGCCAAAGGAGATGTGCATCTCAAATATAGGGAATCCATATCGGGACAACATGAACAACATACGCTGAGCATCCTCTCTAACTCTCTCTCACTTTTTTCTCATACTCTTTTTTCTTTTCTCACACTTTTTTCACACAACTCTTTTTTCACACAACTCTTTCTTCACTCTTTCTATTGAGGATGCTCGTTGCTGAAACTTCCACCATGATTAGGCATGGCTTCGGTTAGCGGCACATTGCTCTTCTCTAACTATGCATGCCTACTTGCTTAAAATAACTACCATTCATTCCACAAGAGATAGCCATCAACAAAACAAAATAAATGATGATCAACGCAGGGTGCAATACCCAAAAGTGCGATGTTGAAAGACTTCCCCAGTAAACATGGTTACGGTCTAGCTCATTACTCATAATCAGTCAAACCAACAACATGTATAGTTGTATTTCCTACCAAACCTTACTTTCTTATGGGCTTTAAATTACACAAAAACAAAATTTTGAAAAGGTTGGCGGCAAAAAAACACATTATACTTGGTTCATGGGTTCACTTGACTATTCTCTCTTAAAGTTATGGCGAACAAAAAACAATGCATCAATGAGATATGAAGGTGCAGATAATATTATATGTAAGATCAGAATTAATATAGGCATCACTTCCTATCATAAAGATGATGCAACACACCTCTCTTATACTCCACAAGAAAGAAACTTCATCAATCTTGTATTAAGAATTAACAAGGCATAGCAATAATTACTTTGACATGAAGTTTGAATATCAAATATGCTACCTTGAACAAACAAGATCATCATTACTATCACATGATGAACATATCACATGCATTAACTTTATCCCTAGTGAGGTTGCAAAAGAAAGGCAAAACCATAATAGATCTTGAACATATTGTCACTCTCCTCACTAAAACCATGCTACTCCATCTAACACACACATCACCCGACACACGCTCTTGCATAGATGTTGGATCAGAACATAAACTTAAGAATGGGGTACATAATATGATCTATCAATACGTGTCACCATATAATAAGATTAGATATCATAAAACAATATCATATACTAAGGATCCACCTCATAGGTATTACAAATATGACCACAATCATGATATGCAGCTCATATGGCACTAAGAACTATGAAGAACATGAGAGAAATAGATCAAGCTACTGCCACAAACCCGTAGTCTAGAGGTGGAATACTCCCTCTTGGTCATGGTGATGATGATGAAGATGTTGGAGAAGGTGGAGATCCCTCCGGCGGTGATCCCGACCGAGTTTCCCCCTCAAATCTTCTCTGCAGCAGCCTCCGTTTTCGTGTTTCTGTGTTTGTGCGGTGCTCTCCTCCCGAGAACTCTTCGGGGTCATATATATAGTCGTTTTTAGGAAAAAAAAATATGTCGGTTCGTGAAAGAATCAGGGCAAACAGGCGATCCACGGTTGAAAGAGGGGGGTGGCGCGGCTTGACTTCCTGGCCGCGCCACCTACCTCTTTTGGCCCTCATGCCTCTCCAGGTGAGCTTCCAAGGCCCATGTTGTTTCTCCCGGTGAAAAAGTGACGCTCCGAAAATCCCAGGTCAATTTGACTCCGTATAGGTCTGTGAAAGTGAAAAATACATAAAACAGGTTTTTCCTATTATGCAGCGTTATAACCCAAATAAAGAGGATCATTGGTAAATTGTAACACCCCAAATTTGAAAACAAAGAGAAAATGAATTTCCCTTCTTCAAAAATGAGAACCAACAAAAAAAATTCCTACATAGAGTGCTATGCATAGTGCTCCTACCAAATACTTGTGTTTTGCCATGATTGTGTGTTTATTATTTTTGAACACATTCCCAAAACCCTAAACCCTAACCTTCTCAAAAACAAAGGGGATCAATTCTGAGAAACCCAAAATAAAAGAAACAGACATATGTGGGCATATAGCCCTAATATGTAAATCTTGAACCCTACCTTTCTTATTTAGCTAAATGGTGGTGAACCATGGTGAACCCCACTAAACCCTAAACCTCATCTCTCTTAGCACCAACCTTTGGAAAACAAAATAAAAAGAAATGATCTTAAATAAGAAAAAGGCATACGCAAGCCTATGGCTACTTTTTGCAAATGCTAAAACTTTGATTGTCTACCTTGGTAGATGGTTTGGAAATACCTCAACAAACCTGAATTTAAGGCTTACCACTCAAATCTTGGTGAAACCAAAAAGAAAACAAAAATCAAGAAAGCATATGCATAGAGGCATATGTGGCACTTAGCCAAAATATCAAATCTTGACCTAGGCACCCACATTACCCCAAAATGGTTTGAACCCTTTACCCAACTCAATCTAACACCAAATAAACCTCACCCATGTCAAAGTGAAGCAAAGAAAAAGATAAGAATAAAAAGTAGAAAATCACAAAACCCTCACATATGGTTTATGCCATTTTTGCAAATCTTGGACCTAGACCATTTTGGCCTTCACCATTAGTTGTATTATGTTACTAAACACTTATTACAACTTTTGGAATCAAAGAAACACAAATCAAATAAAATTCAAACTCAAATTGTGATCACATACGATAATGGTCAAATCTGCCATTTATATTCTGAACACTACTTTGAGCCCCTCTATCTCAAGTTTTTTAAACTAAACTTTTCCAATTCTTTGCACCTCATCCAAGAGCACCTCAAGGTGAACAACTTTGGTAAAGACCACCATGTCAAATTCATCTTGGATCAAAAACTATGCTCATGCAAAGTTGGGACTTTTTATCAAATACAACAATCTCACACATAATTCTTTTATTTTTAAAAATTCCACCACCACTTGTGAATGTCTCTGGTCATTTGAAACTTATCCAAATGCACCATTTTCAAATTTTGGAACCCCTTGAACCAAACCCAATTTAGCAAAATTTGCAAATTTCCAAATAGGCATCAATTCAAACACTATTATAAATAGTGCTCTAACCTACCCTTGACCTCCACTTGACACCTACTGGTTCCCTTGTCCCCTCTCTCCCTATTTCAAGCATAGCAACTCTAGTTGGAGGCTAAACCTAGCCATGGACATGCCCATGCCGGCCATGTTCCACTTGGCACACTCCCCTCCTCTCCTCACCTCCTCAACCCTGGCCACCGTGTCCAGGAGCTCCACCTCGCTCCCCTACACCTACCTGCGCCCGCCATTGCCGGAGGAGAAGCTCACAGGGCTGGCACACGTCGCGCCCAGGGCCATGCCGAGGACGTCGAGCACGCGCCCATGGACGCGCGCAGACCACACGCCGCTCCAGCACTCTGCGCCTCCCCCAAACCCCACTCCTGCAAGTTGAGCTTCGCCTCCGCGACACAAAACCGCCGGACACGCCCCCGTGCTCTCGCAAGCGCCGTCGCCTTCGACCACCTCGCCAATCTCCCGCAACCGTGCCGCCAGACATCGACGTCGCCCTCGCTCACCAGGCCGTCCCCCACCTAGCTAGCAAGCGCGCTAGCTTCGCATTGCCGCCGCCTACGCAGCCCTGCCGTCGCCTACCTCGATTGCTCGCCGGAGTTGTCGCGCTGCTGTCGACCCCCACGGCACCCTCGCAGCACCTCGAGCATCTATAAATAGAGCCCTCCCCGTGCCTCCTTCGCCACACCAAATCTGCTCGCCTCCTTCTCCTCGACCTCCTCGACCCCTGCTCCACCTCGATTAGGCCCTAGATAGCTCCAATTGCTCCATCGATCACCGGAACCCGACGCAGAAGTCGCCGTCGATTTACGCCTCCCCGAGCGACGCCGCTGGTACCAGTCGACTCCTCGTCCTCGACATCGTCGACCTGCACCTCGCCAACCCCTCGCCGGAGTCCCAGCTCGCCGCCGACCCCCTACCTCCGCCGCGGCAGCAACCCTCTCTCGTCGACGTAGACGACGCCTGATGTCTACGCACGCTTCTATTCCTGTAGACAGTGTTGGGCCTCCAAGAGCAGAGGTTTGTAGAACAGCAGCAAGTTTCCCTTAAGTGAATCACCCAAGGTTTATCGAACTCAGGGAGGTAGAGGTCAAAGATATCCCTCTCAAGCAACCCTGCAATTACGATACAAGAAGTCTGTTGTGTCCCCAACACACCTAATACACTTGTCAGATGTATAGGTGCACTAGTTTGGCGAAGAGATAGTGAAATACAAGTAATATGGATGATTGTAAGTAGTAATTGCAATCTGAAATAAAAATGGCAGCAAGCGAACATGTAGCAGAACTTGTTGGAAACGGTGTTTCAATGCTTAGAAACAAGGCCTAGGGATCATACTTTCACTAGTGGACACTCTCAACATTGCAATCATAATTGAATATAAATATAAGCACTTCATCATACTACTCTCTTATTGGATAGAGAACTCAAATTCATTGGGCAAGTGTGCAAAAGCACACCTCAAAGGCGTATTTCCAAGTACTAATAAACACCCCACACCGTCACCGTGAGCATTCATAGGAGGCACTAACACAACCACAATTCATAAGGGAGTTACACACGGCGCACACACTGTCACCATTACACCGAGGTCACATTAACCCCAAAGTTCACATAATTAAGCACTTGAATAGCATATGACATCTAGATTACAAAGCTCATCATATGGATCTCAATCATGTAAGGCAGCTCATGAGATCATTGTATTGAAGTACATGGGAGAGAGAGATGAACCACATAGCTACCGGTAGAGCCCTCAGCCTCGGGGGAGAACTACTCCCTCCTCATCATAGGAGACAGCAACGACGATGAAGATGGCGGTGGTGTCGATGGAGATGGCTCCGGGGGCAATTCCCTGTCCCGGCAGGGTGCCGAAGGCGATCTCCCGATCCCCCGAGATGGGATTGGCGGCGGCAGCATCTCTGGAAGGTTTTCCGTATCGTGGCTCTCGGTACAGGGGTTTTCGCGACGAAGGCTTTAAGTAGGTGGAAGGGTAGGGTTGGAGGCGGCGCGAGGGCCCCACACCATAGGGCGGCGCGGGGCCCACCCTGGCCGCACGGCCCTGTGGTGTCGGCGCCTCGTCGCCCCACTTCGTAACTCCTTCGGTCCTCTGGAAGCTCCGTGGAAAAATAAGACCCTGGGCGTTGATTTCGTCCAATTCCGAGAATATTTCCTTTGTAGGATTTCTGAAACCAAAAACAGCAGAAAACAACAACTGGCTCTTCGGCATCTTGTCAATAGGTTAGTGCCGGAAAATGCATATAAATGATGTAAAGTGTGTATAAAACATGTGAGTATCATCATAAAAGTAGCATGGAACATAAGAAATTATAGATACGTTTGAGACATATCAAGCATCCCCAAGCTTAGTTCCTACTCGCCCTCGAGTAGGTAAACGATAACAAAGATAATTTCTGAAGTGACATGCTATCATAATCTTGATCAATACTATTGTAAAGCATATGAGATGAATGAAGTGATTCGAACAATGGTAAAGACATCGATTAAACAACTGAATCATATAACAAGGACTTTTCATGAATAGTACTTTCAAGACAAGCATCAATAAGACTTGCATAGGAGTTAACTCATAAAGCAATAGATTCAAAGTAAAGGCATTGAAGCAACACAAAGGAAGATATAAGTTTCAGCAATTGCTTTCAACTTTCAACATACATATCTCATGGATAATTGTCAACACAAAGTAATATAATAAGTGCAAATAAGCAAGTATGTAGGAATCAATGCACACAGTTGACACAAGTGTTTGCTTCTCAGATAGAAAGAAGTAGGTAAACTGACTCAACATAAAAGTAAAAGAATGGCCCTTCGCAGAGGGAAGCATGGATTACTATTTTTGTGCTAGAGCTTTTCATTTTGAAAACATAGAAACAATTTTGTCAATGGTAGTAATAACGCATATGTGTTATGTATAAGACATCCTATAAGTTGCAAGCCTCATGCATAGATTACCAATAGTGCCCGCACCTTGTCCTATTTAGCCTAGATTTACATGGATTATCATTGCATAACATATGTTTTAACCAACTGTCACAAAGGGGTACCTCTATGCCGCCTGTACAAAGGTCTAAGGAGAAAGCTCGCATTGGATTTCTCGCTTTTGATTATTCTCAACTTAGACATCCATACTGGGACAACATAGACAACATATAATGGACTCCACTTTAATGCATAAGCATTCAACAACAGATAATATTCTCATAATAGATTGAGGATTGTTGTCCAAACTGAAACTTCCACCATGGATCATGGCTTTAGTTAGCGGCCCAATGTTCTTCTCTAACAATATGCATACTCAAACCATTTGATCATGATAAATCAACCTTACTTCAGACAAGACGAACATGCATAGCAACTCACATGATATTCAACAAAGGTGAAATAGTTGATGGCGTCCCCAGGAACATGGTTACCGCTCAACAAGCAACTTATAAGAAATAAGATACATAAGTACATATTCAATACCACAATAGTTTTTAAGCTATTTTTCCCATGAGCTATATATTGCAAAGACAAAGAATGGAATGTTAAAGGTAGCACTCAAGTAATTTACTTTGGAATGGCAGAGAAATACCATGTAGTAGGTAGGTATGGTGGACACAAATGGCATAGTTTTTGGCTCAAGGATTTGGATGCACGAGAAGAATTCCCTCTCAATACAAGGCTTAGGCTAGCAAGGTTGTTTGAAGAAAACACAAGTATGAACCGGTACAGCAAAACTTACATAAGAACATATTGCAAGCATTATAAGACTCTACACTGTCTTCCTTGTTGTTCAAACCCTCACCAGAAAATATCTAGACTTTAGAGAGACCAATCATGCAAACCAAATGTCAACAAGCTCTACAGTATTTCTTCATTAATAGGTGCAAAGTACATGATGCAAGAGCTTAAACATGATCTATTTGAGCACAACAATTGCCAAGTATCAAATTATTCAAGACATTATACCAATTACCACATGCAGCATTTTCTGTTTCCACCCATATAACAATGAACGAACAGTTTCAACCTTCGCCATAAACATTAAGAGTAAAGCTAAGAACACATGTGTTCATATGCAATAGCGGAGCGTGTCTCTCTCCCAAACAATGAATGCTAGGATCCGATTTTATTCAAACGCAAACAAAAATAAAAACATACAGACGCTCCAAGTAAAGCACATAAGATGTGACGGAATAAAAATATAGTTTCACTAGAGGTGACCTGATAAGTTGTCGATGAAGAAGGGGATGCCCAAGGCATCCCCAAGCTTAGATGCTTGAGTCTTCTTGAAATATGCAGGGATGAACCACGGGGGCATCCCCAAGCTTAGAGTTTTCACTCTTCTTGATCCTATTGTATCATCCTCCTCTCTTGACCCTTGAAAACTTCCTCCACACCAAACTCCAAACAAACTCATTAGAGGGTTAGTGCATAATCAAAAATTCATATATTCAGAGGTGACATAATCATTCTTAACACTTCTGAACATTGCACAAAGCTACTGAAAGTTAATGGAACAAAGAAATCCATCAAACATAGCAAAACAGGCAATGCGAAATAAAAGGCAGAATCTGTCAAAACAGAACAGTCCGTAGAGACGAATTTTTCTGGGGCACTTAACTTGCTCAGATGAAAAAGCTCAAATTGAATGAAAGTTGCGTACATATCTGAGGATCACGCACGTAAATTGGCAGATTTTTCTGAGTTATGTACAGACGGGGCTGCTCAATTTCGTGACAGTAAGAAATCTGTTTCTGCGCAGTAATCCAAATCTAGTATCAACCCTACTATCAAAGACTTTACTTGGCACAACAATGCAATAAAATAAAGATAAGAAGAGGTTGCTACAGTAGTAACAACTTCCAAGACACAACAAAAGAGTAGCAAAATAAAAACATGGGTTATCTCCCAAGAAGTGCTTTCTTTATAGCCATTAAGATGGGCTCAGTAATTTTAATGATGCTCTCGCAAGAAATAAGAGTTGAAGCAAAAGATAGCATCAAAATCAAATAAGAAACACTTTTAAGTCTAATCCACTTCCTATGCATAGGAATCTTGTACACAAATAAATTCATGTAGAACAAAGTGACAAGCATAGGAAGATAAAACACAAGCAACTTCAAAATTTTCAGCATGTAGAGAGGTGTTTTAGTAGCATGAAAATTTCTACAACCATATTTTCCTCTCTCATAATAATTTCCAGTAGCATCATGAACAAACTCAACAATATAACCATCACATGAAACATTCTTATCATGAGCTACATGCATAAAAGTATCATTACTCTCCACATAAGCATAATCAATTTTATTAGTAATAGTGGGAGTAAAACTATCACAACCATCATTGTAATCATCATAAATTGCAGGCATGGTATAATCATAATAAACTTTATCCTCCATAGTAGGTGGCACCAAAATACCATTATCATTATAATCATCATAAATGGGAGGCAAAGTATCATCAAAGAAAATTTTCTCCTCAAAACTTGGGGACTAAAAATATCACAACCAGCTTCCCCAAGCTTAAATTCTTCCATAGCATTAGCAATAATAGTGTTCAAAGAGTTCATGACAATAACTTTGCTACAACTATTTTGAATACAAAGTTCCATGGGTTTTTTAATTCTCTCTTCAAACACATCATGTCCTAATTCAATATAAAGTTCATAAAGATCTCTAATTTTTTTGTTGTTTTCCATTAAGCCTAACTAGTGAAAAATAAAAACAAGAAACAAAAAGATATAATTGCAGAATCTAAAGGAAATAACTTCGAGCACTCACACACCGGCAACAGTGCTAGTAAATAGCTTAGTAGTCGGAGGATGTGAATACCTTTTACCTTACCTCCCCGGCAACGGTGCCAGAAAATAGCTTGATGTCTACGCACGCTTCTATTTCTGTAGACAGTGTTGGGCCTCCAAGAGCAGAGGTTTGTAGAACAGCAGCAAGTTTCCCTTAAGTGAATCACCCAAGGTTTATCGAACTCAGGGAGGTAGAGGTCAAAGATATCCCTCTCAAGCAACCCTGCAATTACGATACAAGAAGTCTGTTGTGTCCCCAACACACCTAATACACTTGTCAGATGTATAGGTGCACTAGTTCGGCGAAGAGATAGTGAAATACAAGTAATATGGATGATTGTAAGTAGTAATTGCAATCTGAAATAAAAATGGCAGCAAGCGAACATGTAGCAGAACTTGTTGGAAACGGTGTTTCAATGCTTAGAAACAAGGCATAGGGATCATACTTTCACTAGTGGACACTCTCAACATTGCAATCATAATTGAATATAAATATAAGCACTTCATCATACTACTCTCTTATTGGATAGAGAACTCAAATTCATTGGGCAAGTGTGCAAAAGCACACCTCAAAGGCGTATTCCCAAGTACTAATAAACACCCCACACCGTCACCGTGAGCATTCATAGGAGGTACTAACACAACCACAATTCATAAGGGAGTTACACATGGCGCACAGACTGTCACCATTACACCGAGGTCACATTAACCCCAAAGTTCACATAATTAAGCACTTGAATAGCATATGACATCTAGATTACAAAGCTCATCATATGGATCTCAATCATGTAAGGCAGCTCATGAGATCATTGTATTGAAGTACATGGGAGAGAGAGATGAACCACATAGCTACCGGTAGAGCCCTCAGCCTCGGGGGAGAACTACTCCCTTCTCATCATAGGAGACAGCAACGGCGATGAAGATGGCGGTGGTGTCGATGGAGATGGCTCCGGGGCAATTCCCCGTCCCGGCAGGGTGCCGGAGGCGATCTCCTGAATCCCCCGAGATGGGATTTGCGGCGGCGGCGTCTCTGGAAGGTTTTCCGTATCGTGGCTCTCAGTACAGGGGTTTTTGCGACGAAGGCTTTAAGTAGGCGGAAGGGTAGGGTTGGAGGCGGCGCGAGGGCCCCACACCATAGGGCGGCGCGGGGCCCACCCTGGCCGCGCGGCCCTGTGGTGTCGGCGCCTCGTCGCCCCACTTCGTAACTCCTTCGGTCCTCTGGAAGCTCCGTGGAAAAATAAGACCCTGGGCGTTGATTTCGTCCAATTCCGAGAATATTTCCTTTTTTAGGATTTCTGAAACCAAAAACAGCAGAAAACAGCAACTGGCTCTTCGGCATCTTGTCAATAGGTTAGTGCCGGAAAATGCATATAAATGATGTAAAGTGTGTATAAAACATGTGAGTATCATCATAAAAGTAGCATGGAACATAAGAAATTATAGATACGTTTGAGACGTATCAACGCCGGTAAGCCGCACGATCATCTTCTGATCCTACGTCCCACGTTCACCCATACTGCTTCGGCGTTTAACATTCACTGACCACTGGGTCCCACTGTTAGTTGGCCCGCAGCGCTGCTGGGCTGGGTTTTCTCATTTTCAAATCAATTCGGCCCATTCGTTTCCCGCCTAGGCCCATCAATTCAATTTCGTTCAAATTATGTTTAGTGATTTTTCAATACTGGACCTCACTTTGAAATTGAATAGTTTCAAACTGGCTGGGCCAAATTTAACAAACTTTATATTGTTGGAAAGCTACTGAAAAGATCTACAAGACCCCACTAGTCTCAATTTGAGATCTTTTGTAGAAATAATGTGACAAAATTAACAAGTCAGAGACTTTTACCACTTAAAATAATTCTTAAAAATCAACCAAAATTGATATTGAGTTGATTTCAACTCTCATAGCTCACATTTCACTTACACTAATTGTTTATGCAAAAATATGGCAGGGTTACTTTGAGTGATCATGGCCCAAATTAAATAGAGGACTATATGGCTATTTTAGTTAGTTGATATTGTCCAAAACTATTATGCAAATCATATGGAGTGTTTTACTTCATTTAAATCTTGTCCCAAATACTTTCATATGAAGTATTGACCCTGGTCTAAATACTCTCACATGAAATACTTGGTGATTTTAAATCACAATTAGAATTGTTAAATGGTATGAGGTATTCTACCTCATTTAAATCATTTTCTCAAATGATGATGATGAATGGTTGACTTAGGTCAACATGATTTCATGTATGATTGTTTGAGGAAGTTAAATCTTAAGAATATTCAATGAGAGGAAATTATTCCTCAAAAACTAAATGGAAACTATCATTTACATAGGTAATGAGAGGAAATTCTTTCTCTAGCACTAAGTAAGAAAACCCTAGAATAATTTTTGGTAGCAATGCTAAGTGATGATGCTAGATCATTTGGAGTGAGCCATTAAGGCTAATTAAGGCTACTTAAGTATTGTTTGGTGATTGTTATCCTCGTATTCATGTATAGACGCTAGTACCGGAGAATACCAGGAACAGGAAGGATTCTACCCAGAAGAAGAAGAGAACTTTGATCACCTCAACAACCAAGGCAAGCTAACACCTTTGCAAGCTCTATGGTTGCAAGCTAATATTCTTGCAAAGTGCAAAGCCCTTTGGGGCAAGGCACCATTAGTCTTACCCTTCTTACCACAATCCTATCCCAAGTTTTTACCATACAAGTTTTTACTTGTTTATTTCAAGAGATACTTTTATAGTTAACTTTGGTCTAAGTTAAAGGAGGTTACTAGAGTAGCAAAGTTAGTCTCAAGCTAGCTAAGCAAGATAGCACCCCTCACGATTAGTGCTAGTGCTAAATACTAAAACTTGACTACTCTAGATGGGAACATGTGATTTGAAATGAATTTGAAACCTTGGAATGATGAGTCATTCCATTGAATGAATTTTGAAGGTGAATATGACTTGGAGAAGATGGTGATTTTTGATAAAACTGATATTGGTTTGAATGCAATACCTTTCCAATTTTGAGTACCCCCACAATACCTGATTATGGGTAGGGCTTAACTGGAAATTTATGCATCTTAGTATGGGTTCCCTCTGAACACACATCATAGGGGTTATGCCGAGGCTGCCTCCGTTGTTGAGAAATGATGTGAATTGAGGTGAATTGTACGGCCAAGCCCTGTGCGGTTCCAAGGTTGACAGTTGGTCTTCACTGGGAGGCCAAGCTCATGGGGAGAGGTGCTCATACTAGGGTTTGTAAGTGAAAGGTTATGGTTGATGATCCGCGTACTGTGTTACGATGATTCGGGGTAATCCCGACGGATGAAATCAAATGTTGTGGCACAAGTGTGCAACCTTCTGCAGAGTGTAAACCTATTCGAATAGCCGTGTCCACGGTTACGGACGGTTTGAAAGGCCATACAGTTTCCGGTGTCAGATTCTTGAAAATGTTGGTGAAGTGAATGGTGATTGGTGACTTGTTTTTGAATCACAACAAAGTTGTGGGAATGACACTAATGTTCCCACTTGAGTTAGTTAGTACATGAATAAGTCTTTTCCCAAATACTTGTGAACTAAAATTGGCTTTATGCAAATAAACTAGAGCTTAGCACCCCTTACTAAAATTGTTAGCTCTTACATTAGTATTAGTTTGCGAGTACTTTAAAGTACTCACGGCTGTGTCCCTGGCTATTCAAATGGCCAGACTATGAAGAGGAGCAGAACTATCAAGATGACGGCAATCAAGAGGTCTACGACAACTAGGGAATCTTCTGACGTCAGATGTTGGCCTGTGGACTAGAGAATCCCTTCTAATTACGCTTCCGCTATGAACTTTGTGTCCGTGGATCAATAGATCAACTATTTGTGTAATATTGGATCATGTGATTTCTATTTGTAAGACGACTATGGTATGTAATGAATGATGACTTATGATATTCAACTGTTATGTCTCGCAACAACAATATTCCTGGGATTGCGATGTATGACATGACAGGTATCTGGACTTAAAAATCTGGGTGTTGACAAGTTGGTATCAGAGCCATTGTTTGACCTTAGGAGACCCTAGTTAGAATGGACGTCTGAAAAACTTAGTTTCAAAACCAATGAAGTGAATATTTATGAAAATTTATTTTCACTCTTATCCTTGAGATCTTTTAAAAAAAGTGACATTCATACTCTACCTTTCTTACTACATAAAAATTTGGCACACTTGGGCACTTCTCTAACTTACTCATCCTAATTGCTCACAGATGGAGTACAAATGGGAGTTCTATCAGCTTGGTCACGAAGAAGACCTGATGTTTGAAAAGGATTTGAAGCAACTAGTAGAATATCTAGGACGCCCGTATCCCGAGTTCTTCGGAACACCCCTCAATAATCAGTTGGGAGGACCACCCCGATGGGAAGTTTCTGCAGATCTACGAAGAAAGCTTGGAGCCCCGATATGGGAAACCATATGGTATTCTGTAACGGGAAACACTTGGAAGGAAGGACTAGTCAGAGCTATGCAAGAAGCAATTGCCCGTCTGTGTGGATAGAATTTGAACAAGCTCAATAATACCCGCTTCATTTACTACCCAAGACATGACCCCGTGGGAAGACCAATAATCATGCCACCGCACCCGGAGATGAACCACTATGTGGCATATCTAGATTTCATGTTGTACAAGACCCGCAAGGAGTTGGACAACGCCCTCACCTTTTGCCAAGCACATTACCCCTGAAGATGAAGAACCCACCATGAAAAGTAGCATCTCTAGAGCACTCTCGTAGGTGTAAGTTGTATTAGTATCCCCTTGTATTGTAGAACGAATGAATGGTTCTTCAAACCAACGGTGTGTTAGCTTTGTAATGTGTGATGTTTGGTATGAATGAAAAAGTGTTGTTGGTTTTTACCCCCGCAACACTACTCAAGTTTTCAATTTATAAACTTTTTAAACTTTAACAAAACAAACCATAGAAATTTCCCTCTTATCTTATCATCTACCTCAATGTTCAGATGGCCCCACCAACCTGCAGCACCAACCAAGATGCAATGATGCAGATGCTGCAAATGATGATGGCAGACTGAGAAGCTGAGAGAGCTGAACGACAAGCCAATATTGCTGCACTGCAACAGATAGCTCAGAACAATCAAGACCATGATCACCCTGGATCAAAGTTGAAGAACTTTCAGAACACCAACCCACCTATGTTTAGCAAGACAGAAGAGCCCCTAGATGCTGATGACTGGCTCCAAACCATGGAGAACAACCTAGAAGTTGCGGGAGTTGAAGCCGCAGAGAAAGTACTGTTCGCCACCCACTACCTGTCAGGACCTGCACGAGCCTGGTGGACAAGCGCCCGCGCAATGAATGCGGGACAGATGATGACCTGGGAAGACTTCAAGCTGAAGTTTAGCAAATACCATGTGCCCCAAGGACTGATCAAGAAGATGAGAGACGAGTTCCGCGAACTCAAGCAAGGCAGAATGTCCGTGGTAGAATACCGCGACAGATTCCTCACTCTGTCAAGGTACGCCCCGGACGAAACCGACACCAATGAGAAGAGGAAAGAGAGATTTCTGAACGGATTACACGACGAGATGCAGACTGTACTGGTCAACATTCCCTTTGCTGAC
This sequence comes from Lolium perenne, assembly GCF_019359855.2. Lineage (NCBI taxonomy): Eukaryota > Viridiplantae > Streptophyta > Magnoliopsida > Poales > Poaceae > Lolium > Lolium perenne. Next base: position 122,691,672 of record NC_067249.2, on the reverse strand, counting down.
CTAGAAGCCCTGGTGGACTCCGGCATCCAGATGGAAGGGAAGCTTCACCAAGCCAACGAGAACTGCAAGCGCCGGATGATGAACCAGCATGGGTCCAGCAATACCCAGAAGTACCGCAACAACTCATCTGGAGGATTTGCTCCAAGATACAACAAGCCCACTGCCCAGACTTACCGCCCAAACTACACCAACAACCATGGAGGACCCCCAAAGCCCGGAGGCAACAACAACAACAATCACACCAGCAACAACAACCCCAACAGCAACAACAACAACGGGAACAACAACAACAACACTGGCCCTAGGACTGGAAGCAACGCCATCCCCGTCGCCACCAAGGACAAGGCCACCATCACTTGTTATGAGTGTGGAGTGGTTGGGCATTACTCCAATAAGTGCCCCAAAAGGTTAGCCAAGATTGCCGCCAACACCGCTGCACCCGCTCAGAACCAGCGCCGCTTTGCCGCAAGAAGGAACCCGAACAACAACAACGGCCGCCTCTACAACATGACTGCAACAGAAGCCCAAGAAGCACCTCAGGCCATGCCAAGTAGGTTTTCCTGTTAAATCATATCGCCCAATCTCTCTTAGGAACCTAACTTTTCTTAAAATCTCGGGACGAGATTTGTTTAAGGGGGAAGGGTTTGTAACACCCCAAATTTGAAAACAAAGAGAAAATGAATTTCACTTTTTCAAAAATGAGAACCAACAAAAACTTTTCCTACATAGAGTGCTATGCATAGTGCTCCTACCAAATACTTTTGTTTTGCCATGATTGTGTGTTTATTATTTTTTAACACATTCCCAAAACCCTAAACCCTAACCTTCTCAAAAACAAAGGGGATCAATTCTGAGAAACCCAAAATAAAAGAAACAGACATATGTGGGCATATAGCCCTAATATGTAAATCTTGAACTCTACCTTTCTTATTTTGCTAAATGGTGGTGAACCCCACTAAACCCTAAACCTCATCTCTCTTAGCACCAACCTTTGAAAAACAAAATAAAAAGAAATGATCTTAAATACGAAAAAGGCATATGCAAGCCTATGGCTACTTTTTGCAAATGCTAAAACTTTGATTGTATACCTTGGTAGATGGTTTGGAAATACCTCTACAAACCTGAATTTAAGGCTTACCACTCAAATCTTGGTGAAACCAAAAAGAAAACAAAAATCAAGAAAGCATATGCATAGAGGCATATGTGGCACTTAGCCAAAATATCAAATCTTGACCTAGGCACCCACATTACCCCAAAATGGTTTCAACCCGTTACACAACTCAATCTAAAACCAAATAAACCTCACCCATGTCAAAGTGAAGCAAAGAAAAAGAAAAGAATAAAAAGTAGAAAATCACAAAACCCTCACATATGGTTTATGCCATTTTTGCAAATCTTGGACCTAGACCATTTTGGCCTTCATCATTAGTTGTATTATGTTACTAAACACTTATTACAACTTTTGGAATCAAAGAAACACAAATCAAATCAAATTCAAACTCAAATTGTGATCACATATGATAATGGTCAAATCTGCCATTTATATTCTGGTCACTACTTTGAGCCCCTCTATCTCAAGTTTTTCAAACTAAACTTTCCCAATTATTTGCACCTCATCCAAGAGCACCTCAAGGTGAACAACTTTGGTAAAGACAACCATGTAAAATTCATCTTGGATCAAAAACTATGCTCATGCAAAGTTGGGACTTTGTATCAAATACAACAATCTCACACATTGCAATTTTGCAATTCTTTTATTTTTTAAAATTCCACCACCACTTGTGAATGTCTCTGGTCATTTGCAACTTATCCAAATGCACCATTTTCAAATTTTGGAACCCCTTGAACCAAACCCAATTTAGCAAAATTTGCAAATTTCCAAGTAGGCATCAATTCAAACACTATTCTAAATAGTGCTCTAACCTACCCTTGACCTCCACTTGACACCTACTGGTTTCCTTGTCCCCTCTCTCCCTATTTCAAGCATATATATAGCAACTCTAGTTGGAGGCTAAACCTAGCCATGGACATGGCCATGCCGGCCATGTTCCACTTGGCACACTCCCCTCCTCTCCTCACCTCCTCAACCCTGGCCACCATGTCCTGGAGCTCCACCTCGCTCCCCTACACCCACTTTGCCCGCCATTGCCGGAGGAGAAGCTCCCAGGGCTGGCACGCGTCGCGCCCAGGGCCATGCCGAGGACGTCGAGCACGCGCCCATGGACGCGCGCAGACCACACGCCGCTCGAGCACTCTGCGCCTCCCCCAGACCCCACTCCTGCACGTTGAGCTTCGCTGCCGCGACACAAAACCGCCGGACATGCCCCCGTGCTCTCGCAAGCGCCGTCGACCACCTCGCCAATCTCCCGCAACCGTGCCGCCAGACATCGACGTCGCCCTCGCTCACCAGGTATTCCCCCACCTAGCTAGCAAGCGTGCTAGCTTCGCATTGCCGCTGCCTACGCAGCCCTGCCGTCGCCTACCCCGATTGCTCGCCGGAGTTGTCGCGCTGTTGTCGACCCCCACGGCACCCTCGCAGCACCTCGAGCATCTATAAATAGAGCCCTCCCCGCGCCTCCTTCGCCACACCAAATCTGCTCGCCTCCTTCTCCTCGACCTCCTCGACCCCTGCTCCACCTCGATTAGGCCCTAGATAGCTCCAATTGCTCCGTCGATCGCCGGAACCCGACGCAGAAGTCGCCGTCGATTTACGCCTCCCCGAGCGACGCCGCCGGTACCAGTCGACTCCTCGTCCTCGACAACGTCGACCTGCACCTCGCCAACCCCTTGCCGGAGTCCCAGCTCACCGCCGACCCCCTACCTCCGCCGCGGCAGCAACCCTCTCTCGTCGACGTAGACGATGCATGTAAGCCGCACGATCTCCTTCTGATCCTACGTCCCACGTTCACCCATGCCGCTTCGGCGTTTAACAGTCACTGACCACTGGGTCCCACTGTCAGTTGGCCCGCAGCGCTGCTGGCTGGGTTTTCTCATTTTCAAATCAATTCGGCCCATTCGTTTCCCGCCTAGGCCCATCAATTCAATTTCGTTTAAATTCTGTTTAGTGATTTTTCAATACTTGACCTCACTTTGAAATTGAATAGTTTCAAACTGGCTTGGCCAAATTTAACAAGATTTATATTGTTGGAAAGCTACTGAAAATATCAACAAGACCCCGCTGGTCTCAATGTGAGATCTTTTGTAGAAATAATATGACAAAATTAACAAGTCAGAGACTTTTACCACTTCAAATAATTCTTAAAAATCAACCAAAATTGATATTGAGTTGATTTCAACTCTCATAGCTCACATTTCACTTACACTAATTGTTTATGCAAAAATATGGCAGGGTTACTTTGAGTTATCATGGCCCAAATTAAATAGAGGACTATATGGCTATTTTAGTTAGTTGATATTGTCCAAAACTATTATGCAAATCATATGGAGTGTTTTACTTCATTTAAATCTTGTCCCAAATACTTTCATATGAAGTATTGACCCTGGTCTAAATACTCTCACATGAAATACTTGGTGATTTTAAATCACAATTAGAATTGTTAAATGGTATGAGGTATTCTACCTCATTTAAATCATTTTCTCAAATGATGATGATGAATGGTTGACTTAGGTCAACATGATTTCATGTATGATTGTTTGAGGAAGTTAAATCTTAAGAATATTCAATGAGAGGAAATTATTCCTCAAAAACTAAATGGAAACTATCATTTACATAGGTAATGAGAGGAAATTCTTTCTCTAACACTAAGTAAGAAAACCCTAGAATAATTTTTGGTAGCAATGCTAAGTGATGATGCTAGATCATTTGGAGTGAGCCATTAAGGCTAATTAAGGCTACTTAAGTATTGTTTGGTGATTGTTATCCTCGTATTCATGTATAGACGCTAGTACCGGAGAATACCAGGAAGAGGAAGGATTCTACCCAGAAGAAGAAGAGAACTTTGATCACCTCAACAACCAAGGCAAGCTAACACCTTTGCAAGCTCTATGGTTGCAAGCTAATATTCTTGAAAAGTGCAAAGCCCTTTGGGGCAAGGCACCATTAGTCTTACCCTTCTTACCACAATCCTATCCCAAGTTTTTACCATACAAGTTTTTACTTGTTTATTTCAAGAGTTACTTTTATAGTTAACTTTGGTCTAAGTTAAAGGAGGTTACTAGAGTAGCAAAGTTAGTCTCAAGCTAGCCAAGCAAGATAGCACCCTCATGATTAGTGCTAGTGCTAAATACTAAAACTTGACTACTCTAGATGGGAACATGTGATTTGAAATGAATTTGAAACCTTGGAATGATGAGTCATTCCATTGAATGAATTTTGAAGGTGAATATGACTTGGAGAAGATGGTGATTTTTGATAAAACTGATATTGGTTTGAATGCGATACCTTTCCAATTTTGAGTACCCCCACAATACCTGATTATGGGTAGGGCTTAACTGGAAATTTATGCATCTTAGTATGGGTTCCCTCTGAACACACATCATAGGGGTTATGCCGAGGCTGCCTCCGTTGTTGAGAAATAATGTGAATTGAGGTAAATTGTACGACCAAGCCCTGTGCAGTTTCCAGGTTGACAGTTGGTCTTCACTGGGAGGCCAAGCTCATGGGAGAGGTGCTCATACTAGGGTTTGTAAGTGAAAGGTTATGGTTGATGATCCGCGTACTGTGTTACGATGATTCGGGGTAATCCCGACGGATGAAATCAAATGTTGTGGCACAAGTGTGCAACCTCTGCAGAGTGTAAACCTATTCGAATAGCCGTGTCCACGGTTACGGACGGTTGGAAAGGCCATACAGTTTCCGGTGTCAGATTCTTGAAAATGTTGGTGAAGTGAATGGTGATTGGTGACTTGTTTTTGAATCACAACAAAGTTGTGGGAATGACATCAATGTTCCCACTTGAGTTAGTTAGTACATGAATAAGTCTTTTCCCAAATACTTGTGAACTAAAATTGGCTTTATGAAAATAAACTAGAGCTTAGCACCCCTTACTAGAATTGTTAGCACTTACATTAGTATTAGTTTGTGAGTACTTTAAAGTACTCACGGTTGTGTCCCTGGCTATTCAAATGGCCAGACTATGAAGAGGAGCAGAACTATCAAGATGACGGCAATCAAGAGGTCTACGACAACTAGGGAATCTTCTGACGTCAGACGTTGGCCTGTAGACTAGAGAGTCCCTTCTATTTACGCTTCCGCTATGAACTTTGTGTCCGTGGATCAATAGATCAACTATTTGTGTAATATCGGATCATGTGATCTCTATTTGTAAGACGACTATGGTATGTAATGAATGATGACTTATGATATTCAACTGTTATGTCTCGCAACAACAATATTCCTGGGATTGCGATGTATGACATGACAGGCATCTGGACTTAAAAATCTGGGTGTTGACATAAATCCCCATAAATCAATGTAAAACATGGTATTATCATCATATATGTTTCAAATATGTGGGATTTCAATATGATAAAGGACAAAGTTCATGTATGCATTTTACATGCATCACTAGCGTGTCTACCGCGGTAGTGCCGGGCCTGTCACAGTGTACCTCTTCCACGCCATAGTTGATGATGATGTGGCTGAAGCAGGCGCTGGTGACGATGTCGATGATGATCACGAACTTTGTTTTCGATGACGAAGGTTGTCGATGCCGAAACACGAGCGCCCCCCTACCTGGCGCGCCAAATGTCGCGTCTCACCTATGCGAACACCGGGGATGAACACACACCCATTTTTGTTCGGTAGTGGGCACGAATGCGCTCCAGCCTCAACGCCGCCTTAGGATCATGCTAAGGCGGAGGAAAATCATACAAAAAGCACAAACGAGCATTTTTTTTACCCAGGTTTAGCCCACCCTTTGGCTAACAATCCTATGTCCTGCTTTTTTGGATTATCTCAAGTGGATATTGTACAAGATGATGAACTCTCAAGTGTACGGAGGATGCTTTCTTTAGCTACTACACCTCCCGGGCTTCCTCTTTCTTATTCTATCCCTTTTCTCTCTTCCTATTCAGCTATATTGTGTTGTGAATTCGATTAACGCTTTCTCTCCTTGTCCTGATCTTTTCCTTGACGTCGTCAAGTGTCTCGCCTGACTTGGTTGGTTGGTTTCCTGGTTCGTTGGTTCGTTCCCTTTTTTCCCTCCTTTCTTGGTTGGTTCCTTCCTGATAACCCACAAGTATAGGGGATCGCAGCAGTCTTCGCGGGTAGTATAACCCAATTTATTGATTCGACACAAGGGGAGACAAAGAACACTTGGAAGCCTTAACAGCGGAGTTGTCAATTCAGCTGCACCTGGAAACAGACTTGCTCGCAAGAGTTTATCAGTAGTAACAGTTTTATAGCAGTAGCAGTAGTGAAATAACAGCAGCAGAGTAACAGAGACAGCAGCAGTGATTATAGTAAACAGCAGGATTAAAATACTGTAGGCACGGGGACGGATGACGGGCGTTGCATGGATGAGAGAAACTCATGTAACAATCATAGCAGGGCATTTGCAGATAATAATAAAACGGTGTCCAAGTACAAAGCAATCAATAGGCATGTGTTCCAATTATAGTCGTACGTGCTCGCAATGAGAAACTTGCACAACATCTTTTGTCCTACCAGCCGGTGGCAGCCGGGCCTCAAGGGAAACTACTGGATATTAAGGTACTCCTTTTAATAGAGCACCGGAGCAAAGCATTAACACTCCGTGAACACATGTGATCCTCACATCACTACCATTCCCTCTGGTTGTCCCGATTTCTGTCACTTCGGGGCCATCGGTTCCGGACAGTGACATGTGTATACAACTTGCAGGTAAGATCAATAAACAATGAATATCATGATGAAACAATAACATGTTCAGATCTGAGATCATGGCACTCGGGCCCTAGTGACAAGCATTAAGCATAACAAGTTGCAACAATATCATCTAAGTACCAATTACGGACACTAGGCACTATGCCCTAACAATCTTATGCTATTACATGACCAATCTCATCCAATCCCTACCATCCCCTTCGGCCTACGATGGGGCAAACATGGCTGGTTGATGGAGAGGCGTTGGCGGTGATGATGGCGATGATCTCCTCCAATTCCCCGTCCCGGCGGAGTGCCAGAACGGAGACTTCTGGCTCCCGCGATGGAGTTTCGTGATGTGGCGGCGTTCTGGAGGCTTTCTGGCGATTTCGACTTCTCCCCGTGCGTTTTTAGGTCGAAGGCAATTTATAGTCCGAAGGAGGGCGTCGGAGGCCGGCCGAGGGGGCCACACCATAGGGCCGCGCGGGCCCCCCCTAGGCCGCGCCGCCTTATGGTGTGGGGCCCTCGGGCCTCCACCTTACTTGTCCTTCTGGCTCCGTCAGTATTCTGGGAAAATAGGGTCTTCTGCATAAATTCCGAGGATTTTCCCGAAAGTTGGATTTCTACACAAAAACGAGACACCAGAACAGTTCTGCTGAAAACAACGTTAGTCCGTGTTAGTTGCATCCAAAATACACAAATTAGAGGCAAAACAATAGCAAAAGTGTTCGGGAAAGTAGATACGTTTTGGACGTATCAACTCCCCCCAAGCTTAGCTTATTGCTTGTCCTCAAGCAATTCAGTTAACAACTGAGCGATAAAAGAACTTTCATGAACACATTTGCTCATATGATGTATATATTCTCATGCTATGGCTAATACTTAAGCAGTTCATAATGAGATACATGCAAATAAGATCATCTAACAGCTATGTCAATCATGGAGAGGTACCAACAATTAATAATAAGCATCATGAATCATGTATATAAGCAGGATTGCAATGTTCATAAGAGAGCATGATAAAGTGGTATCTCGCTTGCCCGTATTTGATCGGCAAAACATAAATGCCCAGGCACCTCTGGAGTTCATAGAAAGACTAGAAGTAGTGATTGTCAAAGATAGAAGCATCAAAGTTATACCACAATCAATCATATTTTGAGACAAGCATATTATACTAAGAATGACAGTTGTGCTCTCAAGATAGTGCTCAAAGAAATAATGGAGACACAACATAAAAGTAAAAGATTGACCCTTCGCAGAGAGAAGCAGGGATTAACATGCGCTAGAGCTTTTCATTTTTGAAATCAGGAGTAAAATTATTTTGAGAGGTGTTTGTCGTTGTCAACGAATGGTAATGGGTACACTAACTACCTCGCCAACCGGACCTCCAAGAGCGGCTCCCATGAATTATTTGCATATTTATGTGGCACTCCTTCCAACCTTTCTTACACAAACCATGGCTAACCGAATCCTCGGGTGCCTGCCAACAATCTCATACCATGAAGGAGTGCCTTTTTATTTTAGTTTTATTATGATGATGACACTCCCCCCAACCTTTGCTTACACAAGCCATGGCTAACCGAATCCTTCGGGTGCCGTCCAACAATCACATACCATGGAGGAGTGTCTATTTAAGTTAATTAATTTGGGACTGGGAATACCGTTGCCAGCTCCTTTTGCAAAATTATTGGATAAGCGGATGTGCCACTAGTCCATATGAGAATCCGTCAAAAGTAAATGACAAGGTTGAAAGCTAAACACCACATACTTCCTCATGAGCTATGAAACATAAACACAAATTGAGAAGCATTTTGAAGGTTTTAAAGGTAGCGCATGAGAATTTACTTGAAATGGTTTGAAATGCCATGCATAGGTATTTATGGTGGACACTTTGGAACAACTTGGTTTTCAGGTGTTTGGAAGCACGAGCAGCGTTCCCGCTCAGTACAAGTGAAGGCTAGCAATAGACTAGGAAGCGACAAATCAAGAGAGCAGTAACTGTCATAATCATGCTTGCGGCAAAATAAATTAACGGAGGCATAAAAGTGATACAAGAACTCTGAAGCAATGTAAATCATCGAGGCTTAATTGACTTTGGTTCAGTCATATGCATGCGTGAGCATGTGCCAAGTCGATATAAATGAATTATTCAGAGGAGGATACCACAATGCCATACTTATTTATGAATAAAACAATGCAAGCAAACATCCATGACATGCTACTCATATTAATAAATTGGAGCTAAACATGAGAGATCATAAACTACTAGACTTTCTCAAATAACATATACCTCACATGAACCAACTAAGCATGCTCACATGGATGAGTATATGTACAAAAATGAAAACAAATAGAGTTCATACCAGCCTCTCAACACAATCCAATTGTCGTAGATCGTCATTATTGCCTTTCACTTGTGTAGCTTGGATAATATGAAATGAAAACCATGCTCCAGCCACCGAAGACCATTGAACTCAAGATGAACTTTACAAACCAAAGAAGAACAGCAAATATTTTTGGTGTTTTCAAATTAGAAACAAGAACAAAAGGAAACAAGCAAACAAAGCAAAATCTTTTTGGATTTTCTTATAGCAAACTAGCAATAGCAAATAAAGCGAAACAAATGCAAGAAACCAAAGCAAACAAATGGTGAAGAGAAACAACAGATATATTTTTGGTCTTTTTGTGTTTTGGAAAAGAAACAAAGCAAAAACAAGAAATAGCAAGCTAGAAGACTCACATAAACACAAAGCAGCAGAAATTCGTCAAACTTGACAGCAGTACAGTACCCGATTTTTAATAAATTCTTCCACTGCTCAAATCGAAAAGTTTTCAACTAATGAAAGTTAGATAACAACCTGGGGAACATGCACAAAAATTGGCTTCGCAAAATACTGTTCTGGCTATTTTTGAGAATTTTTACGGTAACAGTCCAGAATCTGTTTTCAGGCAGCACTTCCCCAAATATCATCTTCCTCTCATTAGAAAACCACTCAAACGAACAAAACAAGTATGTACAAGTATCCAGCAATCATAATATGCAAAGAATGAGTGATGCCGGTATACCTCCCCCCAAGCTTAGGCTTTTGGTCTAAGTGGAGTTCAATCCCATCGAGACCATGAGGTAGTATCTCCGTAGTACGACGAAGATGGATCATATTCCGGGCATGTGCTAGAAGAAGCACCCGGATACGTGACGGTGTAGTCGTAGGAGGGCTCGGCGTCCTCGGAGTCATGCTGCTGGTGGAAGTCTTGTATCTTCATATGTTCATCCACCTCCTCCTTAGTGCGCGACCATGATTGCCTGTCAATACTGAACAAACTTGGCTGGGGAAGAGGGATTTCCTTCTCATCCCCGTCAGCAAACAACATTCTATAGACCATATTATCTAAAGTAGAATCGGCGGTAACAAAATGATGACTCTTCATAGCAGCAATATCGAGTCTCCTAGGGGTCAATGGCACATCATTAGGATCAAGAGGAAGTCTTAAATGTGTTAAAACGCGCAGTGCGATAGTTCCTCCAAAAATAGGCCCCCTATTAGACAGGCGGCGAGCAATAAGAGAACCAAGATGATAAGATGTCCGACCAGTAAGTGTAATATTCAAGAAAGCAAGATGGTAACTAGAAATATTGCTAGTGTTCTCCCTACCAAGAATGCTAGTAGCAATGTAATATGCAAAATACTTAATGGCGGGGAGTTGAATGTTCCTTATCTTGCCACGCTGAATGGTGCGACAATCATCATCGGTGATCCCTCGAATAGAGCTCCAACAGGTCCCGGGGGTTGTCATCAATCCTCCTTGCTGTACCTACAGGGGCAATATCCAATGCACGACAAAAATATTCCAATTCCATAGTAACAGGATTACCATAGATCTTGAATGCAACTGTCGGCTCATATTGCGTGTTGTTGAACTTGAAGCTCTCAACGAAAATTTTGGTGAGCATGTAGTATTGCTCCCTTTCGTCTCCCACGTAGGTGGTTAAGCCCGCCCTATTGACAAGGGTGAAGAAATCATCCAATATCCCTGCATTCCTCAGAAAATCATAGCATGGAAAAGACGAAGCATTAGGAGCCCCGTTGTCCTCTTCGGGCGCGAAGCTAGGCGCGATGATATCCTCATTGTACGATCGCCTAAGCCGGGTGGCGGCCCTAGAAGGCCTCCCGGTGCTGGTTGTTCCTCTCTTGAACAATTCTCCAAAGTTGAACTTCTTCATCTTTCTTTTCTGAAATTTTTCAACAAGTGATATAAAACTTGATTTGGTGACATATAATCAAGGGGAACTACTATAGGAACTTGCTAGAGTACTAATCATGCATCAAAACTAGTTTATACAACTTAGAACAAGCATGCAAGCTCACTAAACATGTTACCTACAGCAGCAAAATATTCAAGATATACTCAACCAAACAAAATTATATTTGGATAGGCGGAGGAGTCACATACCGGAGAGCAAATGTGCCAAATTTCAGACAGAAATCTGGGCTGAGCAAAGAGATCGAAAAATCCTGAGCTCTTGAGCAAAAACGCGAGTGAGAGAAAGCTGGTTCGAGTTTTTTTGGGAGAGAGAAGATGCTGGGAGAAAGAGATGCTAAAGTGGGGCAAGGAGGGGCCCACACCACAGGGTTGCGCGCCCCCCTCCTTGGCCGCGCCGGCCTGTGGTGTGGCACCCTGGGGTGCCCCACAGGTCATCCTCTGGTGCTCCCAGGTGCCTCTTCGAAAAATAGGACCAACTTTATAATTTTTGTGAATTTTTGAAAACTTTGAAAAATGCACATTTCTGGGTATTAAGTTTATTATTACTGGCCAGGAAAATTTTTGAAATCTCTAATTAACTAAGGAACTTTGCAAAACAAAAGTGCTACAGCAAATAAGACAAATGGAGGAAGAAAGAGATGTTGTTTACCTCCTCTATGCATATAAAAGGTATTCGTTAACAAGGTTGATCAAGTCTTGCCACCGAATAATTTTTACATAACATAAGAAGAAATAAACCTCAAATCAATCATGTTACCTTGAATTGTATTGATATGGATCCAATCATAAGATTTTGATAACCTTCTTTAGGCTCATATATAGGACAATCAATAGTTCCAATTTTGATAGTTCTCACATTAGAAATAGTATTGACTCCACATACTTTATCAATCTTCTTGGGGAAATAGACGGTATGCTCCTTATCATCAACATTAAAAGTAACCTTCCCTTTATTGCAATCAATAACAGCCCCTGCGGTGTTAAGAAAAGGTCTCCCAAGAATAATAGACATATTATCATCTTCAGGCATTTCCAACACAACAAAATCAGTTAATATCAAGCAGTTATTAGTAACTTGAACAGGAACATCCTCACATATACCAACAGGAATAGCAGTAGATTTATCAGCCATTTGCAAAGATATATCAGTAGGTATCAACTTATCTAAGTAAAGTCTCTTATAAAGAGAAAAAGGCATAACACTAACACCGGCTCCCAAGTCACATAGAGCAGTTTTAACATAATTATTCTTGATAGAACAAGGAATAGTAGGTATACCTGGGTCGCCCAATTTCTTCGGAACCTTGCCATTGAAAGAGTAATTAGCAAGCATAGTGGAAATTTCCTCATTGGGGATTTTCCTTTTGTTAGTAACAATATCTTTCATATACTTTGAATAAGGAGGCAATTTAATAGCATCAGTCAACGGGATTTGCAAGAATAAAGGTTTCATCCAATCACAAAATTTATTATAGTGTTCTTCTTCCTTTGATTTTAATTTCTTAGCAGGAAAAGGCATTTGCTTTTGCACCCAAGGTTCTCTTTCATTACCATGTTTCTTGGCAATAAAATCTTCTTTAGTATACTTTTTATTTTTAGCATGCTTTTCAGGTTCATCTTCTACCTCTTCTTTATCAGAAGCATCATTCTTATCATTATCATTATTATTATCATGTTCATTCCCACTTTCAGTCTCAGCATCGGAAATAGAAATACTATTAGGATCATTAACAGGTTCAGAGGATTCTACAACATTTTTATGTTTCTTCTTCTTCTTCTTCTTAGCAGGAGCACTAGGTTCAATGCGTTGAGAATCTTGTTCAATTCTTTTGGGGTGCCCTTCAGGATATAGAGGATCCTGGGTAGAGACACCACCTCTAGTTGTTACTTCATAAGCATGTTTCTCTTTAGAATTATTATTTAGCAAGTCATTTTGTACTTTAGTGAGTTGATCAATTTGAGTTTGAATCATTTGAAAATGTTTAACAAGCACCTTAACATCATTGGAGGTTCTCTCCACAATATCATGCAAATTGCTAATAGCTTGAGAATTTTCCATTAGATGATTCTCTACTCTCATATTAAAATTTTCTTGCTTAACAATATAATTATCAAACTCATCTAAGCATTGCGCAGGAGGTTTTGAATACGGAATATCTTCCCTAGTAAAGCGTTGAAGGGAGTTTACCTCAATCATGGGTGAAGGGGGAATTATCTCACATATATCTTCTATAGGAGGTAGATTCTTCACATCTTCGGATTTAATACCTTTCTCCTTGAGAGACTTCTTAGCTTCCCGCATATCTTCATCATTCAATTTAATTAAACCCCTCTTCTTCAATATTGGCGTTGGAGTTGGTTCAGGTGTTTCCCAATCATCATGATTCCGGCTTATTCTAACCAATAAATCTTCAGCTTCGTCTGGAGTTCTTTTCCTGAAAACACAACCAGCACAACTATCCAAATATGCTCTAGATTCAATGGTTAGTCCACTATAAAATATATCAAGTAGATCATTCTTTTCTAAATCATGTCCAGGTCTAGCTCTGATAAGAGAACAAAATCTTGCCCATGCCGCAGGCAATTTCTCTTCATCTCCCTGATCAAATCTGTAAATTCTCTGTAAAGCAGCATGTTGAGCACTAGCAGGAAAGTATTTTCGAAAGAAAACATCACGCAACTCAGTTGGATTTTTAATAGAACCAGGAGGCAAATTATTATACCAAGTTTTAGCGTCATCCTTTAATGAGAAAGGAAAAAATTTAGCGACAAAGTAAGTACGCATCTTGACATCATCAGAAAACAAGCTACTCATGGAAGAAAGTTCAATCATGTGTTCTACAGCACTTTCTTTTTCAGTACCACAAAAGGGTGTTTTCTCTACAATAGCTATATGAGATAGATCAAGAGAAAAATCATAATCTTTATCCTTAAAGCATATAGGAGATGTGGCAAATTCAGGATCAGGAGATAGCTTATGTTTAATAGTATATTGTGCGAGAAACTTTTTAATGTTTCTTGCATCAATAATAGAATTGCATTTATCAATAAAATCATCATTAAGCTCCACATAATCTTCATCAGGATCATCACTAGAATAATCAAGTTCAGGTGAATTAACAGGTGTAGTGGCATTTTCATTAGGAGTTTCAGCATTTTCAATTTGTCTAGACCTAGCAATTGTAGCATCTAGAAAGGATCCCAATGAACCACTATCATCAAGCACAGCAGAAACATTATCAATATTATGAGAGTTTTCAGATTCAGCAGACGTACCAGCTTGTGGCGGTGAAACAAGTTGACTTATCACAGATGGTGAATCAAGTGTAGCAGAGGTACTCAGAGTTGTACCTTTTCTTGTAGTGGATGGTAATATGGCGACTTTAGGATCGCGAGCTTTACCCATGTTGGAGAATTTGCAGCGAGCAATATCAATCCAAGTGAACTTCCAAATAAAGCTATGCTCCCCGGCAACGGCGCCAGAAAACGGTCTTGATAACCCACAAGTATAGGGGATCGCAGCAGTCTTCGCGGGTAGTATAACCCAATTTATTGATTCGACACAAGGGGAGACAAAGAACACTTGGAAGCCTTAACAGCGGAGTTGTCAATTCAGCTGCACCTGAAAACAGACTTGCTCGCAAGAGTTTATCAGTAGTAACAGTTTTATAGCAGTAGCAGTAGTGAAATAACAGCAGCAGAGTAACAGAGACAGCAGTAGTGATTATAGTAAACAGCAGGATTAAAATACTGTAGGCACGGGGACGGATGATGGGCGTTGCATGGATGAGAGAAACTCATGTAACAATCGTAGCAGGGCATTTGCAGATAATAATAAAACGGTGTCCAAGTACAAAGCAATCAATAGGCATGTGTTCCAATTATAGTCGTACGTGCTCGCAATGAGAAACTTGCACAACATCTTTTGTCCTACCAGCCGGTGGCAGCCGGGCCTCAAGGGAAACTACTGGATATTAAGGTACTCCTTTTAATAGAGCACCGGAGCAAAGCATTAACACTCCGTGAACACATGTGATCCTCACATCACTACCATTCCCTCCGGTTGTCCCGATTTCTGTCACTTCGGGGCCATCGGTTCCGGACAGTGACATGTGTATACAACTTGCAGGTAAGATCAATAAACAATGAATATCATGATGAAACAATAACATGTTCAGATCTGAGATCATGGCACTCGGGCCCTAGTGACAAGCATTAAGCATAACAAGTTGCAACAATATCATCTAAGTACCAATTACGGACACTAGGCACTATGCCCTAACAATCTTATGCTATTACATGACCAATCTCATCCAATCCCTACCATCCCCTTCGGCCTACAGCGGGGGAATTACTCACACATGGATGGGGGAAACATGGCTGGTTGATGGAGAGGCGTTGGCGGTGATGATGGCGATGATCTCCTCCAATTCCCCGTCCCGGCGGAGTGCCAGAACGGAGACTTCTGGCTCCCGCGACGGAGTTTCGCGATGTGGCGGCGTTCTGGAGGCTTTCTGGCGATTTCGACTTCTCCCCGTGCGTTTTTAGGTCGAAGGCAATTTATAGTCCGAAGGAGGGCGTCGGAGGCCGGCCGAGGGGGCCACACCATAGGGCCGCGCGGGCCCCCCCTAGGCCGCGCCGCCTTATGGTGTGGGGCCCTCGGGCCTCCACCTTACTTGTCCTTCTGGCTCCGTCAGTATTCTGGAAAAATAGGGCCTTCTGCATAAATTCCGAGGATTTTCCCGAAAGTTGGATTTCTGCACAAAAACGAGACACCAGAACAGTTCTGCTGAAAACAGCGTTAGTCCGTGTTAGTTGCATCCAAAATACACAAATTAGAGGCAAAACAATAGCAAAAGTGTTCGGGAAAGTAGATACGTTTTGGACGTATCACTTCCCCCCTCTTATATCTCCTAGGATTGCCACAACGGCTAGTCCGAGCATTGCCCAAGAGAGTTCCCGAGCTCAATCGGATGGATTCACGCGGACGAAGGGCAGGTGGGTGGTGCGAGCGGCCAATGGACGGCCACGGGCCGTGTGCCGACGTACTTGATGATGGCGTGATAGCTCGGGCAGCGAGCTGTCACTATGTCCGATGCGCAGGCCTCTACCGGCCCGCGCCATGATGACGCGCACGGGTGCAGCCGCCTCGCCTGTTCCCCACAAAGGTCCTGACACGTCTTGTCAGGCTCAGTTGGGACCCCCCTCCCTGGCCACGCCTGGCCAAGGAGAGGTGCTTCCTAGGTCCTTCCCGGGGCAGTCCAGACCACGCCTTGGCCTGGCTGCCCCGCTCCTCCGTCCTCAGCGCTTCTTCCGAGGGCAACCCCGAAGGGAGCCAAGGACAGCTCCTCACCCAGCTAACTTGCCTAGTCGTCATGGTTCATCTTTGTCCGATTGCGCTTGTCCTCCACCGGGGTGCCTACGTCAAAGGTAATTCTAAGCGTAGTTACACATGTTTTACCATGGCACGTACCTGACTTATTCATTGCGATCGTGACTGGGGCGCCATGGGCCGGAGTCCGCACGCCGCGGTGTAATCGTGAGGACCCTCGGTCCCATTACATTGACAACACGTATGACCCTGACGTTGATGGCGACTATGACGTCCTCACCAACAAAGCCATGAATAGTTGACAACAACCAGAGTGACTTGATCACCAACTATCATGTACCAAAACGTAAGAGATCTCTACAAGTTGATGCAGGTAGCTATGAGCGTGAAGCCACAAGACGACTAGGCATTGTACTTCCCTGATGCTTCTTTTTTCTGGATAAGCCGGTTTTCAAGACTAAGCAACACCTCAGTGCTCTAGAAGAATACCAAAAAGAAGATTTGATCCACCGGGAGGTGGTGCACCGGCGTCTCCTGAACTTGGGGGTTTATGTATGCAATTAACACTATGCGCACTGACTTGCAAAGGTCTTTCTGCCGCATCTCTGATTTGGAGTTGACTATCAGGAAGCTCCGCGCAGCCGTCTCCAACACCATCCCTCTATCTTAGAGAGAATACCACGTTTTCAAATAATCGAAGGGATTATTTGATCCCACCTAGTTTGATTCCAAACTTGGGGAGATCTATATCACCTTATAATCTATCATAAAGTTTATCATATTTGCTTTCTTGCTCACATATTAGTTTTTAAATTCGTAAGTTTTGCATTAATTGCCTATTTAGCTCACTTGGAGGAAGAAAAGATTTATATCCAATGAATTCTTGAGCCATTATTATATTTTAAGTATTCTCAGTTTCATGATTATTGTATTAGATGTATGAATTAGGATAAGTACTATTTTCCTTGTACTTTGCGATGATTTTAGGGTCTTCCACACTAATGGTACTAATAGGATATGATAAGAATTTTTGATAGTATGTTATAATCATTTGTTTGGTTACGAAAGAAAGATTATTCAAAGTAAAATAATTATGAAAGTGATGAGAATTAGATAAACAAAGTGCTATCAAAAATTATAGAGTGAGTACAAGTTGAGTTAGATGCCCAAACCACAGCTGTGAACTACTTCATGCTCGGCTTGAAAGTTAGCACCATGTATTGATCTATTTTGGTTTTTCTCATGGGAATAAAATATGCCTAGCTTCTTTGCACGAACACTAAAAAATAAAAATATAACCAAATATGTGCAAAGGGCAATATACATATACGTGACCATGAGAGAAAACGAAAGAGAGAATTCGTACCTTTGAATCTCAAGTGAATGAGCGAGTCCTAAGCATGTTTGAGGTTGCGTCACAAACTCGTTCAGTTGAACTTGATGATCGTATGATGTGTTAATAATCAATCTTCATATGAACTATTAGTACAAACGTCTGGAAACCTCTAATTCACAAATTTGACCATTTACATGCTAGTATCCCCATTTACATGCTTTCTTTTTTCAAAATTTCAAAATTCCTCATTTACAAAGAGCTAGTCAAAGAATGGAGGGTTAATCTTCATATGAGCTAGTATCCCCATTTACATGCTTTCTTTTTTCAAAATTTCAAAATAGGCTTTGAAGTTGATTAATGCTCAACTAGCAATTTTCTTTGGAATTATGAAGAAGGGAATCATAAGATTCACTTAGTTACGAAAAATATTTTGGGGGCTTAGGTATTGCTAACCTCCAAGATTTGAATATTTGTTTGATTGGTTTTTGGATCAAGCGATACACGCAGGGAGAAGGTACCCCGTGGAAGTAAATAATAGATAGTAAATATTATACCAAAATTCCTAATATCCTTTGTTGTCATGATACTCGGCCTTCCACTTTGTGGAAATGTGTTATGTAGGAAGGCCAGGCTATCAAAATAGGGTACAAATATAAAGTTGGTAATGCCAAAGAAATTAAGTTATGGGAGGAAATTTGGTTTGCAAGACTAACATACTACCAAATTTTGGAATGCTTATTTTGTGTCGAACCAATAGCTGATCTTTGAGATGGTTTCCAGTTAAGATGTGAATTTAGGAGAATTTTGTGATGAAATGGTGACAGAATGGAATGCGATTGTAGCTATGCTCGAGTCCATTAGATTCAATGATGATAGTGACCATATGAAACTAATGTGGTTTATTCCTCTAAATTTATGTATGCTTTCATTAATTTGAGAGGTGTGCATCATTTATATTTACCTGCTATTTGGGACATTAAGATTCCCCCCTAGGGTTCATATTTTCCTTTAGCTTTTCTCTGAGAACAAAATTATGATCAGAGATAATCTTAGGAAAAGGGGATGCCAAAACCCTTGGAATGTGATTTCTGTAAGGAAATAGAATTAGTCAAGTATTTTTTGTTTACTTTCTATAGTTGCGAACCTACTTTGGAAAGATGTTTTTGAAGTGTTTAAGATATAAGTCAATTGCTGTGAAAATGTTGCCTCCAGGTGGTTATGTAACAAAAGTTCTTTGACTCTCAAAAAAGAAGTTATTTGCAGTTTAATTTTGTCACCTCTGGAATACTAGAAATAGCTTAGTTTTAACAGAACATGGATTGATATGAAATAGGTTTGGCGACTGATCCTATCTGTGGAGGGTAGCTGACGATGTTGGACCTGTTGATAAGAAAACTCAAGAGGCCCCTGGCACTCGAGATGAACTGAAGTGCTCGAATTTTGGTTGGTTCACTTCCTGGGCTTCGACTGCAAAAACTCCTTTTTTTCGATAAAGGAGCAGAGCCCCAGCCTCTGCATCAATCGATGCACATGGCTTCCTACATTAAGGAGCACCTGAGGAGGCTGATTCAATCCACGTCGTGATGTAAGATGTGTGTCTCCAGAGCAAAGTTGGGGTTTAGTTATAGCAGTTCTTTAGTAGTTCTGGTTTCTATCTGTGTCAAGCAGTAAACTTGTCCAGGTTCTCTTAAGCTTTTGGCCGGTTGTTGGTTAGCTTTTGCAAGATCTGGTTTTGCAGGTTCAAGGTTTCATTTTTGAATGAAAAAGGAAGCGGGGAGTTTTCTCTCCCTGTGAATCTAAAAACTGCTGCCCCAACACCTCAATGCTCTGCTTGAGCATATAATAGGACCATACAGTAAGAACTTGTCCACGTGAGATCGATCTAATTTCGGTGGTACTCTACTCCTTAGATTACACTAAGCTACGCACAGTAGCACTCCACTGCTCCTTGTCTATCTATCTAGACGTGTATTATGCATGTTAATAGCTGAGAGTACTCGTGATCAAGTGCCCAGGAACCGTACTTCTGGTTTCACCATGCCCGCAATGGTTCCATAGGCATTTAAAATTGTTGCTCGTGTTTGGGCAGTATGCCCAGAGCAGGAGAGGTTAACGTTGTCGAGATAGATGCCACGGCACTGCACGCTCTTGCTGCACATGATCTTGATGGCCTCGGGGTCGGAGGATGTCCCCTGGATGTTGATGAATCTCGCGTCGGATATGGCCACAGCACCATCCTGCAGTCACAGCCAAATACAGACATATCAATTTCAACATCTGTGGTCGAGGATGAAGTGGTGAATGTGGTGATGTGTTCAGTAGATTTCACCTGTGGTTGACAGTTTCCCGGGGGACAATAGAACTGGTCGATGTCAATAGGATGTTGGACTTCATTCATCTTGAGGTTCTCGAAAAGGAACCCGTTTGCACTGCCCCTCCCTCCCTGCTTACGATATATATACAAGGTGTAAATAACATGCAAGGCGCACATATCACAAGTTCACCCTCACAGCAGTTGTTACCTGCCACGATTTGATCCTCACACCGGTCATAGTTCTAGAGAAGGTGCAGTTGGATACTGTAATCCTTTCCACGAGCGATGTCGACCCGTCACATCCAAGGCTCCCCACACTACATAAGATCAGAAAGCTACTTAGTTCAATGTCTGTTACTTACTGCTATAGAATAAGTTTATATCAGTATTTGGTCAGCACAGGCCTGCATACTCATAGTTGTACATTTGTACCTGATGCCATGACCAGGCCCGCATGTGCTATCAGTGATATTAACATCAGTGGTGCCTGATAGAATCGATACACAATCATCTCCTGCATCGATTTGTTTGTCCAATGTCAGTGTAATAGTTTATAGAGAACACATTTCAACACATGTGTGGATTTTAAGGGCTGCTGAAAGGAACGCACCGCTTTGGATGGAGCAAGAGGAGATATACACATGGTCGGAGATAGACATGGTGATCCCGTCCGTGTTAGGGCTGTCGCCCGGAGCCGTGACGGAGACGTTGTACACGTTCACCTGGCTGCACCGGTGCAAGGTCATGTGCTTGTCTGGGCTGTCCCTCAGGTGTATATTCCTCACCAATAGGTTGTTGCAGCTTGAGAACGACAGCAGCTGATTTTACAAATACAAGACTGAGTATCCAGGTAGTTAGAGGCTGAAAACGAATGAGATATTGTGGTGTGTACTTACAATTGGCCGGACACTGCATTTCTGTCAAAATGAGAGGGGGGCATCAGATGATTGTTGCTAATGATTTAGAGCAAGGGAACCAACTGCTATCTGCTGTAGATCCTACCTTTTGTTTGAAGCAAGCCCACCAGATGGCGCCGTTGCCGTCGATCTGGCCGCTCCCCTTCACCGTCAGGTTGTCGACGCTGTAGAAGGTCAGCAGGTTCGCTGCTGTCGTCGTCCAAATGACGTTTGGCGCCACGATGCCTCCGTCCAACTGCAGAAATACGAATTGAGTTACAGATGAATGATGCAGGACGTTGGGCCTGATCGTCGACAGATGTTACCTGCACGGTGATCGGCGAGCTGCAGGGTCCTCTCAACCTGATCTTGCTCAGCAAGAATGTCCTTCCTCCAGGGATGAGCATGGTTGGCGAACTGCTGTCGCTGCAAGTTGCGTTCCATGTCGCTGCAAACGCCTTTCGACAGAGAGGAAGATGCACAGGTGGTGAGTAAGGAAAAATCCGATCAACACCGTGATGGTGAAGCCAGAATCATATAACAGGCTCTCGCTGTTGTTACCTTTGCATCATCAGTGTTGCCATCCCCAGCGGCATGGAAATCCATGACACTGTAGCTTTTGCCTTGCTGCCCTGCCGCACATCGAGCTGCCGACAGTGCAAGCAGCACCACCACCAAGAAGAACAAGACGATACGTTCTGCTCCAACACTCTGCCGGATTGAAGATCCAGGCAAATTTTCATGGCCGATAAGAACAAATCCATTGCTGACGAACAATGGTGAACTGAACTGACACGTACCATGATTTCAAGTGCTGATATCTAACACGCTCTTGATTCGGTCGAAGAAGAGCTGACGACGCGACGATTGCAATGCACAATTGAACTACCAGCAAGCGTATGTGTATTTACACGCACGCATGCTCGTAAGGCATGCAGCGGGAGACCTGTAATATAATCTCCCGTCCTAGCAATGCACTGAGAACGCAGAGTACAGACTAGAATCTATTTATAAGGCTCGAATGCTCGATCAATGCAGGGGATCGCGGCTGTGGTTCTTCCTTCTACGATTGAAAGATGAAAGATGAAAGAATGTCATGCGGTTATTTCGCCAGGCGATCCTGCTCGGCGGCATTTGTTCGTTTACATTTTCAGAACGGAATCGTGCTCGTTTTGGAAACGAGTTAAAGCTAGAGATATATTACTATCAGTTATATGGAATTTTGCGACAGTGATAATAAATTGAAGATATGTTTCTTCTCTTGCAGAAAAAGGTTTTCGTCGTGTTTCAAATTGATACTACAGTAGCTGATTTCTCGGTGGTGCAGGATTTTAATTACGGTTGTTAGCGACTGCATACATGGGTGCCGTCCGATCGTAGAATGAACAGTTTGGATGGGGCGGTCTTGGCAGTTAAGGGCATCTCCAACCGCGCGACCCAAACGGACGCGCTGAGCCGTCCGGTTTGGGCCGTTTGGGTGGCCGAGCGGACACGCGGACAGCGGCGCGCGTCCGCGTGTCCGTTTGGGTCGCGCGCTGCGCCCAACGCGCGGACGCATCGCATAACCGTAGAAACAGGAAAACAAACAAAAAAATGCGAATTTAAACGAAATTATATTGAACATATGCCCTATTTTGGGCAAATTTGTACATAGCCCTATTTTGGGCAAATAAAACTAACAAAAGAAGCTCCTATATGGGCTTTTAAATTTAAACTAATATTTAAAAACCCTCTATTAGGGTTTGGTCGGCGGTGCGGTGGCCGCCGGTGCGCCGCCTAGCCCCTGTGGGATTCGTCGGCGACGTCGTCGACGTCCCCGGGCGGCGAGGCACTGTTGTGGCTCGACCGCGCCGGGGACTCCGGCCACGGAGACCACACGGCCTCCTCCCACGGCGAGTGGGGGTCCGGAGCCACCGCGGGCTGCGGCGGCGCACGGAGCGGCGCCTCCTCCCCGAGGCGGCTGCGCCTCTCTCGGGCGCGGCGCACAGCCTCTGGCGCCGCCGCTGGTCGGCGCGGCGCCTGTCTTCCTGGCGGCGCTGCTCGTCGGCGCGGCGCCTGGCCTCCTCCCGCCACGCCGCCTCCTCCTCCTCCTCCCGTCGCGCCTGGAGGGCCTGGGCGTAGAGCTCCCAGCCCTCCGCCTCCTCCACCTCCCGCCGCGCCGCCTCCTCCATTTCGGAGGTGCGAATGGCCGCATGGAGGTGCGGCCATTTCGCCTCCTCCTCCGCCGCCGAGATCATCAGGGCGGCGCGGAGGTCCGGGTCCTCCTCCAAGGACTCCGGCTTCGGCTCGAGGAGGAG
Source organism: Lolium perenne (assembly GCF_019359855.2). Taxonomy (NCBI): domain Eukaryota; kingdom Viridiplantae; phylum Streptophyta; class Magnoliopsida; order Poales; family Poaceae; genus Lolium; species Lolium perenne. Next base: position 122,668,429 of record NC_067249.2, on the reverse strand, counting down.
AGGCGGCGGTTGCGGCAATGCCGCACCGCCGCGGGCGGCCTCTCCGATGTGGAGGCCGCGTTGGTTTCCTCCCGACGGCCGCAACGCCGGCGGACGACGGCGGCTGCTACTCGCCTCGTCGTCGTTCGCTCCGGGAGCGAACCGTCGCTTCGGGGCCATGGCGGCGGTTTTGCTCGGGGAGTGGAGTGGGGACTGGAGTGGAGGGCCAGATCCCCTCCAGTCCCCATTTAATAGTCTCCCTGGTCACCGACAGGTGGGCCCAAGGGAGACGAGGCGACCAGCGCGCGGACGCGAGCGGACGGCGCGTGCCATCCGCGGCCACGCAAACCTAGCCCAGATTTGGGCCGGGTTTGCGTCGTTCCGGACGCCGCGGCCGTCCGCTTTTGCGGTGCGTCCCCGCGCTGGGCCGCGTTTTTGTCCGGCTCGACCCAAACGGACGCAGGGCGCGGTTTGGGTCGCGCGGTTGGAGATGCCCTAATCTTCCCGAATCCCAATTAGTGTGGTGCCTGTCGATCTCGTACAATCTCGGGTCTTTTTAACGGTTTTGCTAGTCTCGCAAAAAAAAAAAAAAACTTAGTTTTCAGTCGAGTCCTGTATCGTCAGGTTTGCATCGTGACATCTAAAAAAAAAAATTGCATCGTGATTTGTTCACTTTGGTGCAAGTTGGATTGTAACTAAGATTTTTTTCACTTACAATCGGCTTGCAACTTAAAAATTAGTGAGTTGCAACCCAGAAAAATGCTTCTGTGCCATTAAATTTGCTTCATAATTCGTTTTAATGGTGAGTTGCAACCTAGAAAATTCAAGACTAAGAACTAGTGTCGCCACCTCTTCAGAAAACCAGCACCGCCTCCACCTCCGCCTCCCCATAGATCAGTCCCCCCTTCTCAAGCCGGCCTCGATGGCGTTGGGAGGGCTGGGGAATCCGATCTATGCGTGGAGTTTTAATAAAATTAGTGTTTTCAGTAAATTAGGTAAGAGTTTTGGTAGTCGCTATATTTTGGCCTCTGCGTCAATGGAGGTGGCATCGTCTATAATGAGTGTTCTTTCACCTTTCGTTCGACAAAAAGATCTCCGTCCCAGCGTCATTGGTGGTGTTGGAAGAATACAATTCTCTAGGTATGGATCTTCAGATCTTGCTTCGCCAGATTGATTTTCGATCTCTTCCCATGGTTGCCAAGAGAAGGACTGTCCTCGTAATATTTGTTCGGGCTGCTACGACCTCGGCAATAGTGATTCATACTCTAGACTCCCCAACAACATTGACTATGCTATTCAGTTATTTTTTTCCTCGCATAATGGTGTTAGTACTCTTATCGATGTTGATTGACTACTTCAGTTGTTGCGCGCGTGCCCGTAGCGTTGGCATTGCGGCTTAAATTAAAATTATGGGAGAACCTTAATTGGTATCTAAAGGTATATGGTTTGGTTTCTATCTTTGGTTGCTTTTAGAAAAGTACAATATTGTGTCATGGAAGAAGAAAGAGTCTGAAGACCTCGAAGATTTGCTCTTTCTTTCAGACTTTATTTTGTAATTGATGTACGCAACTCATGTATCTCTACCATGTAATATTTATTACTATGAATATATGTGGTATTGAGCACACCCTCTTTTCAAATCTTTTAGTGAATCTGGGGAGATTTCGCATTTACAAAGGTAGACGTGAGATCGGGGGTAAATGTACCTGTATTAGAAAAAACAAAACTATGGCCTATGGGAGCACAATGCAAAGTCAATTGGGATTCGGTGTGTCGCCTTAAGGTACTTGGTGGACTTGGAGTGCTTGATATTGTCAAATTTGCGAGGGCCCTCCGCTTGCGATGGCCATGGCTCGAACGGAAGGACAAGGATACAATTTGGGTGGGTTTCAAAAACCCTTGCAACAAAGAAGATATGGATCTCTTTTATACCACCACCAGGATCACCCGGTTGGGGTCGGCAATAAAAAACATTTTTGGGATACCCATTGGTTGAGGGAAGAAACCAAAAGATGTTCCCCTATCATTTTTGTAGCTTTGAAAAGGAAAAAAAATGGTGTGTTAGCAAATCAATGGCCAACATGTGTGGATTAAGAAAATTTTCATGGACGACGACTTCACCATTAGGGGTGTAAACGGATCGGATCAGATTTTTCTCATAACATATCATTTACCAAATATTTTCTCGGATTCTGACCGGAGAGGATATTGTTCAGTTATGGATTCGAATGCGGATATACCAGCTTGTGGATTTGAATTGGAAATAGGGTGGACTCAGACCGGAAATAAAAATAGTCAGATATATGCTCTCATCGACAAATAGTTATAGTTCTTGCAAATCTTGAGAGAAATTTAACCTTTCGGTCTTGTGTAGTTAACAAGTAACCATGCATAACACAATGTGCATTGAGCATGTGCTCCTCTGTCTAATCATATTGCGGTTGCATCTGCGGCCTCGGCTTCTACGTCTGCATGCTAGGACCAGACTCATCTCGGCTATTGCCTCAGTACCCACTGTTACGGTAATCATTCTTCCTATCATCATTGTTTGTGAAGCCAACCGCAGCTTGGACAGATCTATCATAATCCTCATAGTTTCGACTTTGCCTCTTTCGTTCGTTTCCACGCCTCGGCCGATCCTCATCGGGTGACCTTGGTCGTTTGTTGCTTGCTGCGGCCTCACCATTAGCCCACTTGTTTGCCATGTCCATTAACTCGCCTATTGTCCTAGGCCCGACTCTTCCTAGATCCTCAACAAAGATCGTGCATTACAACCCGTGAGTAAATGCATCGATTGCCCGTTCATCAGAGATGTTTTCGGCTGAATTCTTTATCATACTCCACCTCTGGAGATATGAATGCATAGACTCTCCTGACTTCTGAACGCACTTCTGCAGTTCTTCGATTGACGTTGGATGCTTGAAAGTTGACCAAAAATTTCGGATGAACTGTTCGCGTTGATCCTCCCAGTGTTCGATGGTTCCTTCTGTCGAGGACTATTGTGACGGCCTGGAGGTGCCACTTCCTGCCAAGGATTACTGTGACGGCACGGAGTGTTTTCAAGATACTGTCCAATGATGCCCAAGCCCGCGAGGGTGGTTCGCCACACGGCTGCGCGTATTATTGTTTGCTGGTTGAGTTGTCATCAGATAAGTCTAGCATGCCATAATTGCTGCTTGCGGCATTTTTGGTTGTATGTTTCCTCTCGAATCCACAAACATAAATGATAACTCAAGTTGTCGAGTCATCTCTAGCCATTCGCCTTCTGGTATGCCACCAAGAGGCGGTTCTTCAGTTGCAGTTCCCTGCTTCCACGGTTGTGGTTCTCATGGAGCTCATCTCTGCTCTCCTACTGATGGTTGCAAGTACACAGATCGATTGTAGCTAGTTTCAAAATAAGAGTATCGAACCACGAGGAGCTACTGGTCAATATCTCAATGTCCCTTGTTACTATTTATCTATTGTCTTCTAATCCCAAGTGGGGTTCGGTTTTAAACAAGATTGTGTTGTGGTTTGAGAAACAAAAGTAAACAAGAACAAAGAAATGAAGTAAATGTAACCGAGAGCAGCGAGTATGGTTGCGAAAATGACAATATGGCTAAGGTGCTCTTGGGGAGCGTAGGATACACCACTAGGGTTGCTATTAAGTATGGGCAAGATAATCTATGTTTTTGTTCTCGTTGTGTGTGGGAAAGACTCGATAATGAGATGCGCGTTTGATAACGCATATCTAAATTATCACTGCAATGACCTTCGGCAAACCACATATTGATACATCACAATTAAGGGATTCCACATGGTTATTTGTGAAATCGTAGTGAGTCCCTTCTTATCCCCTCCTTCCATACAATAGTGCACCGCTCACGGTATGTCACTTCCCGCCGTATGCACTACCATACGTCCGAAGGTAGTTTCCTCCCATGACCAAAGGAAAATATTACATGGTCGACTTCATATAATATCACGAGAGAAAACTAACACACAATCATAACACAAAGTTATAAATCATCTTTACTTCATATCATAATATAGCTAGGGTTTCTCCATCTTTCCCCAAGAACGAAGGAAGTACTAACACATGAAGGAAATCAACATGATATCAAACATATGAATGGAATATGGTAATTCAATTGAATACAAGATGAGATCCACACTAGGGATTATATTACAACAAATTAAACAAAGGGGATCAGTGTAACATCCATGTTTAACAAAACCCTAATCAGGAATTGTTTGTTCACTTATGAGCATCATGTAAAATCCACTAAGAAATTTTTGCATTTAAAATTAAAGTGGGAACCCTAAAATTATGCAAATCTTCCTCTATTTTGAAATGGATTAAAATTCTTTGAAAACTTTAAAACTAACATGGGGACATTCCAAAATGGTTTAGGAAAGACCCTAAATACTTTCATAAAGGGTTGCTTTATTTGGAATCTCCAAAAGGTTGCAAAACTATTAAAAAGCTTTAGAAATGGTGTTGTTTTTATTATTTTCTGGAATTTCACAAAAACTAGGGGTTTCCTGAAAAATCCCCTTGTCTTCTTCCTCCTCACACGCATGCACCTGCGTGGCCATGCTCTGCACCTCCATCTTCTGTTGCCGCCGTCGGATGAGAGGACGCCCTGGAGCTTCTCGCGCTCGCCGCCTCTCCCTCTCCTACCCTCTCTCTTCCTAGCGATGGCTCTCTCTCTCTCCCCTCGCCCCGACCCAACCCTAATAACCTCCGAGACGCCGTCAGCCGCCGCTTCGCGCCGCTGCTACCGGCCACCCTGTGCCCCACCACAACCACCATTAGCTCCGCCTCGTCGCCCTCTACATCCCTATAAAAGGAATCGGCCCGAGATGTCGTTAATCGATGCAAGAGACCTCTTCTTCCCCGCGGCCGGTGAACATGCCGACCACCGCCGCGTTGCCATAGGGCCTCCTCCGCTCACCGCCAACCTTCTCGCGCTCCTGGTGAGCTGGAGCTCCTCCTAGACCCCTTCGTCTGCTCCCTCTCGCTCTGCACTGCCCCGCGTTGTGCTGCTGCACGCGCCGCCGTCGGGCATGGCCGCCAGCGCGTCTCCGACGACCATTGGCGGGTGGCGCCCCTGCCAGTCGATTCGCCTCAACCAGCCGCGTCCAGCACCCCTCTCGCACGGTCGCACGCCCTCTATAGCGTCGTCTCTGCTCGTTACCGGCACCGGGCCGCCGTGGTTGACCACCGACAGGTTGACTCGGTGGGCCCCAATGGCAGGCCTTTTTCCCTTTTCTTTTTATTTTTTTATGTAATTTGAGAAATCCCTGACATGCGCGTCCCAGTAGTCAGGATTTTAATCATTTCTAAAAATCCACTTTAATTATTAAAACCCTGATAGTGGGCCCTCTTTGTCAAATATTTAACAATTTCCAGAAAAGGCAGAAAACGAATAAAACTTGGAACTTCAATATCTAATTCATTTTAAATCAGAAAATATGTATAATATATCAAAATGATCAGAAAAAATGAAACATATATATCTAAGCTATTATCATGCACATTCGAACAACTTCAATTAACAGTTATGTTAGAACAACGAAATACCACTTTATGGAAGTCATCAAAATGCAATGTTCTATGCATTAGAATTCCATTTAAAATTGATGATGTCTTAAGGTTAGTTTCAATGCCTTTAACATGTCATATCATCATTCTTGTATGCGAATTGCATCGATGCCATGTATTGAATGTTATTTTTCGTTCCGCTGTGTTTCTGCTTCTTCACGATAGGACTCGAAGTTGATGTGAGGAACGAGACGATGATCAAGATCAACGACTCTGGAAGATCAATACATGTTCATCGACGAACAAGTCAAGTACAAGATCTATGAAGCTTCATATTTCTTTGTCAGGGACAAAGGCAAGCCTTATCCTGGTTCATATATGTTTGATAAATGTTTTCATTCTGGTTACTTCATGTTGCATGCGATTCCAATGTCTTTCATCGATAGGTAGAATTATCCTATCAAATGCATGTTCTATCCTTGTAGCCAAAATACCATGATCCAGTGCTCCTAGCATAACTAGGTTTGGCTTATATGCTTCGTTAGAGCCTTTATATCTCTATGCTTAGCCATGCTTAGTTTGTTACGCTATTCGCTCCGGTCTTCGGACTGGAGCCTTCAAATGAAATGATTCAAGCATGACAGGTTGTTGTAGTAAGTGTGGAGATGATTGATGAATATGATTAGAGGCTCCGACGAGAGGCCACATTGGGATGTGGTGGGTTGTTTCGTTTGTGCCACCCTAGGACCCGATTTCCTGTCTCTTGATCCAAGACTGAGCGTACAACCACACGTGGAGGTGTGGGACTCCCGTCGACTCACTAACTTGCTTAGATCTATCCATGAGCTACCTAGTTTGGGTGTTCCATTTGCCATATACGCATGAGTGTGTGAAAACATTTGCAAAGAGGTGCATACATACAGGGAATGTGGCCGGGGTTGGCTGGGGGTTAGAGTCTCCTATGGTTAGAGTTCTCTGGGGTTAAAGTCCCTAGGAAACCAACCTCCGCACACAAAGAACGGTTCCACATCGGAGACGGCCGGCTTACGATGGCGGGTTAAAACCTTTTGGCGTGGCTCATGGAATAGGTCAACGTAAGGTAAAGGTAGTAGGCGATCACCCCTCCGCCAGTGCCCAACCTGAAGGGCATCATGTTGCTAATGGAGACTGACACGCGTACAGCACGCGACCGTTGGGAACCCCAAGTGGAAGGTGTGATGCGTACAGCAGTAAGTTTCCCTCTGTAAGAAACCAAGGTTTATCGAACCAGTAGGAGTCAAGAAGCACGTTGAAGGTTGATGGCGGCGGAGTGTAGTGCGGCGCAACACCAGGGATTCCGGCGCCAACGTGGAACCTGCACAACACAACCAAAGTACTTTGCCCCAACGTAACAGTGAGGTTGTCAATCTCACCGGCTTGCTGTAACAAAGGATTAGATGTATAGTGTGGATGATGATGTTTGCAGAGAATAGTAGAACGAGTATTGCAGTAGATTGTATTCGATGTAAAAGAATGGACCGGGGTCCACAGTTCACTAGTGGTGTCTCTCCCATAAGATAAATAGCATGTTGGGTGAACAAATTACAGTTGGGCAATTGACAAATAAAGATAGCATGACAATGCACATACATGTTATGATTAGTAGTGTGAGATTTAATTGGGCATTACGACAAAGTGCATAGACCGCTATCCAGCATGCATCTATGCCTAAAAAGTCCACCTTCAGGTTATCATCCGAACCCCCTCCAGTATTAAGTTGCAAACAACAGACAATTGCATTAAGTATGGTGCGTAATGTAATCAACAAATACATCCTTAGACATAGCATTGATGTTTTATCCCTAGTGGCAACGGCACATCCACAACCTTAGAACTTTCTGTCACTGTCCCAGATTTAATGGAGGCATGAACCCACTATCGAGCATAAATACTCCCTCTTGGAGTTACAAGTAACGACTTGGCCAGAGCCTCTACTAATAACGGAGAGCATGCAAGATCATAAACAACACATAGATGATAGATTGATAATCAACATAACATAGCATTCATTATTCATCGGATCCCAACAAACGCAACATGTAGCATTACAGATAGATGATCTTGATCATGTTAGGCAGCTCACAAGATCCAACAATGATAGCACAATGAGGAGAAGACAACCATCTAGCTACTGCTATGGACCCATAGTCCAGGGGTGAACTACTCACACATCACTCCGGAGGCGACCATGGCGGTGAAGAGTCCTCCGGGAGATGATTCCCCTCTCCGGCAGGGTGCCGGAGGCGATCTCCTGAATCCCCCAAGATGGGATTGGCGGCGGCGGCGTCTCTGGAAGATTTTCCGTATCGTGGCTCTCGGTACTGGAACTATTATCGACGAAGGCTTAAGTAGGCGGAAGGGTAGGTCAGGGGGTGCCACGAGGGGCCCACACGCTAGGGCCGCGCGGCCAGGGCCTGGGCCGCGCCGCCCTAGTGTGGCGTCGCCTCGTCGCCCCACTTCGTATCTCCCCCGGTGTTCTGGAAGCTTCGTGGAAAAATAAGATCATGGGCGTTGATTTTGTCCAATTCCGAGAATATTTCCTTACTAGGATTTCTGAAACCAAAAACAGCAGAAAACAACAACTGGCTCTTCGGCATCTCGTTAATAGGTTAGTGCCGGAAAATGCATAAATATGACATAAAGTATGTATAAAACATGTAGGTATCATCAATAAAGTAGCATGGAACATAAGAAATTATCGATACGTTGGAGACGTATCAGAGACTGTTGTCACGTGTGGGCAAAGTTGTACACCCCTGCAGGGTTAAATCTTTTCAAAAATCCGTGTCCACGGTTGCAGACGACTTTGAGATGGATGACGCGATCATAGATAACATGAACCGAATGGTAAAACTTGGCAACAGTGTGAATAAGGATTCCCTCGTCCGGGGTTTCGAGGGGGTTATCCGAGATGAGTGGTTTCAGATGATGATGATGATGATTCGGTGGATACAATATGATGATCACTAGAGCTAGTGATATCGTTCGCTTATCCCCTTTTAAATGATCTGAGTAGTCGAGTTCCTACTCTCCCTCTCTATTACAAATGAAAATTGGCTTTACGCAAAAGAAGCTCTACATAAAGCCTCGCATACCCGCTTTGCTAAAAGGTTGTACTAAGTCTTGCTGAGTCCATGTCCTCAGCTTTGCATGCTTTTGTTTCAGACGAAGTCGCTTCAACGGATGATGGTGTCTACGTTGACGTAGACGAGTAGCTTGGGGTTCCCAGACATCAGCTTGTGGCTGCAGAATGGGACGTCTAATGCTCCTGGCCTCTTAGGCCTTTTGCTATCTTGCTATGTCTAATAGCATAACTTGCTTCTATTGATTGATGTCACGTCAGGCCAGTGACCTCTGCGTGTAATCATTTTGGATCTTGACTCTATTAAGAGTTGCAATAATTTGCTTTCGGTCGTAGAGTCACTGTTGTGTTACTGATTCTCTCACTGTAGACTCTCGAGCTCATTGTTATGTAGTTCTGGTTATGATTAGCAGGCCGGTTGAGGTGTCATTGTGCCAATGGTATTATTGGCGCCTGACGATATTTCGGCCTGGGATTGGTACCCCAGTAGCCCTCAAACCCAACCTGGCTGTATGGGGTGGTGTAGTCCATGTTGTGGACTGCCTGCCGATGTGATTCGGCCTGGTAGTGGTAACCCCAGTAAACCTCATATCGCATGACTAATACACATAACATCTATGTATAACTCTGATCCCGGTGGTGCCACAGGTTTTGGTATCAGAGCAGGACTATATGTAGAAAACCCTTGCTATTGGTCAATGTTGAGTCTAGTGCTTTTGAAAACTATTTGAAAGATAAAAGGTATTTGCAATATCTAGTAGTTTTCTTTTTACTCCTTACCTGGTATCGCTCTAAGTCTGAGTCACCTTACTTGATTTTGTTTGGAAAAGTTTGCTCTCTCTTCCGTTCTTTCAAAATCTAGGTGTCTCATGGGCAGGTCGTTTGCGAACCAGTTGACCTAGTGTTGAGTTGCCAAACTCTAGTGTCTTTGTCTGGTGTGTGTACTTCGCTTCCTCGTTGTTTTGTTTCAACGGAGAGATCTCCTTTTATCATAATCTCTCTATTTTGTGGGTTCCACATGATTCTATTCCAGGATTCGAGGTTTCCTTTCGCCTTGTATGCCTCCTTTCTAGTTGTTTGGGTACTTTAGAAGCCAGGCTTCTACAAGCTAAACCGTGATTACACCTAGCAGTGTCCTCTGTGTCACTCATCTAGTAATTACTCCTTTGTCGGTGTCTTAACCCATGGACTCGAACCGAAGGTCCCCGATTGTAGTGGATTCTACTGTGTGAACCATGTTGTTTCTTAACATGTGATGATCATACTATCTATGTGAATTCAGTACATGAAGTTGGCCTTTAACCCATGATCCATGCCGTTGAACACTGGTGTTAATGTTCAAACATTACATCGTGATGACTAACTTCCAAATCAAGCTGGCCTTCAAGCTTGTGGATATTGTTGTGTTGAACAGCAACAATAAAGGTCTTTCCCTTCCACTAGCTATGGCAAAGGTTCTTCCATGGAACCAAATAGATCACGACAAGAGTGCTCTTTGTGAGTCTCACATATATGTCTGTGACTCTATCACACCTCCCTTTTCACCCTGCGTTAAGCAAGAGTGTTATCTTGTGCATCTACATCTCAGGATTTCTGATCCTGATTGTGTTCCTCCTCTTTAGTTTCTTTCCGGCCTTTGTTTGCTAGTTAACAGCCAAGTTGTAATTGTGCATTGGTGTTCTCTAGTGTATGTTACTCTTGTGGGTCGTCAAGACATTCAATATTGGTTTGTCAGGAGAAACAAACTCCAGTACTTTGTCCATTTCTAGGATCAGGTCAAAGTGTTGTACTCCGCAGGATATGAGGTGTTTGCCGCTTCTATTTTCTCTACCTCATAGTATCACACTATTTTATATCTAGAGGTCGTGTTGTGTATCATGGCCTTATTGATGAAGTGATGCTCTTACTTACTCACCCTTCCCCCGAGCTAAATGTTGGAGTGTGCGTATTGATGTTAACATCTGAGATTCTTAGCCATTCTTATTTCTTTGAAATCCAATGACATTTATGTTATTCTTAGCATGATTGGTTCACCAATTAGTAAGCGAAGTTTGATGGTGCTGTCAAGTCCATTTGTTCAGGCGCACCTCTTCGGTCAAAGAGTTAGGTTGATACCAAAGCTATCAGGACCACATCGATTTCTTTGTAAAGCAAGTTTTTCCCTCTTGAATTCAGTAATATACCGGTGGTTTGTGATATCCTAGTCGCCTTTCTAGAAGTATTGCCATGTTGCCACATGACCGTGTTATCAAATTCATGAGTAAGTTGGTTCTTTGAACTACTCCTTTCTCCAAGAAACCGTGTTGGATAAACCTGGACTAGTTGGTTGAGCATAAACAACAACTTGGAGAGTTGAAAGACAAAAGCTCTATCCAACTTTGATCCTTCTTAAAGGGATGTCTAGTTTTGTTCATGTTGTAGTCAGATAATATCTTCCTTGTGGATCTGCTATCTTCCTTAACCTTTGATTTGAGTTTGGGCTATCGCCAAATCAAAGCCAGTTCCAAGGACTATCTTCATTGTGTTTCTACTCATGGTGTTTCTCCTTTGTATACCATCATGTCTTTGACCTGACCAATACTTTTGCCTTGTTCATGCAAAATATGAGTCCATACTCTTGGAGTATCTTGATAAGTTTGTTGTTGAGCCCATCGACGACATTCTTGTCTCCTCCATGTTTTAAGAGGATCATATTGGACAAGTGGCACTAATGTTGGAAACTTCTAAGTACCATATTTATGTCATCACGAGGTATGTGCTTTGGATGTTGGAAGTGACCTTCTCTGGTTCACATGCATTTGTTGAAAGGTGTCGTCCGAGTCGAGCTCCCTTTATTTTCCTCGGGAATCATAGCAAGTCGGTCAGGCATTTATGAATTATTCTTGAGATGGTAGGTTGTTACCTCCATTTCCCTGAAATGTTCCTATATGCACACCAAGCCACTGGCTGATTTGTTCAACAAAGAGAAGAAGTCCAACAAACTTCATTATCTTCCTTGATATTTCCAAATAAGGACTTGGTCATGTTCATTGCAGACAGTTCATGTTGGCGCACATGTCTTTATGGCAGTCGTAACCACATGGGTCTTGCAATCTAGCTCATTCTTTTGGAGCTTGACACTTAGTCCATATTTTGAGAATCTAACAACTTTACCTCCTTAGTAATTGTTGAAATTTTCCTTTCGGACATATGGAGTCTAAATCATCATTTCACCTAACCTAAGATGAATCTCAAGCAGCAACAAATGGTTGGTGCTCCTCAAGGTTTTTAAACATAGGTCTCTTTGTAAATCCGGCAAGGATGATGTTGTGGTTAACACAACTAGCCGGAAGGCCTTTTATCATAATATTTTCCTTAGGTGAGAACAACCACACTCCATAAGGATTTTATACGACTTGTTCAAGAAGTTGTCTCTTATTGACTTTTCTAATCTTGAAGTCCGACTCTTACTTGATGTCTGATTGAGGGCTATCTGCAAGCCTAATATTGGTATCTAAAACCTCCAGGAGAATGTTAGAGATGGGATCGCTCAATGTCTCTTGGTCGATAGCCTATAACTCTTTCTCCCGTGACAACAACTCCATCAGGAGAACTTTCACTCCCCGGTGATCTTTGCTACGTCGTTCGACAATGCTTTTCCCCTCCTTTTGGATTTTACTTGAAGATCTCGTTAATTCACACATTGCGTGAATTCATCAGCCATATGTGACCCTAGTACTTAGAAAGCTTTAACGTAATGACAATCCTCTTTTCACATTCAAAGTTCAAAGCCTAGGAGAAGTATATTTTCTTAGGGCTCCAAATCTCCGCTGTCTATTCATTCAAATAACATGAAGTAATATCATGAACCTCGACACTTCAGTAGCAGTGCTATTTTCCTTACTTTGGTTTGTACATGAAGTTCTAATCAATTCACATGTTGTGTGAATTCGTCAGTCATCTATGCCCCCCAATCTTTTGAGTACTCTTCAATCGTATCAAGGAAGAGTAACTATGATTTTGAAATATAAAGTTGCTCTGGCTGGATAGTCATTTGTGCTTCCACGAGCCACCCACTCTAAAGATGTGCCTCATCATGGTATCAAAGGCAGATCAACTCCTTGCTGCTAGTTCCTCTGTATTGTTGTCAAGTATGGTGCCATTGTCTACCAAATTTGAAACTTCTTCCGTATCCTCTGATACCTTGATGTGTTTCATGGTCATCATCTCAATAGATGTTTTTGGACATTCCTTCCTTGTGTTGACCATAAAATACTCGATCTTCGTGAAGATCAATCTGTTCAGAGTTATTCCCTCTTTCCTCAGGTGTAGTTGGACGAAGAGCTTGAAGGTACAAAATGAAGGTCCACGTGGACCAAGAAGATCGTTGTAACCCTTCTTCTTTTCTAAACTACGAATCTCGGGGTCGAGATTCTTGTAAGGTGGGTAGATTTGTAACACCATGTTTAACACAACCCTAATCAAGAATTGTTTGTGCATTCACGAGCATCATTTAAAATCCATTAAGAAATTTTCGCATTTAAAATTAAAGTGGAAACCCTAACAATATGCAAATCTTCCTCTATTTTGAAATGGATTAAAATGCTTTGAAAACTTTAAAACTAATATGGGAACATTCCAAAACGGTTTAGGAAAGACCCTAAATACTTCCCATAAAGTGTTTCTTTATTTGGAATCTCCAAAAGGTTGCAAAACTATTAAAAAGGTTTAGAAATGGTGTTGTTTTTATTATTTTCTGGAATTCCCCAAAAACCAGGGGGTTTCCTAAAAAATCCTGTTGTCTTCTTCCTCCTCACACGCAGGCACCTGTGTGGCCATGCCCTGCACCTCCACCTCCTGCTGCCGCCGTCGGATGAGTGGACACCCTGGAGCTTCTCACGCGCGCCACGCCGACGCCTCTCCCTCTCCTACCCTCTCTCTCCCTCGCGCTGACTCTCTCTCCCCTCGCCCTGACCCAACCCTAATAACCTCCCAGACGCCGCTGGCCGCCACTTCGCACCGCCCCTACCGGCCACCCCGCGCCCTGCCATGACCACCATTAGCTCCGCCTCGTCACCCTCTACATCCCTGTAAAAGGAATCCGCCTGAGTCATCGTTAATCGATGCCAACGACCTCTTCTTCCCCACAGCCGGCAAATAATCCGACGACCGCCGCGTCGCCATGAGGCCTCCTCTACTCACCGCCAACCTCCTCGCGCTCCTGGTGAGCTGGAGCTCCTCCTGGACCCCTCCGTCTCGTCCCTCTCACTCTGCACTGCCCCCGCGTCGCGCTACTGCCCGCACCGCCGTTGGGCATGGCCACAGGCGCGTCTCTGGCGAACTTTGGCAGGCGGCACCACTGTCAGTCGGTCCGCCTCAACCGGCCGCGTCCAATGCCCCCTCTTGTGTGGTCGCGCGCCCTCTGTAGCACCACCTCTGCTTGTTGCCGGCGCCGGGCAGAAAATGAATAAAACTTGGAAATTCAATAACTAATTCATTTTAAATCAGAAAAATGTATAATATATCAAAATGATCAAAAAAATGAAACCTATCTATCTAAGCTATAATCATGCACATTTGAACAACTTCAATTAACAGTTATGTTAGAACAACAAAATACCACTTTATCGAAGTCATCGAAATGCAATGTTCTATTCATTTGAATTCCATTTAAAATTGATGATGTCTTAGGGTTAGTTTCAATGGCTTTAACATGCCATATCATCATCCTCGTATGCGCATTGCATCAATGCCATGTATTGAATGTTATTATTTCTTTCTGGTGTGTTTCTGCTTCTTCACAATAGGAATCGAAGTTGATGTGAGCAACGAGACGATGATCAAGATCAACGACTCCGAAAGATCAATACATGTTCATCGACGAACAAGTCAAGTACAAGATTTATGAAGCTTCATATTTCTTCGCCAGGGACAAAGGCAATCCCTAGCCTGATTCATATATGTTTTACAAATGCTTTCATTCTGGTTACTTCATATTGCATGCGATTCCAATATCTTTCATCGATAGGTAGAATTACCCTATCAAATGCATGTTCTATCCTTGTAGCCAAAATACCCTGATCCACTGCTCCTAGCATAACTAGGTTTGGCTTATGTGTTTCGTTAGAGCCTTTATATCTCTATGCTTAGCCATGCTTAGTTTGTTACGCTATTCGCTCCGGTCTTCGGACTGGAGCCTTCAAATGAAATGATTCAGGCATGACATGTTGTTGTAGTAAGTGTGGAGATGATTGATGAATATGATTAAAGGCTCCAACGAGAGGCCACATTGGGATGTGGTGGGTTGTTTTGTTTGTGTCGCCCTAGGACCCGAGTTCCTGTCTCTTGATCCAAGACTGAGCGTACAACCACACATGGAGGTGTGGGACTCCCATCGACTCACTAACTTGCTTAGATCTATCCATGAGCTAACTAGTTTGGGTGTTCCATTTGCCATACGCAGGAGTGTGTGAAAACATTTGCAAATAGGTGCATACATGTAGGGAATGTGGTCGGGGTTGGCTGGGGGTTAGAGTCTCATGTGGTTAGAGTCCCCTAGGGTTAAAGTCCCTAGGAAACCAACCTCCGTAGACAACGAACGGTTCCGCGTCAGAGACGGCCGGCTTACGATGGCGGGTTAAAACCTTTTGGCGTGGCTCATGGAATAGGTCGACGTAACGTAAAGGTTGTCGGTGATCACCCCTCCGCCAGTGCCCAACCTAAAGGGCATCATGTGGCTAATGGAGACGGTCGTCACGTGTGGGCAAAGTTGCACACCCCTACAGGGTTAAATCTTTTCGAAAATCCGTTACCACGGTTATGGACGACTTGGAGCTGGATGACGCGATCATAGATAACATGAATCGAATAGTAAAACTTGGCACCAATGTGAATAAGGATTCCCTCCTCCGGGGTTTCGAGGGGGTTATTCGAGATGAGTGGTTTCAGATGATGACGATGATGATTCGGTGGATACAATATGATGATCACAAGAGCTACTGATATCGTTCTCTTATCCCCTTTTAAATGATCTGAGCAGTCGAGTTTCTACTCTCCCTCTCTATTACAAAAGAAAACTGGCTTTACGCGAAAGAAGCTCTACATAAAGCCTCGCATACCCTCTTTGCTAAAAGGTTGTACTAAGTCTTGCCGAGTCTCTGTACTCAGCTTTGCATGCTTTTGTTTCAGGCAAAGTTGCTTCGACGGATGATGGTGTCTACGTTGGGATCGACGAGTAGCTTGGAGTTCCGAGGCAGCACTTGGGGCTGCGGAAAAGGACGTCTAATGCTCCTATCCTGTTAGACCTTTTGCTATCTTGCTATGTCTAAGAGTATAACTTGCTTCTATTGATTGATGTAATGTCAGGTCAGTGACCTATGCGTGTAATCATTTTGGATCTTGACTCTGTTAAGAGTTGCAATAATTTGCTTTCGGTCGTAGAGTCACTGTTGTGTTACTTATTCTCTCTCTGTAGACTCTCGAGCTCATTGTTATTCAGTTCTGATTATGATTAGCAGGGCGGTTGAGGTGTCGATGTGCCAATGGTATTATTGGCGCATGCCGATATTTCAGCATGGGATTGGTACCCCAGTAGCCCTCAAACCCAGCGTGGCAGTATGGGGTGGTGTAGTCCCTGTTGTGGACTTCCTGCCGATGTGATTCGGCCTAGGAGTGGTACCCCAGTAAACCTCATATCGCATGACTAATACATATAACATCTCAGTATAACTCTGATCTCGGGGGTGCCACAATCGGTGTTGGAGATGGTGTTGATAATGAGAATGTTGTAAATCGGTGTTGAATCCTTCAAGATTCAAGCTCCTTCTCCTCTTGAGTGGTGGTGATGGATGAGATCTTGTGGAGGCAGCGACTATGGAGTTTGCAAGGCAGCAGGGCTCCGTTGTGGATGTATGTGGTGATGGGTGCTCTCTCCCTTGGCTCATCCCCTCTTTATATAGGCCTAGGGGTCTCCAATAGCCCCGCCCCCCATGTTGTCTATGATCTAAGAAAGATCTAAAAACAAATGGGGAAAGATTCTGTGAAGAAACGCGTCCAGAAATGCATTTTCCACGCTTCTAGTCCTATGGTACGGGTGCACAATACGGTTGAACCTGTCGTCGCTATTCGCTTTGGATGCTTTTGTATTTTGGCTGTCATTTCCTCATGCGAACTCCGATTTGAGTGTTCTTGGGCTCGTTGAACTCGTATGGACGAGACCTACAACACCATGGTCGTAGATATTTATTTTGAGACGCTGAAAAAATACCACATTTTCACTCCTCAAATGACTAAGTCTAGTGTGTGCAACTCTTCCATATTTCCCTCTCTTGATCCCTTTGGATTTCTTTATCCATAGTTGTCCATAACACCTACACACATGTAAAAGACAAAGGAAAAAGTAATAAAATCCTACTAAAATTACTAAATATGCAAAGCTCATATGAAAGTGAACAAGAACTCGTAAGTACGCAAAATCGGCATAGATGTAGCTAGATGGAGCATGAAATCGAGTGACAATATGATTAATTGTATACTTAAAGATCTCAGTAAAAGTGTTAAAATTTGGAGCTATCACCTACGACTGGATTTGTCGGCTCGTTCCTTGCGAGCATCAAGTTCTCGGCTCATCCTCCTTGGCTCTTTATTCTGCATCTGCAACATGTACTAATATGCCATAAGCTCACCCCGGGTAGCGTTAGACCTCAGAAAACTTCTGCCTTCGATGGCATCCTTCACTTTGTCCCAAGTTGCTTGCGGGAGTTCCAGCAGTGGTCTCTGCCGCCCATGTGAACCTTCAACATGTGGCGTACCCGCAGTGCAGTTTCTTGCACCGACATTGGCGTTACTAGCGTTAGCATCGCCGCTAGTATCAGTATTGTGGTTACCAATATCCTCGGCTGCCGTTCTTCTCACACGCCGTTCCGATTCTAAAACGGTTAGGGTCTATCCCGACGTTGCCATTTTTTATCGTACTCCTCTTCTGCATCTCAATCTTCTTCGACATAACCATCTTCACCGGGGAGTTGAGATATATCGACCATAAACACTTGATGACGTGCTAGGTAGATTTTGTTAGTACAAAAATTAGGGTACGAGTCGACTTTCCTGATTCCAAAGCCTGCGATGTCTCCGTTGTCGATGTTCTTTGAGTTCGTGTGCTGGAGCACCCGAGTGGACGATGTGTCTCTCTTGGTGCCGAAAGAGACGCCGTCGAATAGATCGACAAGATCTCCCAAGCTTGCAGCGGAGCCAACATTACTCCGCGTCATCGGAGTTGATCATTCTTTTCTTACGGAGCCGACATATGATGTTGATGTTGCAGTTGTTGGTGTCAATGCTTCCGCCGTTGAACTCGAACAGATCGGTTCCGATTGGCAGAAAGTTCCTTGTGTTCCGACGTGGAAGTCAAAGCTTCCAATCGCCAGATCTACCCCTCGGCTAAAGTTACTAAAAGCCAGGAGATGTGCCGGCGGGGGCAGACGAAAATCGATTGAGCCCAAACACACCTGATCACCAGATCTCATCCAGTTGTTGCTCGAAGAAGAGGTCGTCGAACGCATGCTTCCAACATCCAAGCTCCCCACAGACGGAGCCAATTAACAAGGGGTAACCTTATCAATTCCCATGATGATGGACTTGGGTTTTGAGGAAGGAGAACGCCGGTGAATTCAAAGACCGGTCAGCCAAACCAAGCAGTCAACGAAAGTATGATCAAGGGTGTAAATCGTTGATATTGTATTATCAGAAAACTAGGGTTACAGGTGTACCACGGGTTGTGAATCTCGTCCCCCCTCGGTGGCTCCTCCTAGCCCTTATATATATAGTGGATAGGTCTCGGAGTCCACCTCGAGGTCGATTACATTGTACATTTCGGTTTACCCAACATGGGCCTAGCTTACCTATTTTACATAGTAACTAGGTGATACGTCCATTTTGCATCACTATTTTATATCATAATTTACTGTTATTCATTGATATATTTCATATTTGGAGATGATACTTATGTTATTTCACCTATTTTGCATGTTTCATGATTATTGGAGAATTACTCACCGAAGTCAGGATTCTGCTGGAAAAAGCACCGTCAGGATACAATATTTCTGAAGATCAACAATTGACGGAAAATATATTGAAGCTCATATTTTTCCAGAAGACGGAGCCAGCCAAAAGGGGAGGCCGAGGAGGGCCGCCATGGGCCCTCCCCATAGGCCGGCGCGGCCACCAGGCCAGGCGCGCCGCCACGTGGGGAGGGGGCCCACGACCTCCCTCGGCCATCTCCCTTTCGCGTACTTCATCTACCCGAAACCCTGAGGTGCGGAGGACGATCGAGAATAGACACAGCCGCCTCTGCGGGGCGGAAAACACCAGAGAGAAAAGAGCTCTCCGGCAGACTGAAATCCGCCGGAGAAATTCCCTCCCGGAGGGGGAAATCGTCGCCATCGTCACCGTCATCGAGCTGGACTTCATTGGGATCATCATCACCATCATCTCCACCACCGACACCATCATCTCCACCGCTGCACCTCGTCTCCGCTGTAACATCTAGGGTTGAATCTTGATTATTTTTTAGGGGAAACTCTCTCGGTGTTGATTACTCCTTGTTATTGATGCTATTGAGTGAAACCATTGAACCAAGGTTTATGTTCAGATTGTTATTCATCATCATATCACCTCTGATCATGTTCCATATGATGTCTTCTGAGTATTTCGTTTAGTTCTTGAGGACATGGGTGAAGTCTAAATGTTAGTAGTGAACTATGTTGAGTAATATTTAATGGTTTGATATTTAAGTTGTGGTGTTATTCTTCTAGTGGTGTCATGTGAACGTCGACTACATGATACTTCACCTTTATGGGCCTAGGGGAATGCATCTTGTATTCGTTTGCTAATTGTGGGGTTGCCGGAGTGACAGCAACCTGAACCCCCGTTGGTATATCGATGCATGAGGGATAGTAGGATCTCAGAGTTTAAGGTTGTGGTTAGATTTATCTTAATTACTTTCTTGTATTTGCGGATGCTTGCAAGGGGTTTAACCACAAGTATGTATTAGTCCTAGGAAGGGCGGTGCATTAGCATAGGTTCACCCGCACAACACTTATCAAAACAATGAAGATTAATCAACTATATGAAGCGAAAGCACTAGACTAAATTCCCGTGTGTCCTCAAGAACGTTTGGTCATCATAAGTAAACAAACCGGCTTGTCCTTTGTGCTAAAAAGGATTGGGCCACTCGCTGCAATTATTACTCTCGCATTTTACTTACTTGTATTTTATTTATCTGCTATATCAAAACCTCCTGAATACTTGTCTGTGAGCATTTACAGTGAATCCTTCATCGAAACTGCTTGTCAACACCTTCTGCTCCTCGTTGGGTTCCACACTTTTATTTATCGAAAGTACTACGATACACCCCCTATACTTGTGGGTCATCAAGACTATTTTCGGGCGCCGTTGCCGGGGAGTGAAGCGCTATTGGTAAGTGGAATTGGTAAGGAAAACTTTTACTGTACGTGCTGTTTTTATTTCTACCTGCTGCTATAATTCATTATGGAGAGATCTTCTCTTGAATTCCTATTTGAAAAATCTACTACTACTGCAAAGGTAGTGGATGAGGCGCTAGGTGAGAAAGAGGTCCCATATAAAATACCTATGAAAATTATTGAACGTGTTGTGGATAACCGCTATGAAGGGGATGGAACTGTCCATCCTGGAGATCATTTACTGTTTTTACATGAATTATGCGGGTTATTCAAGTGTGCAGGTATTTCTATGGATGAAGTTAGGAAGAAACTATTCTCTATGTCACTGTCTGGTAAAGCGGCGCATTGGTATAAATTGCTGAAGAATGGGAATTCTCTTGATTGGAAGGATATTGTGCCTCTATTTTATTCTAAATTCTATCCTCCAAGTGAAATTCACAAAGACCGAAACCGCATACATAATTTCTGGCCTCATGATGGAGAGAGTATTGCCCAAGCATGGGGGAGATTGAAGTCCTTAATGCTCAAATGCCCCATTCATGAGCTTCCTGGTAATATCATCATTGATAATTTCTATGCAAGACTTTCTTTTCAAGATAAAACCTTGCTGGATACTACTAGTTCTGGATCATTCACACGCAACAAATAAGAGTTTAAATGAGACCTTCTTGATCGGATTCAGGAGAATACTGAAGGATGGGAGAACGACAAAGATAGAGAGTCAGGTATAAATTATGATTATGAATGCATTGAAACTTTTAGGGATACTGATAAATTTCGTAATATGAGTGCTACTTATGGTCTTGACTCTCAAGTTGTTGCAAACTTTTATAAAGCTTTTGCCTCTCATTTTGAATTTCCTAGGAAGATTTTTAATAAGTATCATGAACCCTATAAAGATAAAACCGATTCACCTATAGGTAAATGTATTGAAGTTAAAACTATTGATCACATTCTTCCTGAAGCTTATATTGAGAAAACCCCTTTTCCTGCTAGAATGAAGGAGTATTCCATTATAACTAGTGTGGTTAACAAAAGTGCAAAGAAACCTATAGAACCTGAGGAACAAATAAATGTTGAACCTGCTGTTGCAATAGTTAAAGACCTTGTGACTGAAAATGTAGAAGATGGTCACATCATTTTCTGTGAAGATGCTTCTAATATTGTTTCACATCCTAGTAAATCTAGGAAAGCCAGTGTTCCTATGCTCTCTATTAGAATTGGTGATCATTGTTATTATGGTTTATGCGACATTGGTGCAAGTATTAGTGCCATTCCTTATGAGATTTACAGGGAAATCATGCATGAAATTGGTTCTTGTGAACTTGAAGATATTGATGTGGTTATTCGGCTAGCTAATAGAGAAACTATCTCTCCTATTGGTATTGTTCGAGATGTGGAAGTTCTATGTGGTAAGATTAAATATCCTGCTGACTTTTTGGTACTTGGTTCTGCTGCTAGTAAGACTTGTCCTATCATTTTTGGTAGACCTTTTCTAAATACTTGTGGAGCTATTATAGATTGCAAGAAAGAGAAAATTGTGACTAAATTTGCTGGTGAATCTTATGAGTTTAATTTCTCTAAATTTGCCAAAGTTCCTTATGAAGCTGAATTGCCTAATAATGATTTTAGAGTTGAACAGCTTGCATCTATTGCTCTTGCTCCTAATAATCCTTTGCAGCAACATTTGGAGGATCATGAGAGTGAAGTCTTTAGGGAAGAAAGGAATGAGCTTGATGAAATTTTCCTTCGTCAACCTATTCTTAAACATGACTTGCCGGTTGAAGATCTAGGTACAACACCACCGCCAAAGGAAGATCCTGTTTTTGATTTGAAACTGTTGCCTGATAATCTTAAGTATGCTTATATTGATGATAAGAAAACATATCCTGTTATTATTAGTGCTAAGCTTTCAGATTTTGAGGAAGAAAGGTTATTGGAAATATTGAAAAAACACCGAGGAGCTATTGGCTACACTCTTGATGACTTGAAGGGGATTTCTCCCTCTATTTGCCAACATGCCATCAACATGGAAGATGATGCAAAGCCTGTTGTTGAACATCAGCGTCGTCTAATTCCTAAGATGAAGGATGTGGTAAGGAATGAGGTATTAAAACTTCTTGAAGCTGGTATTATATATCATATTGCTGATAGTAGATGGGTTAGTCCTGTGCATTGTGTTCCTAAGAAAGGAGGAATAACTGTTGTACCTAATGATAATGATGAGCTCATCCCTCAAAGAGTAGTTGTAGGGTATAGAATGTGCATTGATTATCGAAAAGTTAATAAATTTACTAAGAAAGATCATTACCCTTTACCTTTTATTGATCAAATGCTAGAAAGGTTATCTAAAAATACTCATTTCTGTTTTCTTGATGATTATTCTGGGTTTTCACAAATTGCTGTTAGAACTAAAGATCAAGAGAAAATCACTTTCACTTGTCCCTATGGAACTTATGCTTATAGACGTATGCCTTTTGGTTTATGTAATGCTCCTGCTACTTTTCAAAGATGCATGTCTGCTATTTTTCATAGCTTTTGTGAAAAGATTGTAGAGGTATTCATGGATGATTTTTCTGTCTATGGGAATTCTTTTGATAATTGTTTGCGAAACCTTGATAAAGTTTTGCAGAGATGTGAAGAAACTAACCTTGTTCTTAATTGGGAGAAATGCCACTTTATGGTTAATGAAGGGATTGTATTGGGACATAAAATTTCTGAGAGAGGTATTGAAGTTGATAGAGCTAAGGTTGAAGCGATTGAGAAGATGCCCTATCCGAGGGATGTTAAAGGTATTCGTAGTGTTCTTGGTCATGCTGGTTTTTATAGGAGATTTATTAAAGATTTCTCTAAAATTTCAAAGCCTCTTACTAATCTTCTTCAAAAAGATGTACCTTTTGTTTTTGATGATGATTGTAAGGAAGCTTTTGAAACTCTAAAGAAAGCCTTAACAACTGCTCCCGTAGTTGAATCTCCTGATTGGAATTTACCTTTTGAAATTATGTGTGAAGCTAGTGATTTTGCTGTAGGTGCTGTTCTTGGACAGCGAGTAGATAAAAAATTGAATGTTATTCATTATGCTAGTAAAACTCTTGATGCTGCTCAAAGAAATTATGCTACAACTGAAAAAGAATTATTAGCTGTAGTTTTTGCTTGTGACAAGTTTAGACCTTATATTGTTGATTCAAAAGTCACAATTCATACCGATCATGCTGCAATTAGGTACCTTATGAAAAAGAAAGATTCTAAGCCAAGACTTATTAGATGGGTGCTTCTTTTGCAAGAATTTGATTTACATATTATAGATAGGAAAGGTGCTGATAATCCTGTTGCTGATAATTTGTCTAGATTGGAAAATATTGTTTATGATCCTGTTCCTGTTAATGATACTTTTCTAAATGAACAATTGGCTGTAATAAAGGTGAGATCGCGAGATAGTCCTTGGTATGCTGATTATGCTAACTTTATTGTTTCCAAGTACTTGCCTCCAACCTTTTTAGCTCAGCAAAGGAGGAAATTCTTTTATGACTTGAGGCATTATTTTTGGGATGACCCACACTTATATAAAGGAGTGGATGGTATTATGCGAATATGTGTTCTCGAATATGAACAACAAGAGATATTGAGTCATGGTAGTGTTTATGGAGGACATCACGCCGGAGATAGAACCGCGCAAAAGGTTCTACAGTCAGGTTTATATTGGCCAACTCTCTTTAAAGATGCAAGAAAGTTTATTTTATCTTGTGATGAATGTCAAAGAGTTGGTAATATCTCTAGACGCAATGAAATGCCTATGAATTATACTCTTGTTATTGAACCATTTGATTGTTGGGGATTTGACTTCATGGGTCCTTTCCCTTCTTCAGAAGGTAACACTCATATACTTGTTGCTGTTGATTATGTTACTAAATGGGTGGAAGCCATACCCACAAAAAGTGCTGATGGTGAGACCTCTTTAAGAATGCTTTTAGATGTTATTTTTCCTAGATTTGGAGTACCTAGATATCTTATGACTAATGGAGGTTCTCATTTTATTAATGGTAGTTTTAGAAAAACTCTTGCTAAATATGGTATTAATCATAGGATTGCTTCCGCTTATCATCCTCAAACTAGTGGACAAGTAAGTAGAATTATCAAATAGAGAAATTAAATCTATCTTGCAAAAGACTGTTAATATATCTAGGAAAAATTGGGCTAGTAAGTTGAAGGAAGCACTATGGGCTTATAGAACTGCTTATAAAAATCCTATGGGTATGTGTCCTTATAAAATGGTTTATGGAAAAGCTTGTCATTTACCTTTAGAACCAGAGCACAAAGCTTATTGGGCTGTAAAAGAACTTAATAAAGATCCTAAACTTACCGGTAAGAAAAGGTTGCTACAATTGAGTTCTTCAGATGAGTGGAGAAGTGAAGCTTATGAAAATGCTAAACTTTTTAAGGAGAAAGTTAAGAAATGGCATGATAGAAGAATTATCAAAAGAGAATTTAATGTTGGAGATAAAGTCCTATTGTATCGATCTCGTCTCAGATTTTTTGCAGGGAAATTACTCTCAAAATGGGAAGGACCATATGTCATTGTGGAGGTGTATCGTTCAGGGGCAATAAAAATTGGTTCGCTGAAAGGTGATGCCACACAAGTGGTGAATGGACAAAGACTCAAGCATTATATTTCTGGAGATTCTTATAATGAAGATGTTGATGTTATTCAAGTGATGACTCCGAAAACTTTCATCAAAGATCAAATTGATAGTTCTGCAGAGTTCGACTTCGAATAGGTAACAGTTCTGGTAATAAAACGTCCGCGTTTAACTTTCCGAACAATGCAGAGGAGACGCACGAGGGCGCGTCCCCACGTGGGGGCGCGGGCCCCACCCTGGCCGCGCCGCCCTATGGGGACGGCTCCTCGGAGTCCCTCTTCCACTCTGGTTCGACCTGGTACTTTCCTTCTGTCGTGAATTTTTTTGCTATATAATCCCCCAGATCCCCCGAGGTCCGTATATCGTTTTCTCGTCGTGTTTTGTTTCGAGCTGTTTTCTGCCAGGATCTGTTTTTGATCTAGAAGCACCATGGTCTCTAACAACAAGGGCAAGGAGCCTTTTGAGGAGGATATTTAAGACCCCGAATTGAAAGAAGAAGTCGAGAGTGAAGATGAAGGAGAAGTGGAGGACGACCCGTGTGTATACCCGCGTGCCACCGTCGCAAGCATCGGGGTGGTGGCAAACCCGTTCAACCCCAAGAGAAGCGCATGAATTAGCACCAGAGGAAAAGTCCCACGTCGCTTCCTAGCTCCAAGGACATCTCCTCCAGGCATCGACAAACCCTTCTACACTCTAATTCATAATAGTCAAATTGAAAGGATTCCCAAGGCGGTATTGCCTAGTAGTTGGGATATGGATCGTTCAAATACTGCAGGACGGATGAAACCTGAAGCTGAGGAGTGGGGAAAAAACTCTAAGAGTTGGGACTCACCGTCTAACATACTTCTTAACCGTGTCGAGCACAACTCGAAGCTGATCCGCAACCTCACTTACGAGATTGATGAGCTAAAGGAGCTTGTTAAGAAGCTTATCAAGAGTTCACCACCACCGCCGAAGGAGTAATTCATCATTGGTATTGGCACCCCCTTGGTTTGTTCCAAGCTTGGGGGGAGTGCCGCGGTATCACATCATCACTATCTTTTACCTTTTTACTATCAAGTAGTGTCATATCATGAGTACGGAAGTTATCATATAAGATGGTTGCAGTGTGGAAGTATCTCTCTTTTAATTGGTTATCTATGTATCCCTTGGTGTGAGTTATCGTTATGGAATATTAATGAGAAGTTTTATCATTTACATTTTGCACACCTTATTTTAGTTTGCAATTTCTATTATATGATTGAACTTGTTGTTAGTATTGGTATCACTTTGGGAGCATTAAGTAAATCTATTTGGTTTTGGAAAACTTAGCATTGGTCAACAACAACAATACTTTGAGGCTTAAGTAGAAAAGAGGGAAATACATATAGATATATTATTTCTTTATCTTTCTTTCTTGTTAGCCAATGAGTTTAGTATTCTGAAGTTAAAATTATTTGTGCCCACAAGGAAGATGCATGATTGTTTCTATCACATGTATATTTGTTTGTTTCCCTCAACTCTTATGCTTGCTTCAAACAACTTTGCTAGCCAAAGCCCTGTACTGAGAGGGAATGCTTCTCGTGCATCCAAAACCTTAAACCAAACCTACACCATGTGTGTCCACCATAACTACCTACTGTGTGGTATTTCTCTGCCATTCCAAGTAAATACTTCATGTGCTACCTTTAAACAATTCAAAAAGTTAGTATCTCTTATTTGTGTCAATATTTTACAGCTCATGAGGAAGTATGTGGTGTTTTATCTTTCAAATCTTGTTGGGCAGAATTTCACCAATGGACTAGTGGCACATCCGCTTATCCAATAATTTTGCAAAAAGAGCTGGCAACGGGGTTCCCAGCCCCAATTAATTAACTTTCATTAATAATTCTCGTCACATGTTTTGCCCTGATTCGTCAGTAAGCAACTTAATTTTGCAATAGACACTCCTCCATGGTATGTGAAATGTTGGAAGGCACCCGAGGATTCGGTTAGCCATGGCTTGTGTAAGCAAAGGTTGGGAGGAGTGTCATCCATAAATAAAACTAAAGTACATGTGTAAACAAAAGAGAAAAGGGATGATCTACCTTGCTGGTAGAGATAACGTCCTTCATGGGAGCCGCTCTTTGAAAGTTTGTTTGACAAGGGGGGTTAGAGTGCCCACTACCATTCGTTGACAACAACAAACACCTCTCAAAACTATACTTTTATGCCCTCTATATGATTTCAAAACTTAAAAAGCTCTAGCACATGATTTAATCCCTGCTTCCCTCTACGAAGGGCCTATCTTTACTTTATGTTGAGTCAGTAAACCCATTTCCCTCTATCTTAAGCAAACAATTGAGTTGTGATCCAACCATTTATATTGTGATCTATTTAATCATGTCTTTTATTCTTCCTTGTTTAGTACGAATTTTATCTGAATGAATATAACTTTGAAGGTTATCAATGATTATGAGGAGATTGTCATGATTGAGCGCGTAAGTTCTGCCATATAAGCTCTAATATAAAGGCTCTACTCGAAAGATAAGTACAATCTATTAATTGTTCTTTGACCAAGAACGAAGTTTGCCACCACCAATTATGATTTCCTATGCACCTTTATTTGTGATTTCCCTCTACTTGTTTCAAGTTGAGTTATATGAGGAAGTTGTTCACTAGAATGTCTTGTGTGAATTAATGTGATGCTTCTTGTACGTATTTCATTTATCGACTCTTCACTCCATAAACATGTGGTCTTGTTTACTGAGTTTAGTTTTGCTTGGGGACAAGCGAGGTCTAAGCTTGGGGGGAGTTGATACGTCCATTTTGCATCACTATTTTATATCATAATTTACTGTTATTCATTGATATATTTCATATTTAGAGATGATACTTATGTTATTTCACCTATTTTGCATGTTTCATGATTATTGGAGAATTACTCACCGGAGCCAGGATTCTGCTAGAAAAAGCACCGTCAGGATACAATATTTCTGAAGATCAACAATTGACGGAAAATATACCGAAGCTCTTATTTTCCCAGAAGACGGAGCCAGCCAAAAGGGGAGGCCGAGGAGGGCCGCCATGGGCCCTCCCCATAGGCCAGCGCGGCCACCAGGCCAGGAGCGCCGCCACGTGGGGAGGGGGCCCACGACCCCCGTCGGCCATCTCCCTTTCGCGTACTTCATCTACCCGAAACCCTAAGGTGCGGAGGACAATCGAGAATAGACACAGCCGCCTCTGAGGGGCGGAAAACACCAGAGAGAAAAGAGCTCTCCGGCAGGCTGAAATCCGCCGGAGAAATTCCCTCTCGGAGGGGAAAATCGTCGCCATCGTCACCGTTATCGAGCTGGACTTCATTGGGATCATCATCACCATAATCTCCACCATCGACACCGTCATCTCCACCGCTGCACCTCATCTCCACTGTAATATCTAGGGTTGAATCTTGATTATTTCATAGGTGAAACTCTCCCGGTGTTGATTACTCCTTGTTATTGATGCTATTGAGTGAAACCATTGAACCAAGGTTTATGTTCAGATTGTTATTCATCATCATATCACCTCTGATCATGTTCCATATGATGTCTTGTGAGTAGTTCGTTTAGTTCTTGAGGACATGGGTGAAGTCTAAATGTTAGTAGTGAACTATGTTGAGTAATATTTAATGGTTTGATATTTAAGTTGTGGTGTTATTCTTCTAGTGGTGTCATGTGAATGTCGACTACATGATACTTCACCTTTATGGGCCTAGGGGAATGCATATTGTATTCGTTTGCTAATTGTGGGGTTGCCGGAGTGACAGCAACCTGAACCCCCGTTGGTATATCGATGCATGATGGATAGCAGGATCTCAGAGTTTAAGGCTGTGGTTAGATTTATCTTAATTACTTTCTTGTATTTGCGGATGCTTGCAAGGGGTTTAATCACAAGTATGTATTAGTCCTAGGAAGGGCGGTGCATTAGCATAGGTTCACCCGCACAACACTTATCAAAACAATGAAGATTAATCAACTATATGAAGCGAAAGCACTAGACTAAGTTCCCGTGTGTCCTCAAGAACGTTTGGTCATCATAAGTAAACAAATCGGCTTGTCCTTTGTGCTAAAAAGGATTGGACCACTCGCTGCAATTATTACTCTCGCATTTTACTTACTTGTATTTTATTTATCTGCTATATCAAAACCTCTGAATACTTGTCTGTGAGCATTTACAGTGAATCCTCCATCGAAACTGCTTGTCAACACCTTCTGCTCCTCGTTGGGTTCGACACTCTTATTTATCGAAAGTACTACGATACACCCCTATACTTGTGGGTCATCACTAGGCTTCGACTTCATGTACTTTCCTTCATGGGCTTTCACATATTCCATCTTGAACTTCATACTAGGGATGGTAATACTGAGTACCTGACATGGCAACCCATGTCTTCGGGTAAGGGGGGATTTTTTTAGTGTCAAAGATTGGCTTGTCCTCTATGATCTCAATTTCAACATTGTCCAAACCACAGCATGGAGAGTTGGTGGCTCGCGACGTCAAGTGGCGCATTTCACATCGAAAAGCTTTTGCTTTGCTCACCTTGCTTCCTTCTTGGACCATTTGGAATGAAATAAATGCACGAGTTTTTTCAAAACAAGCAAGCGTCTCCAATGGTCCTCCTCGAGGAAATTAAGAACGAGACCCATCTTTGGGTGATTGGCGAGGCTAAGAAGTTGACAAAAATAATGCCGATATAGTAATGTTCATTTGTAATATTTTCGGTTGGGGATTGTTGTCATACTTCTTCTTCAAGACTCTCCACAACAATTTTTGGGTCAATCAAATCAAGATCTCTCATGAGTTTGGTGTGCCACACATTGAAGAATTTTTCAAGCTTTTGGGAGTCCTTCAAGACGTGCACCTTCTCCATGATGTTCCCGACACCATTACTTGGAAGTTCACGAATGATGGAAAATATTCCTCCTCTTCGGCCTACAAGATGCAATTTGAAGGCCTAGTTTCAATCTCCCTAAACTCCACAGCTTGAAAAGTTTGGGCACCTCCAAAGTGTAAACTTTTCACTTGGTTGATTATGCAAAATAGAGTGTGGACGGTGGATAGGCTTCAATGTAGAGGTTGGGAGAATTATGGAAATTGTCCTATGTGAAACCAAGTACAAGAAACGGCGGACGACCTCATGTACAAGTATCGCTTTACCTTGCGGATTTGGAAAGAGATTCTACCTTGGTGTGATATTCATGATAGACCCCTGGAGTCGTGGATCAATGAGCCAAATATGGATGTGTAGTGGACAAATATTGCCTTAGAAAGAGGTCAACATAGGAAAGCTTTGGCATCCTTGGTGATGCTTTTATCTCTTGGGAAGTTTGGAATGAGCGCAACGCTAGAGTCTTCCGCCACTACCATTTCGCCACACATGCTATCATCAGCAAGATCAAAGACGAGGCTCATGCTTGGTGCTTGGCCGGTGCTAAAGATTTGAGCAATTTAATATGGGGGAGTAGGCTTTTGATAAAGTCCTAGGGCATGTGCTAGTCATTTGTTCTAAAACTCTAAACCTCTTCCCTATTAATAAAAAAGGCAAATCTCTTGTCTCGTTTAAAAAAAAGCACGGCCGCTTTGTAGTTAGAAAATAGGTCAGATTAGTTGTAGAATCATTGTTAGCAATTAGTCTTGTTTAACTTAAACTATACTTTAGCGGGCTTATGCGGAACGTCTACTCAATCAACACCTCTATCACGCCCCTACCCCCTACTGTAGGCGTTGTACAAGGGAATTAAATCCGAATATATCTTAGAGCATGTCTACGTCCCTGTAGCCGCCGCCTCCTGAGAAAAGCCCTAGCCGCCCCGGCTCAGCCTCCTCCATAGATCGGTTCCCTCTCCTCCGGCCGGCTTCGCCGGCATCGGGAGGAGTGGGAACCCGATCTATGAGTAGAGTTTTCAATAAAAGTAGTCTTTTCAGTAGTCTATGTTAGGTTTTTGGTCGCCGTTTTCTTGTTGGTTTCCCCGCAATGGAGATGACATCGTCTGCAATAAGTGATCTTCGGCCTTTCGTTCGACGACGAGATCTCCTTCCCGACGTCAATGGTGGTGCTGAAAGATTACAATTATCTAGGTATGGGTGTTCAGATCTTACTTCGCCAGATCGATCTTGGATCTTTTCTCATGGTTGCCGCGAGGAGGATTATCCTCGCAGTTCTTGTTCTTGTCCCGGTTGCTACGTCCTCGACAATGGTGATTCATATTCTCGGCTCTCCATCAACGTCGACAAGGCATATTGGTTTTTATTCCCTGACATACTGGTGTTGGTACTCTTGTCGATGTTGATTGACTACTTTAATGGTTGCGCGCGTGCACGCAGCCTTGGCATTGCGGCTCAAATTAAAATTATGGGAGAACCTTCGTTGGTATTTACAGGTCTATGGTTTGTTATCTATCTTTGGCTACCTTCAGAAAAGTACAAGATTATGTCTTGGAAGAAGAAAGAGTTTGAAGACCTCAAAGATTTGCAAGTATCTTTTAGACTTTATTTTGTAATCCTGGAGACAGCTCGTGTATCTCTACCATGTACTATTTGTTATTATGAATATATGTGGTATTGATTGTCAAAAAAAAGTCCGAATATATCTTTCAGATACTATGTTATCTTATGCTGAATTTTCCCGACGGGCCATTTTAGCTTTTCGCGTCCCGTCGTGGTCAGCACGCAGTTGCAATCAGCCATAGGTCGTCGCAAGTTCAGAGCTTTCCGATAGAACCGTGGCTCCTCCCCTGTTACCTAACCTACCGCGATCGCGGCGTCGGTCCAAATAGAATGTGTGTGCTGCCCGGCCGCTAAGCCGCCTGCCCAGCTGCGCGACTGTGACGCGCCCACGTACTTTTCATGTGGATGTGCCAATATTTTGCTACTAGTAGCGGTTGCGCCGATCGCTATCCCTTTGTTCTGGCTGGCACCTTCTGTCGCCGCTCGTGGGGAGCGAGTTTAGGGATAGTATCATAATCTACGCACCTCGTGCAGGAGAACGAAGCAGATGCTATGTGATGCAGGTAAATTTACAAGACGGTCTCCTATTGGGTGGAGTCAATTGATTCATTCCATGGACAGCTAGGTACCACAACCGGTTTGATAAACAAACTCCAGCATATATATAGACCATCATTATCAATTCTCTTGTTCTCCTCTAACAACAGGGCAATAAAATGGAACAATGTTGAGTTAGGTACCTACCTACACAATACCTAACCCTACTTTTATATTGACAAGAGTGCTTATTATAATTAAATGAATATTTTTTGGAAGTATCCATGATTACTACCAATAAATATGATATAGCTTTTCAATCCTGGATTTTTATGGTATATGGAATTTCTAGGTTTCTTTCATGCAAACCAAGTATCTAAATTGGAAATAAGAAGCAATTTCCCCGGTTATCCATTAAACGGAGGAAAATACCGGTGTTGATACTTTTACCGATGTTATTTGATTACTTTAGTAGTTGCATCGTCCACACAACCTTGGCATTGGAGATCAAAATTATGGGAGAACCCTCTCGATGGTATTTACATGTATTTGTATTACATCTATGTTTTTTTTAGTACGGCTGCCTTCAGAAAAATAGATGAATGTATCTTGAAAAAGAAAGAGTTTAAAGATCTTACACTGTGTTTGGATGCACAGAATTAAGCCTGAAATTGGGGAATTGGAATTCGGGCCACTAATTCGGTCGTTTGGATGCGCTAGAATTAGAGTCTGGAAACAAGAGGCAATTATTATATAAACATTCTAATGTATAATACAATTTTAATACATGTACAAAAGTTTATACATATTGTCTAAAGTCAACAAAAAATCCAATTTTACAGTTTATACATCCAAAAATGAACTGGAATTGGGTGCCACCCTTGATTCTAACAGAAAATGGTATGCACATCCAAACTACAGAAATGTAATTGGAGGCCATTTCCTTTCCATCTTGGATTTGGAATTTCATTTTAATTCAATTCCAAGTCTCAATTTTGTGCATCCAAAAAGATTTGTTGTTGCAGTTAGAATTTTTTTATAACCGTTAGAGACTATTTGGTACTATAAATATTCATGGTATTGATTGTCAAAAGAAAATATTATGAGAAAATTGATGAAACTGGATTTTCTTGTAGCAAATGTAAGAGAACAACATTTCCATGTGGCCACCACAAGTAGTTTTATGTATGTGCAACGGATTCGCAAAATGCCGTTTTGAAATGAACATGGGCGAGAAAACTTTATAACTGTATATTTTTGTTGTCATCTTCTTTTCCATCGTGATTCATGCACTTAATTTATAAGTTATGTTGTAGTTAATATTTTTTCAGTTGCAATTTAGATTGCAATTGAATTTTTTCCGGTTACAAGTGAGATTGCAAGTTGAAAAAATAGCTCCCGACCATCAAATCTACTTCGTAATTCTTGCTAATGGTGAGTTGCAACATAGGTTACAACTGAGATCCGATGGCGTCTCCTAACTCAGAACTAAGTTATTTGAATTAGTCATAACCTAATTTTAAAAGGTTCAGCTAAAAACAGGAGATAGAAGTACACTGGAGAAGTTTCTGAATTGTTCAAGAGGTAGAAACCAGGAAAGTCCCAATTTGCTGTTCAACTCTCCTTGCAAGAAATTTACGCTGACCATTTTATTCTGCCAACGAGCCAATGGGGTGGCACTGTTCGTTTTGATTTAGCCCCTTCCCTTCGCCCACCCGGAAGCCAGAAAGAGAGAAAAAGAGAGGGGAAGTCAACATAGGACTTGGCCGGTAGCGGAGGTGGAGACGGGAAGAGGGTGGGAGGGGAGTCGCTCGAAGATCGTCGCATCCATCGACGGATCTCTCTCTAGCTTGTCATCATTTATTTATATATATACTCTCCCGGTGGCCATCGCTGCTGCCGCCCCCCGCCTGGAGTTGGATCTCACTGCATCTTCCCATCCGCCCCACCACCTCCTCCGTCCCCCGCCGACGTCGCCTGGGCCAGCCATGGGCACCGGCGCCACCCCGGACCAGCCGGCTGGCGCCTCCCCCGACAAGCTCCGCCACGTCGAGTCCATGTCCGAGCTGCCCTCCGGCGCCGGCAAGATCTCCGGGATCAACGCTGTCGTGCTCGGGGAGTCGCTCGCCGACGAGGAGCACGACCTCATCTTCCCCAGCCCTGAGTTCTCAGCCAACGCGCTCGTCTCCTCCCCGAAACAGGTATCAACTTTAACTTAGGCGCTTGCTTCTGCGCTTTGCATTTTGGACGCCATGCAACCGCGCACAAAAAAATGTTTCGTCCTGATCAAGACTTTTGTGTGTAAAAAGTCAGACAAGGACATTGCTGAATCGTCTTCTGCTGACAGACATAGACAAAGATAGCAACATGGCTGGGATATTAGGAGCTAGGATGCATTCATCTTAGTTTGTGCTTCCCTTTCTTGCTGCGTTTCATGACTGCGATGTGATAAAGTTGTCATCTTTCATAATTTGTCTCAGTACCGAGAGATGTACGAGAGGTCCATCAACGACCCGGCTGGGTTTTGGTCCCAGATCGCCGAGACCTTCTACTGGAAGGAGAAGTGGAACCCCAGCGAGGTCTGCTCTGAGAATCTCGACGTCACGAAGGGCCCCGTCCAGATCACCGTAAGCATTCTCTGATGGATGTTGACTAGATTTAGCATTTCTAGCGAATTCTGAATCATCTAGTTGTTCTTGGCACTGACCAGTGGTTCAAAGGAGGCAAAACCAACATATGCTACAATGCTGTTGACCGCAACATCGAGGCTGGAAATGGGGACAAGATCGCATTGTACTGGGAGGGCAATGAGCCTGGTCAGGATGGGAAGCTAACCTATTCTGAGCTCTTGGACAAGGTTTGCCAGGTAATGCAGGCTCACATCTGATGGTTTTGTTAAAAAAATAAGAATTTGCCAAGGGATGTGGATTCTCTTAGAAATTCAGGGCAGGTGCCGAATCTAATATGTCATTTTCTGCTTTATGGTAGCTTGCCAATTACTTGAAAAGTGTTGGTGTCGGCAAGGGGGATGCTGTGGTCATCTACCTACCGATGTTGCTGGAGCTTCCCATTGCCATGCTTGCTTGTGCACGTATTGGCGCTGTCCATTCGGTAATGATTACTAATAGCTCTATGTGTTATCCTGGTTGGTCCTGTTTTCATTTTATGACGTGACGCCTCCCAAAATTTCCGTCAGGTTGTGTTTGCTGGCTTCTCTGCGGATTCGCTAGCCCAAAGGATTGTTGATTGCAAGCCTAAGCTTGTGCTCACTTGCAATGCGGTGAAAAGGGGGGCCAAGCCTATTCTTCTCAAAGATATAGTGGACGCTGCTCTGGTGGAAAGTGAGAAGAATGGATTCTCTGTAGGTATGTAATAGGATCCGTGTTCAGTACAGCATAGACAATTTGGGCTATTGTTGGGTTAAAGGGGTTATCCTTGTTTAGTTGTGAATATTAGGGTCAGATCCGTATATTGTCAATGCTGGCCAATGGGATCAATGGTTATGACTTACAAGATCACTGTCAGATCGATATATAACTGAACACTGTCCAATATATATGGTTTGTCGATGCTGACTAGTGACTACTGTTGTGCTGAGTAGGTCTTTGTTTGACATATGAAAACCAGTCAGCAATGAAGAGAGAAGACACAAAATGGCACGCTGAAAGGGACGTTTGGTGGCAGGTACGTGATTCTCCCTTCAACAGAAGCTCATCAACATTTCGAATATCATCTGTTATTTCAGCCTAAACATGTATCCTCATTCCTCAGATAACTGTAATCTATCATTTACTTGTACATGTATTTCAGGATGTTGTGACTCAATTCCCTACCAAGTGCGATGTTGAATGGGTGGATGCTGAGGATCCATTGTTTCTATTGTACACAAGTGGTAGCACTGGAAAGCCTAAGGTACTTTTAGTTACATTGGATTTTCCATTGTCACATTACAGGAATATTAATATCTCTTAATAAATTTGTAGGGTGTGATGCATACGTCTGGGGGCTATATGGTGTATACTGCAACAACATTTAAGTATGCATTTGATTACAAGCCAACGGACATATACTGGTAAATCACAATTGTTGTTTTTCACTCATGTAGAGTATAAAACATGTTCGTTTGGAGAATTACTCACAGAAGGTGCTATTTTCCCTTATGCATTCCATTGTTTGTTGACATTAGGTGCACTGCAGACTGTGGCTGGATTACCGGACATAGCTATGTGACATATGGTCCACTCCTGAATGGAGCTTCAGTTCTTGTTTTTGAAGGGGTATATATATTTCTAAAAGATTTTTAATTACTTTTTTGTGAAATTTATGACATCTCTACAATTTTGATAAACAAACGAAAGTTTAGTGACCTGATGTTTTTTGGTCTTGTCATCGTTGTTCACTAGACTATCTACTTTTGTGTGAAAAAATGCTTGACAACTCGTACTTTTTGTATGTATTTTTTTAAAACACAATTTTCTTTCTTTGATAAATTTATCTGTGGGCTTGTTTTCAATTTTACTATGCCTAAATATGCTTTTGGATCATGTGCATGTAGACTCCAAACTACCCTGATTCTGGTCGGTGCTGGGACATTGTGGACAAGTACAAGGTGACGATATTTTATACTGCACCAACACTCGTCCGTTCACTTATGCGTGATGGTCCTGAGGTACGCATGTGGTTCTTTAAGCGAGCTCCCAATGGTGTGAGCAGGCCATTAGGTGATGCTGGATGGCATTGTTCTAACCCCACTGCCATGCTCAAATCTGTTTATGTTTGATTGACGGAAGAACAATTCACTATTCTAACCCATCTAGTTAATAATTTAAATGATCAATCAACGTTGTAGTTCAATTTCTTATTTACTAACATTTGCCAAAGAGTTAGTTCCACTGAATATGAACTGAACCGCCTGATGCGTGTTGGAAGTTTGTTTTGGAGCTTGTCTGCATTGTTACTGATATATCTGCATTCGACAACCCAGTCAACCTAATATAAATGACCAACAATTCACATACTGCTTATTGAATATGTGAATACTTCACTTGCTAAGAATCTCTTATGACTCCTCAACTGAAAATTCTCAAGCTGTTGCTACTATGCAGTATTTTTAGATTAAGTGATAACTGATAAACACTTTTTCTGCCAGACTGAGCTCTTTTTTTCTTTCCAAAACGGCTACACTGAAATATTTATTGCTAAAAATGATTGGAAAGAATCCAGCCCGGAGGTTACAATTACAGAACACTTTAAAAAAACTCAGTGGCTGAATTTGTTTTGCATGACAAGAAGAATCGTATTAGTTACTCCCATACACTTTCTATTTGTAAGTTTGCTGTGGAAATCACCTTTTTTGCTTATTAATTGGTATGTTTTTGCAGTATGTTACACGCTATTCACGAAAATCTCTCCGAGTCCTGGGAAGCGTTGGTGAGCCAATTAATCCTAGTGCATGGAGGTACATGGGAGAAATTATCAAGTGTTAAAGATTACTATATAGCCACACTTGTAACAGGTTGTTCTCATGCATGCTTTGCTTGATTTAGATGGTTCTACAATGTTGTTGGGGATTCACAATGCCCCATATCGGACACTTGGTGGCAGACTGAAACTGGTGGTTTCATGGTAAGTCTCTTTATAGTCCACGCCTGTCAATTTTTTTTATGAGACAATAAAGTGATTGATCTCGAAATATAATTTTTAACTGATGTAAATGTCCCCGCAGATGACTCCTTTACCTGGTGCTTGGCCTCAGAAACCAGGTTCTGCAACCTTTCCCTTCTTTGGTGTCCAGGTAAACACAACTTATCTGTGAAATAAAGATGCATAACCGCACATTTTCTCTAAAACTCTTGCGATTTGTATGGTTTATTACAGCCAGTCATTGTTGACGAGAAAGGACAGGAGATTGAAGGAGAATGTAGCGGGTATCTTTGCATTAAGAAATCATGGCCTGGGGCTTTCCGGACCCTCTATGGAGATCATGACAGATATGAGACCACGTACTTCAAGCCATTTGCTGGCTACTATTTTACTGGTGATGGTTGCAGCAGGTAACTTGTTGAATTATTTCCAGCAATATGATAATGAGGTCCAGGTGTATTTAAAGTTTACCACAATATGGTTTACTTTTCTAATATATTTATGTCAGGGACAAAGATGGTTACCACTGGCTTACTGGAAGAGTAGATGATGTTATCAATGTTAG
Source organism: Lolium perenne (assembly GCF_019359855.2). NCBI lineage: Eukaryota > Viridiplantae > Streptophyta > Magnoliopsida > Poales > Poaceae > Lolium > Lolium perenne. The sequence goes on along the minus strand of NC_067249.2, from coordinate 122,630,514 downwards.
GTAAGCTGCTTCTTTGGTTCATTTGCTATTTCTAGAGGTTGAGTTCACTATGGGACAGTTGAAAATTTTGATGCTATAACTGAGTTATCTTGCCCATATGAATATGAAGTGGCCATCGAATTGGCACAGCAGAGGTTGAGTCTGCTTTGGTTTCACATCCACAGTGTGCAGAGGCTGCTGTTGTTGGTGTTGAGCATGAGGTATGGTCCACCAGTACTTTACATATCCCTTGCACTTCTATTGTATTTGTATCACATCATATATATTATCTGCTTCAAATTGTAATAAGAAATGCTTCAGGTCAAAGGTCAGGGAATATATGCTTTTGTAACTTTGGTGGATGGTGTTCCTTATAGTGAAGAACTACGAAAAAGCCTCATAGGAAAAGTCCGCAATCAGGTATATCTGTGATACTATTGGATGTTTTTATTGTGATCATTCTATTAGATATTGCATAATTGTCAATCATTTCTAAAACTATTTTCACTATCAAGAAAATAAAATTCTGCTTTTATATCTATGTATGTGATCCTTAAAAGTTTGTCTATTCAGCAGTAAATTGTGAATAATACTAACAAAAAATGTGAAGCCACCCAATTGTACACTCACCACTGGACCAGCTATTATTACATGGCCTGTAGTTCATGCAAAGTAATTAACATTCTTACTGAGATGAGCATGCTTCAGCCTAGTATTAATCTTATGCTGGCTAGGAAATCTTGGCAAAGAAAAAAAAATAAAAGGCAACCCAAACATGTATGCACAAGCAGAGTTGAAAATATCCTTGTCAACTGAGCCCCTTCAATGATGTTCGTTGCCTGTCATTCATACGTTTTTCTATGATGTGAACAAAGTTAGTAAGGAAACTTTCATGTTGACATGATTTGTCATGTCCTGTGTCAGATTGGGGCATTTGCAGCTCCTGACAAGATCCACTGGGCACCAGGACTTCCTAAAACCCGCAGTGGCAAGATTATGCGCAGAATCTTGCGCAAAATTGCCGCAAAACAGTTGGATGAACTTGGTGACATCAGCACTCTTGCTGATCCTGGTGTCGTTGACCAGCTAATTGCCCTCAAAGATTGCTAGAGTGTAAAGGATTTTGAGTGGCGGATGCAACTTCGTGGATGCGTGCATGTTCCAGTTTTTTCTATGTGATTATATGATGGGATGATGTTGATTATAGCATATCCACTAGTCTCCTTATATGCAGTACCAAGTTCTTCTGAGGCTAGTGAATTAAAATGAGGTGTAATGATCTTCAGTTTGGTATTCCACTTTTGTGAACCTCTCCTCACATACTGAGAGACCTCCATTATGTATTGATTTACTCAATAAAGATGTGTCAATAGAAAAAATGTCAGACTGTGTAATCTTTTGTATGTAACAGATAAGTCTTGTCAATACTGCTAAAAAGCAGTAAACAGTCAAGACCTCATCTACTGATCGTTTGTTATGCCATGGGCAGTGTGCTGCTAAACTAAAAAATACAGATGAACCTTTTAAATACAGTTGAACTTGATGTGGGTTTTACATTCTAACATCTTTATAGTTCCTGTGAACAAGCGCCTTAGGCTCCTTCAAATATATAATTTGAACGGAGCAGATCCTCTTGCAGAGCGTATCATACACAAAATACAGAGCATCTTAAGAGCGCAGAGAGGGCAATAGTCCTGCAAGTGGCAACAACAGCCATTCGTCATCTCTGCTGATAGAATAGGCAGCAGGGAAGTTTATCAATCGTCAAGCTCTGGCCGAACATAGAAAAACAACGAGGCCGAATATATTTGGCCCCAATCGCCTACGTGCTATTGTAGTTTCATGCTCTGATTCCAATGTACTTAAGCTGTTCACAACAAGATGAAGAAGACACGAAACAAAAGGTGCGTCAGTAGGAGGTGTATGAAAACACAACTTCAGTTACAGCATCGTCCAATGAAATCAGCAGCCAAAAGAAGCACGACATGGTCTCGAACTTACAAGGTTGTTCTTGGGCTCTTTCCAGTAGAAGCCATGTATAAACATGGGCAAGACGTTGCAGGCCACCAGCACATATATCATCAGGGCGTGCTTCCCAAGCCACTCCATGGAGATGGTGGGTTTCCTGAACCCATACATGTCCACCTGAAGGATTTCTTAGATTTAACATCCACTTGGTCCCAAAGTTCAGATGTGGTGATAGAGATAATTCTTGGGGTGTAGTAAGAGAGGCTCGGAGGACTGACCAGGGTGTAAATTCCAGCGAAAAGAAGCCCAGAAGCACCGGCAGTGGCTAAGGTGTAACTTATCGTGTATAGCGGCTTGTTCATGCGCATTCCTGCATAAGAATCGAGAAATGTTCTGATCTACCTCATGCATCTTAGGATTTGTGCGAAAGATGACATGAGTCAGGTCAGTGTTCAGTGGATCCTTACCAATGAAGTCCATTGAGAAGGCAACTGCTAACATGCTGAAGGAAGGGATTAGCCAATTGATAATTCTTTGTTTGTCTTTCTGCAGGATAGTTTAGCCCAGGAGAAAAAAATCAGAATATATTTCACTACTCGACATGAAGAAATGTACATATGCAAAAACAAATACCAGTTTTATACCTCAAAATGTATAATTACATGTCCAAATTGCAGACCAATCAAACATGTGACAATTGCCATAACAGAGCTGACAAGCAGAAAAACAGACGGTCGGGACTTGCGGAGCTACAGCCAAGCAGAAAGATAAAATTGCAGACAATGATGAAGAGTTAGTTATTTACTGACCTAAGTAGGCCTTCAGGATCAAATGGAGCCTGACACCATGATGGAGCATTAGGTGGAAGAGGTCCACCTTGTGGAGAATATATGCTGCATTCCTGCAGTAAACAGTGATAGGGTATTCAAAAAAGGGAGAGGAAGAAATACTTTTGAGAGATTTTGCATTGCAATTCATATAGTACCTTGGTACGCGCATAAACTGCTCTTCTATAGAGATGATCAATCCCCAACATTGCACGGTCAACCATGCCAACTGCATTACAACCTGGTCCGGTATCGCCTCTTACTTCACATTTCACCTAACAAATTCACTGAAGCATGAGGTCTATGATGTGTAACATTTTTAGTAGATAAAACGAAGAGGTTGTGGTCACACATACGAAGAATGACTTCTGTGTAGAACCAGGACCTGTAATCTGGTACTCCCAGTCTGGAACGTAGATACCATATAGAAGAACAGTATACATGATTGAGAGCAGCAATCCTACAAACCTATAAGGAAATCGAATAACATGTCAGAAATGTAATGAGAAAGGAAATCCTTGCAGATTGTCCCTCTAGACACTAGAACAAATGTAAAAGTGCAGCAAACAGAAAGGAGATGGTCGATTTGTCCACTGGCATATGTTTCGTGATCACTGGGCTTATGAATACTCATAATTCTGTTTAACTAGTTACCATTTAGGATACAAAATATGCATGGGGAATGAGGTATATCACGATGAGCTCACAACTGGTAGCGGTATCTCTTAAGCACATCAAGCCCATAATTAACGTCATCATCTCCCTTGAGCCAAATTTCACAGAGAGCAGCTACAAGGTAAGCTATTGCAATCCTCTGCAAAAAAGAGAACATCGTATGATAATCAAAATGACTTGTATATTTTCTCGAAGTCATATTGTATAATGAAGCTTGTATAGTCCTAAATGGTCAAGAATCTTTTTTGTTGTAAGAAAATATATAAGAACTATACCGGGATGAGTAAAGTAAATGGACAGCTCCGGAGCAGGGCTGGGTAAAGTATGAAGGAAACTGGCAGGGCTTCATGGGGTGGAGTTTTAAGAAATGGACAGGGCTTGATCATTTGGTCTGGCAGCGTATTGTGCAACGTTTCGAACTTCCAATGCAGGGCATCTTTAATTCAAAAAATGCAGCTCCCGTGATTATTGAGTATGGTTGTACTGAGGTTGTTGATGAATTAATCATGCATTTGCAGAGATACTCATCATCTCCTGGAGCAGATACCAGTCTTTAGGATTCAGAAAGTCAGTCGAGGGGCAAACATGGTTGTCCATGTTTTAGCTAAGTTTTGTAGGGAGCTGTGGAGTGATGGGGATTTGCAGGGGGCAGCGCCAGCCTGGTTGTTGGACCTGGCCTTGCCAGATTGTAATGTTACTATTTAAAAAACGTTGACCGATGGGAGAAGGATTCCTCCTCTCTTAGCTATACGCAGGGACAGGGCCAGAAATATTATTTGGAGGGGACCAATTGAACAGAACTTTTTTTGGAGGGAGGCATGTAGGCAAATATTCGAAAATTTAGGGATCAATTCACATATATTCTAGGGCGTCTTTCAACAAAATTCCCAGCATAGGGGGGTCATGGCCCAGCTGGCACCCCTAGCTCTGTTCCCGGCTTTACGTTCTTAGATAGACGAGACCTCTCCAGCATTTTTTTCACGCGGATAACACCCCCATTTAGTCCGAGCATGCTTCAGCTGCAACTCGTTCCTGGGTGGGCTAGCTCAACACCCCGAGCTCTAGTCACCAAGCCAACGATTAGTTCTCTAATGTTACTATTTCAACCTAATTAATATATACACCATTTCAAAATAAAAAGTACATATAAGGATACATGCCTGCAGTGTACCCATCAAACGTATTTTGGTAATATCAACACCAAAAGTGAGACTGCGGACGCCATGAAGAAACCCACCTGCATAAGTAGCAGCTCATAAACTGAAGTTAGATCGGTCATGGCAATCTAGGATGAAATATTACTCAAAAGAGAACTTTTAGAAAAGCACCCTGGAGTACAAGACCAAGGCAGAACAGCTTGAGCGCACGAAGTACAGCCTTTTTAGTCGCATCTAGTTTGTCCGGCACCCTCTGTACACACGGAATCGCATAGTTAATTTAATTACAGCATGTTAACTGGTTAGTTTGAAAGAACGCAAACATCATGCTCTTGGTGGCTTCAGTCAGTAGTGTGCTATACCTTGTATGCTAGTGTTAAAGAGACCCCTACTATGAAAAGGAAGAAAGGCATGACAAAATCGCCGACAGTTACACCATTCCAAGGAGAGTGGTTCAACGCCGGGAGAAATCCTCCAACATCATCAACAATGATCATAAGCTGCAGCAAGGCGACATGTTTCAGTTAGCGAGATATGGACAATGCTATAGTTACTTTTCTTATGCAAGATACTCTCAGTTTGCTTCACCAAACAACTGTAAGGGATACAAGTAAACAAGCTAATAGTTCTTTCCCAACGATTTGTTGATGATTTCTTTAAAAGAAGTACTGTGTAGTTTTTTCAGGACACACTATATGTCTTCTTTGTCATGAATCTTTACAGGTACAGAAAAGATATGGACATGTATGTTGTTCAAAAAACTTCAGAATTTGAAAATTATTTTATGTTATTAACGATTTTAGTGTTCATCCCAAAACCATACTCCCTTCATAAATTCATACGGCTTTGGGTTGAGCTTAGCAATGTGCATCTCGATGAAGATATTGAGGATTCCATTGTGAGGAACCTAACAATTAATGGGGAGTACACATCATTTCGGCTTACAAGGCACAATTCTTTGGGGCCACATCTACCATTTTCAACGAGGTCGTGTGGAAGCCCTGGGCGCCTCCAAAGGTTAAATTCTTTGTTTGGTTGGCCATTCAAAATAGGCTATGGACGGCGGACAGTCTTGAAAAACAAGGTTGGAATAATTGTGAACTATGCCCCCTTTGCAAGCAAACTCAAGAGACGGCGGCACACCTCCTTTTCCATTGCCGCTTCTCCAAAAGGGTTTGGGGATGATAAAGGAGTGGCTCCGACTTGGCTCCATCAACACCGCCAATTGGACATTCTTACTTTGTGGGCTAGCTTGCCAAGTAATGATGTCCCAAACCGCAAGGCGATGTCATCTCTCACCATGCTCACTAGTTGGACCATTTAGAACGAGAGGAATGCGCGGGTGTTCCGTAACAAATCCGCCCCTAGGACTGTGCTTCTTAGCTCCATTAAGAGTGAGGTTAGGCTTTGGATAGCCGCGGACGGCAAGCATTTGAGCAATGTAATAATGGGAGAGTAGTCCCCTTGTACCTTGGTTTTACTTTACTTTATTGTCAAACTCTCTTCTTATTTAATGAAATGAGGCAAGTCTTTTGTCTCTGCTTCAAAAGAAAAGAAAAAGAGTGCTAATCCAAATATATTTCTATTGTACTCCACTAAAATTACACCACCAAAGGTTGCTGGATCTTGACTGTGTGACGCTGTGAGAGGCACTAGTTATGCTCAGGAATAGTCGAATGCCAAAGGATGAGATATAGCTATCCTGCGCTGAAAAGAAAAAGCAGACGTGGCCGTGCACCTTTTGACACGGCAGTAAAAAAGAGAAAATAAAGAAGCAATCACTACAGCCAGAGCCGAAAAAGGTTGTGTTGCGATGGCCTCCGGCTCCGGGCAGTGGCCATCTCGGAAATAATTAAGCACGGGCTATTGCTCCGGTGTCCCCCCCTCTAAACTTTTTTTTTTCTTTGTTCTATTTAGACGGTCAGGATCTGCTGATACCCCTTCGTGGGTTAACTTAACATGTGTGTTTGGTTCATGGGCAAACATGTACGGGATGGGATGAGATAAAATATGTTTAATTAACGATAAATAGAAAAGGATAAATATGCCATTAACACACCGGTTAATATGTAATTAACGGGTCCTTTTCCCTTTGTGCTGGAGGCCGGACCTAGCGGGCGGCCGCCTACCCGTGCCTAGCAAGGTCACTACCCGCACATATTTAGCGAGGCCGTTTCTGTCCACTGGGTGTGGCGCAGACGTAGCAATCTCGTTGCTCGCCATGCCATGGAGACCGCCGCCGCCGAGCTAGGGAGCCACGTTGAAAATCAAGTCCGCCGCTTACCGCGCCCTGGAGGCCGCCAATGTCGAGCTGGGGAGCCACGCGGAAAAGCAAGTCCACCGCTCGCCGTGACATGGTGGCCATCGCTGAGCTGGGGAGCCACACATACGACGGTGGCAGGTGTCGGAGTCGCGTCAACGACCATGGATTCTCAGGCCGCTAGTGAGATTAGTCATGAAATTCACGGATCATATGGTCCAGCCTTTCTCAGAAATATTCAGCTTTTGGGATGGGATCATCCATATTTTCTGGTCACGAACCAAACGCACGTTTACCACCTGAACGACGTTCGTCGGGGGGGGGGACACCGGAGCACAGCCCTTAAGCACGACCTTTTGTCGTCGATCGGAACGAAACAATGATAACCAGCAATTTGTTTGTCATATGGCAACTGTTCTTTGTCTCCTAATCTGCTGTACTGTTGTACTTGTTCAGTATCGATTCGCCGCCCCTTTTGTGTCCTTGGCCCTTGGCTGCCTGGGCTGGGTTATTCCGGTGGAGAGGCCACCTGGCTTGGGCTTTGGCCAAGAACAGTACGCGTCCCGCGAGGGGGAATATGTGCCTCCCGGGACGCGAATTTACCTGCTCAATTTGGATTCCAAACTTTTTGAACGATGCTTTGCTACGTGGCCGGCTGAGATTTTTACGCTGATGGACAAGAAACGTTGCCTGTAAAAGTTCATGTGGATAGTGCTAGTTGTTGAACTCAGCTCCATCAGGAGCCGCAGCTCCATTAGGATCCATGTATGTTTAATAAAGGTAGTTTTTACGTTGGCAAGAACAAAGATCGTTAATCCGGACATTAGACCCAGCCAATCAAGCCTGGAATATAGACATGAGACAACGCGTAGAGCAAGGTAACAATACAAGTTTGGTTCTTACTAGGTCTGACATATAAAGGCTAGATCTTAGATTTTCACCTCACAAGAAGTGGTGTTCCATTCACCATCTAGAGGGTGAAATTTCAAGAACTATGCCCCAAGTAGGAAACCGGCATGGACTACAGAGATAGCTGCCCACCTCACAATACAATACACCGCTCGTCGGGGCACGGGGGCACTACCAACCGATAGAGCTACCTTTCCGACCACCTCCGATCGAGGAAATCGTCGCCACCTTCAGCGATAGCAAGGGGAGCAATACCAGCTAGTGTGAGATCAGGCAATGTTAGCAAGACTACTCCTTCCCGGACCTTGTCCACATACATACCGATGGCCACCTTGTGATCAAGGTGTTCCCAGGCAACCCGGTTGGAACCCAATATAAGTGCAAATAGTTTCTCTGTCTTGCGTTCAGACTACATATAGTAAGTTCATTTAACAATGAGCCCAGATCTATTTACCTATATGCCGATAGATGGATGAATTAGCTGCTCACTGTGAAATGGTGGTAATTCAAGAGAATGTAGCATTAGATGGCCTCCTAGATTGGTCAATGTGGTGCCTTGAGGGTTGGAGGTTTATCATGGTTGGACACATTATGCCCACATGTTCGGAATCTCTATATTATGCCCCATTCGACCGTTCGTAAATCGGGCTAACCTCGTAGGAGATATAAAAGAAATGTAATGTGTAAATTTTCAGAACACCGTTAGGCAATCCTTTTGTCCCTCTAAAAAAATAAAACGGGGCTTCCAACTTCCATGAACTGTTTCCACTTGGAAGGGGCCATTAGTGAGTTTTGACATGTTGGATACAAATAATAGTTAGGAAGATTTTTCATTTTTATTTTGTTTGGACTTCTCCTATTACTATTATTTAAGAAAAGAGGTCATGCAACAAAATCCCTGTCAAAACTACTATCTCACGCAATCTTTAATTACCAAGGTTTAATGTAGTATATGCCACATTGGTGGCATTGTAATATGGCACTCCTTCCACTTCATTAATAAAAAAATCAGAACACTTAATTTTTAAATGTAATTTTCCCGTTCATCAAAATCGTGAGTCGATTCTCTTCTTGAAAGAAAACAAAAACAGTTTTGGTTTCAACTTACATAAACTCTTTTAACTTGAAACTTTAAAGAGACCAGAGGAGAAGAATCGCTTGGCTTACTTTTATAAAATGAATAGGAACTGGTGTTGCGAGCATGGAGGCTCGGACACAGGCGGGCGGGCACATAATCACATATCAGCTGGTTCTTGCTATCCCGGCTATGCCGTCCACTATGAATAGAAGGAAAGATTATGAAGGATTCTCATATTCATTACATTGTAAGTTCTCCTGTGGCTATGGTATTGGAATTTGGAAGGAGCCAAGCTCACTGAAATTTTTTCCTTCAACTATCCCTCTGCAATATCCACACGCTCACTTTCTTACACTGTATTCCGTTTCACCTACAACTAATCGCAGCATCCTAATTTCCACGCCTTCCTCTTTTTGTGTTCTTAAGGTTTGCCTTGAATTCCCATGGCATTTCAGTGTTCTTGTTACTTGTGACTTTAGTTCTACCTCGCCAGCGAGAGGAGGCTATTGGTAACTTATAAAGGAGAGTAGCTATCCTCCCGTCAGACCGGTCTTTTGGGGCGGAGAGGTCTCTTTAAGTGTGGGGCCTGCGATGGCTAACAACATCTGTGCTTGTACCCGTTGTTTCCAGATACAAAAGCCTGAACCGCAAATGCGGAGCACTTTGCAGGCCACGACAGCCAGAAACATCCGTCCATACGGTGCTAAACCTGACAAGTAATGGCTGATTGGTTTGCTTTAAGCAACTCTGCATCTTTTGTGCTTTGTCTTTCATTGGCCAAGTTAACCATGACTCGGATCCCTCTATTCACGCCATACATGACTAAATCGATCAAAGTTCCTACGACATGTTCCTTTTGCGGGCAAAGTTGTCATGAGTGAGTGGAACAATAGTACAGTAAAGTTGATGCGCACACAAAGTTCCTATGCCGTCTCGTCTCCTAGAGAAAAGAGAAGCCAAAGAAACAAGATGAAAAGAGCAAGAACAGGGCAACAACCATGCGCGGGGCACAACAACAATAGTACAGTTCACGCATCGCGAATAATGAACCGGTCTAGCTGGTCCACTGCCGGATCATTGATGAAAGAAAGGAACACGAATGGACAGGGAAGGCGCAGCAAACACCAATGGCAACATCGCAGCAGAACAAATAGATCAAGAGAGATTAAATCAAGAAGCGTTAACATCGCGGGAGGTACGTACCAGCACGGTGATCCCGCGGAAGACGTCGAGGGAGACGAGCCGCTGCCGGGCGGCGGGCGATGGCGGCCGCGGCGGTGGCAGGGGTTCGGCTTTGGAGCTGGTGGAGCCGCCGAACTCGAGATCGGGCGTTGTGGCGGCGGCGTCGTCGCTCCTGACGAGCTCGTAGCCGCCCATGGCGGTCCTCCTCTGCCGGCAGAACAGAGCGTGCGTCGACGCGCGGCCGGGCAATGGCGCCCCTGCATTCCCATCCATCACCATCGCGTTTATGTTAAGTGAACAACAGCTAACGAGATTCAGCTAAAGACGCGGCGAGAAAGATAGATAGGGGTAGAGAGAGTCTTCCTTTCCCAGCTTTCGTTGCCTTCCCTTACCTTGGCACTAGTCGGCACCTGTCTTCCTTCCTTGATTCTCTTGCCTTTCTTGTTTTGGACTCCGATTCAGTTTCCAAGCGTAACAAACTTTCGGATCTCTCGCTTTCTCGTCCTCTCTTTTATCTCTCTATTTCCTGGACTCCTCCATCTGTAAAACTTCTGAGTTCCTATCTCTCGTTTTTCTCTTCCCAGTTTCCGCTGCTCGTGGAACACTGGGACTCCGACGCCACTCTATCCGCTGTGGGGTGTCATTAATTTGGTTCGGAGTTCTGTTATGCGTTCGGATCTGCTGCCTCCCTTGTTAGTCGAGGAGTTGATGGAGATATATACTGGCATGCCTTTCCCGCGTTTCCTTTTCCATCTTATCTTTTCTCATGGCTTACAGTTACAGCACTGAACTACTGACGCTGCTTGGGCCTTTGGGCTGGCACTGCCATGCCATCTCTCGGTTTCTCGCACCATTTGCCATCTCAGCATTTCGGTGATGCCTTCCAAATTCCTTTTTTACTTTGTTGCTCGGTTTGAGTTTAGATGTCTCCTATTCTTATCTTCCCTGTATTTTTCTGTTGTTGTTTCGTTCTCTTCACAGGATTCCTACGAAACTGATGTCCTGGAGATAAATCATGAACCACAAGGATTATGTAGGTTTTTTTTATAAAGGAAAACAAGGATCGCTCCCCGGCTCCATTTTCATAGACATCATCAGGTTTTAACAGCAACATCTAAGAAGGACGAGCCTAATGTCTCAGCAAGAAAAGTAGAACCCCAAAACAGATACGCCACACCTAGCGAAACCATCAAAAAATGAGATTTACATCAAAATCTGGAGAGTTTCCAAGACTCCAACAGTTTCATAGGAACACAACTAGAAGCTCTATCTTATATGATCAGTGCAGTTCCAAATTCAGCTGAAAGCATTGCAGGGACCATGCCATCACCATGTGAACTGCCTCATCTTCAGGGTGTTCCTAGAGATACAGAGCTGTCGCTCGACCTCCATGCAAGGATTAGTCTGACTTCAGTTCCGGTAGGAGTTTGAGCATTTTGATTAGTAGAGCCATGAATCGATCCACCTGAACCCATTCCTGTTCTTTGAACGGTTGCTTCCAATTTCCCGGGTAGGACAGGGTCAACTGGGCAACCTATTTCATATTCAATCAAGTTTTCCTGTTAAACACAATATTGTTCATGTTGCTCCTATATTAATAATTTCATAAAGGGATTTGGATGAATATACCTATATATGGACATGGGAAGCCTGGCCCAGTCGACCCGGCCCGAAAATCCCGGGCTTGGGCCATCCCGAGCATGCCTGTGGGCCGGCTTTGGGGCTGTTTATTAGGAACGATGTCCGGGCCGAGCCTGGGCCTCATAAATGTACAAAATTGGGAAGAGGTCTGGCCCACGGCCCAAAGCCCGACAAGCTTTTCCTCTAATAGCCCGGGCTTGGGCCTGGAATTTAGGCTCGATGGTTGGGGCGGGCCTAGTCCTGGATTTTCTGCACCGGGCTTTGTTAGGCCTGGTCCGAAGCTCGGCCCGGCCCAAAGGATGGCCAGGTATAAGTAGACCCCACTAAATTCATATCTACAAATCAATTATTATTTTTTGTCAGTGAATTTTATATTGCTATGTATTTCCAAGATTTCCTGCCACTGATTCATCATAGATTTAGTAAGAGTTCTCCTAAATGTGCATCAGAGTTTTCATCTATCGATCAACTCTTCAATAGTTTTCCTTGTAACAAAATATATTTCCTAAAATTTGATAGCTCATGAAATATTTCCAAACCAAACATCCTCCCATAATTTAATGGATTTACCACTTACATCAAAATTTAACAACATGTGATGCCCACGTCACAACTTTTCAATGAAGAGATGGCACATGTCTTAAGAACACAGAATGTTTGGGTTTTCTATGTTATACTTAACATCTACTATCTTTTTTCCAAATACTACCTTCAGCCCAGATGTATATTTTAATCCAAGAGGCCAACAAACCGATATTAAGGTCTTGTAAGTTGGGAAAGCCTAACCCACCATTTTTTCCTAGGGATTTCTATTTTCGTCCTCTAGGGTTTTTAGTTGTGCTCAGTTTTTCCCAGCCGCTTAGTTTTTCCTCAGTTTTCCCCAAACCCTTTTCTGAAACCTTCACAAGGAGCTCGGATCCGTTAAGTTGACCGTTAGTGGGACCGCTGTTGGTGCCCAGCAGTGGACACGTCTCCACTTATTCAGATCATCGTGGGACCCACAACTTCTCCATGTTAGCGCGCCAGACCCACAGCTTACCCAGGTGATCGTTGCAAAATGGGAGCCCGAGCCAGCTCTGCGCCCGTGCCCGTGCCATTGCTTCCCCTTTCTTTCCCCTCGCCCCATTGTTCTTCTACTCCACCAACGGCAGCCCTTCTCCGGCAGGCGGGTGATGTCTAGTTTCTCTTCGACCTCCTGTTCTTCATGGCCGCAGTATGGACCCGTGCCTTTAACAAGATGCTCTGACTGCCCACATCAGGAGCCTCTGAAGCAGTCAATCTGTAAGACGAACGACATCAACAACCGTGGACGTGAGTTCCTTGCATGCAAGAGCTTGCCGTATAGAGAGGGGAATAAGGTTAGATCTCGCTCCAATTGCTTTGTTTTCTCTTTATTTTCTTGTTATTCCCTCAAATTTGGGATTTAGGGTTCACGTTGTTGTTTTCAGATCCTGAAGAAATGCAGGCATTTCGAGTGGATCGATGTGTACGTTCAGAGGCTTCAATTGCAGGAATCAATTGGCGCTATTGGGGAGCGCAATTTGGGAGGGGGACTTGTTGTAGAGAATGCGGCGGAGAGATGAGCCATTCCGATTATGCCTAATGCTGCTAATGCAGAACTGGTGGAAGCGAAGGGAGAACTGAAGAAAATGAACAAGCAGTTAAGGCAGCTGATCGAGTTGAAGAACCAAGCTAATCTGATGGCTGGTTGTTTTTTTATTATTGTATAATTGCGATCGGATTCTTATCATTGCTAATCAGGTGCTAGAAGTTGTTACAAGGGATCCCTTGTTATAAATCCATTATTCAGTTACATGTACTTGTAGTTGTTTTCAAAGTTAGTGTGTGCATTCACCGAAATTACCAAAAAAACGTGTTAGGGAATATAGGAATGCTAAAGATAGTTGATAATTGTTAGAGGGGTGACAAATAATGCATTCACTGAAATTCCGCAAATATGTATGTATCATGTTTATACCAAAATTATACCACTTTTGGGACGTTTCAAATAACCAAAACTATATCCCAAACTATATTCCGTAAAAGAAAAGGAATGTTAAATAAAGTTGATAATTGTTAGTGGGGTGATAAATAATCCATTCACCGAAATCCCCCAAATATGCCAAATATGTATGTCTCATGTTTCTACCAAAATTATACCACTTTTGGGCCGTTTCAAATTACCAAAACTATATTCCCTAAAAGAAAATGAATGCTAAAGATAGTTGATAATTGTTAGAGGGGTGACAAATAATGCATTCACCAAAATCCCACAAATATGTATGCATCATGTTTATACCAAAATTATATCACTTTTGGGACGTTTCAAATAACCAAAACTATATCCCAAACTATATTCCCTAAAATAAAAGGAATGCTAAAGAAGGTTGATAATCGTTAGAGGGGTGATAAATAATCCATTTGCCAAAATTCCCCAAATATGCCAAATATGTATGCCTCATGTTTATACGAAAATTATACCACTTTTCGGCAATTTCAAATTACCAAAACTATATTCCCTAAAAGAAAAGGAATGCTAAAGATAGTTGATAATTGTTAGAGAGGTGACAAATAATGCATTCACCGAAATCCCACAAATATGTATGCCTCATGTTTATACCAAAATTATACCACTTTTGGTACGTTTCAAATTACCAAAACTACATTCCCTAAAAGAAAAGGAATGCTAAAGATAGTTGATAATTGTTAGAGGGGTGACAAATAATGCATTCACCGAAATCCCACAAATATGTATGCCTCATGTTTATACCAAAATTATACCACTTTTGGGACATTTCAAATTACCAAAATTATATTCCCGAAAAGAAAAGGAATGATAAAGATAGTTGATAATTATTAGAGGGGTGACAAATAATGTATTCACCGAAATACCACAAATATGTATGCCTCTTGTTTATACCAAAATTATACCACTTTTGGGACGTTTCAAATTACCAAAACTATATCCCAAACAATATTACCTAAAATAAAAGTAATGCCTAAAAGAGTTTATAATTTTTAGCGCGTGAAAAATAATACAGAAAACCAAACTTGTTGAATCCGGTGGCAAACTGGGTATTTAGCATACATAGAGGATGGAAGCTAGCCGCCGACAGAGAGAGAGGGTGGTGGCCCCCATCAGAGGGAGAGGGGTTATCCTGCCCGTTAGATCATACGATCAACGGTCGGTGGGCACGATCCCTGTGACAAGGGCTAGACCAATCAGGACAAGGTTGGGCGTACCCTGTGAGAATTTGTGAAGGGAGAGGGCAAATCTGAGTAGTATCAAGAAACCAAGGGCACGTGAGTAGTAAACAGACTAAGGGATTCAAATATGAGATTTAAAAAATGGAAAATGCGTGTTTTGTACAATGAAACCCATGTTGTCCTACCTCAAACTATTTGCAATACAAATATACATGAGTGTGAAAATTGTGACGTCATTCAGACAAAGTATGTTTTGGGGAAAGCTGTTTTGGGTAGGGCTTATTGTGGAAAGTCATGCACCTTCATAGCTACTAGGTAATTTGAGAAGTGGCAATTTGTGGTAAAATTTGATTTATATATGATTGTTATGGTTCCCAACATGTCAGGTCACGTAAGAAGACTCCATGAGTAAGTGCCACTATGGTTTTATCTTTTTTGGAATTTTTGCGCATGAGATGACTCAATTAGATAGCTTAATCCCATTTGTTGACTCTCTGTTGACCAACCACTTGAGGGTAAAACTGAGTATATTGCACTAGCCAGTATTAGCACTCAAGGGGAAAACTGAGCACACAAAAAATACTTGTATAAGACTCGAGGGTATACCTGAGTATATCTAAATTTCGAGGACTAGACTCGAGGACGCGTGTTGCGGTGCAGAAGTGGAAGACGTGCAATTGTTGACACGTAGGACGCGGGTCGCGGTGCAGAAGACGAAGACGTGCAGATGTGCAACCGTGCACGCGTAGGACGCGGGTCACATTTAGGACCCCTCGCCTTTATAGACGCCTCTCCATGTCCGTCTCCTCGCACTATCTCACTTTCACTCTCACTCCCTCACGCAACGCCACCTCTCACGTCCCATCATCTTCTCCAAAGAAAAAACCCTCTCCCTCTCCTCTGCCGGCGATGGAGAAGGAGAATGAAAATCCATCCTCGACGCCGTCCCCTCTAAGCACGACGCCTCCGTCTTCGACGCCATCCCCTCTACGGTCGCCACTGCCGCCGGTGCATTGGCGGCTCCCGTCGATGCATCGGAGGCTGTTGCTGGTGGCGGTCAGATCCCGCCGGAATGGGACCCCTACGAGAAGGTGTCGTACAACTGTCTGACGAAACCCTACGACACCTGCATGGAAGACCCTTGGAACGAGGTAACTACGGTTTGCTCCCTTGTTGTTCCCCTTCCCTTCCTTTTTCAACCCTATTTTTGTTGGTTCCCTAGTAACTATTAGTGCCGATCTGTAGGTAGGATGAGTATTGGGTTAATATTTATGCCGATTTTATTTCATTTTGATTTGATCCCCTCTTGATTTATGCAAGTAATCATGGGATCTCAATCAGTTAAGATTTGGGGTTCGGCCGTTCGGTTAATTTATTCAGATCTGGAATTTGTTTTTTTTCCTATGATGAATCATTGGGCACAAATTTATACAGGGCGGGTTCAGCGAACCATTGCCATGTACAAATCTGTTGTGCATGAGCTTTGGTTCGCTAACCCCGTCCCTGTAAATATATAATCGTGTTGAATCTAACTGAGGCTGCCTCTATTTTTCCTAACTTTGTTACGTTGCAAGTCATTCACTCATACTTTCCGTTTGATATGGATCAAGTGTCTGGCAGCGACGACGGCAACGACAAGGAGGATCAGCACACCAAGGCTCGGCAGGTGCTGCGGAGGCTGCAGGTCGGGCAGTTCACCTCCTACTTCGCCAAAGGTGTCTACAAGTGCCCCTTCTGCACTAGGAGACTCGGCGGCACCGACTTCAACTGCCTCCTCACCCATGCCGAGGACATCGGAAGGACCTTCCCCAAAGTCGGAGCGATAGTGAACATCTACGCCTTCCGCGCCAAGCACAAGGCGCTCGGCATTCACCTCCGCAACTTCCAGCGGGTGGAGATCGCCGCCGGGCGCATGCCTCCGATCAAGCCCAAGGTGTCCAAGATCAAGGGACAGGGGAGCAAGAACTGGAGGAGGAGCCAGATGGAGTAGGCGGAGTCCAGGATGTGTGTTGCTGCTTCAAAGCAGCTTTTTATTTTGTTGTTGTTAATATGTTGGTGTTGTGAAGAACCTAAGAACCTGTTATTATTTTGGCTGCTGTATGCATCTTATTATCTACCTATTATCTATCCCTATTTTACTATACTTTGTTGGCCCTACTTTGTTTTCTCGATTTATTATGACGGTGTGAATTTATTGTACATTAGCATCGAGATTTGCTTCTAGACTTAACTAGATACTCTCTTCGTTTAGAAATATAAGATTGTTTAGATGTTTTTAGAGTGGACTGCATTCAAACTAAAAAATGTGTACCTACACACTAAAACCTAGACTAGATACAAACTAAAGTAGATGAATTAAATAAAAAATCAAAACATCTTATATACATGCACGAAGGGAGTACATATGAACCAAGATTGGTTAGGTCATTAATATGGACCAGAGGGAGTACAAGATTTACTGCCATATTGGACAAAAAACGAGAGCCAAAAGGCACAAATAATTGAAGAAAGACATAAGCTTCTCAAGATTTGATAATAATTTGGTGAAAAAAGACATAGAGAAAGAGGGGAAAATGTGCTCTTAAAAAGGGATGCCAATTTGGGTCGAGAGAGACAGAACCTAGTTCCTGCTCATGTACAACCAAACACGGTCTCGTCCTGTCCCACGCGGTCCCTTTCTACCAGCCCCACGCGACGCGGCTCCACACGACGCGAACCCACACGTCATCATGGAACGGTCAATTAAACGGAAATCCTACTGTCCGAGCTCTTTCTGCGGGTTTCAGACAAGGGCTTGGGGAAACTGAGGAAAAATTAAGGAGCTGGGGAAAACTGAGTACAATTAAGGACCCGAGGGCACAAAAATAGAAAGCCCTTTTCCTATTGACAAATGGAAGGTCACTTAACTATATGAATATTTTTGTTACCTTCTTTTACACTCAATAAGCAATTAGCTAGTGTTTATAGACCAATTTCAAGGCACATTTCAAAAACTTGAAAAAAGACAATATAAAAATAGAAATACTAGCCAACACTGTTTGTATCCGGATCTTTTTGCTTAAGATAGAGGTTTCCCTCTCCAACATGTCATCCTAACCAATAAACTATCAACAATACATTGCAAATAATCCCTTTTTAATTTATAAAAATGTTGTGGAAGCTCCAAATACTTGACAAGGAATTTTCCCTCCACGTGTTGAAAAATATATGAAAAAGGTAACACATCATCATATCCTACATCTATAGAAATAAGATCACTCTTATGGTAATTGATCCTCATGCCAGATAACTATTCAAAGCACGTGAGAATCCATTTTAAATTGACATATATTCTATTAGTTTTCTCCAAAAAAACGAGCGTGACATCTTCATATTGTAAACTAACCACACCTTCTTGAATAAAGTTAGAGCACAAACCTCTAATAAGTGGAGCATCACACATCTACCGCTATATTAAATAATAAAGGATCCAGAGGATATCTTTATCTTAGGCCATTATCTATCAGGAAAAAATCCCCTTCTACATGCTTGTGTGATTTTCTTAATAAGAGAACTAATATTGAGACTAAAGCCTCCACTTTTCAAAATTTCATAAAGCAAATCGTAGTTTACCCTATCATAAGTTTTTTTTTATAGATATCATGGAATATTGTAAGGGTCCATTGCCCCATGTGCAGTTTTGGTAATTAATGATTGTTTTGTTTGAGTTTTAGATGAAGGAATATTTTATAGGTATTACCTGAAGACTTTGTGTTGGATTCAAGTGTGCATGTCATGAAGGTAGAGATATAACTTATGTATTGGCGTTAAAATCATTGATTTGAAGAGAAGAATGATACGACCAATATTTCGAGAGTTTGATTTTAAGATAAGAATTCAAGATGTGGCTCTAAGCTGGTGTCCTGATAGACTCATGAGTTGATCTATGGTTGACTAAGTTTTATAGCATGCAATCAAATGAAGAGTTTTTTTATGTACCTCAAGGTATTGTGATAGAGCATGAGAAGATACAAGGTTGAATAATACAAAGAGTGAAGAATGGATTCAAGTTCGTCAACACAAGAAACATAAAGAATATACCACATGGGATTATGTGATCTTGTGGTATGGCCATGACAGGAACGACATCAAGTGGTGATCGCCATCAAGGTTGAAAAGGGAAATTTCAATATGTGTGAAGCTTTCCATCCATTTAGTGATAATTGACATGTGAAAATGTTCCTTAATGAAGCTACCCCATAGTTGTGTATGGGGGAGCAAATTGCGAGTCTTCACAAAGAAACAATGATCAAGTGAAGAAATCTATCTCGAATGAACCATGAAGCGTCATCATCAAGGTTAGAGTGAGATGCGCGGAGCAAATGTATGGACTTGCTATGTTTTCCTATAACCGATCTTAAGGTGGTTATTGAGAGACCGGGTTATATGATAGATAGCGCAATATCAAGAGGGAATTTCGATTGGGTAACTTTATCACATCATCTTAGGGAACTCAACCCTTTGCATACTTTGTATCCCCTTATTCTTGTTGCTTCTTCGTGTTTCTCTCTATGAGGTTCTTGACATTGTTGCTAGCTTTTCAGCAAAGCCCACATTCATCAAAAATAGAATTTGTATGCATCTTCTATTGCATTTTACAATTTGGACTTTTTTGTTGGGTTATATTTGTCATTATCTTTCCAATAAAACTGATATCATCCTAATCAGAGTTCGGGACCATTGTGAGAGTTTAATTCTTTTAAAAACTGCATTATAAAGGCGCTCTACAAAATCAGCAGAGCTGGGCTCACCGCTGAAACGAAACGGCAGCTGTCAGAATTTCCGGTATATACCGAAAGGCTATGCAGAGTGATGTTTCGGCAGCCACCAACATTGTTCCGGTTCGCCGGGTTCAAACCAGCGAGGAAGTCGGCGCGCCAAACTGAGTCGGTCTATCCTTGTGTGCCAGTGGTCATTCTGGCGGCCGTTCGGGCTTGCCGGTCTGTGCACCGGACTGTATGACGTGTGGCTCGGCATCATCGAACTTACCTCTGAATTTGGCCGTGGAATTTCCCCCAAATGACATTTTTCCCCTTATAAACTATAAATAGCCTTTCTTCTTCCTTGAGAAGGTAAACAACCACTCTTTCAGCTCTCTCTCTACTCCTTTGTTGAACCCCGGATGCTTGCTTCATCTTTGATCTCTCCTATGATTTTTGCATCTTCTTGAGAGTTTTGAAAAAAGAAAATCTAGATCTACAATCTTCACCAATCAATTCTTCTTCTAAGTGAGGGAAACTGTTGGGATCTAGATCTTGTAGTTATTTGTTGATTTCTTCATTTGCTCCTCTTCTCTAGTTTCTCTCTATCACTTGTTGTTTTGTTGAGATTTAAGTGCGAAGACTTTGAACACTTTTCGTATTCTTGCTTTGCATCTTTACATAGTGTTGAGTGGGAATCTCGGAGAATAAATCAAAGGTCTAAAACGTACCCACACTCATGCGGGGTGTGTACAAAATCCATTCTCTTATTTTGGAAGTACTTTTGCTTTCTTTATCTTTCGAGAGGCTAAGGTACATCATACAGATGAACGTATCATGGGCCTCTATGCTCGTGGCGCCTAAATCTCGATAGTCATCTCATGTAATTGCTTCGCCGCATAGAAAGGACATACAGTAAAATAACAACCAAATGTCTGTTTAAGTACTTATATTGTAAACTGCAAAACATTTATAAATAGGTGATGAAATCAGCAAAATGAATCGTCCCATGTGCTCTTTGTAATTATGCTTCATAGTGCGTAAGAAAAATATTTTTTTATTTCTGACACTGCATGGTCCCAAACAATTTCTACAAACTGAGAAACTACGATACCAAAGATATCCACAAAATAACTCGTGTTAGTTTTACAAGATCAATCAATATATATGTTAACTAGTGTGTTATAACGAACTAGTGACATGTCATTTTCTTATAAAGATTTTAGTGAGGGCAGGCTTGTTGAACAAAATATGCTCATTATGAAATAAAGGAAACCAATAATGCTAAAATAAATGGGAAATTTTAGTGAGTCACACAATCACTGAAGTAGTATTGCATTATTTTCTCGATAAAGGGTCTTAAAAGGTATAAGCATTACACCTAACCTCTGTGTAACTAAGATACACACAGTCACTTGATGGCAACAACTCAGTGTGTACAAATTTGTTGGGATTCCAAGTGCAAAGTGTTGTAGCAAGCGTTTTTTCTCCACAAGGGTGACTCGAGGATTTATATCGAATTCTCGAGGAATTGACTAGAAGCTGTATTTTTATTCTCCTCTTCTAGCAACATGCAAAGAAAGTTTTTGTCTTGTGTCCTGAACTCCACCATAATGGTTGTCAAGCACAAGGTTTTGTATTACTAATATGAAATATAAATATAACTAAAGGGAAGTAAACTAAGTAAACTAAGCAAGCTATATAAAAACAATAAAGAGATGTTTTCTTATTTTTGTTTGTTTGAAAGTGAAGAAAATATTTTTGTATTTTAGGATTAATAAATTTCATAAAATATAAAGAGTGATAATTATGTTGGAAATTAAGCTGTTTCTTATGGTGTAAAATGGACCGGGTGAAAGGATCGTATGGGCACCTAGAGGGGGGGATTAAATAGGAGCTACTCAAATTTTAATAATTTTTCAATTTATACTTGACACAAAAGGTAAATTCTCTAGATAAGCAACTGTGTGAATTTACCTATATGACAAGATGCAAACAAGCTACACAAGATACGAGATACAAGTAGTAAAATGTGGCAAATGATAGAAGTAACCGAGGTGAAGCACATAGATGCACAAGGATATGATTCCCGTAGTTCCTTCCTTTTGAGGGGAATTACGTCTACGTTGGAGGGGTGTGGTGCCACGAAGGCCAACCAATGCCGCAAAAGCCTCACCCTATTCTAAAGTGAGCAAACCACAAAGGTTAACTCACACTCCACTAAACGGTAGCCTTCAAGGTGGCAACCGGCACCTTTACACAAAGATTGAGGCACACATCCACAACTTAATCAGAGGCTCCCAAATGACGCCCACGGAGCTCTACACAAAGAACTAGCTCCGGGACGACCTCACAAACATGCACAAAGTCACACTAAGTAAACATGAAGGAAATGAGCGGTGGCAACAAATCGGTTTGGTGAGATTGTAGATCTAGGTCTTATCCTTCACTCCTCAAAGAATCAAGCTGTTTGGGTGAAGGGATGGGGAGATTATAATATCCCAGGTTTAGAGGCTACAAAATGAGAGAACACCAAAGTGTGCATTGCATTCATGCATAGAAAATTCGGGGAATTTTCGCGCTTTTAAATAAAATTTACCACAGTACTGAAGTTTCACTTGACTTGCTAGAATTGAAGTAGATCATCCAGTGAAGCGCTATAAACTTCATTGTGATCCTTGCTAAAACCTTGTCTTGGGTAGCTATGATTTGATCTATGGGCTAGATCAAATGAAATTAGCTTTACAATAACAACACCTTAAGTAAGGGTCAACTACAAGATCTTATAAAAGATCTCAACATGACATTCCTTACAACAACACATGAATAATTATTCAACCATAAATCCAAGAACACAATTAATCAAGAAACTATTCTTTACTTATATTTTCCATGTATTTTACTAAATAAATATTCTTACCATGATCCACATGGTATATTCCCGACTACAATATTGAATTCATGCCAAGGATATTCACATTAATTCCTTATCAAACCTTAACTATTTCAATCTCATTTCTCCAAACTCATTCCTACTAGACCTCTGAGAAAAGAAAGGATCATCTATATGTGTTTACATCATCCACTGAGTATAACCCTAGGTTAATATTCAAACCTTATCCAAGTGAGGTAAGTCATTGATGTCTACGGGTGCTTCTATTCTTGTAGACAGTGTTGGGCCTCCAAGAGCAGAGGTTTGTAGAACAGTAGCAAGTTTCCCTTAAGTGGATCACCCAAGGTTTATCGAACTCAGGGAGGAAGAGGTCAAAGATATCCCTCTCATGCAACCCTGCAACCACAAAGCAAGAAGTCTCTTGTGTCCCCAACACACCTAATAGGTGCACTAGTTCGGCGAAGAGACAGTGAAATACAGGTGGTATGAATAAGTATGAGCGGCGCCAGAAAAGTGCTTGCTGGCGTGTGGTTGATGGTGGTAATATTGCGAACAGTACAAATCCAGTAGAACAGTAAACAAGCAGCGATAGCAGTATTTAGGAACAAGGCCTAGGGATCATACTTTCACTAGTGGACTCTCTCAACATTGATCACATAACAGAATAAATAGATAGATGCTAGACTCTACACCCTCTTGTTGGATGATGAACACCACTAATTGTGTAGGATTACACGAACCCTCAATGCCGGAGTTAACAAGCTCCACAATATTCGATGTTCATATTTAAATAACCTTAGAGTGCATGACAGATCAACATAACCAAACCAAGTACTAACATAGCATGCACACTGTCACCTTCACGCTACGAAAGGAGGCATAGATCACATCAATACTATCATAGCAATAGTTAACTTCATAATCTACAAGAGATCACAATCATAGCCTACGCCAAGTACTACACGATGCACACACTGTCACCATTACACCGTGCAGGAGGAATAAATTACTTTAATAACATCACTAGAGTAGCACACAGATAAAGTGTGATACAAAACACATTGCAATCATAAAGAGATATAAATAAGCACTTCACTATGCTCTTCATAACAGTGAATAAGTATTCTGTGAAATATAGCCTAAGAGACCCACACGGTGCACACACTGTCACCTTTACACACGTGGGACAAGGAGTCTCCGGAGATCACATAAGTAAAATCCACTTGACTAGCATAATGACATCTAGATTACAAGCATCATCATATGAATCTCAATCGTGTAAGGCAGCTCATGAGATTATTGTATTGAAGTACATAGGAGAGAGATTAACCACATAGCTACCGGTACAGCCCCGAGCCTCGATGGAGAACTACTCCCTCCTCATGGGAGACAGCAGCGTTGATGAAGATGGCGGTGGTGTCGATGGAGAAGCCTTCCGGGGGCACTTCCCCGTCCCGGCGGCGTGCCGGAACAGAGAGTCCTGTCCCCCAGATCTTGGCTTCGCGATGGCGGCGGCTCTGGAAGGTTTCTCGTACCGTGGCTTTTTTCGTATCGAGGTTTTAGGTCGAGGGGCTTCTTATAGGCGAAGAGGCGGCGTCAGAAGGTCAACGAGGCGACGACACGCTAGGGGGGCGCGGGCCACCCCCAGGCCGCGCCGGCCTACCATCTGGTGGGCCTGTGGCCCCCCTCTGGCCTCTCTCGGGTGTTCTGGATGCTTCCGGGGATTCTAAGATGCTGGGCGTTGATTTCGTCCGATTCCGAGAATATTTCCTTACTAGGATTTCTGAAACCAAAAACAGTAGAAAACAGCAACTGGCCCTTCGGCATCTCGTCAATAGGTTAGTTCCGGAAAACGCATAAATATGACATAAAGTATGCATAAAACATGTAGATATCATCAATAATGTGGCATGGAACATAAGAAATTATCGATACGTCGGAGACGTATCAGCATCCCCAAGCTTAGTTTCTGCTCGTCCCGAGCAGGTAAACGATAACAAAGATAATTTCTGGAGTGACATGCCATCATAACCTTGATCATACTATTGTAAGCATATGTAATGAATGCAGTGATCCAAACAATGTAAATGACATGAGTAAACAAATGAATCATATAGCAAAGACTTTTCATGAATAGTACTTCAAGACAAGCATCAATAAGTCTTGCATAAGAGTTAACTCATAAAGCAATAATTCATAGTAGAGGTATTGAAGCAACACAAAGGAAGATTAAGTTTCAGCGGTTGCTTTCAACTTGTAACATGTGTATCTCATGGATATTGTCAATGTAAAGTAATATAACAAGTGCAATATGCAAGTATGTAGGAATCAATGCACAGTTCACACAAGTGTTTGCTTCTTGAGGTGGAGAGAAATAGGTGAACTGACTCAACAAAAAAGTAAAAGAATGGCCCTTCGCAGAGGGAAGCATTGATTGCTATATTTGTGCTAGAGCTTTGGTTTTGAAAACATATAGAGAGCATTAAAAGTAAAGTTTTGAGAGGTGTTTGTTGTTGTCAACGAATGGTAGTGGGCACTCTAACCCCCTTGCCAGACAAACCTTCAAAGAGCGGCTCCCATTTTATTTTATTTTTGTGTGGCACTCCTTCCAACCTTTCTTTCACAAACCATGGCTAACCGAATCCTCGGGTGCCTGCCAACAATCTCATACCATGAAGGAGTGCCTTTTTATTTTAGTTTTATTATGATGACACTCCTCCCCACCTTTGCTTTCTCAAGCCATGGCTAACCGAATCCTTCGGGTGCCGTCCAACAATCACATACCATGGAGGAGTGTCTATTTTTGTTAATTAATTTGGGACTGGGAATCCCATTGCCAGCTCTTTTTGCAAAATTATTGGATAAGCGGATGAAGCCACTAGTCCATTAATGAAAGTTGCCCAACAAGATTGAAAGATAAACACCACATACTTCCTCATGAGCTATAAAACATTGACACAAATCAGAGGTGATAAATTTTGAATTGTTTAAAGGTAGCACTCAAGCAATTTACTTTGGAATGGTGGAGAAATACCATGTAGTAGGTAGGTATGGTGGACACAAATGGCATAGTAGTTGGTCAAGGATTTGGATGCACGAGAAGTAATCCCTCTCAATACAAGGTTTAGGCTAGCAAGGTTTATTTGAAACAAACACAAGGATGAAGCGGTGCAGCAAAACTCACATAAAAGACATATTGTAAACATTATAAGACTCTACACCGTCTTCCTTGTTGTTCAAACTCAATACTAGAAATTATCTAGACCTTAGAGAGACCAAATATGCAAACCAAATTTTAGCATGCTCTATGTATTTCTTCATTAATGGGTGCAAAGTATATGATGCAAGAGCTTAAACATGAGCACAACAATTGCCAAGTATCACATTATCCAAGACATTTTACCAATTACTACATGTATCATTTTCCATTTCCAACCATATAACAATTTAACGAAGCAGTTTCAACCTTCGCCATGAAAATTAAAAGCTAAGAACACATGTGTTCATATGAACCAGCGGAGCGTGTCTCTCTCCCACACAAGAATTTATTCAAACAAAAACAAAAACAAGAAACATACAGACGCTCCAAGTAAAGTACATAAGATGTGACCGAATAAAAATATAGTTTCAAGAGAAGGAACCTGATAATTTGTCGATGAAGAAGGGGATGCCTTGGGCATCCCCAAGCTTAGATGCTTAAGTCTTCTTGAAATATGCAGGGGTGAACCACCGGGGCATCCCCAAGCTTAGGCTTTTCACTCTTCTTGATCACATTGTATCATCCTCCTCTCTTGACCCTTGAAAACTTCCTCCACACCAAACTCGAAACAAACTCATTAGAGGGTTAGTGCATAATCAAAAATTCACATGTTCAGAGGTGACACATTCATTCTTAACACTTCTGGACATTGCCCAAAGCTACTGGAAGTTGATGGAACAAAGAAATTCATCCAACATAGCAAAAGAAGCAATGCGAAATAAAAGGCAGAATCTGTCAAAACAGAACAGTCCGTAAAGACGAATTTTATTGAGGCACCAGACTTGCTCAAATGAAAATGCTCAAATTGAATGAAAGTTGCGTACATATCTGAGGATCACTCACGTAAATTGGCATAATTTTCTGAGTTACCTACAGAGAATTTGCCCAGATTCGTGACAGCAAAGAAATCTGTTTCTGCGCAGTAATCCAAATCTAGTATGAACCTTACTATCAACGACTTTACTTGGCACAACAATGCAATAAAATAAGATAAGGAGAGGTTGCTACAGTAGTAACAACTTCCAAGACTCAAATAAAAAACAAAATTACTGTAGCAAAATAAACACATGGGTTATCTCCCAAGAAGTTCTTTCTTTATAGCCATTAAGATGGGCTCAGCAGTTTTAATGATGCACTCGCAAGAAATAAGAGTTGAAGCAAAAGAGAGCATCAAGAGGCAAATTCAAAACAAATTTAATCCTAACATGCTTCCTATGCATAGGAATCTTGTAAATAAACAAGTTCATGAAGAGCAATGTAACAAGCATAGGAAGATAGAACAAGTGTAGCTTCAAAAATTTCAGCACATAGAGAGGCATTTTAATAACATGAAAATTTCTACAACCATATTTTCCCCTCTCATAATAACTTTCAGTAGCATCATGAGCAAACTCAATAATATAACTATCACATAAAGCATTCTTATCATGAGTCTCATGCATAAAATTATTACTCTCCACATAAGCATAATCAATTTTATTAGTTGTAGTGGGAGCAAATTCAACAAAGTAGATATCATTATTATTCTCATCAAGTGTAGGAGGTATAGTATAATCATCATAAAATGTACTCTCCATAGTAGGTGGCACCAAAAGACCACTATCATCATAATCATCATAAATAGGAGGCAAAGTATCATCAAAGTAAATTTTCTCCTCAATGCTTGGGGGACTAAAAAGATCATGCTCATCAAAGCCAGCTTCCCCAAGCTTAGAACTTTCCATATCATTAGCAACAATGGTGTTCAAAGTGTTCATACTAATATGTTCCATGGGTTTTTTAATTTTCGGATCAAACCATCCATGTCTTAAATCAGGAAATAGAATAAGAAGCTCATTGTTGTCCATTATGCCTTACTAGTGTAAACAAGAAACAAAAAGATGCAATTGCAGGATCTAAAGGAAATAGCTTCGAGCACACACACAACGGCGCCAGAAAAGTACTGTTACCTGGAACCGGAGTATGAGAGCCTTTTACCTTTCCTCCCCGCAAGAACTTCGCTTTAAAAGTGCTTGATGTCTACGGGTGCTTCTATTCTTGTAGACAGTGTTGGGCCTCCAAGAGCAGAGGTTTGTAGAACAGCAGCAAGTTTCCCTTAAGTGGATCACCCAAGGTTTATCGAACTCAGGGAGGAAGAGGTCAAAGATATCCCTCTCATGCAACCC
The DNA here is from genome assembly GCF_019359855.2 of Lolium perenne. NCBI lineage: Eukaryota > Viridiplantae > Streptophyta > Magnoliopsida > Poales > Poaceae > Lolium > Lolium perenne. The sequence continues at coordinate 122,602,575 of NC_067249.2, read as the reverse complement.
TGCAACCACAAAGCAAGAGGTCTCTTGTGTCCCCAACACACCTAATAGGTGCACTAGTTCGGCGAAGAGATAGTGAAATACAGGTGGTATGAATAAGTATGAGCGGCGCCAGAAAAGTTCTTGCTGGCGTGTGGTTGATGGTGGTAATATTGCGAACAGTACAAATGCAGTAGAACAGTAAACAAGCAGCGATAGCAGTATTTAGGAACAAGGCCTAGGGATCATACTTTCACTAGTGGACTCTCTCAACATTGATCACATAACAGAATAAATAGATAGATGCTAGACTCTACACCCTCTTGTTGGATGATGAACACCACTAACTGTGTAGGATTACACGAACCCTCAATGCCGGAGTTAACAAGCTCCACAATATTCGATGTTCATATTTAAATAACCTTAGAGTGCATGACAGATCAACATAACCAAACCAAGTACTAACATAGCATGCACACTGTCACCTTCACGCTACGAAAGGAGGCATAGATCACATCAATACTATCATAGCAATAGTTAACTTCATAATCTACAAGAGATCACAATCATAGCCTACGCCAAGTAATACACGATGCACACACTGTCACCATTACACCGTGCAGGAGGAATAAACTACTTTAATAACATCACTAGAGTAGCTCACAGATAAATTGTGATACAAAACACATTGCAATCATAAAGAGATATAAATAAGCATTTCACTATGCTCTTCATAACAGTGAATAAGTATTCTGTGAAATATAGCCTAAGAGACCCACACGGTGCACACACTGTCACCTTTACACACGTGGGACAAGGAGTCTCCGGAGATCACATAAGTAAAATCCACTTGACTAGCATAATGACATCTAGATTACAAGCATCATCATATGAATCTCAATCATGTAAGGCAGCTCATGAGATTATTGTATTGAAGTACATAGGAGAGAGATTAACCACATAGCTACCGGTACAGCCCCGAGCCTCGATGGAGAACTACTCCCTCCTCATGGGAGATAGCAGCGTTGATGAAGATGGCGGTGGTGTCGATGGAGAAGCCTTCCGGGGGCACTTCCCCGTCCCGGCGGCATGCCGGAACAGAGAGTCCTGTCCCCCAGATCTTGGCTTCGCGATGGCGGCGGCTCTGGAAGGTTTCTCGTACCGTGGCTTTTTTCGTATCGAGGTTTTAGGTCGAGGGGCTTCTTATAGGCGAAGAGGCGGCGTCAGAAGGTCAACGAGGCGATGACACGCTAGGGGGGCGCGGGCCACCCCCAGGCCGCGCCGGCCTACCATCTGGTGGGCCTGTGGCCCCCCTCTGGCCTCTCTCGGGTGTTCGGGATGCTTCCGGGGATTCTAAGATGCTGGGCGTTGATTTCGTCCGATTCCGAGAATATTTCCTTACTAGGATTTCTGAAACCAAAAACAGCAGAAAACAGCAACTGGCCCTTCGGCATCTCGTCAATAGGTTAGTTCCGGAAAACGCATAAATATGACATAAAGTATGCATAAAACATGTAGATATCATCAATAATGTGGCATGGAACATAAGAAATTATCGATACGTCGGAGACGTATCAGTCATTAATACTAACTAATGTTATAAGAAATTTAAGCTAAGAACTTAATACTAATTAACCTATCCAACAATTGATGGTGATTGAGAACCTACTTCATTAGTGATTAGCTAGGAGACCAATGTTATGATCATTACACCTTGGTAATGATCATAAACCCTAGAGAAATCCTACCTATCCAAGAGCTCAAGCTAAAAGTGTATACTCAAGTATATTGACCAATACTGATCTTGGAGAGGAGAATCATTAGGAGGCCAATATCTTGATCATTACAAATTGGGTAATGATCATAAACCCTAGGAATCTAGATGAGTGTGATGAGAGGAATAATAGAGAGAGATTAGTGAGGAATAAGTTGATCATGTCCAATGCATGACCATGCCTTGTAGATTTAGATGATAAGTTAAACCTATATGATAATCATATATCATCCATCACATAAAATGATAGGTAGATCACTAGTAATTAAACCTAGACCATTCCTCATACCTTGGGTGGAGGAGTAATGGCATTAACCTAAACCTAGCTTGCTTATTCAAATACTTGGGATAACTCTAGTATTGCTTGCATCCAAGAATCCTATCAGTGGTGAGGAAGAGTAACCCTAGTCAATTAAAACCCTAGACGACATCTGAGTTCCAATCCAAGTATCACTTTGGATCATAAGTAGAACCCTACCACACCTCATGTCCACTTATGTGTCAATTAGTGAAATCTATACAAAACCTTAAACCATTTCACATGAGATCAACTTCACATAGAATAATGTTCCCTAACTTGTGTATCATGGATCACAAGTATAAGCCTAAGCTAGAAATACCTTAAAGCCTAAATGTCATTTAAGTGATTCGTGTAAAAGTATTGTTAAACACTGCCTTTCCATCCTAGTGGTCAAGTTATAAATATCATATACTTCAAATATACGATTCTAGGAAAATGAATGTCTCATGAGAATAACATAATATACTAGACAATTTAAACCAAGGTTTAAGGAAACCATATCCTTAAATATGGTATAACCCTAAACTAAATTCCAAGCCATTAGAAAAATAAACACATGAAATTATGCTCACAAGATTCTATACAAAAATAAGAAATCAAATGCTAGTATTGGTTTTGCAAATCAATTCTTTATAAAAGTGAATATAAAATATAATTTTTACTTATCACTTGATGTTGGTATAAAACCTATTAGAATAATTTGAACTCCAAAAGAATAAGAAATTGGAAATTATCATTCTTTACATAACTATTTAAATATCAAGCCATAATCAAAATTTGACAATACTAATATATTTACAAAACATTTAAAGTATCTGTTGACCATCTCTATTAAATTCTAGTGGAAAATTTATCCAGCTTAAAAACCTACAAACAAACCAGAATCTAAATTTGAATTCAAATTCAAAACAGAAATATAAAAACAAAACAAAAAAAGAAATAGAAAAAGAGGGGAGACTTACTTGGCAGGCCGTCGCAGCCCACGAAGCCAATCCAGCGGCAGTCCACGATGAGGCCCAGCCCACCAAGAAACGGTCCATACCGTTTCGTGTTAAATAGAAGGCCAAAGCCTTCGTTCTCTTCTCCAGTGGCGACAGCGCACAGGAGAGCGTCGGCCACGTCCCTCATCGACGATAAGGACGGCCTGGACGCCGTAGACCATCTCAGAACCGCATCCAGTACTTCTCTCGTTCGAGCCTATCCCAAATGCGTTTCGATTCGTGCCATTTGCCGTGCCAACACCCCCGTCACATCTCGGTCGTCGCCGACAGGGATATGACGATATGGACCCTAAGCCGAGCTATAAAAGCGTGCAGAGGATCACCGTGCTCTCCTTGAACTTCTCCACCCCTCCATTTCCCCCCAAAACCCATCTAGCTCTCAATTTCTTAATCGATAGGTCAACGGTGTCCACCACAGCCCCGTCGATTGAGAGCAGCTCCTTGAGCGTGGAGTGGTCATGGAGAAGCGCCAAGACTCAGTGATCACTGAGGTGGAGTCAATCGTCCTAGAGGAGCTCGGAATCGAGCTAATTTTAAAGTCCCCTTTCGTTGTAGTGCGGAGGTATCGGCGAGGTGGAGCTCGTTTTCGTGCACCATCTTCACCGGTGAGCATCTCTACGTGCCCCTTATCAGCTTCTAGGATGGCCCATAGTTCGAGTTCAATTCTTCGCCGGAGTGCACCGCCGCAGCACCTGGTTGCCGGTGATGCTCTGGTGAGAGTTTCGAGAATCCATCACCACCATCGGTCTCAGTAGATCAAGGGGGTCCAGAATCACCCATCTGCGCATCCCGGGGAGTCTTAAATCGGCGGCGCCATCGTGTACTGGCCGCCGGTGTTTAAACGGCGGTGATGCCAACGTGGCGGTGGGGTCTCAGAAATTCGTTGACTGGTCTTTGCCCACGCGGCAATTGACCAGTCAATGGACCCACTAGCAGTGGCTAGTTGATGAACCGGTACGTTTAGAATTTTCGTTTTAATTTAAAATCCATAAAATACTGAAACTTTGACAAAATAAATAAAAATTCATTTCAACTCAGAAAAATACAAATAAGATATAAAAATAAACCATATTCAATAAAAATATAATATAAAAATGTTTGTCAAAATAAAAATTCAATTATTTTAACCTCTAGTATTTATGCCTTTTCTTTTATCCTTAATTCGAATAAAAATTTATTAATTAGTTTAGTTTCAAAATAAATAATAACTATTCAGTAAGTAAAGAAAATATTAAGACTAATTTTCTTTATCATATTTTCACTAATTTAAATATTAGTAATATTTTATAAACCCTAAATTGCAAATTACCATTTACTACTTCCTTTAAATAATAACAAAGCAAGAAAATATTAAAAACTAATATTATTTTGGTATTTAAATTTTTTTATTTACTTAAACCTTCTTAATTAACAAGTTATTATTTTAAAAGTTAATAACAACTATAAAACCCTAATTCCTGAATTAAACCTAAATAGTATTTAATTTAATTGTTAAATATTTTAAAATAATAAAATTTTAAGACCATTACTTATTTCATTTCAAAGTAATTAATAACCTCAACTCCATTGCCAATTATTATTTTAGGAATTGTATCACAATTTAGAAACCTAGTTCTAATATAAGTAGGAACTTGATCTCATTATTTTATGTGATCATCCCAAATATTTACAACTCTAAAACCTAGTTATTTATAACATGTGATCATATGATCTACACCTTACTCATATGCTGAACCTAAAAGGATTAATTCATGCTTATGATCTAAAAAAATAAAAATAGGCCAATTCACATGAAGTCATTATTTCATGTCATGATTTGTGAATAAACTTTATATGATCCACTAGTTCCACACCTAGGTGCAAACCTTAATTTGTTACTCTCATATTAGCACCATTGATCATCATCCCTTAATAATATACCATTGGAATCAACCTTAACCATCATACCTTAGTAGAACCATGGTGACCAACCTTAATACCAACCTTGTGTAGTAATTCACATCATATGCTCCTACTCAACTAAACTCTACTTGAGGATAATAAACCACCTAGTTTAGAAACCCATTAGTGATTACTTAGTGAAGCAAAAGAGAAGTCATAGTAAACCCTAATGTTTAACTCATGGCACCACCTTGATAACTATCCTTTGATATGATACCTTTGATCAACCATAAAAAATAAATTTGCCAATACTTGCTGCATATAGACCCATTCTACCTAAGAACCAACTAGTCCCTAGTAGTGAATTAAATGAATCCAATAGTAAACTTTAGAAGCACATAGCTCCTATTTGTAGTAGTTCTTTTTCCTTACTAAACATGTTCTTCAAAAGTTATTCTTTTGAAGTAAATATCAATCAAACCATATAAACAAATAGTTCTTACTTGAAATAGTTATTATTTCTTAAATAACATGTTCTTTAAAAGTTATTATTTTGAAGTATAATATAAGTAATCACCAACCATGCACTGTAGAACTTAAAACTGACAACTACTCTTTACATATTATGCAACCACTATTCCTTGTGTGTATGATTGTTATGATGTTCTATACCACTTGTTTATGATACTAATATAACCAAACCCTAATAGGAACCTTGTTTGAGAACTATCATAAAAGTGCAACACACCCTAAAGAAATCTTTACAACTCATCAATCCTAAAACATCGGGGTTAGGTTACACTCGGGGCGATTTTATCTCATACTATGCATTATATCATCTTTGCTAGTTCTTTAAACATTATCCTTACCGGACGACGATGGTATTTCAGAATTTGGAGTTATCACATATCGAAGCTTTTGCGTGCATAATCTTGCAGTCAAGAAAGGCAAGTTCATCGCTTGCTCATGTCATTTGATTATTTTTATCAAACTATATGCAAAGTACTATACTTATCACTCTTGCATTGAAAAGCTAAATATTATTTTCAATTATGAATATGACTATGTGGTGGGCAATGGAACCATGGTATGTGTTGATTGGGGGAGGTTCCATTGCAAGGGTACTACTCATCTAGGTCTAATCACCAATGTTGTCTAGTGATTCTAGCGTCGTACATCGCGTTAACCATAAGATCTATAATGGCTCTTGGGAAGTCAATTGTATCTTTTCCATTCTGCATATCAACGGACTTCATAGAGCATGGCTGGGTGTTGTGATAACACCGTAGTAGGTTGGGAAATCCTTTTAAATCCCCATCCATGTGGATGAGAGCGCTCTACCGTCTATGATGGATTGTCCATAGCATATCGTGGGTAAAGCCGTATGAACGGAAAATGCCTACCGGGGTTATGTGAATGGGACAAAAGGGTGGGTATGTAGGGTCACGGAGAAGGCAGTGATTGGCTTGGACCTTATACCCGGCCTCACACCAGGGAAGTGTGGACGGATACTTAAGGACGGTTGCCAACAAGGATAAGTTCTCTTATGGGAAAAGTAAGGCACCTCTCCAGAGTGTATTGAATTATGGCTGTCACTCTCTGTTCCGGGAAGGGAACTACGAACGCGGCAGGAAAGGAACTCCATGCAGTTCTGGTCAACCTGTGAAGACTGACGGGCATAGTTTTCAGAATAAAATAAACCTTTTGAAGAAATGTTTACAAAAACTTGCATTCGCCTATGACTTTCTGGTCTGTGGCTGTAGCTAGTGCATGATACACCTATTTCCTATAATGAACTTGCTGAGTACGCTCGTACTCATTCCCTCCCTTTTGAACCCCCTTCTTAGATCAAAGTCACCTAAGGAGAAACTACCGTGGAACTCGAAGACAAAGGAGTCAACTGCAACAAGATGGGGAACCCAAACAATGAAGTCAGTGGAGTCAACTTCTGCATCAGCTAGAGTGGAAACCTAGACTAGTAATAGAAGGGAACCATTTCCAGTGGCGGAGCTAGGATTTTCATATTGGGTATTCGAAGTCAAAAAAATCTTACAATATACTGTATATATATATATATATATATATATATATATAGGTTTGCAATAAGAACGAAACTACAACTTGTTCATCACAGTGACAACTTTTCGAATAATTCAATTACATTGGAACAAAGCAAATTTATTATTTAACTCTACGATCTCCTTTCTGAAAGCGGGCAATAATGTCATCGTCCTTTACTTGCAAGAAGAACTCACGCTCAATAAAAGTAACCAAGCAATCATTCAAGAATTGCTCCCCCATTTTGTTTCTCAACTTATTCTTCACATAATTCATTGAAGAAAAGACTCGCGCCACACTAGCAGTCGCCACAGGAAGAATCAACACTAACTTGAGAAGCTTGTAAACCATGCTATGGGAGAGATTCTTTTTTGTCTCAACAAGCATAACAGAAAGGTCGGCAATATTTTTTACCTTTCTAAATCTTTTGTCTCTACGCATATCAGCCACAAACATGTCCAATTGATAAGGAATCTTTGATAACTCTAGCTGTGAGAAATCCTTAGGATAGAAGTGAGCAAGTTGTACCAACATCTTTTGATCATAAGCAGCAAATGAACCAGCGGGATTGAAAGCTGACATGCAAACAAGCAACTCGGTGTTTACCTCATCAAACCTATTTTCGAGCTCCTAATATTGCCTATCAATAAGACCCAAAAATATGTCAACACAAAAGCGGTGGAGATTGATAACATTCTTATAGAATTTTTTAAATCTATGAACTGGCTTATAGCGTGCATCCATGTCAGGGACTTTGAGTTTACGCTTCAAACAAAAAGTCTTGACAGTTTCAAGAAAACCTTCCCATCCACTATCTTCTCGCAGATTCAACAATTCTTGCTTAGTGATATCAAGCATCGCAATAGCATTAACAATATCCTGGTCTCTCCTTTGCAAAGCTTGGTTCAAGAGATCAGTGTGTCCAAATATTTCGGCCAACAAGTGAAGCATAAAAACAAACTCAAATGACTCAAATACCGTCAACATAGTTTGTGCTCCAACAGCCTCTGCACTATGATATTCTTTTCCAATCCTTTTGAGAACTTTCTGGATTGAAGGGTATAAAGAAAGCACATGTGACACGGTTTTGGAGTGGGATGACCAACGAGTTTCACATGGCCTTCCTAGACCCATCTCTTGATTTTGCCCTGTGCTTGTTTCAATTTCTTCCAATTCGTTGAAAGAACATTCAGCAAATAACTAATTTATTGAAAGAACCACAAGCAATCACCATTCTCTTTAGCAACAGCAACGAGAGTCAATTGGAGTTGATGAGCAAAACAATGCACATAATAAGCACTAGGAGACTCATCCATAATAAGTTTCTTCAACCCATTTGCCTTACCCTTCATGTTACTAGCTCCATCATATCCATGTCCCCGTACCATTGAGAAGCTCAAAGAATGATCCATCAATAGTTTCTCAATTGCCTTTTTAAGTGTCAAAGATGTAGTGTCCTCAACATGGACAATTCCAAGAAATCTCTCAACCACTTTTCCAGTTTTATCAACATAACGCAAGCAAAGAGCCAATTCTTCTTGTTGATACACATCACTAGATTCATCAGCAAGTATTGCAAAATATTCTTCACCGAGATCTTTCAAAAGAAGACTAGTTGTTTCTTTGGCACAACAAGTGATGAGTTCTAATTGTATCTCAGGACTTATCATTTTGCAATTCTTTGGAGCATTTTTTAGAACCACTTTATCAACATCTTCAAACCTCTCTGCTAGCTGATTCAAAAGCTCTAGAAAATTTCCCTTGTTAAACGAATCTTCACTTTCATCATGACCACGGAAAGCCAACCCTTGCTTCAAAAGATATCTCAAGCAAAAAATTGAATAACTCAACCGAGATAAATATTGTGCCTTTTCTATTTTGGAGCTTCCAACAAAAGACTCTCTAATCGATGCACTAGGTTGAATGAACATTTCATATTTTTCTTGAGCTTCACAATGAGCACTAGTGAGACCACCACGATGTTTTTCAAATCTATTTTTCATCATATTCCAGTTTTTGAATCCCTCTTTCACAAAAGAATCACCACCCTTATGTTTAGTTTCATCTTTGAACAAGTAGCAAACAAAGCAAAATGCTGCCTCTAGTTCAACACTATACTCAAGCCATTCGTATTTGTCAAACCAGTGAGGTGTAAAGCGGCGATTACCTCCAATATCTCTTGTTTGGAAATCATGTTGCCTTGGTTGACATGGCCCCAATTCAATGTATTTCCTTCTTACTAAATCTCGATCATTGACAGGATAGTTTATGATGGGCGTCCTCTTTCCGGGATCATGCTGAAGTACATATGTTTCTCCATCACATGATTGATTTTCTTCTACAGCAGGTGAGTTTATCTCCGGTTCTCTGCCACTATCATTTTGTGGTTGAACTAGTGCCAACTGCAGCTCATTGGAAGGAGGACTGCTCAGATTTGCATCTTGATCTTCGCGATGAACCTCAATAGATATCGGCGTCGGTGTTGATGTCGAAGTAATCTTTGGTGTCTTTGATGCTCTATCTGATGTCTACGCCCCTCCTTTTCCTGTAGACAGTGTTGGGCCTCCAAGAGCAGAGGTTTGTAGAACAGCAGCAAGTTTTCTCTTAAGTGGATCACCCAAGGTTTATCGAACTCAGGGAGGAAGAGGTCAAAGATATCCCTCTCATGCAACCCTGCAACCACAAAGCAAGAAGTCTCTTGTGTCCCCAACACACCTAATAGGTGCACTAGTTCGGCGAAGAGATAGTGAAATACAGGTGGTATGAATATATATGAGCAGTGGCAACGGCACCGTAAAAGTGCTTTGCCCAGACAAGAAACAAGCAAGAGTAACGCAGCAGTAGTAACGCAAAGAAACAAGAAACAAGCAGCGATAGCAGTATTTAGGAACAAGGCCTAGGGATCAGACTTTCACTAGTGGACACTCTCAACATTGATCACATAACAGAATAGATAAATGCATACTCTACACTCTTTTGTTGGATGATGAACACCATTGCGTAGGATTACACGAACCCTCAATGCCGGAGTTAACAAGCTCCACAATTCAATGTTCATATTTAAATAACCTTAGAGTGCATGAAAGATCAATACGACTAAACCAAGTACTAACATAGCATGCACACTGTCACCTTCACACTATGTAGGAGGAATAGATCACATCAATACCATCATAGCAATAGTTAACTTCATAATCTACAAGAGATCATAATCATAGCCTACGCCAAGTACTAACACGGATGCACACACTGTCACCATTACACCGTGCAGGAGGAATAAAACTACTTTAATAACATCACTAGAGTAGCACATAGATAAATTGTGATACAAAACACATTGCAATCATAAAGAGATATAAATAAGCACTTCACTATGCCATTCATAACAGTGAATAAGTATTCTGTGAAATATAGCCTAAGAGACCCACACGGTGCACACACTGTCACCTTTACACACGTGGGACAAGGAGTCTCCGGAGATCACATAAGTAAAATTCACTTGACTAGCATAACGACATCTAGATTACAAGCATCATCATATGAATCTCAATCATGTAAGGCAGCTCATGAGATTATTGTATTGAAGTACATAGGAGAGAGATGAACCACATAGCTACCGGTACAGCCCCGAGCCTCGATGGAGAACTACTCCCTCCTCATGGGAGACAGCAGCGTTGATGGAGATGGCGGTGGTGTCGATGGAGGAGCCTTCCGGGGGCACTTCCCCGTCCCGGCGGCGTGCCGGAACAGAGAGTCCTATCCCCCAGATCTTGGCTTCGCGATGGCGGCGGCTCTGGAAGGTTTCTCGTACCGTGGCTTTTCCGTATCGAGGTTTTAGGTCGAGGGGCTTTATATAGGCGAAGAGGCGGCGTCAGGAGGTCAACGAGGCGACGACACTGTAGGGGGGCGCGGGCCCCCCCAGGCCGCGCCGGCCTAGGGTTTGGTGGGCCTGTGCCCCCTCTCTGGCGGTTCTCGTGTGTTCTGGATGCTTCCGGGCAAAATAGGAACCTGGGCGTTGATTTCGTCCAATTCTGAGAATATTTCTTTACTAGGATTTCTGAAACCAAAAACAGTAGAAAACAGCAACTGGCACTTCGGCATCTTGTTAATAGGTTAGTTCCAGAAAATGCATAAATATGACATAAAGTGTGCATAAAACATGTAGATATCATCAATAATGTGGCATGGAACATAAGAAATTATCGATACGTCGGAGACGTATCAGCATCCCCAAGCTTAGTTTCTGCTCGTCCCGAGCAGGTAAACGATAAACAAAGATAATTTCTGGAGTGACATGCCATCATAACCTTGATCATACTATTTGTAAAGCATATGTAGTGAATGCAGCGATCAAAACAATGTATATGACATGAGTAAACAAGTGAATCATATAGCAAAGACTTTTCATGAATAGTACTTAAATACAAGCATCAATAAGTCTTGCATAAGAGTTAACTCATAAAGCAATAATTCAAAGTAAAAGCATTGAAGCAACACAATGGAAGATTAAGTTTCAGCGGTTGCTTTCAACTTGTAACAAGTATATCTCATGGATAGTTGTCAACATAGAGTAATATAACAAATGCAATATGCAAGTATGTAGGAATCAATGCACAGTTCACACAAGTGTTTGCTTCTTGAGATGGAGAGAAATAGGTGAACTGACTCAACATAAAAGTAAAAGAATGGTCCTTCAAAGAGGAAAGCATCGATTGCTATATTTGTGCTAGAGCTTTGATTTTGAAAACAAGAAACAATTTTGTCAACGGTAGTAATAAAGCATATGTATCATGTAACTTATATCCTACAAGTTGCAAGCCTCATGCATAGTATACTAATAGTGCCCGCACCTTGTCCTAATTAGCTTGGATTACCGGGATTATCGCAATGCACATGTTTTAACCAAGTGTCACAAAGGGGTACCTCTATGCCGCCTGTACAAAGGTCTAAGGAGAAAGCTCGCATTGGATTTCTCGCTATTGATTATTCTCAACTTAGACATCCATACCGGGACAACATAGACAACAGATAATGGACTCCTCTTTTATGCATAAGCATGTAGCAACAATTAATTTTCTCATATGAGATTGAGGATATATGTCCAAAACTGAAACTTCCACCATGGATCATGGCTTTAGTTAGCGGCCCAATGTTCCTCTCTAACAATATGCATGCTCCAACCATAAGGTGGTAGATCGCTCTTACTTCAGACAAGATGAACATGCATAGCAACTCACATGAAATTCAACAAAGAATAGTTGATGGCGTCCCCAGTGAACATGGTTATCGCACAACAAGCAACTTAATAAGAGATAAAGTGCATAAGTACATATTCAATACCACAATAGTTTTTAAGCTATTTGTCCCATGAGCTATATATTGTAAAGGTGAATGATGGAATTTTAAAGGTAGCACTCAAGCAATTTACTTTGGAATGGCGGAGAAATACCATGTAGTAGGTAGGTATGGTGGATACAAATGGCATAGTGGTTGGCTCAAGGATTTTGGATGCATGAGAGGTATTCCCTCTCGATACAAGGTTTAGGCTAGCAAGGTTATTTGAAACAAACACAAGGATGAACCGGTGCAGCAAAATTCACATAAAAGACATATTGTAAACATTATAAGAATCTACACCGTCTTCCTTGTTGTTCAAACTCAATACTAGAAATTATCTAGACTTTAGAGAAACCAAATATGCAAACCAAATTTTAGCATGCTCTATGTATTTCTTCATTAATGGGTGCAAAGTATATGATGCAAGAGCTTAAACATGAGCACAACAATTGCCAAGTATCACATTATCCAAGACATTTTAGCAATTACTACATGTATCATTTTCCAATTCCAACCATATAACAATTTAACGAAGAAGAAACTTCGCCATGAATACTATGAGTAGAAACTAAGGACATACTTGTCCATATGCAACAGCGGAGCGTGTCTCTCTCCCACACAAGCATTTATTCAAACAAAACAAAAACAAAAACAAACCGACGCTCCAAGCAAAGCACATAAGATGTGATGGAATAAAAATATAGTTTCAGGGGAGGAACCTAATAATGTTGTCGATGAAGAAGGGGATGCCTTGGGCATCCCCAAGCTTAGACGCTTGAGTCTTCTTGATATATGCAGGGGTGAACCACCGGGGCATCCCCAAGCTTAGAGCTTTCACTCTTCTTGATCATAGTATATCATCCTCCTCTTTTGACCCTTGAAAACTTCCTCCACACCAAACTCAAAACAAACTCATTAGAGGGTTAGTGCATAATCAAAAACTCACATGTTCAGAGGTGACACAATCATTCTTAACACTTCTGGACATTTCCCAAAGCTACTGGAAGTCAATGGAACAAAGAAATCCATCCCACATAGCAAAAGAAGCAATGCGAAATAAAAGGCAGAATCTGTCAAAACAGAACAGTCCGTAAAGACGAATTTTATTGAGGCACCAGACTTGCTCAAATGAAAATGCTCAAATTGAATGAAAGTTGCGTACATATCTGAGGATCACTCACGTAAATTGGCATAATTTTCTGAGTTACCTACAGAGAATTTTGCCCAGATTCGTGACAGCAAAGAAATCTGTTTCTGCACAGTAATCCAAATCTAGTATGAACTTTTCTATCAACGACTTTACTTGGCACAACAAAACACAAAACTAAGATAAGGAGAGGTTGCTACAGTAGTAAACAACTTCCAAGACACAAATATAAAACAAAGTACTGTAGAAAAAATAACACATGGGTTATCTCCCAAGAAGTTCTTTCTTTATAGCCATTAAGATGGGCTCAGCAGTTTTAATGATGCACTCGCAAGAAATAGTATTTGAAGCAAAAGAGAGCATCAAGAGGCAAATTCAAAACACATTTAAGTCTAACATGCTTCCTATGCAAAGGAATCTTGTAAATAAACAAGTTCAAGAAGCATAATGCAACAAGCATAGAAAGATAAAACAAGTGTAGCTTCAAAAATTTCAGCACATAGAGAGGTGTTTTAGTAACATGAAAATTTCTACCACCATATTTTCCTCTCTCATAATAACTTTCAGTAGTGTCATGAGAAAACTCAACAATATAACCATCACATAAAGCATTCTTATTCACATGCATAAAAGTATTATTACTCTCCACATAAGCATAATCAATTTTATTAGTTGTAGTGGGAGCAAATTCAACAAAGTAGCTATCATTATTATTCTCATCATCAAATATAGGAGGCATATTGTATTCATAATCAAATTCATCCTCCATAACAGGTGGTAACAAAAGACTACTATCATTATAATCATCATAAATAGGAGGCAAAGTATCATCAAAGTAAATTTTCTCCTCAATGCTTGGGGGACTAAAAATATCATGCTCATCAAAACCAGCTTCCCCAAGCTTAGAATTTTCTATATTATTATCAAAAATGGTGTTCAAAGCGTTCATACTAATATTACTACCAGCATGCAAATAAGGTTCCATAGGTTTTTTAATTTTCGCATCAAACCATCCATGTCTTAAATCAGGAAATAGAATAAGAAGCTCATTTTTGTCCATTATGCCAAACTAGTGTAAACAAGAAACAAAAAGATGCAATTGCAGGATCTAAAGGAAATAGCTTCGAGTACTTACAACGGCGAAAATAGCTTAGTAGCCGAGATCCGGAGTGTGAGTACCTTTTACCTTTCCTCCCGCAAGAACGGCGCCAGAAAATAGCTTGATGTCTACGCCCCCTCCTTTTCCTGTAGACAGTGTTGGGCCTCCAAGAGCAGAGGTTTGTAGAACAGCAGCAAGTTTTCCCTTAAGTGGATCACCCAAGGTTTATCGAACTCAGGGAGGAAGAGGTCAAAGATATCCCTCTCATGCAACCCTGCAACCACAAAGCAAGAAGTCTCTTGTGTCCCCAACACACCTAATAGGTGCACTAGTTCGGCGAAGAGATAGTGAAATACAGGTGGTATGAATATATATGAGCAGTGGCAACGGCACCAGAAAAGTGCTTTGCCCAGGACAGTAAACAAGCAGTAGTAACGCAGCAGTAGTAACGCAGTAAAACAGTAAACAAGCAGTGATAGCAGTATTTAGGAACAAGGCCTAGGGATCAGACTTTCACTAGTGGACACTCTCAACATTGATCACATAACAGAATAGATAAATGCATACTCTACACTCTTTTGTTGGATGATGAACACCATTGCGTAGGATTACACGAACCCTCAATGCCGGAGTTAACAAGCTCCACAATTCAATGTTCATATTTAAATAACCTTAGAGTGCATGAAAGATCAATACGACTAAACCAAGTACTAACATAGCATGCACACTGTCACCTTCACACTATGTAGGAGGAATAGATCACATCAATACCATCATAGCAATAGTTAACTTCATAATCTACAAGAGATCATAATCATAGCCTACGCCAAGTACTAACACGGATGCACACACTGTCACCATTACACCGTGCAGGAGGAATAAAACTACTTTAATAACATCACTAGAGTAGCACATAGATAAATTGTGATACAAAACACATTGCAATCATAAAGAGATATAAATAAGCACTTCACTATGCCATTCATAACAGTGAATAAGTATTCTGTGAAATATAGCCTAAGAGACCCACACGGTGCACACTGTCACCTTTACACACGTGGGACAAGGAGTCTCCGGAGATCACATAAGTAAAATTCACTTGACTAGCATAACGACATCTAGATTACAAGCATCATCATATGAATCTCAATCATGTAAGGCAGCTCATGAGATTATTGTATTGAAGTACATAGGAGAGAGATGAACCACATAGCTACCGGTACAGCCCCGAGCCTCGATGGAGAACTACTCCCTCCTCATGGGAGACAGCAGCGTTGATGGAGATGGCGGTGGTGTCGATGGAGGAGCCTTCCGGGGGCACTTCCCCGTCCCGGCGGCGTGCCGGAACAGAGAGTCCTATCCCCCAGATCTTGGCTTCGCGATGGCGGCGGCTCTGGAAGGTTTCTCGTACCGTGGCTTTTCCGTATCGAGGTTTTAGGTCGAGGGGCTTTATATAGGCGAAGAGGCGGCGTCAGGAGGTCAACGAGGCGACGACACTGTAGGGGGGCGCGGGCCCCCCCAGGCCGCGCCGGCCTAGGGTTTGGTGGGCCTGTGCCCCCTCTCTGGCGGTTCTCGTGTGTTCTGGATGCTTCCGGGCAAAATAGGAACCTGGGCGTTGATTTCGTCCGATTCCGAGAATATTTCTTTACTAGGATTTCTGAAACCAAAAACAAAGAGAAAACAGAATCGGCACTTCGGCATCTTGTTAATAGGTTAGTTCCAGAAAATGCATAAATATGACATAAAGTGTGCATAAAACATGTAGATATCATCAATAATGTGGCATGGAACATAAGAAATTATCGATACGTCGGAGACGTATCAGCATCCCCAAGCTTAGTTTCTGCTCGTCCCGAGCAGGTAAACGATAAACAAAGATAATTTCTGGAGTGACATGCCATCATAACCTTGATCATACTATTTGTAAAGCATATGTAGTGAATGCAGCGATCAAAACAATGTATATGACATGAGTAAACAAGTGAATCATATAGCAAAGACTTTTCATGAATAGTACTTAAATACAAGCATCAATAAGTCTTGCATAAGAGTTAACTCATAAAGCAATAATTCAAAGTAAAAGCATTGAAGCAACACAATGGAAGATTAAGTTTCAGCGGTTGCTTTCAACTTGTAACAAGTATATCTCATGGATAGTTGTCAACATAGAGTAATATAACAAATGCAATATGCAAGTATGTAGGAATCAATGCACAGTTCACACAAGTGTTTGCTTCTTGAGATGGAGAGAAATAGGTGAACTGACTCAACATAAAAGTAAAAGAATGGTCCTTCAAAGAGGAAAGCATCAATTGCTATATTTGTGCTAGAGCTTTGATTTTGAAAACAAGAAACAATTTTGTCAACGGTAGTAATAAAGCATATGTATCATGTAACTTATATCCTACAAGTTGCAAGCCTCATGCATAGTATACTAATAGTGCCCACACCTTGTCCTAATTAGCTTGGATTACCGGGATTATCGCAATGCACATGTTTTAACCAAGTGTCACAAAGGGGTACCTCTATGCCGCCTGTACAAAGGTCTAAGGAGAAAGCTCGCATTGGATTTCTCGCTATTGATTATTCTCAACTTAGACATCCATACCGGGACAACATAGACAACAGATAATGGACTCCTCTTTTATGCATAAGCATGTAGCAACAATTAATTTTCTCATATGAGATTGAGGATATATGTCCAAAACTGAAACTTCCACCATGGATCATGGCTTTAGTTAGCGGCCCAATGTTCCTCTCTAACAATATGCATGCTCCAACCATAAGGTGGTAGATCGCTCTTACTTCAGACAAGATGAACATGCATAGCAACTCACATGAAATTCAACAAAGAATAGTTGATGGCGTCCCCAGTGAACATGGTTATCGCACAACAAGCAACTTAATAAGAGATAAAGTGCATAAGTACATATTCAATACCACAATAGTTTTTAAGCTATTTGTCCCATGAGCTATATATTGTAAAGGTGAATGATGGAATTTTAAAGGTAGCACTCAAGCAATTTACTTTGGAATGGCGGAGAAATACCATGTAGTAGGTAGGTATGGTGGATACAAATGGCATAGTGGTTGGCTCAAGGATTTTGGATGCACGAGAGGTATTCCCTCTCGATACAAGGTTTAGGCTAGCAAGGTTATTTGAAACAAACACAAGGATGAACCGGTGCAGCAAAATTCACATAAAAGACATATTGTAAACATTATAAGAATCTACACCGTCTTCCTTGTTGTTCAAACTCAATACTAGAAATTATCTAGACTTTAGAGAAACCAAATATGCAAACCAAATTTTAGCATGCTCTATGTATTTCTTCATTAATGGGTGCAAAGTATATGATGCAAGAGCTTAAACATGAGCACAACAATTGCCAAGTATCACATTATCCAAGACATTTTAGCAATTACTACATGTATCATTTTCCAATTCCAACCATATAACAATTTAACGAAGAAGAAACTTCGCCATGAATACTATGAGTAGAAACTAAGGACATACTTGTCCATATGCAACAGCGGAGCGTGTCTCTCTCCCACACAAGGAATGCTAGGATCCATTTTATTCAAACAAAACAAAAACAAAAACAAACCGACGCTCCAAGCAAAGCACATAAGATGTGATGGAATAAAAATATAGTTTCAGGGGAGGAACCTAATAATGTTGTCGATGAAGAAGGGGATGCCTTGGGCATCCCCAAGCTTAGACGCTTGAGTCTTCTTGATATATGCAGGGGTGAACCACCGGGGCATCCCCAAGCTTAGAGCTTTCACTCTTCTTGATCATAGTATATCATCCTCCTCTTTTGACCCTTGAAAACTTCCTCCACACCAAACTCAAAACAAACTCATTAGAGGGTTAGTGCATAATCAAAAACTCACATGTTCAGAGGTGACACAATCATTCTTAACACTTCTGGACATTTCCCAAAGCTACTGGAAGTCAATGGAACAAAGAAATCCATCCCACATAGCAAAAGAAGCAATGCGAAATAAAAGGCAGAATCTGTCAAAACAGAACAGTCCGTAAAGACGAATTTTATTGAGGCACCAGACTTGCTCAAATGAAAATGCTCAAATTGAATGAAAGTTGCGTACATATCTGAGGATCACTCACGTAAATTGGCATAATTTTCTGAGTTACCTACAGAGAATTTTGCCCAGATTCGTGACAGCAAAGAAATCTGTTTCTGCGCAGTAATCCAAATCTAGTATGAACTTTTCTATCAACGACTTTACTTGGCACAACAAAACACAAAACTAAGATAAGGAGAGGTTGCTACAGTAGTAAACAACTTCCAAGACACAAATATAAAACAAAGTACTGTAGAAAAAATAACACATGGGTTATCTCCCAAGAAGTTCTTTCTTTATAGCCATTAAGATGGGCTCAGCAGTTTTAATGATGCACTCGCAAGAAATAGTATTTGAAGCAAAAGAGAGCATCAAGAGGCAAATTCAAAACACATTTAAGTCTAACATGCTTCCTATGCAAAGGAATCTTGTAAATAAACAAGTTCAAGAAGCATAATGCAACAAGCATAGAAAGATAAAACAAGTGTAGCTTCAAAAATTTCAGCACATAGAGAGGTGTTTTAGTAACATGAAAATTTCTACCACCATATTTTCCTCTCTCATAATAACTTTCAGTAGTGTCATGAGAAAACTCAACAATATAACCATCACATAAAGCATTCTTATTCACATGCATAAAAGTATTATTACTCTCCACATAAGCATAATCAATTTTATTAGTTGTAGTGGGAGCAAATTCAACAAAGTAGCTATCATTATTATTCTCATCATCAAATATAGGAGGCATATTGTATTCATAATCAAATTCATCCTCCATAACAGGTGGTAACAAAAGACTACTATCATTATAATCATCATAAATAGGAGGCAAAGTATCATCAAAGTAAATTTTCTCCTCAATGCTTGGGGGACTAAAAATATCATGCTCATCAAAACCAGCTTCCCCAAGCTTAGAATTTTCTATATTATTATCAAAAATGGTGTTCAAAGCGTTCATACTAATATTACTACCAGCATGCAAATAAGGTTCCATAGGTTTTTTAATTTTCGCATCAAACCATCCATGTCTTAAATCAGGAAATAGAATAAGAAGCTCATTTTTGTCCATTATGCCAAACTAGTGTAAACAAGAAACAAAAAGATGCAATTGCAGGATCTAAAGGAAATAGCTTCGAGTACTTACAACGGCGAAAATAGCTTAGTAGCCGAGATCCGGAGTGTGAGTACCTTTTACCTTTCCTCCCCGGCAACGGCGCCAGAAAATAGCTTGATGTCTACGCCCCCTCCTTTTCCTCAGAGATGTTGTTGGGCCTCCAAGAGCAGAGGTTTGTAGAACAGCAGCAAGTTTTCCCTTAAGTGGATCACCCAAGGTTTATCGAACTCAGGGAGGAAGAGGTCAAAGATATCCCTCTCATGCAACCCTGCAACCACAAAGCAAGAAGTCTCTTGTGTCCCCAACACACCTAATAGGTGCACTAGTTCGGCGAAGAGATAGTGAAATACAGGTGGTATGAATATATATGAGCAAAGGCAACGGCACCATAAAAGTGCTTTGCCCAGGACAAGAAACAAGCAGTAGTAACGCAGCAGTAGTAACGCAGTAAAACAGTAAACAAGCAGTGATAGCAGTATTTAGGAACAAGGCCTAGGGATCAGACTTTCACTAGTGGACACTCTCAACATTGATCACATAACAGAATAGATAAATGCATACTCTACACTCTTTTGTTGGATGATGAACACCATTGCGTAGGATTACACGAACCCTCAATGCCGGAGTTAACAAGCTCCACAATTCAATGTTCATATTTAAATAACCTTAGAGTGCATGAAAGATCAATACGACTAAACCAAGTACTAACATAGCATGCACACTGTCACCTTCACACTATGTAGGAGGAATAGATCACATCAATACCATCATAGCAATAGTTAACTTCATAATCTACAAGAGATCATAATCATAGCCTACGCCAAGTACTAACACGGATGCACACACTGTCACCATTACACCGTGCAGGAGGAATAAAACTACTTTAATAACATCACTAGAGTAGCACACAGATAAATTGTGATACAAAACACATTGCAATCATAAAGAGATATAAATAAGCACTTCACTATGCCATTCATAACAGTGAATAAGTATTCTGTGAAATATAGCCTAAGAGACCCACACGGTGCACACACTGTCACCTTTACACACGTGGGACAAGGAGTCTCCGGAGATCACATAAGTAAAATTCACTTGACTAGCATAACGACATCTAGATTACAAGCATCATCATATGAATCTCAATCATGTAAGGCAGCTCATGAGATTATTGTATTGAAGTACATAGGAGAGAGATGAACCACATAGCTACCGGTACAGCCCCGAGCCTCGATGGAGAACTACTCCCTCCTCATGGGAGATAGCAGCGTTGATGGAGATGGCGGTGGTGTCGATGGAGGAGCCTTCCGGGGGCACTTCCCCGTCCCGGCGGCGTGCCGGAATAGAGAGTCCTGTCCCCCAGATCTTGGCTTCGCGATGGCGGCGGCTCTGGAAGGTTTCTCGTACCGTGGCTTTTCCGTATCGAGGTTTTAGGTCGAGGGGCTTTATATAGGCGAAGAGGCGGCGTCAGGAGGTCAACGAGGCGCCGACACTTTAGGGGGGCGCGAGCCCCCCCTAGGCCGCGCCGGCCTAGGGTTTGGTGGGCCTGTGCCCCCTCTCTGGCGGTTCTCTCTTGTGTTCTGGATGCTTCCGGGCAAAATAGGAACCTGGGCGTTGATTTCGTCCAATTCCGAGAATATTTCTTTACTAGGATTTCTGAAACTAAAAACAGCAGAAAACAGCAACTGGCACTTCGGCATCTTGTTAATAGGTTAGTTCCAGAAAATGCACGAATATGACATAAAGTGTGCATAAAACATGTAGATATCATCAATAATGTGGCATGGAACATAAGAAATTATCGATACGTCGGAGACGTATCACTATCCCACATACGTTTCAAAGCACTACAACTCTCCTGCTTGTTGTTCTTGTTCTTCATTTTCCAGACCTACAAATCAGTAACTTAATAGATAAGCATCATCCTCTAAACTCATCTCAATTGAGGGTAAATTAGATAACGAGACTGCGGGATTCAATCAGATACGCGGAGAACCGGAACGGGAGAACTGGAGAAGCAGAATAGGGGAAGATAACTCACCGGATGCGGCAGCCGGCAGGGGCACAACTGCAAGGCGCGTCGGTCGGCGATCGGCGAGATGGCGAGTTGGCGACGCGATCGCCTGATCCCTGATTTGCAGGCCACGATGGAACTATGGAAGGCAATACGTCTGTCTAGTTTAGTTGCCTTGGCTGATGGCTGTTCCGTTCCAAAGACCCAGCACACGAGGCATAAAATTAAAAGGCCACGGTGATTGGTGAGGCTAGGCATCCCAAGAGACAGCAAAATTCGTTTTTTAGGCCCAGGTTGATAAGTGTGGCCACGAGAGAGCATATATACTGATTTTTTTTTTGCAAAACATATTGGGTATGCATTGCATACCCATGAATAGATCTGCCTACGCCAATGACCATTTCCCTAATCCTAGCCCCTAAGTAGCTAGAGTTCTATAGCAATCCAAGTAGCTCTAAGAGCTAGTGTAGCAATAAGATAGACTATGAGTCGTTCTTTTGGAGCTTATTTGAAGTTTTACCTCATTGTAAAGTAGGAGGCTATGTTGATCTCCTGTAAACAGTTTGTGTATCCTTCTATAGACATGCCTTGGACTCGCAAATGTTTTTGTAATATGAGTGGAATGGTGTTTCACTTGTGTTATGTCAACGACTTGCGTACTACACCATGCAATGGTATGCTAGGTCACCGCAGAGATCTAGATGAATTTATGAAGCATAGTAATGGTGGAGAGAGAGTGTGTGATATGGGCATGGAGGCCTATGTGGAGCCCAAACCAAGACTGACTCAAATTATTAAAATCCCTTATTGGCCCACATATGACCATTACATAAACTAATATATTTAAGTCAGGAAGACGCCATGTAGACAACCCCAATGCTGCCACCATCGCCTTGCTTATGCCATTAGTACAGCTACCACCATCAATCATCAACTTGCAAGCCTTGCCCTTTACAATGCACTGAGTCTGAAACAAACTCCACCGCAGACCCTTGTCAACTGTCTTTCAAGCATCATCTTGTACCTTCTTGAGTTGCATATTCAGCCCGCTCAATGGTACATCCTCCTCAACAGTCACAGTAGTGCTCTTGCTATCAGAGCCAGGTTTCCTCTCCTCAATGACTGTCTGTCCTGGAACAACCTCCTCCACGGTAGTGTTAGAGCACACCCCCGGCTTATTCAAGCTTGCAAACTTAAAGCTATCATGCAAAAACTGCTTGAAATCTGCCCAACTAGACCATAGACCAATGATACCCTTAACTATGAGAGCATTACGGTACCAACTAGCCACAACATCATCAACACGCCTGTATGCAATAGAAAATTCCGTCTGGCCACCAAAAGAACTATCAAACACCTTGCATCTCTCAAATCCACCTTCAATGCGTGATTCCCAAAGTTGAAATTCTGTCGGTGTCGCGGAACTAGCCAACCTCCACTTGATTGTAGATGCATCAAACAGCGTACCCGCCGTCATACCGAGGTAGTCATGATAAACATCTGCACTCCTATCGGCCACGCCACCAAAACGAGACACTGGAGCAACAACATCAACAGCATCAGCATGGAAAACAACAGCCGAACCCGTCGCGGAAAACTGTGAATCTGCATGTTGCGCAGGAGCGAAAACTGGCCGATCCGGCCCAGCAGCAGGTTGAACCGAGCTGGTGACTGGTTGGTCCGGCCCAGCAGCCGGTTTGACCGGGTTGGGGACCGGTTGGTCCGGTCCAGCGGCCGGTTTGACTGGGCGGCTGACCGGGCGGACGAGCGGAGCCCCATAGACATCAATCCGGTTGGCACCGGTTGTAGAGCCGATTTTGGCCGGGCCGGCCGGTGGTAGGGCCGGTCTGACCGGGACCTGGGCCGGCCAGGCTGGTTGTAGGGCCGGTTGACCAGACCATGCTCCAGATGGGGTCCGAAAAGCCATCTTATTCCCCGATTCTAAACTCGAAAATTCGCGATTCTAGTTGCAGAAACTGCCTGAAACGATGGCAAAACTTCGCCCAAACAGCTCCAAACTTCCTCCAACTCAACCTCCTTCGAGCGAGAGCCAATCTCCTCCGATCTAGAGCCAACCTTCTCCGATGCAAACCGATCTAGATGCGATCGATCAACAAAACCTCGCCGTGAGCAACCCAGAAAACTGATACCACATGATAAGGGGAATCCCACTAGATCCTCCTAGGTGTTGCCCGTTCTTTCACAGTGATAACCCGGGTAGATAGAATCTCCCAACAACGCAATGAACGCAGCCTGGAGAAGAGGGAACGAATCCAGCAAGCAACGGATCGATGATATGAGGTAGATAAATTGTATGACGCCGACGAAGTCTCTCGATTGATTCCTTTCGCCAATGCAACAACTTTCAACCCTGCAAGATATCCGCAACTCCACACACTTGCGTACGTAGCCGCCGACCACAAAGCGGTAGATTGCAATCTTCTAATCCCCAATGGAACAACAGATCACACAAACTTTCAGTAGCATAAAACTCCAGATCGAAACGAATTGGAGAGTTGGGGAACAATAGTTTTGCGTAGCGAACAACTATGAACTAGGGTTTATCTTAAGCGTGGTCTCAACGGATCAACTATGAACTAGGGTTTATCTTAAACGTGTTATCAAGGAGTTGATTCATGATAAGGGGGATCCCAGCAGATCCTCCTAGGGTGTTGCCCAATCTTTCACAACGAGAACCCGGGGTAGTAAATCCTCCCAACAACGCGATGAACGCAGCCTGGAGAAGAGGGACGAATCCAGCAAGCAACGGATCGATGAACGATACGCCTCAAACCTTGAGCTAGATAATCCTTGATGAACACAAGAACCTTCGTAGCGGATATAATAGATAAACGGCAGCGCCGTACCCCCGGAGGGATGGTACACGTGAACACACGCAATGGGGTAAACCCTAAACTTTAGTCTAAACTTGTCTATCTAACCCTAGCCGCCCCACATCCTTATATGAGGGGGAGTGGTGGCCGGCTAGCCCTATTGGGCCATCCTAACTTGGCTTGGACAGGCCCAAACCAAGACTGACTCAAATTATTAAAAATCCCTAATTGGCCCACATATGACCATTACATAAACTAATATATTTAAGCTGGTGGAGTCCTGAATTTGGGCTCCACATAGGCCTCCATGCCCATATCAGAGTGGGTCGTAAAGGTCCGAAGGTAGAAGAAGATACCTTTTATAGTGGGTGGAGAGGAAGTTGCAGTTGGGAGAAAAGCAAGGGGTTTTTCTGGTCATGCAGGACCTTTCGGCCTTGGCCGCACGACTCTACCCAGTCGAACTGGTCCGGCTAGGGGGGGAGGGGGGCAGAACAATCTGGGGCAGGTACTGGGAGGAAGCTAGGGGTTGGCGATGCTCGATCGGATTAGGGGCTGGCGACTTGGGCCAGCATAGAAAAACCGCTCCAAAACCACAAAAGCGACCCAGAGCCGCGACAAACTCCGAGACTTGTGAATAAGGCCAAGGGTGGACAATAGGATGTGTATGGGCTCAGGAAACCACCACGCCAAAACTCTCGATATCCCCTCTAACAAAACCGAAAAGCTACAAAACGAAATGAAAAAACGTAGGGCTTCTCTTCTTTTTTGCTTCTCAAACCCGGGGATACTCCAGTCCATTTACTTGCATCTAACTAACTATAATGACTTAAGCAAATTTTTAGTATCCAAGTGTTTTTAACAAACATCAAAACCAACATAGGAGACAAAATGCTCTTTCAATCTCCCATTTTTTGGTGTTTGATGACAATACATGGATTTGCAACAACATATAGAGTGTATATGATAAAAGCATATGTGTTTACAAAATATAGATGGGGTCCCCCTAGATGTATGCATGATATGACAAGTTGCATTTGAATACAAAATACATACATCCAAGGATTAAGGCTCCCCCAAGATTTTTTAAACAAGCAACTAGTGCACAATGGCATACCAACAAGCATTGCATTGCACTAGAACGATACTATAAGCAACAAGGATATAATACAACTTGCTTTTTCTTATGAGAATCACAACAACATATGACCTAGTGATATCTCGAAATTTAGCACTATTTTACTGAGATTTTTAAGTATAATATTACTCATATTGTCACTCATTTCATGCTCCAGCTAGATACACCTATGCCTATTTTGCATACTTCTGAGTTCTTGTGCACTTTCATATGAGCATCGCATATTTAGTAGTTTTAGTAGGATTTTATTATGTTTCTCTTGTCTTTTACATGGTTGTAGGTGTTATGGACAACTATGGATAAAGCAAGGCAAAAGGATCAAGAGAGGGGAATATGGAAGAGCTGTGGGCACCAGACTTAGTCATTTGAGAAGTGAAAAAGTGACATTTTTCATTATCTCAAAATAAAGATATAAGACCATGTTATTGTAGCTCTCGTCCATACGAGTTCAAAGAGCCCAATAACACTCAAATCGGAGTTCGTATGAGGAGATGACGGACAAAATACGAAAACAACCAGTAACTTTAGCGACCATCGGTACGGGCAGGTCTGCCCGTACCGTCCACTGATACGTCTTAAACGTATCTATAATTTCTTATGTTCCATGCTACTTTATTGATGATACTCACATGTTTTATACATACTTTATGTCATATTTATGCATTTTCCGGCACTAACCTATTAACGAGATGCCGAAGAGCCAGTTGCTGTTTTCTGCTGTTTTTTGTTTCAGAAATCCTAGTAAGGAAATATTCTCGGAATTGGACGAAATCAACGCCCAGGATCTTATTTTTCCACGAAGCTTCTAGAAGTCCGGAGGAGATACGAAGTGGGGCAATGAGGCGCCCACATAGCAGGGCGGCGCGGCCCAGGTCCTGGCCGCGCAGCCCTGGCATGTGGGGCCCTCGTGGCGCCCCCTGACCTACCCTTCCGCCTACTTAAGCCTTCGTCGATAATAGTTCCAGTACCGAGAGCCACGATACGGAAAACCTTCTAGAGACGCCGCCGCCGCCAATCCCATCTCGGGGGATTCAGGAGATCGCCTCCGGCACCCTGCCGGAGAGGGGAATCATCTCCCGGAGGACTCTTCACCGCCATGGTCGCCTCCGGAGTGATGTGTGAGTAGTTCACCCCTGAACTATGGGTCCATAGCAGTAGCTAGATGGTCGTCTTCTCCTAATTGTGTTATCATTGTTGGATCTTGTGAGCTGCCTAACATGATCAAGATCATCTATTTGTAATGCTACATGTAGCATTTGTTGGGATCCGATGAATAATGAATGCTATGTTATGTTGATTATCAATCTATCATCTATATGTTGTTTATGATCTTGCATGCTCTCCGTTATTAGTAGAGGCTCTGGCCAAGTCGTTACTTGTAACTCCAAGAGGGAGTATTTATGCTCGATAGTGGGTTCATGCCTCCATTAAATCTGGGACAGTGACAGAAAGTTCTAAGGTTGTGGATGTGCTGTTGCCACTAGGGATAAAACATCAATGCTATGTCTAAGGATGTATTGTTGATTACATTACGCACCATACTTAATGCAATTGTCTGTTGTTTGCAACTTAATACTGGAGGGGGTTTGGATGATAACCTGAAGGTGGACTTTTTAGGCATAGATGCATGCTGGATAGCGGTCTATGTACTTTGTCGTAATGCCAATTGAATTTCACACTACTCATCATAACATGTATGTGCATTGTCATGCTATCTTTATTTGTCAATTGCCCAACTGTAATTTGTTCACCCAACATGCTATTTATCTTACGGAGAGACACCACTAGTGAACTATGGACCCCGGTCCATTCTTTTACATCGAATACAATCTACTGCAATACTCGTTCTACTGTTCTCTGCAAACATCATCATCCACACTATACATCTAATCCTTTGTTACAGCAAGTCGGTGAGATTGACAACCTCACTGTTAAGTTGGGGCAAAGTATCTTGGTTGTGTTGTGCAGGTTCCACGTTGGCGCCGGAATCCCTGGTGTTGCGCCGCACTACACTCCGCCGCCATCAACCTTCAACGTGCTTCTTGACTCCTACTGGTTCGATAACCTTGGTTTTTTACTGAGGGAAAAACTTGCCGTTGTATGCATCATACCTTCCTCTTGGGGTTCCCAACGGACGTATGCTTTACCGTCACAAGCAGCAAAGCTTTTTCTGGCGCCGTTGCCGGGGAGTCTCCACTTCCAATCACTTTACTTTGTTTTTGTTTTGCTTTATTTTATTTACTACTTTGTTTGCTGCATTATATCAAAATACAAAAAAATTAGTTGCTAGCTTTACTTTATTTACTGTCTTGTTTGCAATCTCCATATTAAAAACACAAAAAAATTAGTTACTTGCATTTACTTTATCTAGTTTGCTTTATTTACTTCTGCTAAAATGAGTAATCCTGATATTGAAGATCGTTCGTTTAAGCAACAAGGGGGAGAATGTTTAAAAGATGCTTGGTATAGAATTAGTGATGCTCATAATAGGTGCACTAAGAAACACTCCACCACTATCCTACTCAGGAATTTTTATGTTGGTACCTCTAGCTGGAATAGGTATGTTCTTCATTGTCTTGCGGGAGGTAACTTCCTAGGCACTCCTGCTCTAGAAGCCAGTTGCATTATTGAGAATTTATTTGGAATACCACCTGTTAATGAAGTTAAAATTGAAATCTCTCTTGAAGATGTCATGAAAAAGTTGGATACCATAGAGCAAAATCTTCCAAGTATTGAGACTAAATTGGGAGAATTACTTAATAGCACTGATAAACTTGACAAATCTCTAGGTGGAATTAATGAGAGGATCACCATCTTAGAAGCTTGTGCTATTCATGATAATCAAACCCAAAGGATTAGCGAACTTGAAGAAGCTATGGGAACCTTGGGTTCAACTTTTTCGTCTATTAAGTTTAGAGAGAAAGCTTATGTGGGTAAGGAGCAAAAGTTCATGTATGTCTCTAAGGTGCCTAAACCAAAAAAAACTATTATAGGCCTAAAATTGATAAAGCTCTTAATACCACTATAGAAAAGGGAGCATCTAAGATACCTAATGGGATAAGTTGTGAAAATGATGTTGATGCTTCATCTCTTGATGTTACTTGATACACACTTTCTGCGCCTAGCGGAAAGGCGTTAAAGAAAAGCGCTTATGGGAGACAACCCATGATTTTACTACAGTACTTTTGTTTTATATTTGAGTCTTGGGAGTTGTTACTACTGTAGCAACCTCTCCTTATCTTAATTTTGCTGCATTTTTGTGCCAAGTAAAGTCTTTGATAGTAAGGTTCATACTAGATTTGGATTGCTGTGCAGAAACAGATTTCTTGCTGTCACGAATTTGAGCAGTAGGCTCTGTAGGTAACTCAGAAAATTCCGCCAATTTACGTGAGTGATCCTCAGATATGTACGCAACTTTCATTCAATTTGAGCATTTTCATTTGAGCAAGTCTGGTGCACCTAAAAATTTTGTCTTTACGGACTGTTCTGTTTTGACAGATTCTGCCTTTTATTTCACATTGCCTGTTTTGCTATGTTTGATGGATTTCTTTATTCCATTAACTTTCAGTAGCTTTGTGCAATGTCCAGAAGTGTTAAGAATGATTATGTCACCTCTGAACATGTGAATTTTGATTATGCACTAACCCTCTAATGAGTTGTTTTGAGTTTGGTGTGGAGGAAGTTTTCAAGGATCAAGAGAGGAGGATGATACAATATGATCAAGGAGAGTGAAAGCTCTAAGCTTGGGGATGCCCCGGTGGTTCATCTCTGCATATTTCAAGAAGACTCAAGTATCTAAGCTTGGGGATGCCCAAGGCATCCCCTTCTTCATCGACAACATTATCAGGTTCCTCTAGTGAAATTATATTTTTATTCCATCACATCTTATGTGCTTTACTTGGAGCGTCTGTATGCTTTTATTTTTGTTTTGTTTGAATAAAGTTGGATCCTAGCATTCATTGTGTGGGAGAGAGACACGCTCCGCTGTTGCATATGGACAAATATGTCCTTAGGCTTTACTCATAACGTTCATGGCGAAGGTTGAACTGCTTCGTTAATTGTTATATGGTTGGAAACGGGAAATGCTACATGTGGTAATTGGTATAATGTCTTGAATAATTTGATACTTGGCAATTGTTGTGCTCATAAGGATCATGTTTAAGCTCTTGCATCATATACTTTGCACCTATTAGTGAAGAAATACATAGAGCTTGCTAAAATTTGGTTTGCATGATTGGTCTCTCTAAGGTCTAGATATTTTCTAGTAAGGGTCGAACAACAAGGAAGACAGTGTAGAGTCTTATAATGCTTGCAATATATTTTTATGTGAGTTTTGCTGTACCGGTTCATACTTGTGTTTGTTTCAAATAGCCTTGCTAGCCTAAGCCTTGTATTGAGAGGGAATACTTCTCATGCATCCAAAATCCTTGAGCCAAACACTATGCCACTTGTGTCCACCATACCTACCTACTACATGGTATTTCTCCGCCATTCCAAAGTAAATTGCTTGAGTGCTACCTTTAAAATTCCATTCTTTATCTTTGCAATATATAGCTCATGGGACAAATAGCCTAAAAACTATTGTGGTATTGAATATGTACTTATGTATCTTATTTCTTATTAAGTTGCTTGTTGTGCGATAACCATGTTCCTGGGGACGCCATCAACTACCCTTTGTTGAATATCATGTGAGTTGCTATGCATGTTCGTCTTGTCTGAAGTAAGGGTGATTTATCATGAGTTGAATGGTTTGAGCATGCATATTGTTAGAGAAGAACATTGGGCCGCTAACTAAAGCCATGATCCATGGTGGAAGTTTCAGTTTTGGACAACAATCCTCAATCTCTTATGAGAATATTATTTGTTGTTGAATGCTTATGCATTAAAGAGGAGTCCATTATCTGTTGTCTATGTTGTCCCGGTATGGATGTCTAAGTTGAGAATAATCAAAAGCGAGAAATCCAATGCGAGCTTTCTCCTTAGACCTTTGTACATGCGGCATAGAGGTACCCCTTTGTGATACTTGGTTAAAACATATGTATTGCGATGATAATCCATGTTAATCCGAGCTAATTAGGACAAGGTGCGGGCACTATTGGTATACTATGCATGAGGCTTGCAACTTGTAGGATATAATTTACATAATACATATGCTTTATTACTACCGTTGACAAAATTGTTTCTTGTTTTCAAAATAAAAGCTCTAGCACAAATATAGCAATCAATGCTTCCCTCGTCGAAGGGCCATTCTTCTACTTTTATGTTGAGTCAGTTTACCTATTTCCTTCCATATCAAGAAGCAAACACTTGTGTTAACTGTGCATTGATTCCTACATACTTTCTTATTGCACTTATTATATTACTTTATGTTGACAATATCCATGAGGTATATATGTTACAAGTTGAAAGCAACCGCTGAAACTTAATCTTCCTTTGTGTTGCTTCAATGCCTTTATTTAGAATCTATTGCTTTACGAGTTAACTCTTGTGCAAGACTTATTGATGCTTGTCTTGAAAGTACTATTCATGAAAAGTCTTTGCTATATGATTCAATTGTTTACTCATTGTCTTTACCATTGCTTCGAATCGCTGCATTCATTACATGTGCCTTACAATAGTATTGATCAAGATTATGATAGCATGTCACTTCAGAAATTATCTTTGTTATCGTTTACCTACTCGGGACGAGTAGGAACTATGCTTGGGGATGCTTGATACGTCTCAAACGTATCTATAATTTCTTATGTTCCATGCTACTTTATTGATAATACTCACATGTTTTATACATACTTTATGTCATATTTATGCATTTTTCGGCACTAACCTATTAACGAGATGCCGAAGAGCCAGTTGTTGTTTTCTGCTATTTTTGGTTTCAGAAATCCTAGTAAGGAAATATTCTCGGAATTGGACGAAATCAACGCCCAGGATCTTATTTTTCCACGAAGCTTCCAAAAGTCTGGAGGAGATACGAAGTGGGGCGACGAGGCGCCCACACAACAGGGCGGCGCGGCCTAGGTCCTGGCCACGCGGCCCTGGCGTGTGGGGCCCTCGTGGTGCCCCCTGATGTACCCTTCCGCCTACTTAAGCCTTCGTCGATAATAGTTCCAGTACCAAGAGCCACGATACGGAAAACCTTCCAGAGACGCCGCCGCCGCCAATCCCATCTCGGGGGATTCAGGAGACCGCCTCCGGCACCCTGCCGGAGAGGAGAATCATCTCCTGGAGGACTCTTCACCGCCATGGTTGCCTCCGGAGTGATGTGTGAGTAGTTCACCCCTGGACTATGGGTCCATAGCAGTAGCTAGATGGTCGTCTTCTCCTAATTGTGCTATCATTGTTGGATCTTGTGAGCTGCCTAACATGATCAAGATCATCTATTTGTAATGCTAGATGTTGCGTTTGTTGGGATCCGATGAATAATGAATGCTATGTTATGTTGATTATCAATCTATCATCTATGTGTTGTTTATGATCTTGCATGCTCTCCGTTATTAGTAGAGGCTCTAGCCAAGTAGTTACTTGTAACTCCAAGAGGGAGTATTTATGCTCGATAGTGGGTTCATGCCTCCATTAAATCTGGGACAGTGACAGAAAGTTCTAAGGTTGTGGATGTGCTGTTGCCACTAGGGATAAAACATCAATGCTATGTCTAAGGATGTATTTTTTGATTACATTACGCACCATACTTAATGCAATTGTCTGTTGTTTGCATCTTAATACTGGAGGGGGTTCGGATGATAACCTGAAGGTGGACTTTTTAGGCATAGATGCATGCTGGATAGCTATGTACTTTGTCGTAATGCCCAATTGAATTTCACACTACTCATCATAACATGTATGTGCATTGTCATGCTATCTTTATTTGTCAATTTCCCAACTGTAGTTTGTTCACCCAACATGCTATTTATCTTACGGAGAGACACCACTAGTGAACTGTGGACCCCGGTCCATTCTTTTACATCGAATACAATCTACTGCAATACTCGTTCTACTGTTCTCTGCAAACATCATCATCCACACTATACATCTAATCCTTTGTTACAGCAAGCCGGTGAGATTAACAACCTCACTGTTAAGTTGGGGAAAAGTATCTTGGTTGTGTTGTGCAGGTTCCACGTTGGCGCCGGAATCCCTGGTGTTGCGCCACACTACACTCCGCCGCCATCGACCTTCAACGTGCTTCTTGACTCCTACTGGTTCGATAACCTTGGTTTCTTACTGAGGGAAAAACTTGCCGATGTACGCATCATACCTTCATCTTGGGGTTCCCAACGGACATGTGCTTTACCGTCACAAGCAGCATCCACTCGTACCACGGGCCTGGACGCGTGAAAAAGGCCTTTCTGGATGTGTTTGTTCACAGAATCCATCCCCGTTTGTTCCTAGACCTTCCTTACGCCATAGGCAACGTGTGAGGGGCTATTGGAGACCCCCTAGCTAGGCCTATATAAAGAGGGGAGGAGGGAAGGGAGAGAGACCCCATCACCACATACCTCCACGACGAAGCCCTGCCGCCTTGCCAACTCCATAGCCTCCGCCTCCACAAGATCTCATCCATCACCACCACTCAAGAGGAGTAGGGACTTGGATCTTGAAGGCTTCAACACTGATCTACATCATCATCATCAACACCGTCTCCAACACCAATACCCTTTGTTTACTTGGTTGTAGTACAATCCCTAGTGTGGATCTCATCTTGTATTAATTGTACTACCATACTCCATTCATATGTTTGAGATCATGTTGATTGCCTTCATGTGTAGTAGTTCTTTTGTTCTTGGGGAGATATGGAGAAATCCTAGCTATATTATAATATGAATGAAGATGATCTATAGCTTTGAACTATGTTTGTATGTTAGTATTCTCTTGTGTTGTTGCATGGAGTCGACCATGTAACATTTTCCTTTGGTCATGATAGGAAACTACCTTCGGAAGTATGATAGTGTATACGTCGGAAGTGACATACCGTGTGCGGTGCTGATACGCGCATTTCATGTGCATCATCATTATTGTTACATATAGAGTTAGTTTTCATTTTTATTTGCCTTCATACATTGTTATTTATGCATTTTTAGATGATTTCCGGAACTTTTCTACAAAGTCCCCGTTTTTGGTATTTACTTTCTGGGAGGTAGAAAACCTCCTTTTTCGTATTTTATTTGTTTTAGGACTTTCAGAATCGCAAAAATTCAAGAAAATTTACCTGATCAGTTTTTCACACGAAGGAAGGCCGAGAGCGAAAAAGCACGCGAGAGGGGCCACGAGGTGCAAACGAGCACAGGTGGCGTGGCCCAACTTCCTAGCCGCACCACACATGCTCGGTCGCACCTCGGACATCATTTCGGCCCCCCTTTTATTCCAGACGCTCTGTTTTGCCCAAAAACCTAAGACATATTTTCCCGAAATTTATTGAGGCGGTGGCGAAGGCAAAGTCCTCTCCAAAATGCAGAAGCAAATTGACTTCTTCGTATGAAGAAATGTAGAGAAGATTGGAGAAATCCAGATAGAAATCTAGAGAAGGAAGAACTGCACGTTTTACGGTCACTCGAACAGGCGGGTGTGCTTTCAGATTTTACCTAGGCGACGGTTCCTAGTGCCGGCCATCTTAGGCAACCAATCTTCAAGGCGGCTTGTATTGGAAACCGCTTAAGATACATTCCTCAGACGGGTGCTCGTATTCACCGTCTCCAAACTGACCATTCTTAGAAGCACGTAGTATTCTATCCCGATTCAAAAAGTTTTAGAGACGGGTTGTTATTTACAACCGTCTGAGGTTAACTTATGGAGCCGGCTTTCTAAAAAAAATGGATGAAACCGGCTGAACTCGCCATCTCTATGTAGCGAGTTTGTACTAGTGTTTTCTACCAAAGAAGGATGGTGCAGAAGATATAACCGATTTTTGGGCCCATAAGCTTGATCCACGGCCATTGCAAAAATCATCTCCAAGATGCTTGCGCTTCGCCTCAGCCCTATTATGGATGACCTAGTCTCCAATGCCCAAAGTGTGTTCATCAAGAGAAGGAGCATCCATGATAACTTCCCCCATGACAAAAATCTTGCAACAAGATTACATAAAAGTAAAACTCTCGCCATATTCTTCAAGCTTGACATTAGAAAGCTTTCGACTCCATCTGTTGGGAATTTCTCGTGGACCTTCTTCAATGGCGCGGTTTCCCTAGTACCTTCCATAATTGGATTGTTGCTTCGCTTACGAATTCTACTTCAAGATTTCTCCTCCAATGGAATCGCCGGTACGCCCATATCCCATGGGCGTGGCTTGCGTCAAGGAGATCCGTTGTCTCCGCTACTTTTTGTCATCACCATTGATCCTCTAACACAGATCTTGGAGTGAGCTAAGAGGCATGGCCTTCTTCGCAAGCTCTGTGGCCGTGGCACCATCTTTAGAAGTTCCCTTTATGCAGCCGATCTAGCGATTTTTGTGGCGCCAATAAGAGAAGATATCCAAAATTTGGCGAACATTTTGGTAGTTTTGGGGAGGTCACCAGTTCTTGCACCAACTTTCAAAAAGTAAATGGTGTTCCCATTCGATGTGGGCATATTGACCTTAATGAGGTGCTTGAGGGCATCCCGACGGCACTCACTTTTTCCCTTTGAAATACTTGGGGTTGTCTCTATCGATTTGGCGCCTAAAGAGGGTGGATTTCCAACATCTTGAAGACAAGTGTGCCAAAATGCTTCCAACTTGGGATGGGAAACTTGTAACTACCGCTGGACGTGGTTAAATCTATTCTTGTCTACCAAGCCATCTACTACATGATGCCTCTAGTGATCCCGCCGGGTACCATTAGATTTATCAATAAGATTGAGAAGGCTTTTCTTTGCTCCGCCAAAGACACTACTACCGGTGCTAAGTGCGATGTCAGTTGGGAGGCGGTGTGTGGTGACCCAGCGTACCACTGCATGGTGTAGTACACCATTCGTTGATATAACACAAGTGAAACACCATTCCAATCATATTACATCCCTCGGAGTGGTACAACAGAAACATATGCGAGTCCAAGGTATGTCTATAGAAGGATACACAAACTGTTTACAGAAGATCAACACAGCCTCCTACTTTAAAGTGAGGTAAAATTTCAAATAAAGATCCAGAAGAACGACTCGTAGTCTAACTTATTGCTAACCCAAGCTTAAGAGCTACTTGGCTTGCAATAGAAATCTAGCTACTTAGGTGCTAGGATTAGGGAAAAGCTTCCCTTCTATTACTAGTCTAGGTTTCCATTATAGCTGATGCAGAGGTTGACTCCATTAACTTTTTTGATTGGTCTCTTCATCTTGTTGCAGTTGACTCCTTTGTCTTCGAGTTCCACGATAGTTTCTCCTTCGGTGCCTTGATCTAAGAAGGGGGTTCAAATGGGAGGGAATGAGTACGAGCGTACTCAGCAAGTTCATTAGAGGAAATAGGAGTATCATGCACTAGCTACAGCCATAGACCAGAAAGTCATAGGCAAATACAAGTTTTCATAAACATTTCTTCAAAGGGTTTATTTTATTCTGAAAACAATGTCCGTCAGTCTTCACAGGTTGAACAGAGCTTCATGGAGTTCCTTTCCTGCCGCGTTCCTAGTTCCCTTTCCAGAACAGGGAGTGACAAGCCACAATTTGATACGCTCTGCATAGGTGCGTTACTTTTCCCATGAGAGAACTTATCCTTGTTGCCCGCCAGGAGTATATCCCCATCCACACTTCCTTTGGTGAGAGGCCCAGTATAAGAACCAAGCCAATCACTGCCTTCTCCGCGACCTTGCATACCCACCCTTTTGTCCATTCGTACATCTCCGGTAGACTTCTCCCGATCATACGGCTTTACCCCCGATGTACTATGGACAATCCCTCATAGACGATAGAGTCTCTCATCCACACGGATGAGGATTTTAAAGGATTTCCCAACCTACTGCAGTGTTTTCCCAACACCCAGCCAGGCCCTATCAAGTCCGTTGATATGCAAGAGGGAAAAGATACAACTGACTTCCCTAGAGCCACTATAGATCTTATGGTTAACACGATATGTACGGCGCTAGAATCACTGGACGGCATTGGTATGTTGGAGATATGCCCAAGAGGCAATAATAAAAGTGGTTATTATATATCTTTGTGTTTATGATAAATGTTTATATACCATGCTATAATTGTATTAACCGAAACATTGATACATGTATGTTATGTAAACAACAATGAGTCCCTACTAAGCCTCTTGTATAACTAGCTTGTTGATTAATAGATGATCATAGTTTCATGATCATGAACATTGGATGTTATTAATAACAAGGTTATGTCATTATATGAATGATGTAATGGACACACCCAATTAAGCGTAGCATAAGATCACGTCATTAAGTTATTTGCTATAAGCTTTCGATACATAGTTACCTAGTCCATTCGACCATGAGATCATGTAAATCACTTATATCGGAAAGGTACTTTGATTACATCAAACGCCACTGCGTAAATGGGTGGTTATAAAGGTGGGATTAAGTATCCGGAAAGTATGAGTTGAGGCATATGGATCAACAGTGGGATTTGTCCATCCCGATGACGGATAGATATACTCTGGGCCCTCTCGGTGGAATGTCGTCTAAATACCTTGCAAGCATATGAATGGTTCATAAGAGACCACATACCACGGTACGAGTAAAGAGTACTTGTCAGGAGACGAGGTTGAACAAGGTATAGAGATACCGATGATCAAACCTCGGACAAGTAAAATATCGCGTGACAAAGGGAATCGGTATCGTATGTGAATGGTTCATTCAATCACTAAGTTATCGTTGAATATGTGGGAGCCATTATGGATCTCCAGATCCCGCTATTGGTTATTGGTCGGAGAGAGATCTCAACCATGTCTACATAGTTCGCGAACCGTAGGGTGACACACTTAAGGTTTGATGTCGTATTAGTAGATATTGAATATGGAATGGAGTTCAAAGTTTTGTTCGGAGTCTCGGATGGGATCCAGGACATCACGAGGAGTTTCGGAATGGTCCGGAGAATAAGATTCATATATAGGAAGTCATTTTATAAGTTTGAAAATGATCCGGTGTATTTACGGAAGGTTCTAGAAGGTTCTAGAAAAGTCTGGAATAAATCACTATGGAAGGTGGAGTCCCGAAGGGACTCCACCAAGCTTGGCCGGCCAACCCTAGAGGGGTGGAGTCCCAGGTGGACTCCACCAAGGTGGCCGGCCACCCTCTCCCAAGGAAAGGTGGGAATCCCACCTCAAGTGGGAATCCCACCTTGGGTAGGTTTCATGTCATATGGAAGGTTTTGGTTTGGGGTCTTATTCGAAGACTTGTAGACCAACTCTTGGGTGTTCCACCTATATAATGAGGGACAAGGGGAGGGGCCGGCCACCTCAAGCCATAGCCTTGGCCGCACCCCATAGTGGCGGGCCACCCCCTCTCCCAAACCCTAGCCGCCCCACCTCCTCCACCTCTCCCGCAAACGCTTAGCGAAGCTCCGCCGGAGACCTCCATCGACACCGCCACCACGCCGTCGTGCTGCCGGGATTCAAGGAGGAGCTACTACTTCAGCTGCCCGCTGGAACGGGGAGAAGGACGTCGTCTTCATCAACACCGACTGTGTGACCGAGTACGGAGGTGCTGCCCAATTGTGGCACCGTCAAGATCTTCTACGCGCTTTTGAAAGCGGCAAGTGATCGTCTACTGCAACAACGAGAGCCTCCTCTCATAGGCTTTGGAAATCTTCAAGGGTTAGTCTCGTTCATCCCCTCGTTGCTACCATCTTCTAGATTGCATCTTGGCTTGGATTGCGTTCTCGCGGTAGGAAATTTTTTGTTTTCTATGCTACGAATCCCTACATGGTACTTAGTCCTAGATGAGTAGTACCCTTGCAATGAAACCTCCACCAATCAACACATACCATGGTTCCATTGCCCACCACATAGTCATATTCATAATTGTAAAATAATATTTTGCTTTTCAATGCATGAGTGATAAGTATAGTACTTTGCATATAGTTTGATAAAAATAATCAAATGACATGAGCAAGCGATGAACTTGCCTTTCTTGACTGCAAGATTATGCATGCAAAAGCTTCGATACGTGAGAACTCCAAATTCTGAAATACCATCATTGTCCGGTAAGGACAGTGTTTAAAGAACTGGCAAATATGCTATAATGCATAGTATGAGATGCAATCGTCCAGAGCGTAACCTAACCTTGATGATTTAGGATGGATGAGTTGTAAAGATTTCTTTAGGGTGCGTTGCAATTTTAGGATGGTTCTCAAACAAGGTTCTTATTAGGGTTGGTGATATTATAGCATAAACAAGTGATATAATGCATCATAATAAGCATACACACAAAGAAATAGCGGTTATATAACAAGTACAGAGTAGTTGTCAGTTTTAAGTTCTATAGGACATGGTTGATGATTACTTATATTATACTTCAAAAGAATAACTTTTGAAGAACATGTTGATTAAGAAATAGTAAGTATTTCAAATAAGACTAGGGCTTCTATGGTTTGATTGACATTTACACTTCAAAAGAATAACTTTTGAAGAACAGGTTAAATAAGAATAAGAACTACTATTAATAGAAGCTAAGTGCTGCTAGGTTTATAATTGGGTTCATTTAGTTCATTATTAGGGACTATGAGTTCTTAACTTGGATGGATCTATATGTAGCAAGTATTGGCAGGTTTATTACTATGGTTGATTATAGGAATCATATCAGAGGATGGTTATTAATGTGGTACCATGAGTTATACCTTAGGGTTTACTATAACTTCTTATTTTCTTCACTAAGTACTCGATCAGGGTTTCTAAGCTAGGTGGTTTATTATTTCCTAAATAGGGTTTAGTGGGATAGGAGCATGTGATGTGAATTACTACACAAGATTGGTATTAGGATTGATCTCCATGGTTCTTCTGGGGTTTGATGGTTGAGGTTGATTCCAATGGTGTGATACTAAGTATGAGGATCAATGGTGTTAATATGTGGGTAACAAATTAGGGTTTGCTCCTAAGTGGCACTAGTTAGTTATATAAGGTTTATTCAAAACAAAATACATAAAATGATGATTTCATGTGAATTGTACCTAGTTTTATTTAAGTAGATCATGAGCATGCATTCATTTGTTTCTTATTAAGATTATATATGTAAAGGTTAAGTTTACATGATCACATGGGCTAAATCCCTAGGGTTTTAGGATTGCAACTAATTTAGGGTGATCACATGAAATAATGAGATCAAGGTTCTTGTTTATATTAGAACTAGGGTTTCTAAATTGTGACATCATTTTTAAAATGATCAATGGAAATGGAGATGAAGCTATTAACTACTTTGAAATAAATTAATAATGGGTTTAATTTTTTTTTAATTTTAATTGATTTAATACTTAAGATAATTACTACTTAGGGTTTAATTTAGGAATTAGGGTTTTATAATTGTTATTAAATTTTAAAGTCATAACTTGTTCATTAAAAAGTTTGAGTAAATCAACAACTTTTGTTTACAAAAATAATATTAATTTTTTTAAATATTTTCTTGCTTTATTATTTTTTAAATAAAATGATAAATGGAAATTTGCAAATTAGGGTTTATGAATTATCACTAATATTTAAGTGGATGCAATTATGATAAAGAAAATTAATCTAAATATTTTACTTAGTTACTGAATAGCTATTATTTAATTTTTAAAACTTAACTAATTATTGAATTCAAATTGTATTTAAAACAAATGAAAAGGCATATTTAATAAAGGTTAAAATACTTAAATTTTCATTTTGACACACATTTTTATTTTATATTTTTATTGAATAGAGTTAAAAAAAATTTGAGTATTTTGATATCTTATTTGCATTTTTTGGATTTGAAATTAATTTTATTTATTTCATCAAAGTTTCAGTTATTTTCTGGAATTTAGAATTTAAACAAAAGACTACACTT
This sequence comes from Lolium perenne, assembly GCF_019359855.2. Classification (NCBI taxonomy): domain Eukaryota; kingdom Viridiplantae; phylum Streptophyta; class Magnoliopsida; order Poales; family Poaceae; genus Lolium; species Lolium perenne. The sequence continues at coordinate 122,561,879 of NC_067249.2, read as the reverse complement.
ACCCGACCTAACCTTACCCTACAGTCACTGACTAGTGGGCCTTGGCCATGTCAGCTGCCACGTTGGCAGATGACTGGTCAAAATTGGGACATGGCGCTAGAGCTCTCTGCCGGCGGGAAGTCGACGATGGTGCTGGCGACTCGGGCCTTCCCCGGACGATAGATTGGGGACTACGGTTCGCTTCAGCACACGATAAGGAAGCGAATGATGCTATCGCCGCTACCTAATGGTCACCGGAGCATGATCGACGGCGAGGCGAAGCGGCGGTGCTCACGGGCTCACGGTGCGACGATGATCTAGGATGCAATTGAGCTGTTTGAGGGCACACGTGGAACGAGTGGCTCACCAGGAATCTGTAGAGCTTGACGGCGTAGCTTGAGGTGGTCGCAATCGACAGCAACGACGGTGACCAACGTCGGAGAAGAGGGCTCGGTGAAGATCCTCCAGAGATCTTCTGCTCGATTCCTAGCGTGGTATCAGAGCCGTGTCTATGCATAGATGGTTGCACGAGTAGAACACAATTGTTTTGTGGGCGTTGATGCTTATGTTGTCTTTAGTTTGAGTACTTTGCATCTTTGTGGCATAGTGGGATGAAGCGGCTCGGGCTAACTTTACATGACCGCGTTCATGAGATTTGCTCCACGCTCGACATGCAACTTGTATTGCATAAGTGGCTTTGCGGGTGTTTGTCTCTCCTACTATAGTGAAGATTCAATTTACTCTTCTATTGACAACACTAGTATCACCGTTGTGGTTCATGTTCATAGGTAGATTAGATCTCACTCGAAAACCCTAAACCACGTAAAATATGCAAACCAAATTAGAGACGTCTAACTTGTTTTTGCAGGGTTTGGTGATGTGATATGGCCATAATGTGATGATGAATATGTATGAGATGATCATTATTGTATTGTGGCAACCGGCAGGAGCCTTATGGTTGTCTTTAAATTTCATGTTGAGTAGTATTTCAAAAAAGTTGTAATAGTTGCTACATGGGAGAACAATCATGAATACAGCGCCATTGACCTTGACGCTACGCCGACGATGATGGAGATCATGCCCGTTGATGATGGAGATCGTGTCCGTGCTTTGGAGATGAAGATCAAAGGCGCAAAGACAAAGGGGCCATATCATATCACATATGAATTGCATGTGATGTTAATCCTTTTATGCATCTTATTTTGCTTAGATCGCGACAGTAGCATTATAAGATGGTCCCTCTCACTAAAATATCAAGATAATAAAGTGTTCATCCTTAGTAGCACCGTTACTAATACTTGTCGTTTCGAAACATCTCGTGATGATCGGGTATGATAGATTCAACAAGTGTATACAACGGGTGCAAGCCAGTTTTGCACACGCGGATACTAAGGTTGCCTTGACGAGCCTAGCATGTACAGACATGGTCTCGGAACACGTGATACCGAAAGGTAGAGCATGAATCATATGATTGATATGATGAACACTTTGAGTGTTCGCCATTGAAATTACATCTTGTCTCGTGATGATCGGACTTGGTGTGGTGGATTTGGTTCGTGTGATCACTAAGACAATTCGAGGGATATTGTTTTGAGTGGGAGTTCACCTAGTTTTTAATTTTGTTGAATTAAAATTTGAACTCAATTTGTCATAAACTTAGTCTAAACTATTGCAAATATATGTTGTAGATTATGGCGTCCCCAATCAATTTTAACCAGTTCCTAGAGAAAGAAGAGCTTAAGAGCAACGGTAGCAACTTCACCGACTGGTTCCGTCATGTGAGGATTTTCCTCGCTGGTGGAAACCTGAAATATGTGCTTGATGCACCGCTAGGTGACCCTCCTGCAGAAACTGAAACCGATGAAGTAAAGAATGTTTACGCGACTCGGAAAACTCGGTACTCTCAAGTTCAGTGTGCCATCCTATGCAGTCTGGAAGCCAATCTTCAAAAACGTTTTGAGCACCACGATCCTCATGAGTTAGTCAATGAGCTAAAAGCTATCTTTGAAATTCATGCGGCCGTGGAATGCTATGAAGCATCGAAACACTTCTTCAGCTGCATGATGGAAGAAGGCAGCTCCGTTAGTGAGCACATGCTTGACATGACCGGGCATGCGAAGAAACTCAGTGACTTGGGAATAGTGATTCCTAACAGGCTGGGGATTAATCGTGTCCTTCAATCACTGCCACCTAGTTACAAGAACTTTATGATGAACTACAATATGCAGAACATGAACAAAGAGTTACCTGAACTCTTCGCCATGCTGAAATCTGTTGAGATTGAGATCAAGAAAGAGCAACAAGTGTTGATGGTCAACAAGACCACCAGTTTCAAGAAACAGGGCAAGTCTAAAGGAAAATTCAAGAAGGGTGGCAAGAAAGCTGCCACGCCTCCTGTGAAACCTAAGAATGGCCCTAAGCCTGATGCTGAGTGCTATTACTGCAAGGAGAAGGGACACTGGAAGCGTAATTGCTCCAAGTATTTGGCTGATCTGAAGAGCGGCCTTGTCAAGAAGAAGAAAGAAGGTATATCTGATATACATGTAATAGATGTTTATCTTACTGGTTCTCGTACTAGTACCAGGGTATTTGATACTGGTTCGGTTGCTCATATTTGTAACTCGAAACAGGAACTAAAGAATAAACGAAGACTATTGAAGGATGAAGTGACGATGCGCGTTGGAAATGGATCTAAGGTCAATGTGATCGCTGTCGGCACACTCCCTCTACATCTACCTTCGGGATTAGTTTTAAACCTCAATAATTGTTATTTTGTACCCGCATTGAGCATGAACATTATATCTGGATCTTGTTTAATGCAAGACGGTTATTCATTCAAGTCTGAGAATAATGGTTGTTCTATTTTTATGAATAATATCTTTTATGGTCAAGCACCTGAGAAGAATGGTTTATTTCTATTAGATCTCGATAGTAGTGATACACATGTTCATAACGTTGATGCTAAACAAATTAAATTGAATGATGATTCTACTTATATGTGGCACTGTCGTCTTGGTCATATTGGAGTGAAACGCATGAAGAAACTCCATACCGATGGATTACTTGAATCACTTGACTTTGAGTCACTTGATAGATGCGAAGCATGTCTAATGGGAAAAATGACTAAGACTCCATTCTCTGGTATTATGGAGCGAGCTACAGACTTATTGGAAATCATACATACCGATGTGTACGGACCAATGAGTGTAGCCTCGCGCGGTGGTTATCGTTATGTTCTAACCTTCACAGATGATCTGAGTAGATATGGGTATATCTATTTCATGAAACATAAATCCGAAACTTTAGAGAAGTTTAAGGAATTCCAAAGTGAAGTAGAAAATCAATGTAATAAGAATATTAAATTTCTATGATCTGATCGCGGAGGTGAATATCTGAGTTATGAGTTTAGCATGCATTTAAAGAAATGCGGAATACTTTCACAATTGACACCGCCAGGAACACCACAACGAAACGGTGTGTCCGAACGTCGTAATCGAACTCTCTTAGATATGGTTCGTTCTATGATGTCTCTTACTGATTTGCCGTTATCATTTTGGAGTTATGCATTAGAGACAGCTGCATTCACTTTAAATAGGGCACCAACTAAATCCGTTGAAACGACACCGTATGAATTATGGTTTAATAAGAAACCTAAGCTGTCGTTCCTTAAAGTTTGGGGTTGCGAAGCCTATGTAAAAAAGTTATAACCGGACAAGCTAGAACCCAAAGCAGAGAAATGCGTCTTCATAGGATACCCTAAGGAAACTATAGGGTACACTTTCTATCACAGATCCGAAGGAAAAATATTTGTTGCTAAGAACGGAACCTTTCTTGAGAAAGAATTTCTCACTAAAGAAGTGACTGGAAGAAAAGTAGAACTCGGTGAGATTACTGAATCTTCACTCGTTGATCAGAGTAGCGCAGTACCGGAAGTTGTTCCTGTGCCACTGCACCGGTAACAGAAGAAGCTAATGATAATGATCATGAAACTTCGAACGAGATAGCTACTGAACCTCGCAGATCGACAAGGGAACGTGCCACTCCTGATTGGTATGATCCTTGTCTAAATGTCATGATTGTGGACAACAATGATGAAGACCCTGCGACGTATGAAGAAGCGATGATGAGCCCAGATTCCAACAAATGGCAAGAAGCCATGAAATCCGAAATGGGATCCATGTATGATAACAAAGTGTGGACTTTGGTAGACTTACCTGATAGCCGCAAGGCTGTCGAGAATAAATGGATCTTCAAAAGAAAAACAGATGCTGATGGTAATATTACTGTCTATAAAGCTCGACTTGTCGCAAAGGGTTTTCGACAAATTCAAGGTGTTGACTACGATGAGACTTTCTCACCTATAGCGAAGCTAAAATCTGTGAGGATTTTGTTAGCAATAGCTGCATTTTTCGATTATGAGATTTGGCAGATGGATGTCAAAACGGCGTTCCTTAATGGAGACATTGAGGAAGAGTTGTATATCGTACAACCCAAAGGTTTTGTCAATCCTAAAAATGCTGACAAGGTGTGCAAACTTCAGCGTTCAATTTATGGACTAAAGCAAGCATCCAGAAGTTGGAACCGACGCTTTGATAAGGTGATCAAAGATTCGGGTTTATACAGTGTCATGGAGAGGCCTGTATTTACAAGAAAGTGAGTGGGAGCTCTGTAGAGTTCCTGATATTATATGTAGATGACATATTGTTGATTGGGAATGATATAGAACTATTAAGCAGTGTAAAAGGTTATTTGAATAATAGTTTTTCAATGAAAGACCTTGTTGAAGCATCGTATATATTAGGCATCAAGATTTATAGAGATAGATCAAGACGTCTAATAGGGCTATCACAGAGTACATACCTGGACAAGATTCTAAAGAAGTTTAGAATGGACGAAAGTAAGAAAGGGTTCTTACCTATGTTACCAGGTAAGGTCTTGAGTAAGACTCAAGGTCCGGCTACGGCACAAGAAAGAGAAAGGATGAATCAGATCCCCTATGCCTCGACAGTAGGCTCTATCATGTATGCCATGCTATGTACTAGACCGGATATAGCACATGCTGTTTGTTTGACTAGCAGATATCAAAGTGATCCAGGAATGGAACACTGGACAGCGGTCAAGAATATCCTGAAGTACTTGAAAAGAACTAAGGATATGTTTCTTTGTTATGGAGGTGACTGATGTCTACTCACGCTTCTTTTCCTGTAGACAGTGTTGGGCCTCCAAGAGCAGAGGTTTGTAGAACAACAGCAAGTTTTCCCTTAAGTGGATCACCCAAGGTTTATCGAACTCAGGGAGGAAGAGGTCAAAGATATCCCTCTCAAGCAACCATGCGATCACAATGCAAGAAGTCTCTTGTGTCCCCAACACACCTAATACACTTGTCAGATGTATAGGTGCACTAGTTCGGCGAAGAGATAGTGAGGTGCAAGTAATATGGATGAGTATGAGTGGTAATAGCAATCTGAATAAAATATGGCAGCGAGTAAACATGCAACAAAACAGTAAACAAGCGGAGATTCGATGTGTGGAAACAAGGCCTAGGGATCCTGCTTTCACTAGTGGACACTCTCAACATTGATCACATAATAAAACTACTCTACACTCTCTTGTTGGATGATGAACACCATTAATTGTGTAGGGCTACAAGAGCACCTCAATGCCGGAGTTAACAAGCTCCACAACATTCGATATTCATATTTAAATAACCTTAGAGTGCATGATAGACCAACGCAATTGTACCAAGGACTAACATAGCATGCACACTGTCACCATCATACTATGAAAGGAGGAATAGATCACATCAATACCATCATAGTAATAGTTAACTTCATAATCTATAAGAGATCACAATCATAAACTACGCCAAGTACTACATGATGCACACACTGTCACCATTACATCATGGAGGAGGAATAGAGTACTTTAATAACATCACTAGAGTAGCACATAGATTAATAGTGATACAAAGCTCATATGAATCTCAATCATGTAAGGCAGCTCATGAGATCATTGTATTGAAGTACATGGAAGAGAGGTTAACCACATAGCTACCGGTACAGCCCTTAGCCTCGATGGAGAACTACTCCCTCCTCATGGGAGACAGCAGCGGTGATGAAGATGGCGGTGGTGTCGATGGAGATGCCTTCCGGGGGCACTTCCCCGTCCCGACGGAGTGCCGGAACAGAGACTCCTGTCCCCCAGATCTTGGCTTCGCGATGTCGGCGGCTCTGGAAGGTTTCTCGTACCGTGGCTTATTCTTATCGAAGATTTAGGTCAGGGACCTTTAAATAGGCGAAGAGGCGGAGTCGGAAGGCTGACGGGGCCGCCACACAATAGGGGGGCGCGGCCCCCCCTCTGGCCGCGCCAGCCTGGCGTCTGGTGGCCCTGTGGCCCCCCTCTGGTGCCTCTCGGGTGTTCTGGAAGCTTCGTGGAATTATAAGATGCTGGACGTTGATTTCGTCCAATTCCGAGAATATTTCCTTACTAGGATTTCTAAAACCAAAAACAGCAGAAAACGGGAACTGGCACTTCGGCATCTCGTCAATAGGTTAGTTCCGGGAAACGCATAAAATCATCATAAAGTGTGTATAAAACATGTAGGTATTGTCATAAAACAAGCATGGAACATAAGAAATTGTCGATACGTTGGAGACGTATCAGTGACCAAGAGCTCGTTGTAACCAGTTACACCGATGCAAGTTGGAACACTGATCCTGATGACTCTAAGTCTCAGTCTGGGTACGTGTTTATATTGAATGGTGTTGCAGTAAGCTGGGCAAGCTCGAAGCAGTGCACGGTGGCGAAGTCTTCAACAGAATCGGAGTACATAGCGGCTTCAGAGGCTTCATCAAAAGAGGTATGTATGAAGAGGTTCATTGTAGAGCTCGGTGTGGTTCCTAGTGCATTGGACCCACTAGTCATCTACTGTGACAACATGGGTGTCATCGCCAATGCACAAGAACCAAGGTCACACAAGAGACTGAAGCATATCAAGCTGCGTTATCATTCGATTCGCGAGTACATCGAAGATGGAGAAGTAAAGATTTGCAAAGTACACACTGATCTGAATGTAGCAGATCCGTTGACTAAAGCTCTCCCTAGGGCAAAGCATGACCAACACAGAATGCCATGGGTGTTATGTACCTTACAATGTAATCTAGATTATTGACTCTAGTGCAAGTGGGAGACTGTTGGAGATATGCCCAAGAGGCAATAATAAAAGTGGTTATTATATATCTTTGTGTTTATGATAAATGTTTATATACCATGCTATAGTTGTATTAACCGAAACATTGATACATGTGTGTTATGTAAACAACAATGAGTCCCTAGTAAGCCTCTTGTATAACTAGCTTGTTGATTAATAGATGATCATAGTTTCATGATCATGAACATTGGATGTTATTAATAACAAGGTTATGTCATTATATGAATGATGTAATGGACACACCCAATTAAGCGTAGCATAAGATCACGTCATTAAGTTATTTGCTATAAGCTTTCGATACATAGTTACCTAGTCCTTTCGACCATGAGATCATGTAAATCACTTATATCGGAAAGGTACTTTGATTACATCAAACGCCACTGCGTAAATGGGTGGTTATAAAGGTGGGACTAAGTATCCGGAAAGTATGAGTTGAGGCATATGGATCAACAGTGGGATTTGTCCATCCCGATGACGGATATATATACTCTGGCCCCTCTCGGTGGAATGTCGTCTAAATAGCTTGCAAGCATATGAATGGTTCATAAGAGACCACATACCACGGTACGAGTAAAGAGTACTTGTCAGGAGACGAGGTTGAACAAGGTATAGAGATACCGATGATCAAACCTCGGATAAGTAAAATATCGCGTGACAAAGGGAATCGGTATCATATGTGAATGGTTCATTCGATCACAAAGTTATCGTTGAATATGTGGGAGCCATTATGGATCTCCAGATCCCGCTATTGGTTATTGGTCGGAAAGATATCTCAACCATGTCTACCTGTAGGGATTCGCTACATAGAAAACAAAAATTTTCCTACCGCGAGAACGCAATCCAAGCCAAGATGCAATCTAGAAGACGGAAGCAATGAGGGGATGAACGAGACTCACCCTTGAAGATTTCCAAAGCCTACAAGATGAGGCTCTTGTTGCTACGGTAGACGATCACTTGCCGCTTGCAAAAGCGCGTAGAAGATCTTGACGGTGCCACAATCGGGAAGCACCTTCGTACTCGGTCACACGTTCGGTGTTGATGAAGACGACGTCCTTCTCCCCGTTCTAGCGGGCTGCGGAAGTAGTAGCTCCTCCTTGAATCCGGCAGCACGACGGCATGGTGGCGGTGGCGATGGAGATCTCCGGCGGAGCTTCGCTAAGCGTTGCGGGAGAGGGGGAGGAGTGGGGCGGCTAGGGTTTGGGGAGAGGGGGTGGCCGGCCCCTATGGGGTGCGGCCAAGCTGGTGGCTTTGTATTGGCCGGCCCCCTCCCCTTGGCCCCTCATTATATAGGTGGAACCCCCAAGTGTTGGACTACAAGTCTTCGAATAAGACCCCAACCCAAAACCTTCCATGTTGTAGGGAAACCTACCCAAGGTGGGACTCCCACCTCAAGTGGGATTCCCACCCTTCCATGAGGGGGGGTGGCCTGCCCCCTTGGTGGAGTCCACCTTGGACTCCCCCCTCTAGGGTTGGCCGGCCATGGGTGGTGGAGTCCCTCCGGGACTCCGCCTTCCAAAGTGAATTCTTCCGGACTTTTCTAGAACCTTCCATAAATTCACCGGATCATTTTCAAACTTATAAAATGACTTCCTATATATGAATCTTATTCTCCGGACCATTCCGGAACTCCTCGTGATGTCCGGGATCCCATACGAGACTCCGAACAAAACTTCGAACTCCATTCCATATTCAAGTTCTACTATTACAACATCAAACCTTAAGTGTGTCACCCTACGGTTCGCGAACTATGTGGACATGGTTGAGAACTCTCTCTGACCAATAACCAATAGCGGGATCTGGAGATCCATAATGGCTCCCACATATTCAACGTTGACTTAGTGATCGAATGAACCATTCACATACGATACCAATTCCCTTTGTCACGCGATATTTTACTTGTCCAAGGTTTGATCATCGGTATCTCTCTATACCTTGTTCAACCTCGTCTCCTGACAAGTACTCTTTACTCGTACTGTGGTATGTGGTCTCTTATGAACCATTCATATGCTTGCAAGACATTAGACGACATTCCACCGAGAGGGCCCAGAGTATATCTATCCGTCATCGGGATGGACAAATCCCACTGTTGATCCATATGCCTCAACTCATACTTTCCGGATACTTAATCCCACCTTTATAACCACCCATTTACGCAGTGGCGTTTGATGTAATCAAAGTACCTTTCCGGTATAAGTGATTTACATGATCTCATGGTCGAAAGGACTAGGTAACTATGTATCGAAAGCTTATAGCAAATAACTTAATGACGTGATCTTATGCTACGATTAATTGGGTGTGTCCATTACATCATTCATATAATAATATAACCTTGTTATTAATAACATCCAATGTTCATGATTATGAAACTAATCATCTATTAATCAACAAGCTAGTTAAGAGGCTTACTAGGGACTCATTGTTGTTTACATAACACACATGTATCAATGTTTCGGTTAATACAATTATAGCATGGTATATAAACATTTATCATAAACATAAAGATATATAATAACCACTTTTATTATTGCCTCTTGGGCATATCTCCAACAGTCTCCCACTTGCACTAGAGTCAATAATCTAGATTACATTGTAGGGTACCTAATTAACACCCATGGCATTCTGGTGTTGGTCATGGTCTGCCCTAGGGAGAGCTTTAGTCAACGGATCTGCTACATTCAGATCAGTGTGTACTTTGCAAATCTTTACTTCTCCATCTTCGATGTACTCGCGAATCGAGTGATAACGCAGCTTGATATGCTTCAGCCTCTTGTGTGACCTTGGTTCTTGTGCATTGGCGATGGCACCCATGTTGTCACAGTAGATGACTAGTGGGTCCAATGTACTAGGAACCACACCGAGCTCTACAATGAACCTCTTCATCCATACCGCTTCTGATGAAGCCTCTGAAGCCGCTATGTACTCCGATTCTGTTGAAGACTTCGCCACCGTGCACTGCTTCGAGCTTGCCCAGCTTACTGCAGCACCATTCAATATAAACACGTACCCAAACTGAGAGGATCAGTGTTCCAACGTGCATCGGTATAACTTGTTACAACGAGCTCTTGGTCACCTCCATAACAAAGAAACATATCCTTAGTTCTTTTCAAGTACTTCAGGATATTCTTGACCGCTGTCCAGCGTTCCATTCCTGGATCACTTTGATATCTGCTAGTCAAACTAACAGCATGTGCTATATCTGGTCTAGTACATAGCATGGCATACATGATAGAGCCTACTGCCGAGGCATAGGGGATCTGACTCATCCTTTCTCTTTCTTCTGCCGTAGCCGGACCTTGAGTCTTACTCAAGACCTTGCCTGGTAACATAGGTAAGAATCCTTTCTTACTTTCGTCCATTCTAAACTTCTTTAGAATCTTGTCCAGGTATGTACTCTGTGATAGTCCTATTAGGCGTCTTGATCTATCTCTATAAATCTTGATGCCTAATATAGTAGTGACCTCACCCGGTAGGGTGCCTATCCCTGTGCTTTACTGTGCTGGTCCCTGGATCAATCGCTAGCACACACAGTTTAAGATGTAATACCAAGAAACAAAGGTCTTTATTACATCGTATGATCCAGAATTACATAATGACTTACAAATTGCATAGCACAAGGCTAGCATTACATCAGAGTTTTTCAACGAACAAACATATATCATGGAGTCATTCGTCTTCATGTGCCACAGGCGAGCATGTTGAGGATAGACTCGTAACCCTAATCATCGCAACTCACTTGTCTATCAAATATCTGCAACAGGTAAAATTACAGCCAAAAACATTTGGTCAATACTTTGAATGTATTGGCAAGATATCACTATTTAGTGGACACAAATGGCGCCTAATACCTACATGTATATTTGGCTTGTGGAGTTTAGGCTCTTTGCAGAAAAGCGGGCATTTTCCCTATCTTTTGTAAACATCATTTTTCTTTGAAAATATAAATGTCTAAGAGCATGAACCCACGTTCTCATCACACTGGCTCACCAGGGAAGGATACGGCCGATCGAGCTTCAAACATTTCAAATTGTATAAGAGCATGAACCCAAGTTCTCATCACACTGGCTCACCAGGGATAGACACCAGACGATCCAGCTTCATACATTACTACCCAAGTTTACCCATCAAGTTTTATTATGAAATTGGGATGAGAGAGATCTTCCAACAGCTCCAGGTCCAGTTGCTCAAATTGTCCGTAACCGGGGACACGGCTAAGTACTTAGTTTTTACACTCTGCAGAGGTTTGTACACTTTACCCGCACGACTTAGTAAGCCCCTTTTCCACCATGATGCTCATTTTGCTCAAATGGTTGGGAGAAGACTAAGACGAGACTGTTTTCGGAAGTAAGGCCCTGAGCCCTCTGGACGGACCCGTACCAACCTACACATCTACATCTGCTGGTCACGTCGGGACAGGTCCCTACAACCTACTTAGTCAAGACAGAGCCCATATGACATGCGGTTGTACAAGAAGCTACTAAACATGAAACATGTCCAATCTCTTTTGTTCCTGGGCGGCGGACCCCACCAATTTTGACCGTGCAGACGCTCCACTCGTACCAATCCGCCCAGGTGTTTCATTCATCAAGTTATTTTCATTTATAACAAAAACATATTTTTCTTCATCACATCTCATCATGATATCCCAACCACGTATCTAGTAGCATGGCTAAGCAAAACTACCTACGATGGCAACCTAAGGGAAAACTAGAGAAATCCTAAGACTATAGGATTAGCATAGCATAGCATATACTTTGAAAACATCGTACACATGCAATATCTACTAAGTAAAAACTACAGGCATAGAAAACATTAGGACATGAGTGACACTTGCCTTTTCGGTAAATTGTAGAGCATTCTCTTTGTCTCAGCAATACACGTAACTCTCTATACTATCTATAAGATAAAATAACACAACATAAACACACATTCCAACGGAAACAAAATCAAGTAGAACAAACAAACTATTTTGTAAGATTTGTTATGCATTTTGTTTTGGCCTTTATATCTTTTATGGCTCAATGTGAAAATGAGTAGGACATTTCGGATGGCTAGGCAGGAACGGATAAGGATTCTGGTGGATATCTATGATTCGTAAGAATAATTTTTGCAGCAGAAATTATGCCCAAAATAGTTATAGAATTAAATATATGGTGAACATACTCAAATGCACTTCTTTAAATTTGGATATTGAAAAGATATTTCAAAACTCAAATTTTATTGTTTCATTGTATTCTACGCATTTCTATGAATCCAAGGGTATATTATTTTATAATTTTGGATGCTTAATTGTTCTTCTATAATTTTTACAGGATTAAACATTTCGCGGACTTTTAATAATTTCGGCTGAAAAGCCGTCAGAAAAAGTTGCTCGGGTGAAAACGCTTTCTACATGAAAGTTGTAGAGAATTTAGTTACAACTTAACAACAGAAAAATCATCTAAAACGGGGCCCTAGATCATTTGTTATGAATTTTAAAGTTAGCTTTCAGCTAGCACAATAGACATTTGAACTGATATATACTAGATTGCTAGATTGCTGTTCACGTGCGCGTGGCAGGACTGGACCGGTTAAGTCTATAAACAATCGTTAGATCAATATCTAATAGCCTACGGTGCAGTGGTGAACCACGTCAAAGATCCTAACGGCTGATGGGTGGATGACTTACAGGGCCGCGTTTGGTCCTGGTGACGCTGTGCTTGCAAGGTCGATGGCCTCTTGGCTGTTGTGGTTCCTGACGACGCCGAACAAGACGACGGGGTGCGGTTGACGTGCGGCAGGCAACGGCAGTCTCGGGGGCATCCTTGGCGCTCTCCAGATGACCGTGACGTTCGTCCCTTAACACGTCGACGGCATGGCTTCGGCGGCAACGGAGAAACAGAATCAAAACGGCGCAAAATCATGTCTTAGGGGTAGATGACAGTAAGAGGAGTTCACGAAAACAAATGGAATAGAGCTAAAGATCAACGTACATGGTGTACCGGTCCGATGAACTTCGATGACGTCGTGGCCAACAGCGACAACATCATGCCCGACCATGTCCTGGAGGTAGCCCTCGACGAGGAACGTCTTCTGGTGCAAGGATTTGACGAGATGATCAGCGAGAGCGACGTAACCTAGCGATGAACTCGATTTTGTGGCTGATGTTGGCATGGTCAGTGTGTGTTGTATAGGGCATCTCAGTACGAACTTTCTGAAGCAAACTGGTGGAGGAGGACAAGGGGTACACGGAGGACATCTCGGTTTGTGTTAGAATGAGCTGTGGAGGGAGATCGGATTACGTATGCCAACGAGTGACATTCGGTGTGTGACGCTGGTGCGAGAGATTGAGTCGACCAAGTGGGAAATAAATTGTCTGAATGGACTCTTCAATTGATTTGCAATAACTTTTGTGTTTAACTCGAAGAGAAACGGTTGCTGATTTGATGGGAAATATGAAGAGAAAGAGTAACAGCCATGTCTGTTTTTAACGTGCAGCATGTACGTTAGCAGGAGGAGGAAGACGATCGACTCTATGTTCGTGTCCTTCGGGCTAGTCAGATGGGCCAAACATGTTAGGTCAGCCCACGATGGGAGTAAATGAAAAGAAAAACAATACACTAAAGATGAAGGAGCTGGTCGACTGGGCTTCTATAACTGGACGGGCCAGATCTGTTAGTATGTTTTAGTTTCATTTTCTTTTTTCGATTTCTTTTTCTGATTTTTGTTTTGGGTCTTCAAATTGATTTAAACAAAATATATTAAATTTGTAAAACTTTAAATAAACTTTTAGGACATCAAATAAAACTTTATTGTCCAACTAAATAAAAATATTAAATGGTTTATGCACTTTGGTCTATGCGGCTACTTGGGCAATGTTATCAAAGTAGGATTAAGGGCTTTCATTTTGTTAAAGAGTTTCATCTTATAAGTTCAAAGGCGTGAAACAAAAACAAATTTGTTGAAAACATTTACGCACCCAAATTTTATGAAATCTCAATTTTGAGAAAATGTTTTTAACTACCACACAAAAGCTTAAATTCCCTGTGGAATTTAATTCAAGACAAACATCAAGCATGTAATTTTATTTTATTTGACACTCCAAAATTAGGAAAATTTTGGGATGTGACAGACTACCACCCTTAAAAGAAATCTCGTCCCGAGATTTGAGAAGGCTAGAAAGAAAGATGGGTATGGGATATGTTGGGGTGGGCTACCACCCTTAAAAGATTTTTTTTTTAGGTAGTCTTAGGTCTTGGGTTTAGGATAAGCTCATCTTGGATATGACTTGGCACATCCGAGTATATGACTTGACCTCAGGTCATCTTTTGAAAATATCTTTGGCTTATGGCTTCTGAGCTAATATCCAATTGGCGAATGTTTATTCACATATAGTGATCAACATATCTTCGCATCATCTTCCATATTAATAGCATGTTGGAAAATAGAAGGAGAAATCCCCTTCAAATCATCAAGAGTGTAGCCAATAGCTCCTCGGTGTTTCTTCAATATTTTCAATAACCTTTCTTCTTCAAACTCTGAAAGCTTAGAACTAATAATAACAGGATATATTTTCTTATAATCAATATGAGCATATTTAAGATTATCAGGCAAAGGCTTTAAATCAAAAACAGGATCTTCCTTTGGTGGCGGTGTTGTACCCAGATCTTCCACTGGTAAATCATGCTTAAGAATAGGTTGGCGAAGAAAAATTTCCTCAAGCTCATCTCTTTCTTTCCTAAAAACTTCACTCTCGCTATCCTCCAAATGTTGCTGCAAAGGATTGTTAGGAACAAGAACAATAGATGCACATTGCTCCATTTTAAAATCATTACTAGGCAAATCAGCTTTATAAGGAGTTTTGGTAAATTTAGAGAAGTTAAACTCATAAGATTCACCAGCAAATTTAGTCAAAATTTTCTCTTTCTTGCAATCTATAATAGCTCCACAAGTATTTAGAAAAGGTCTACCAAAAATAATAGGACAATAATCACTAGCAGCAGAACCAAGTACCAAAAAGTCAGCAGGATATTTAATCTTACCACATAGAACTTCCACATCTCGAACAATACCAATTGGAGAAATAGTTTCTCTATTAGCCAGCTGAATAACCACATCAATATCTTCAAGTTCACAAGAACCAATTTCGTGCATAATCTCCGTGTAAAGCTCATAAGGAATAGCACTAACACTTGCACCAATATCACATAATCCATAATAGCAATGATCACCAATTCTAACAGATAGCATAGGAACAATAACTTGTTTGGGTTTATTAGGATGTGAAACAATATTAGAAGCATCTTCACAGAAAATAATATGACCATCCTCCACATTTTCAGTCACAAGATCTTTAACTATTGCAACAGCAGGTTCAACTTTTATTTGTTCTTCAGGTTCTACGTGTTTCTTTTCACTTTTATGAACCGCACTATTTATAACAGTACTCCTTCATTTTAGCAGGGAAAGGAGTTTTTTCAATATAAGCTTCAGGAATAACATGATCAGCAGTTTCAACTACAACGCATTTATTAATAGATGAATCAATTTTATCTTTATACGGTTCATGATACTTATCAAAATTCTTCTTAGGCAATTCATAATGAGAGGCAAAAGCTTTATAAAGATTTGCAGCAACTTGAGAATCAAGACCATATGTAGCACTCATATTACGAAATTTATCAGTATCCATAAAAGCTTCAATGCATTTATAATCATAAATTATACCTGATTCTCTATCCTTGTCGTTCTCCCAACCTTCGCATTTTCTTGGATCCGATCAAGAAGGTCCCTTTTAAACTCTTCTTTGTTGCGTGTAAATGATCCAGAACAAGAAGTATCCAGCAAGGTCTTGTCTTGAAAAGAAAGTCTTGCATAGAAATTATCAATAATAACATTACCAGGAAGCTCATGAATGGGGCATTTGAGCATTAAAGACTTCAATCTCCCCAAGCTTGGGCAATACTCTCTCCATCATGAGGCCAAAAATTATATATGCGATTCCGATCCTTGTGAATTTCACTTGGAGGATAGAACTTAGAATAAAACCGGGGCACAATATCATTCCATTCAAGAGAATCCCCATTATCCAGTAATTTATACCAATGCGCCGCCTTACCAGACAGCGATAAAGAGAATAGTTTCTTCCTCACTTCATCCATAGCAATACCTGCACACTTGAATAAACCGCATAATTCATGCAAAAACAATAAATGATCTCCAGGGTGGACAGTTCCATCCCCTTCATAGCGGTTATCCATAACACGTTCAATAATTTTCATAGGTATTTTATATGGTATCACTTCCTCACCTGGCGCCTCATCCACTACCGTTGCGTAGTAGTAGATTTCCCAAATAGAAATTGAAGAGAAGATCTCTCCATAATGAATTATAGCAGCAGCAGAAATAAAATCAGCACAAACAAGTAAAGGTTTTCCTTACCAATTCCACTTACCAATAGCGCTTCACTCCCGGGCAAGGGAGACATAAAATAGTCTTGATGACCCACAAGTATAGGGGGTGTATCGTAGTATTTTCGATAAGTAAGAATGTCGATCCCAACGAGGAGCAGAAGGTGTTGACAAGCAGTTTCGATGAAGGATTCCCTGTAAATGCTCACAGACAAGTATTCAGGAGGTTTTGATGTAACAGTTGAATAAAGTACGAGTAAGTAAAGTGCGAGAGTAACAATTGCAGCGAGTGGCCCAATCCTTTTTAGCACAAAGGACAAGCCGGTTTGTTTACTTATAATGACCAAACGTTCTCGAGGACACACGGGATTTTAGTCTAGTGCTTTCGCTACATACGGCTAAATAATCTTCATTGTTATGATAAGTGTTGTGTGGGTGAACCTATGCTAATGTACCGCCCTTCCTAGGACTAATACATACTTGTGATTATACCCCTTGCAAGCATCCGCAACTACAAGAAAGTAATTAAGAATAAATCTAACCACAGCCTTAAACTCTGAGATCCTGCTATCCCTCCTGCATCGATATACCAACGGGGTTTAGGTTTCGTCACTCCGGCAACCCCGCAATTGGCAAACGAGTACAAGATGCATTCCCCTAGGCCCATAAAGGTGAAGTGTCATGTAGTCGACGTTCACATGACACCACTAGAAGAATAACACCACAACTTAAATATCATACCATTGAATATTACTCAACCATAGTTCACTACTAACATTTAGACTTCACCCATGTCCTCAAGAACTAAACGAACTACTCACGAGACATCATATGGAACATGATCAGAGGTGATATGATGATGAATAACAATCTGAACATAAACTTGGTTCAATGGTTTCACTCAATAGCATCAACAACAAGTAGAAATCGATACCGGGAGAGTTTCCCCTATCAAACAATCAAGATCAAACCCAAATTGCTACGGCGGTGACGGTGTCCAGCGGTGGAGACGGCGGTGATGGTGATGGAGATGATGATGATGGTGATGGAGATGATGTCCAGCTCGATGACGGTGACGATGGCGTCGATTTCCCCCTCCGGGAGGGAATTTCCCCGGCGGATCTCAGCCGCCGGAGAGCTCTTTTCTCTCTGGTGTTCTCCGCCCCGCAGAGGCGGCTGTAACTCTTCGCGAGGTACCCTCTGTGGCTTAGGTCTTCGGGACGAAGGGTTTCGCGAAGAAAAGGAGGCGAAAGGGGCTGTGGGGCCCCCACACCACATGGTGGCACGGCCAGGCCATGGGCCGCGCTGCTCGTGGTCCGGCCCCCACCTTGGGCCTTCTCAGCTCCTCCTTCTGGCTTCCTTCGTCATCTTGAAAAATAGGATTTTTGGTATAATTTCCTTCCACAGTTGATCTTCCGAAATATTGCGTTCTGACGGTGCTTTTTCCAGCAGAATCCTGGCTCCGGTGCTTGATCCTCCAATAATGATGAAACATGCAAAATAGATGAAATAACATAAGTATTGTGTCCCAATATGAAATATATCAATGAATAACAGCAAATTATGATATAAAATAGTGATGCAAATTGGACGTATCAACTCCCCCCAAGCTTAGACTTCGCTTGTCCCCAAGCGAAACTGAACTCAGTAAACAGGACCACATGTTTATGGAGTGAAGAGTCGATAAATAAAATACGGACAAGAAGCATCATATTCATTCACACAAGACATTCTAGTAAACAACTTCCTCATATAACTCAACTTGAAACAAGTATAAAGTAATCACAAATAAAGGTGCATAAGAAATCATAGTTGGTGATGGCAAACTTCGTTCTTGGTCAGAGAACAATTAATGATTATACTTATCTCATTGAGCAGCGCTCTCATGTTAAAGTTTATAAGGCACAACTTGCATACTCAATCATAATGGTCTCCTCATGATCATTGATAACTTGCAAAGCTATATTCATTCAGATAAAACTTGTACTAAACAAGGAAGAATAAAAGACATGATAAAGCAAATCACAATATAATGGTTTGATCACGACTACTCAAATGCTTGCTTGAGATGGAGGGAAATAGGTTTACTGACTCAACATAAAGTAAAAGACAGGCCCTTCGCAGAGGGAAGCAGGGATTAAATCATGTGCTAGAGCTTTTTCAGTTTTGAAATCATATAAAGGGAATAAAAGTAACATTTTGAGAGGTGTTTGTTGTTGTCAACGACTGGTAGCGGGTACTCTAACCCCCTTGCCAAACAAACCTTCAAAGAGCGGCTCCCATATTATTTTCATTTTATGTGGCACTCCTTCCAACCTTTCTTTCACAAACCATGGCTAACCGAATCCTCGGGTGCCTGCCAACAATCTCATACCATGAAGGAGTGCCTTTTTATTTTAGTTTTATTATGATGATGACACTCCCCCCAACCTTTGCTTAGACAAGCCATGGCTAACCGAATCCTTCGGGTGCCGTCCATCAATCACATACCATGGAGGAGTGTCTATTTAGTTTAATTAATTTGGGACTGGGAATCCCATTGCCAGCTCTTTTTGCAAAATTATTGGATAAGCGGATGAAGCCACTAGTCCATTGGTGAAAGTTGCCCAACAAGATTGAAAGATAAAACACCACATACTTCCTCATGAGCTATAAAACATTGACACAAATAAGAGATAATAAGTTTTGAATTGTTTAAAGGTAGCACATGAAGTATTTACTTGGAATGGCAGAAAATACCATGTAGTAGGTAGGTATGGTGGACACAAATGACATAGGTTTGGGCTAAGGTTTGGATGCACGAGAAGTATTCCCTCTCAGTACAGGTTTTTGGCTAGCAAGGTTAATTAGCAAGCATAAGAGTTGAAGGAAACAAACAAATATACATGTGATAGAAACAATCATGCATCTTCCTTGTAAGCACAAACAATTTTAACTTCAGAATAATAAGCTATGAGCTAACAAGAAAGAAAGACAATGAAACAACTACATGTATTTCTCTTTTCTACTTAAACCTCAAAGTGTTGTTGCTATTGACCAATGCTAAGTTTGCCAAAACCAAATAGATTTATTCAATGCTCCCAAAGTGATACCAATACTAACAACAAGGTAAATCATATAATAGAGATTGCAAACTAAAATAAGATGTGCAATATGTAAATGATAAGGCTTCTCATTAATATTCCATAATGATAACTCACACCAAGGGATACATAGATAACCAACTAAAGGAGAGATACTTCCAAACTGCAACCCATCTTATATGATAACTTCCCTACTCATGATATGACACTACTTGACAATAAAAAGTAAAAGGTAGTGATAATGTGATACCGCGGCACTCCCCCAAGCTTGGAATAAACCAAGGGGATGCCAATACCGATGATGAATTACTCCTGCGGAGATGGTGGTGATGAACTCCCGTCATCAAACTTCCAAGGAAGAGGCTCTCCATCAAGAAACGACATCTTGGTCTCGGGAATCCTGAAACTAGCAAAGACGGCTTATGTATTTAAACCTGTTTTCATACTCACAGTTCTGATTCTGAATGTCATAGAGTTGTGCTTGGAGCTTGTTGGTGGTGTCGTGAAGTGAGAGGATGTCGCCCCAAAGCTTTGCAGTTTCCTTCTCATGTTCAGCAATGAGTTCAGACACAATCCTGTGGAAGATATCCACCTCACGCTCAGCCATCTTCTTGTATTTGAAAACCTCTTGTTCTAGCTTCTCCATCCTGTTTTCCAAGCTTCCTTCTCCTTTAGGACCCTGGACATCCTTGATCTGCAGTTCTCCTTCAACGAGCAGCAACTCCTTGGGGTGCATCCTCAGCTCCTCCATGTACAAGTTGCCAACATCCTTGCAGGAGCTGTCCTTCGGAGTTTCCGACGAAGACATGATGGCTCTAGATCCGAAGCAAATCCTGGCAGAAACAGCTCGAAACAAAACACGTCGAGAAAACGATATACGGGCCTCCAGGGGTCCGGGGGATTATATAGCAAAAAAATTCACGATAAAAGGAAAGTACCAGATCGAACCAGAGTCGGAAAGGGGCGACGAGGCGGCCAGACCATAGGTCAGCGCGGGCCCAGGTCAGGCCGCGCCGGCCTATGGTGGCACGCCCTCGTGCGTCTTTTCCACTCCGTTTCGATCTCGTAATTTTTCATATTTTCCAAAAACAGCAAAAATATTGTTCGGAAAGTAAATTGCGTACTTTTCATTACCAGTACTGTTACCTATTCAAAGTTGAGTTCTGGAGGACTGTCAATTTGCCCTTTGATGAAAGCCTCCGGTGTTTCCACTTGAATAATATCAACATCAACATTATAGGAATCACCTGAGATATAATGCTTGAGTCTTTGTCCATTCACCACTTGCGTGGCATTGCCTTGGAGAGAGCTAATTTTGATTGCTCCTGAACGATACACCTCCTCGACAACATATGGTCCTTCCCATTTCGAGGGTAATTTCCCTGCAAAGAATCTGAGACGAGACCGATACAATAGGACTTTATCCCCAATATTAAATTCTCTTTTGATAATCCTTCTATCATGCCATTTTTTAACTTTCTCTTTAAAAAGCTTAGCATTTTCATAAGCTTCACTTCTCCATTCATCTAGAGAACTCAATTGCAACAACCTCTTATTACCGGCAAGTTTATGATCTTTATTTAATTCTCTAACTGCCCAATAAGCTTTGTGCTCTAGTTCTAAAGGTAAATGACAAGCTTTTCCGTAAACCATTTTATAAGGTGACATTCCCATGGGATTTTTATAAGCAGTTCTATAAGCCCATAGTGCATCCTTCAATTTACTAGTCCAATTCTTTCTAGTTTTATTAACAGTCTTTTGCAAGATAGATTTAATCTCTCTATTTGATAATTCTACTTGCCCACTAGTTTGAGGATGATAAGCGGAAGCAATTCTATGATTAATACCATACCTAGCAAGAGTTTTTCTAAAACGTCCATGAATAAAATGAGAACCTCCATCAGTCATAATATATCTAGGCACTCCAAATCTAGGAAAAATAATGTCTAAAAGCATTCTTAAAGAGGTCTCACCATCAGCACTTTTTGTAGGTATGGCTTCCACCCATTTAGTAACATAATCAACAGCAACAAGTATATGAGTGTTACCTTCTGAAGACGGAAAAGGCCCCATGAAGTCAAATCCCCAACAATCAAATGGTTCAATAACAAGAGTATAATTCATAGGCATTTCATTACGTCTGGAGATATTACCAACCCTTTGGCATTCATCAGAAGATAAAATAAACTTTCTCGCATCCTTGAAGAGAGTTGGCCAATAAAAACCTGATTGTAGAACCTTTTGCGCGGTTCTTTCTCCGGCGTGATGTCCTCCATAAGCACTACCATGACATTTACTCAATATCTCTTGTTGTTCATATTCGGGAACACATCTTCGCATAATACCATCCACTCCTTCTTTATATAAGTGTGGGTCATCCCAGAAATAGTGCCTCAAGTCATAAAAGAATTTCCTCCTTTGCTGAGCTGAAAAAGTTGGAGGCAAGTACTTGGAAACAATAAAGTTAGCATAATCAGCATACCAAGGACTGTCTCGCGAGCTCACCTTTATTACAGCCAATTGTTCATTTGGAAAACTATCATTAACAGGAACAGGATCATAAGCAATATTTTCCAATCTAGACAAATTATCAAAGAACAGGATTATCAGCACCTTTCCTATCTACAATATGTAAATCAAATTCTTGCAAAAGAAGTACCCATCTAATAAGCCTCGGCTTAGCATCTTTCTTTGTCATAAGGTATCTAATTGCAGCATGATCAGTATGAATTGTAACTTTTGAATCAACAATATAAGATCTAAATTTATCACAAGCAAAGACTACAGCTAATAATTCTTTTTCAGTTGTAGCATAATTTCTTTGAGCAGCATCAAGAGTTTTACTAGCATAATGAATAACATTCAGTTTTTTATCTACTCGCGTCCAAGAACAAATACCACAAGAAAATCGCTAGCATCACACATAATTTCAAAAGGCAAATTCCAATCGGGAGGTTCAACTACAGAGCAGCTTGTTAAGGCTTTCTTTAGAGTTTCAAAAGCTTCTTTACAATCATCATCAAAAACAAAAGGTACGTCTTTTTGAAGAAGATTAGTAAGAGGCTTTGAAATCTTGGAGAAATCTTTAATAAATCTCCTATAAAACCCAGCATGACCAAGAACACTACGAATACCTTTAACATCCCTCGGATAGGGCATCTTCTCAATTGCTTCAACTTTAGCTCTATCAACTTCAATACCTCTCTCAGAAATTTTATGTCCCAATACAATTCCTTCATTAACCATAAAGTGGCATTTCTCCCAATTAAGAACAAGGTTAGTTTCTTCACATCTCTGCAAAACTTTATCAAGGTTTCGCAAGCGACTATCAAAAGAATTCCCATAGACGGAAAAATCATCCATGAATACCTCTACAATACTCTCGCAAAAACCATGAAAAATAGCAGACATGCATCTTTGAAAAGTAGCAGGAGCATTACATAAACCAAAAGGCATGCGTCTATAAGCATAAGTTCCATAGGGACAAGTAAAAGTGGTTTTCTCTTGATCTTTAGTTTTAACAGCAATTTGTGAAAACCTGCAATAACCATCAAGAAAGCAAAAATGAGTATTTTTAGACAATCTTTCTAGCATTTGATCAATAAATGGTAAAGGGTAATGATCTTTCTTAGTAACTTTATTAACTTTTCGAAAATCAATGCACATTCTATACCCTACAACTACTCTTTGAGGGATGAGCTCATCATTATCATTAGGCACAACAGTCATTCCTCCTTTCTTGGGAATGCAATGCACAAGACTAACCCATCTACTATCAGCAATAGGATATGTAATACCAGCTTCAAGAAGTCTTAATACCTCATTCCTTACCACTTCCTTCATCTTCGGAATTAGACGACGCTGAGGTTCAACAACAGGCTTCGCATCATCTTCCATATTAATAGCGTGTTGGAAAATAGAAGGAGAAATCCCCTTCAAATCATCAAGAGTGTAGCCAATAGCTCCTCGGTGTTTCTTCAATATTTCCAATAACCTTTCTTCTTCAAACTCTGAAAGCTTAGAACTAATAATAACAGGATATATTTTCTTATCATCAATATGAGCATATTTAAGATTATCAGGCAAAGGCTTTAAATCAAAAACAGGATCTTCCTTTGGTGGCGGTGTTGTACCCAGATCTTCCACTGGTAAATCATGCTTAAGAATAGGTTGGCGAAGAAAAATTTCCTCAAGCTCATCTCTTTCTTTCCTAAAAACTTCACTCTCGCTATCCTCCAAATGTTGCTGCAAAGGATTGTTAGGAACAAGAACAATAGATGCACATTGCTCCATTTTAAAATCATTACTAGGCAAATCAGCTTTATAAGGAGTTTTGGTAAATTTAGAGAAGTTAAACTCATAAGATTCACCAGCAAATTTAGTCAAAATTTTCTCTTTCTTGCAATCTATAATAGCTCCACAAGTATTTAGAAAAGGTCTACCAAAAATAATAGGACAATAATCACTAGCAGCAGAACCAAGTACCAAAAAGTCAGCAGGATATTTAATCTTACCACATAGAACTTCCACATCTCGAACAATACCAATTGGAGAAATAGTTTCTCTATTAGCCAGCTGAATAACCACATCAATATCTTCAAGTTCACAAGAACCAATTTCGTGCATAATCTCCGTGTAAAGCTCATAAGGAATAGCACTAACACTTGCACCAATATCACATAATCCATAATAGCAATGATCACCAATTCTAACAGATAGCATAGGAACACTAACTTGTTTGGGTTTATTAGGATGTGAAACAATATTAGAAGCATCTTCACAGAAAATAATATGACCATCCTCCACATTTTCAGTCACAAGATCTTTAACTATTGCAACAAAGCAGGTTCAACTTTTATTTGTTCTTCGTGTTCTACAGGTGTTTCTTTTCACTTTTATGAACCGCACTATTTATAACAGAGTACTCCTTCATTTTAGCAGTGAAAGGAGTTTTTTCAATATAAGCTTCAGGAATAACATGATCAGCAGTTTCAACTACAACGCATTTATTAATAGATGAATCAATTTTATCTTTATACGGTTCATGATACTTATCAAAATTCTTCTTAGGCAATTCATAATGAGAGGCAAAAGCTTTATAAAGATTTGCAGCAACTTGAGAATCAAGACCATATGTAGCACTCATATTACGAAATTTATCAGTATCCATAAAAGCTTCAATGCATTTATAATCATAAATTATACCTGATTCTCTATCCTTGTCGTTCTCCCAACCTTCGCATTTTCTTGGATCCGATCAAGAAGGTCCCTTTTAAACTCTTCTTTGTTGCGTGTAAATGATCCGGACCAAGAAGTATCCAGCAAGGTCTTGTCTTGAAAAGAAAGTCTTGCATAGAAATTATCAATAATAACATTACCAGGAAGCTCATGAATGGGGCATTTGAGCATTAAAGACTTCAATCTCCCCCAAGCTTGGGCAATACTCTCTCTATCATGAGGCCAAAAATTATATATGCGATTCCGATCCTTGTGAATTTCACTTGGAGGATAGAACTTAGAATAAAACCGGGGCACAATATCATTCCATTCAAGAGAATCCCCATTATCCAGTAATTTATACCAATGCGCCGCCTTACCAGACAGCGATAAAGAGAATAGTTTCTTCCTCACTTCATCCATAGCAATACCTGCACACTTGAATAAACCACATAATTCATGCAAAAACAATAAATGATCTCCAGGGTGGACAGTTCCATCCCCTTCATAGCGGTTATCCATAACACGTTCAATAATTTTCATAGGTATTTTATATGGTATCACTTCCTCACCTGGCGCCTCATCCACTACCGTTGCAGTAGTAGTAGATTTCCCAAATAGAAATTGAAGAGAAGATCTCTCCATAATGACTTATAGCAGCAGTGTAAATAAAATCAGCACAAACAGTAAAGGTTTTCCTTACCAATTCCACTTACCAATAGCGCTTCACTCCCCGGCAACGGCGCCAGAAAATAGTCTTGATGACCCACAAGTATATGGGGTGTATCGTAGTATTTTCGATAAGTAAGAATGTCGATCCCAACGAGGAGCAGAAGGTGTTGACAAGCAGTTTCGATGAAGGATTCCCTGTAAATGCTCACAGACAAGTATTCAGGAGGTTTTGATGTAACAGTTGAATAAAGTACGAGTAAGTAAAGTGCGAGAGTAACAATTGCAGCGAGTGGCCCAATCCTTTTTAGCACAAAGGACAAGCCGGTTTGTTTACTTATAATGACCAAACGTTCTCGAGGACACACGGGATTTTAGTCTAGTGCTTTCGCTACATACGGCTAAATAATCTTCATTGTTATGATAAGTGTTGTGTGGGTGAACCTATGCTAATGTACCGCCCTTCCTAGGACTAATACATACTTGTGATTATACCCCTTGCAAGCATCCGCAACTACAAGAAAGTAATTAAGAATAAATCTAACCACAGCCTTAAACTCTGAGATCCTGCTATCCCTCCTGCATCGATATACCAATGGGGGTTTAGGTTTCTGTCACTCCGGCAACCCCGCAATTGGCAAACGAGTACAAGATGCATTCCCCTAGGCCCATAAAGGTGAAGTGTCATGTAGTCGACGTTCACATGACACCACTAGAAGAATAACACCACAACTTAAATATCATACCATTGAATATTACTCAACCATAGTTCACTACTAACATTTAGACTTCACCCATGTCCTCAAGAACTAAATGAACTACTCACGAGACATCATATGGAACATGATCAGAGGTGATATGATGATGAATAACAATCTGAACATAAACTTGGTTCAATGGTTTCACTCAATAGCATCAACAACAAGTAGAAATCGATACCGGGAGAGTTTCCCCTATCAAACAATCAAGATCAAACCCAAATTGCTACGGCGGTGACGGTGTCCAGCGGTGGAGACGGCGGTGATGATGATGGAGATGATGATGATGGTGATGGAGATGATGTCCAGCTCGATGACGGTGACGATGGCGTCGATTTCCCCCTCCGGGAGGGAATTTCCCCGGCGGATCTCAGCCACCGGAGAGCTCTTTTCTCTCTGGTGTTCTCCGCCCCGCAGAGGCGGCTGTAACTCTTCGCGAGGTACCCTCTGTGGCTTAGGTCTTCGGGACGAAGGGTTTCGCGAAGAAAAGGAGGCGAAAGGGGCTGTGGGGCCCCCACACCACATGGTGGCGCGGCCAGGCCATGGGCCGCGCTGGCCTGTGGTCTGGCCCCACCTTGGGCCTTCTCAGCTCCTCCTTCTGGCTTCCTTCGTCATCTTGAAAAATAGGATTTTTGGTATAATTTCCTTCCACAGTTGATCTTCCGAAATATTGCGTTCTGACGGTGCTTTTTCCAGCAGAATCCTGGCTCCGGTGCTTGATCCTCCAATAATGATGAAACATGCAAAATAGATGAAATAACATAAGTATTGTGTCCCAATATGAAATATATCAATGAATAACAGCAAATTATGATATAAAATAGTGATGCAAATTGGACGTATCATCAACACAATGCTCTGATACCATCTGTAGTGACCTCACCCGGTAGGGTGCCGATCCCTGTGCTTTACTGTGCTAGTCCCTGGATCAATCGCTAGCACACACAGTTTAAGATGTAATACCAAGAAACAAAGGTCTTTATTACATCGTATGATCCAGAATTACATAACGACTTACAAATTGCATAGCACAAGGCTAGCATTACATCAGAGTTTTTCAACGAACAAACATATATCATGGAGTCCTTCGTCTTCATGTGCCACAGGTGAGCATGTTGAGGATAGACTCGTAACCCTAATCATCGCAACTCACTTGTCTATCAAATATTTGCAACGGGTAAAGTTACAGCCAAAAACATTTGGTCAATACTTTGAATGTATTGGCAAGATGTCACTATTTAGTGGACACAAATGGCGCCTAATACCTACATGTATATTTGGCTGGTGGATTTTAGGCTCTTTGCAGAAAAGCAGGCATTTTCCCTATCTTTTGTAAACATCATTTGTCTTTGAAAATATAAATGTCTAAGAGCATGAACCCACGTTCTCATCACACTGGCTCACCTGGGAAGGATACGGCCGATCGAGCTTCAAACATTTCAAATTGTATAAGAGCATGAACCCAAGTTCTCATCACACTGGCTCACCAGGGATAGACACCAGACGATCCAGCTTCATACATTACTACCCAAGTTTACCCATCAAGTTTTATTATGAAATTGGGATGAGAGAGATCTTCCAATAGCTCCAGGTCCAGTTGCTCAAATTGTCCGTAACCGGGGACACGGCTAAGTACTTAGTTTTTACACTCTGCAGAGGTTTGTACACTTTACCCGCACGACTTAGTCAGCCCCTTTTCCACCATGATGCTCATTTTGCTCAAATGGTTGGGAGAAGACTAAGACGAGACTGTTTTCGGAAGTAAGGCCCTGAGCCCTCTGGACGGACCCGTACCAACCTACACATCTACATCTGCTGGTCACGTCGGGACAGGTCCCTACAACCTACTTAGTCAAGACAGAGCTCATATGACATGCGGTTGTACAAGAAGCTACTAAACATGAAACATGTCCAATCTCTTTTGTTCCTGGGCGGCGGACCCCACCAATTTTCACCGTGCAGACGCTCCACTCGTACCAATCCGCCCAGGTGTTTCATTCATCAAGTTATTTTCATTTATAACAAAAACATATTTTTCTTCATCACATCTCATCATGATATCCCAACCACGTATCTAGTAGCATGGCTAAGCAAAACTACCTACGATGGCAACCTAAGGGAAAACTAGAGAAATCCTAAGACTATAGGTAGCATAGCATAGCATATACTTTGAAAACATCCTACACATGCAATATCTACTAAGTAAAAACTACATGCATAGAAAACATTAGGACATGAGTGACACTTGCCTTTTCGGTAAATTGTAGAGCATTCTCTTTGTCTCAGCAATACACGTAACTCTCTGTACTATCTATAAGATAAAATAACACAACATAAACACACATTCCAACGGAAATAAAATCAAGTAGAACAAACAAACTATTTTTTAAGATTTGTTATGCATTTTGTTTTGGCATTTATATCTTTTATGGCTCAATGTGAAAATGAGTAGGACATTTCGGATGGCTAGGCAGGAACGGATAAGGATTCTGGTGGATATCTATAATTCGTAAGAATAATTTTTGCAGCAGAAATTATGCCCAAAATAGTTATAGAATTAAATATATGGTGAACATACTCAAATGCACTTCTTTAAATTTGGATATTGAAAAGATATTTCAAAACTCAAATTTTATTGTTTCATTGTATTCTATGCATTTGTATGAATCCAAGGGTATATTATTTTATAATTTTGGATGCTTAATTGTTCTTCTATAATTTTTACAGGATTAAACATTTCGCGGACTTTTAATAATTTCGGCCGAAAAGCCGTCAGAAAAAGTTGCTCGGGTGAAAACGCTTTCTACATGAAAGTTGTAGAGAATTTAGTTACAAACTTAACAACAGAAAAATCATCTGAAACGGGGCCCTAGATCATTTGTTATGAAATTTTAAAGTTAGCTTTCAGCTAGCACAATAGACATTTGAACTGATATATACTAGATTGCTAATAGCCTACGGTGCACTGGTGAACCACGTGAAAGATCCTAACGGCTGATGGGTGGATGACTTACAGGGCCGCGTTTGGTCGTGGTGACGCTGTGCTTGCAAGGTCGATGGCCTCTTGGCTGTTGTGGTTCCTGACGACGGCGAACAAGACGACGGGGTGCGGTTGACGTGCGGCAGGCAACGGCAGTCTCGGGGGCGTCCTTGGCGCTCTCCAGATGACCGTGACATTCGTCCCTTAACACGTCGACAGCATGGCTTCGGCGGCAACGGAGAAACAGAATCAAAACGGCGCAAAATCATGTCTTAGGGGTAGATGACGGTAAGAGGAGTTCACGAAAACAAATGGAATAGAGCTAAAAATCAACGTACGTGGCGTACCGGTCCGATGAACTTCGATGACGTCGTGGCCAACAGCGACAACATCATGCCCGACCATGTCCTGGAGGTAGCCCTCGACGAGGAACGTCTTCTGGTGCAAGGATTTGACGAGATGATCACCGAGAGCGACGTAACCTAGCGATAAACTCGATTTTGTGGCTGATGTTGGCATGGTCAGTGTGTGTTGTACAGGGCATCTCAGTACGAACTTTCTGAAGCGAACTGGTGGAGGAGGACAAGGGGTACACGGAGGACATCTCAGTTTGTGTTAGAATGAGCTGTGGAGGGAGATCGGATTACGTATGCCAACGAGTGACATTCGGTGTGTGACGCTGGTGCGAGAGATTGAGTCGACCAAGTGGGAAATAAATTGTCTGAATGGACTCTTCAATTGATTTGCAATAACTTTCGTGTTTAACTCGAAGAGAAACGGTTGCTGATTTGATGGGAAATATGAAGAGAAAGAGTAACAGCCATGGCTGTTTTTAACGTGCAGCATGTACGTTAGCAGGAGGAGGAAGATGATCGACTCTATGTTCGTGTCCTTCGGGCTAGTCAGATGGGCCAAACATGTTAGGTCAGCCCACGATGGGAGTAAATGAAAAGAAAAACAATACACTAAAGATGAAGGAGCTGGTCGACTGGGCTTCTATAACTGGACGGGCCAGATCTGTTAGTATGTTTTAGTTTCGTTTTCTTTTTTCGATTTCTTTTTCTGATTTTTGTTTTGGGTCTTCAAATTGATTTAAACAAAATCTATTAAATTTGTAAAACTTTAAATAAACTTTTAGGACATCAAATAAAACTTTATTGTCCAACTAAATAAAAATATTAAATGGTTTATGCACTTTGGTCTATGCGGCTACTTGGGCAATGTTATCAAAGTAGGATTTAGGCCTTTCATTTTGTTAAAGAGTTTCATCTTATAAGTTCAAAGGCGTGAAACAAAAATAAATTTGTTGAAAACATTTACGCACCCAAATTTTATGAAATCTCAATTTTGAGAAAATGTTTTTAACTACCACACAAAAGCTTAAATTCCCTGTGGAATTTAATTCAAGACAAACATCAAGCACATAATTTTATTTTATTTGACATTCCAAAATTAGGAAAATTTTGGGATGTAACAATACGGTGCTTCACCAAGGTCTTTCATTGAAAAACTATTATTCAAATAACCTTTTACGCTGCTTAAAAGTTCTATATCATTCCCAATCAATAATATGTCATCTACATATAATATCAGGAACGCTACAGAGCTCCCACTCACTTTCTTGTAAATACAGGCCTCTCCATGACACTGTATAAACCTGAAGTCTTTGATCACCTTATCAAAGCGTCGGTTCCAACTTCTCGATGCTTGCTTTAGTCCATAAATTGAACGCTGAAGTTTGAATACTTTGTCAGCATTTTTAGGATCGACAAAACCTTTGGGTTGTACCATATACAACTCTTCCTCAATGTCTCCATTAAGGAACGCCGTTTTGACATCCATCTGCCAAATCTCATAATCAAAAAATGCAGCTATTGCT
The DNA here is from genome assembly GCF_019359855.2 of Lolium perenne. Lineage (NCBI taxonomy): Eukaryota > Viridiplantae > Streptophyta > Magnoliopsida > Poales > Poaceae > Lolium > Lolium perenne. The sequence continues at coordinate 122,530,718 of NC_067249.2, read as the reverse complement.
AACAAAATCCTCACAGATTTTAGCTTCGCTACAGGTGAGAAAGTCTCATCGTAGTCAACGCCTTGAATTTGTCTTAAACCCTTTGCGACAAGTCGAGCTTTATAGACATTAATATTACCACCAGCATCTGTTTTTCTCTTGAAGATCCATTTATTCTCGACAGCCTTGCGGCTATCAGGTAAGTCTACCAAAGTCCACACTTTGTTATCATACATGGATCCCATTTCGGATTTCATGGCTTCTTGCCATTTGTTGGAATCTGAGCTCATCATCGCTTCTTCATACGTCGCAGGGTCTTCATCATTGTTGTCCACAATCATGACATTTAGACAAGGATCATACCAATCAGGAGTGGCACGTTCCCTTGTCGATCTGCGAGGTTCAGTAGCTAACTCGTTCGAAGTTTCATGATCATTATCATTAGCTTCCTCTGTTGCCAGTGTAGGCGGTACAGGAACAACTTCCAGATCGCGCTACTCTGATCAACGAGTGAAGATTCATCAATCTCATCGAGTTCTACTTTTCTTCCAGTCACTTCTTTAGTGAGAAATTCTTTCTCAAGAAAGGTTCCGTTCTTAGCAACAAAGATTTTGCCTTCGGATCTGTGATAGAAAGTGTACCCTATAGTTTCCTTAGGATATCCTATGAAGACGCATTTCTCCGCTTTGGGTTCTAGCTTGTCCGGTTGTAACTTTTTTACATAGGCTTCGCAACCCCAAACTTTAAGGAACGATGATGCGCGTGGTTGACGTGTTGTCTTTCCGTTCGACACACGTCCGTTGGGAACCCCAAGAGGAAGGTGTGATGCGCACAGCGGCAAGTTTCCCTCAGTAAGAAACCAAGGTTTATCGAACCAGTAGGAGTCAAGAAGCACGTTGAAGGTTGATGGCGGCGAGATGTAGTGCGGCGCAACACCAGAGATTCCGGCGCCAACGTGGAACCTGCACAACACAAACCAAGTACTTTGCCCCAACGAAACAGCGAGGTTGTCAATCTCACCGGCTTGCTGTAACAAAGGATTAGATGTATAGTGTGGATGATAATTGTTTGCAGAGAACAAAGAGAACGAGTATTGCAAGAGATTGTATTTCAAGATAGAGAATTGGACCGGGGTCCACAGTTCACTAGAGGTGTCTCTCCCATAAGATAAACAGCATGTTGGGTGAACAAATTACAGTTGGGCAATTGACAAATAGAGAGGGCATGACCATGCACATACATATTATGATGAGTATAGTGAGATTTAATTGGGCATTACGACAAAGTACATAGACCGCTATCCAGCATGCATCTATGCCTAAAAAGTCCACCTTTAGGTTATCATCTGAACCCCCTCCAGTATTAAGTTGCTAACAACAGACAATTGCATTAAGTATTACGCGTAATGTAATCAATAAATACATCCTCGGACATAGCATCAATGTTTTATCCCTAGTGGCAACAGCACATCCATAACCTTAGAGGTTTCTCTCACTCCCCCAGATTCACGGAGACATGAACCCACTATCGAGCATAAATACTCCCTCTTGGAGTTACAAGCATCAACTTGGCCAGAGCATCTACTAGTAACGGAGAGCATGCAAGATCATAAACAACACATAGATATAAATTGATAATCAACATAACATGGTATTCTCTATTCATCGGATCCCAACAAACACAACATATAGAATTACAGATAGATGATCTTGATCATGTTCGGCAGCTCACAAGACCCAACAATTAAGCACAATGAGGAGAAGACAACCATCTAGCTACTGCTATGGACCCATAGTCCAGGGGTAGACTACTCACACATCACTCCGGAGGCGACCATGGCGGCGTAGAGTCCTCCGGGAGATGATTCCCCTCTCCGGCAGGGTGCCGGAGGCGATCTCCTGAATCCCCCGAGATGGGATTGGTGGCGGCGGCGTCTCTGGAAGGTTTTCCGTATCGTGGCTCTCGGTACTGGGGGTTTCGCGACGAAGGCTATTTGTAGGCGGAAGGGTAGGTCAGGGGGCATCGCGAGGGGCCCAGGAGACAGGCTGGCGCGGCCAGGGCTTGGGCCGCGCCGGCCACCCTCCTGGCCTCCTCGTGGCCCCACTTCGTTGACTCTTCGGTCTTCTGGAAGCTTCGTGGCAAAATAGGACCCTGGGCGTTGATTTCGTCCAATTCCGAGAATATTTCCTTACTAGGATTTCTGAAACCAAAAACAGCAGAAAACAAAGAATCGGCACTTCGGCATCTTGTTAATAGGTTAGTTCCAGAAAATGCACGAATATGACATAAAGTGTGCATAAAACATGTAGATATCATCAATAATGTGGCATGGAACATAAGAAATGATCGATACGTCGGAGACGTATCAGCCTCCCCAAGCTTAGTTTCTGCTCGTCCCGAGCAGGTAAACGATAAACAAAGATAATTTCTGGAGTGACATGCCATCATAACCTTGATCATACTATTGTAAGAATATGTAGTGAATGTAGCGATCAAAACAATGTATATGACATGAGTAAACAACTGAATCATATAGCAAAGACTTTTCATGAATAGTACTTCAAGACAAGCATCAATAAGTCTTGCATAAGAGTTAACTCATAAAGCAATAATTCATAGTAGAGGTATTGAAGCAACACAAAGGAAGATGAAGTTTCAGCGGTTGCTTTCAACTTATAACATGTATATCTCATGGATATTTGTCAATGTAAAGTAATATAACAAGTGCAATATGCAAGTATGTAGGAATCAATGCACAGTTCACACAAGTGTTTGCTTCTTGAGGTGGAGAGAGATAGGTGAACTGACTCAACATAAAAGTAAAAAGAATGGTCCTTCAAAGAGGAAAGCATCGATTGCTATATTTGTGCTAGAGCTTTGATTTTGAAAACAAGAAACAATTTTGTCAACGGTAGTAATAAAGCATATGTGTTATGTGAATTATATCTTACAAGTTGCAAGCCTCATGCATATTATACTAATAGTGCCCGCACCTTGTCCTAATTAGCTTGGATTACCGAGATTATCGCAATGCACATGTTTTAACCAAGTGTCACAAAGGGGTACCTCTATGCCGCCTGTACAAAGGTCTAAGGAGAAAGCTCGCATTGGATTTCTCGCTATTGATTATTCTCAACTTAGACATCCATACCGGGACAACATAGACAACAGATAATGGACTCCTCTTTAATGCATAAGTGATGGCGTGTAGCACACGTCCGTTGGGAACCCCAAGAGGAAGGTGTGATGCGTACAGCGGCAAGTTTTCCCTCAGTATGAAACCAAGGTTTATCGAACCAGTAGGAGCCAAGAAGCACGTTGAAGGTTGATGGCGGCGAGATGTAGTGCGGCGCAACACCAGGGATTCCGGCGCCAACGTGGAACCTGCACAACACAACCAAAGTACTTTGCCCCAACGTAACAGCGAGGTTGTCAATCTCACCGGCTTGCTGTAACAAAGGATTAGATGTATAGTGTGGAAGATGATTGTTTGCAGAAAACAGTAGAACAAGTATTGCAGTAGCTTGTATTTCAGTATAGAGAATTGGACCGGGGTCCACAGTTCACTAGAGGTGTCTCTCCCATAAGATAAACAGCATGTTGGGTGAACAAATTACAGCTTGGGCAATTGACAAATAGAGAGGGCATGACCATGCACATACATATTATGATGAGTATTGTGAGATTTAATTGGGCATTACGACAAAGTACATAGACCGCTATCCAAAGCATGCATCTATGCCTAAAAAGTCCACCTTCAAGTTATCATCCGAACCCCTCCAAAGATAAGTTGCTAACAACAGAGACAATTGCATTAAGTATTGCGCGTAATGTAATCAGAACTACATCCTCGAACATAGCACCAATGTTTTATCCCTAGTGGCAACAAAGACATCCATAATCTTAGAGATTTCTGTCACTTCCCCAGATTCACGGAGACATGAACCCACTATCGAGCATAAATACTCCCTCTTGGAGTTACAAGCATCTACTTGGCCAGAGCATCTACTAGTAATGGAGAGCATGCAAGATCATAAACAACACATAGATATAAATTGATAATCAACATAACATAGTATTCTCTATTCATCGGATCCCAACACACACAACATATAGAATTACAGATAGATGATCTTGATCATGTTCGACAGCTCACAAGACCCGACAATTAAGCACAATGAGGAGAAGACAACCATCTAGCTACTGCTATGGACCCATAGTCCAGGGGTAGACTACTCACTCATCACTCCGGAGGCGACCATGGCGGCGTAGAGTCCTTCGGGAGATGATTCCCCTCTCCGGCAGGGTGCCGGAGGCGATCTCCTGAATCCCCCGAGATGGGATTGGCGGCGGCGGCGTCTCTGGAAGGTTTTCCGTATCGTGGCCCTCGGTACTGGGGGTTTCGCGACGAAGGCTATTTGTAGGCGGAAGGGCAGGTCGAGGGGCGTCACGAGGGGCCCACACTGTAGGTCGGCGCGGCCAGGGCTTGGGCCGCGCCGCCCTATGGTTTGGCCACCTCGTGGCCCCACTTCGTCTCCTCTTCGGTCTTTTGGAAGCTTCGTGGCAAAATAGGACCCTGGGCGTTGATTTCGTCCAATTCCGAGAATATTTCCTTACTAGGATTTCTGAAACCAAAAACAGCAGAAAACATCAACTGGCACTTCGGCATCTTGTTACAGGTTAGTTCCAGAAAATGCACGAATATGACATAAAGTGTGCATAAAACATGTAGATATCATCAATAATGTGGCATGGAACATAAGAAATTATCGATACGTCGGAGACGTATCAGCATCCCCAAGCTTAGTTCCTGCTCGTCCCGAGCAGGTAAACGATAAACAAAGATAATTTCTGGAGTGACATGCCATCATAACCTTGATCATACTATTTGTAAGCATATGTAGTGAATGCAACGATCAAAACAATGTAAATGACATGAGTAAACAAGTGAATCATATAGCAAAGACTTTTCATGAATAGTACTTCAAGACAAGCATCAATAAGTCTTGCATAAGAGTTAACTCATAAAGCAATAATTCAAAGTAAAAGTATTGAAGCAACACAAAGGAAGATTAAGTTTCAGCGGTTGCTTTCAACTTGTAACATGTATATCTCATGGATATTGTCAACATAGAGTAATATAACAAGTGCAATATGCAAGTATGTAGGAATCAATGCACAGTTCACACAAGTGTTTGCTTCTTGAGGTGGAGAGAAATAGGTGAACTGACTCAACATAAAAGTAAAAGAAAGGTCCTTCAAAAAGGAAAGCATCGATTGCTATATTTGTGCTAGAGCTTTGATTTTGAAAACAAGAAACAATTTTGTCAACGGTAGTAATAAAGCATATGTATCATGTAAATTATATCTTACAAGTTGCAAGCCTCATGCATAGTATACTAATAGTGCCCGCACCTTGTCCTAATTAGCTTGGACTACCGGGATCATCGCAATGCACATGTTTTAACCAAGTGTCACAAAGGGGTACCTCTATGCCGCCTGTACAAAGGTCTAAGGAGAAAGCTCGCATTGGATTTCTCGCTATTGATTATTCTCAACTTAGACATCCATACCGGGACAACATAGACAACAGATAATGGACTCCTCTTTTATGCATAAGCATGTAGCAACAATTATTTTTCTCATATGAGATTGAGGATATATGTCCAAAACTGAAACTTCCACCATGGATCATGGCTTTAGTTAGCGGCCCAATGTTCTTCTCTAACAATATGCATGCTCTAACCATAAGGTGGTAGATCGCTCTTACTTCAGACAAGACGAACATGCATAGCAACTCACATGATATTCAACAAAGAGTAGTTGATGGCGTCCCCAGGAACATGGTTATCGCACAACGAGCAACTTAATAAGAGATAAAGTGCATAAGTACATATTCAATACCACAATAGTTTTTAAGCTATTTGTCCCATGAGCTATATATTGTAAAGGTGAAGAATGGAAATTTAAAGGTAGCACTC